>NC_132936.1:111870500-112500000 GCF_034638445.1 Ciconia boyciana | reverse complement strand
GCTACTAAAACCATCACGGTCTAGTTACTCTTTTACCTGAAGTTCTGTTTTGAAGTTCTTTGCTGAATTGTATTGGTGTTTTTTAATGGCAAACAAGATTGTAAAAATGTCTAGTTTAGCCTCACAATTGACAGCTTTCTGTCATTCTCTGCTGTTGGAAAGGAGGGTAATAGTAATTACGGGTTTTCCATTTAGGTTTCCCGAGCAATTGCAATTCTTAGCTGTAGACACAAAAAATACGTGTTGCAAGGTCAGTAGCAGTTTGTGACTTAGCTAAACGAAAAAGAGTAAACTGAGACAAGAAACCATAAGTACAAATGAATTTCAGCAGAAGAGTAGTCTTCCCTGAGCCACAGAAGAGAAATGGGAGCTAAGCAGTGCTGTGTAGCCAAGCTTCAAAGAGGAAGTAAAGCTTTCCTCTGCTTTGAACAGAATAGGCAGAGCATGTACCCTTACTAACTTTCTCACTTTTAATCCCTGGCTATACCAGAAATTGTTTGATAAAATGTATATTTAAGATTTGATAACAACTTGATTGCGAGATATTTTTATTATGTTAAGTACTAAATAGTCTGGAACTTTGGTATTCAAGGGTCTGTGACAGATCTTCCTGCAATGGTTGTGATCAATGGAAGCAACTAAATCCACCTGTAAAGAGGGAGGGGAATTTGGTGGAAGACTCTTCTGACTTTGGAACTTGCTTCATTGTGTAGTGCTCAGAAGTTTGAGTTTCTTTAGCTTCTGGGCATGCCATGAACCTGCTGTTTATTCATTTTCAGTGGAAGTATTCTGTAAATAAGCAGGGAGATCAGAATTTTAGTCTGTAAAGTAATGCTCAAGCATGAGAAAACAGAATTCAAATTGCAAGGCAACCTTTCACTTGCTATTTCCGAACTTCTAAGTTCCTCAGGCTTTTCAAGGCAATGCAATAGATTTATATAAGCAATTTGGTAAATAGTTTTGCTCATCTTGAGAGGAGGTTTAAGTGCACTTGCTTTCCTTAGCATTCTAATGAAATAGGAGATGAATCAGGTCAAGGTGACCTGTTCTCTGGACCAGAGCAGGTTTAGCACGTTGTCTTGGAGCATGGCTAGAAATAATATTATGCGGCTTACTAAGAAAATATGCCACGCAGCACCTTTGGAATCAAAATATAGCCTTCAAACTAGAACAGTACTTCTAGAGCACTTTGTAAAAACATGTAAAAAAATCCTTAGATTCCCCATTGGAATTTCAGCATTGGAGATTTCAAATGAAAATCCCTACCTCTTTAAGCACTTTACTGTTGCCCACTGAAGAGTGATTTGTAACAAAAATGGCTAAGAAATAGCGGTGCTTTCTGCTTTTAACTGATCTCATTTGTGTTCATGAGAAGCATGCTACATGGTCATTTTGAAGTTGTTGTTGACCAAAGTTTTGTGGTTAGGGTAACATATCTGAGTGAGATCAGTTTTCCCAATGTTTATATATATATGACGTGTGGTTTGTTGTTCATCCCATGTTTATTGAATGGGTAAAATTATAAAATATTACAAAATTTCCAGTAAATTTGCAGCCTTCTTTCAAATCAACACCTTAATTACTTAGTTGGAGAGCTGTGGTAATCTTTAGTACACTTGTGATACTTTTAAATGTATGTTAGACATATTTAATAATGAAGATGAAAGATTTTGATAAAGTGAAACATTGGGCTTGATCCAGTGTTCATTGAAGTTTGCAGATATTATTAACATTATTACTATTACTGTCAGTATGCAACATCCGGGAGTTGCTACTGTAGCTGCTTTTTCTTTAACTGATTAAAATTCTTTTGATATCTGTAAATAATGGTTGGAGATGCTCTCTACCTTTCAAATTTAGCTGAAAAGAAACATAATAGAAATATTACTTTCAAAGAAGTACTACAAATATTACTACAAAGAAATATTACTTTCATATAGTTGTTAGTGCAAAAGAATTGAAGTTCATATACACACAGAATTGAAAATGACTCCTGGTTCTTTCCAAACAAATAGCAAATACAACACAAATATATTAGTCATCTTTGTTGACCTGAATATTCATTTTTCATTACATGAAGTGTTGTTTGAAAAAAATCTGTGTCCTGTGAATTCAGGAGTCCATGAATATACTGAAGGATCACTGCTGACTTGACTAGAATTTTTTGACAGTTGTGGTATGTTATTACTAATGGTTACTGACAGAAAAGTCAGTTACTAATATCTTGTAATAATGCAGGACTATAAGGGACACTATGCTTCTCTTTCGTATATTCAGTTCTGAGCAGCTAGCTCACATCAGCATGAAGGACTCAGACTTTGAAGCATGTGATACACTTTTAGGTTATTCAGGAGACAGTGTGTGTTTATTACAAACCGCTTCTGGGATTCTTAGATTGGTCAGACAGGTGAATCTTTCACGCAGATGGGAAAAGGTCCCTTTTGGATCCTATGCTTAGATTGATGTTAAAATTCAAGTTCTTTAAATCATGGAATACCTGCAGTTGTTAAACGTTTCCTAATTTCTTTATTTGAATGTTGACGAACTATTTTCATTATTCTCGTCATCATAGGCTTTGTCTTTACTGAGTCAACTTTCAAAAAGTATTCAGCTTCCATGGTTGATGTTTGTTTTCAAGGTTTATAATGTTGTCAAAGGACTATAATGAAAGTCTTGGGAACCTTAATATTAGTGCCATGTCTACCTAAAACCCACAAATGTCTGAATATAACAGCTTAAGGTTTGAACACTGATTCTAATGTGCTTGCACTACGCTTTGTTTGCTGTTTCTGATTTTGTCAGAAAAGCAGTTGTAGAATATATTCATCTGATAAGTGAGATAATGTTGAAGCTGGAACTTTCACAACCATCCTTTCTGACAGCAGCTTTTGCTATAAAGGTGCTGATTTTGCATTTAGAAAAACTTGTGGATTTGCTTTCCTTGATTTCATCTAAACTGTTTTCTTTGAGTTAAAATTGCTTGTGCTAAATTATACGATAAATCTAAATAGGTAGGGGATAAAAGATTACAAAGAACAATTTCAAAGAAGAGTTTTTAGTAGTGAGTCTTTTCTACACAGTTGCTCAGGAATGTGAGACAACAGAGAACGCAGAATAAAAGAATAAACTGCAACTTCATAAAGATAATGAATTCTCAGATTTCAAATAACCTGCTTTAGATTTTGACAGATTTTTCACTATAGAAATTAGACAAAACCAAAACAATTTCTCTCCCTTCCCTCAAACAGTCTTCTTGCCTGTTCTTAGTTTCTCTTGGATTTCAAGCTTAGTTTACTCATTCTCTAGGCCTGCTTTCAAAAAGTGTCCTTTGGATTTCTCCTAGTAGGGATTTCTTTCATCCTGTGCGTGTTTTTAGATGTCCTGCTTTTTTCCTTTCTTTTTTCAAACAAATTTTATTTTTAACTGCTTCCAAGAATAAAGTGTAATTAACATTCAAATCCCAACATGCTGTTCAACTTGTTCATTATACTTTCAAAATTCTGTCAGTTGTTGGAATGCCACTGCTCCTTCAGGTATTTCAGACAGAGTATCCCTACCTTTTTTCCACACTCAAATAACCTCAAATGTTTGTTACTATATTAAAAATACTGAATGTATTCTAGGTATGATTTCATTGCAAATACAGAAAAAAAAAAAATCTAAGGAACCATGCCTTCCTGAATTAGTGTGATGCTGAAAAGTTGGTCTAAAATGATTTTTAATGTTGTGTGCAAGGTGTCAACTGGTTTCAGTAGTCATAAGTAACGTGAAAGAAAATAGCAGTGCAGGAACAAGACTTGTACAAAGAGTGCTAAGAGAATATGCCGCAAACTGAATCCCTTTATTGTTATTTTTGGTCTTCTGCTTGCCTACTTGATGCTGAGAAAGTGATGCCCAACTAGATTCACTGTAAAAGCTGTTTTCTATTTCAGTGCTAAATAAAACTAAATAAAACCCCAGTCCTGCAAACTTGCACATATTTGGCATTACTTCTAGCATAAAATATTTACAGGCTGATGTCAAAAAGTCCAAAGTCAAATTTTAAATTGCTATGTCTTAAAAAGCTAATATTTTTAACTAACACAATTAATGTTATTAAAAACAAAACAAAACAAAAAATCCCAAACTAAACAACAAAACCCCAAACCAACAAAAAACCACCCCCACCCCTCAGCCTCCCCAAAAATAAAAACAACAGCAAGTATAGACAGTTATGTTGGGAATAAAAATGTTTATGATGTACATCATCACATGAATGAATTGTCTAGTACCTTACACTAAGGTACTTGCTTTCATACTAAGAGCTGGCCTAACATATCACTTTAAAATGTGTTCTTAATTGAGATACATAGACAAAAATTTTCTGTTAAGCAGGTCTTACTCTATAGTACTCAGAAGTGATAGTCACATACAGATTGAGTTAAGCTTTATCTCTCATATGTCCAAATTTGCCCCCAGATTTTTTTTCCATGCAGAAAATATGTCTGGATAGTATTTGAAGATCTTGTACACATATCTGAGAATGCATCATGTATGTTATGTACGAACTGGTCCTGAAGTATATGAGGTGTGAATCTGAGACAGCTTGGTCAATTGTGTATCTGTACAGTAAATCAATGCTTAATTGCATTGATTTCACTGTGTATTCACAGGTTGTGTCGGTTCAGTGGGCTCGGTGCTTCCAAGTTCAAGGCAAAAACAATCTACCAAATTGGTTCTACCAGAATTACCAAATGTTTTCGTTATAAGCCATCAAGATCACAATCTCCCAAACTGAGCCACCTATAACAAAGCTGTAGATATGTCACTACAAAGATTATGGTGACGGCAGTAGTGTTGTGACAGTTTTGGGAGCTGTCAAAGGTAATTTTGTTCCTTTCTCTCCTTGCCCTGTGGAATATCTGTAACTTCACTTTCAGTTCAGAACATTGGAGTAGGACTGAAGTAGGGAATATGGGATTAAGCATTAGATGGACATATAGTAAGGAGGAGAGAGATACAGTAAATAGAGAGCAGATGGTTGATGAGCGAGTTTGGAGCATGTAGTAGAAAGGTGGGAGAATTCAAATTTGGGAGGCTATAATAGGATTGTAAGAGACATGTAGTTGTAGTTGAGCTTGAAGAGGTAAGAATTGCCTTAGTGGATGGGAAGATCAGGTGGATGGATTTTTTTTTTTTGGAGGACTTTGGTCTGGGAAACTGGAGGATCTCCCCTGGAAAATCATTCTGCCATCATTTCCTCTGGCAGTAATACCAACAGAAAGTGAGTCCTGAGCAAATTATATTTGAGAATCTGAAATCTATATTCCAATAGAGTTCAATCCTCTTTCTTGTTACCTTTAACGAGTATGCAAAGCTTTTCTTTATATGTGGTTGTTAATATATTTTTAAATAAAATACTGTTCATTCATTTAAACATCTTAAAAATAACAGTAGTTTTCAACCAGTATTGTAAAGAATTTTCTTTAATCCTGTAATATCTAATATTGTTGTCACTTTCATATGCAAAATATCCAATGTTTTTTTCATTCCCCAGACTTTTTGCCTTAGTTTACTTCAATCTGTCACCACTTGGATAATTTATGAATGATTAAGACCTATCTTGCTCTAGTTTCCTCTATAAATGAAAACACCATGTTGTTTTGATAGCATGAGTGTCTTATGGAGTCTTTTCAATATATCTCATTTTTAGATATGGTATGACCAATGAAGACAGTTTTCTGATAACATCTGCTCTGAAATAAAATCATGGATCTGGATCAAAAGTCCAGGATCAAAAGTCCTGGATCTGTTCTGCGGGGGTTATTAGTTTGCTTGGGGTTTTTTTAGATCTAGTAATCCATTTAATAGAACAGACTTGGTGAAAAGCAGTATTCCAAAACATTTCAGAACTCCAATTATGCATTTCCTAGGATGAGGAATGTAAGATTTTTAAAGAATGTTTCTGCTGTTTTTCGTTGATGTTGTCAAGAGCATACTGCTTATACTTAACCATGTTGTAAACGATCTGCTAAATGCTGTTTTAATGAAGTCTGAATATATGCAATTTAAGCATTTACTTCCTTATGTTAGCTGCACTGGGGACAGTTGTACAGAAACCTATTGCAAAAACGAAATAGCTGTTTCTATGAGGAAGTTAGCATTGGTTAGCAGGGAAGTCCACGTTTTCCTGTGATCCATGCTGACAAATACTTGAAAATCAAGTAAAATGGAAGAATGAAGTGTTTGGCTTTGTTTCTTCAGCAGTGTAACAAGGCCTCATGGTAACAAGCATTGCTATGATGTTGGCAGAATTTGCAAAGTCTGCAGTAAGTCTCTTGTCTGAGATTGGACGTAAGCCTAGAGCGGTGCTAATTCTACATGTAATAGTTTGTGCACCATTGCCAGAGTCACTTTACTGGCCCAGTAAAGGCACGTGGGATAGATTGGAAACTCCTCAATGCAGAGATTATCTTACTTTGTTACAGAACTCTACTATGACTTTGGCCTTCTGGCATTACTTGAAGGTAACAATGATGATGGCAAATTAAATGTATTGGAGATTGGGCATTTTATTTCTGGATACAGAGAATTAGATCTAGGCTAAAAATAACAGTATTCCACTAAAACTTTGCATAAATGCTTAATACAGAAATTTAAACTTTGAAGGTACAAAGTCCTTTATGCCTTGGAGACTTATATCTTTTTCTCTGTTTTCCACACTGGTGGACAGAGGCACAGGAGATTGACAAATGCGTTGCTTTGAGAGCTGGCGAGAAGATTAAGATAGAGATAAGAAAATTTGCACCTGTCAGGTCTATCCCAAGTCCCATAAAGCTGCACATGCGTTTTCAAGTACAGAACTTGAATGATCTTGTTCTAAACACTCTTTCCCCAAAACCTTTGAGGTGTAACTTTGAGCAAGGAAGAGGAGAGCTCCTCTGTGAAAGGGAAGAATGTTTAGACAACCCATCCTTTTGTAAAAGGAAGAGCAATGTATTTTGCAGTGATAGTTTTGGGTGTCCAAATTACCTTTATTTTAATAGCTTCATTAAAGTTGAACAAAATATAGTTTGAGTTTCAGGAATGATGAAATGGAAGAAAACAGTCAGGAGAGAATCAAATCCCCACTGAAAAAAAAGTCAGCCTAATTTAAGTAGATTACTGTAGCCTTTAATTACATCTCTCTATTTTTCACCCTATTGCATGTTGTAAATAATCTGTGATGCTCTGAGGGTTTGAGATTTTCTAATGCTGCCATAAAACAGCTCTCTTGCTGCATCTTAAAGGGTTTTTGATGAATGGGTGTCATCATTAACTGAATATTGGAAAAATCTATGTGAAAAGTATTACCATGATTTACTGTAAAGTTATCTAGATAACTAAGTTGCCTAGCTAACTAAAGGTAACTAAGAGTTGTGAGTAAATTCTTTGCCAAATTTTACATATGTGTAGTGTAGCTATGATGTGCATTATTCCATGACTGCTGGTAGGGTCATAGGTGATACCAACATTACATGGCATTATTAAAATGTATATGTGCAGGTTTATTAAATAATTCAAATCTACAGGAAGTCAGGAGTCACAATTATCTTGTTTATGGAAGGCTAGCAGGTTATTGGCTGTTTTAAAAGTTAATTACTATGTGTATAATTTTTATTAGTTTAAAAACAAAATTTTGCATTACTTGTATTTGGTTGTGTGGGAAGTTAACTCCTGACCCAGTGAAGCACTGAAAGCTACAATGCTTGTGCAGACCCAAAGCCCAAACTGGTCTTTGTCAAGTTGCTCATCACCACTCAGAATACAAGCATTTTATATAAATTCTATATTTGACCTTCCCCAGATTGTAAGAGGACAAAGCCTGAGTCTAAACGACATATCATGTTAGTAAGATCAAGATATGCCTCAATAGGCAATCGGTGGTAGAGAAATAAGTGATGTGTCTCCCAACCCATCTTTGACTTCCCAACCCATCTTTGACTTCCCAACCCATCTTTGACTTCCCAACCCATTTTACCAGCCATTTAGGAGTGGGTAAATTGAGGACAGCCTCTATAGCGAGTGTACTAACTGGGACTAAACTTGTGTATTTGGAACTATGTTGGGACACAGTGACTGTTCTGCCAGTGAATGTTCACATCTCTTCTTTGTTTTTCTAAATTACTGTAACTTGCATGTCACTGCTGTGTTTAGTTATACTATATATGTATAGAATCATGGAGTGGTTTGGTTGGTTTGGGTATGTATTGAAACAATCTATTCTGGATCCCTCCAGAGTGCCTCTTGATGCAAATTAGTGGATTTTTGTTTTATGGAAGAAACAATTTTTGGAAAGAGGAATAGAACTGCCTAAAGCTGAACAGAAATGGAGCTTTTTCAAAAACTGTGGAAAGTTCTGACTGGAACAGGACACTTTAAGAAGCTTTGTTTCTAACTAAAAAGGCTAAAATGTTGAAATAATTTAAAAATGTTGAGTAAAATACCTCAAACCAATATAGAATTCCCCATTCTTGTTGGCTAAAACTATGCATTAATGCTATAGGTTTGATGCAGCTACTTATCTTGAGGAAAATTTTTTCTTTAATAATATTTAAAGATCAGTGAAGATGCATGTTTTCAAATACGAATATAAGCATTATTTTCTGTAATTTTCTAACTTCCGTTAATTTTTTTCTAATGAACTTGGTGTTTCTTTAAGTTTGGTACTTTTTTGATTTTTATGGTTACTGACTGCCTTCCACTCTGAAAACAGTCTGTACTTTTTAAGAAAACTCATGCTTGAATTCTAATGCAAATTTGATATCATCAGCTCTCTACAGCTGTTCTAATTCTGACATCCTCCATCTGCCTCCAAAATCACAATTTCTGCATCTGTACTGCCTTGCCTGGTATACTATTTCTTTTTGTTTTCCATTAATTATTAATCTTGCTTCTTTTTTCTATGCAATCTTTAGCTCACTGATCTTGTTTCTCACTTTTTCTGTTATCTTTCCACTCTCAGATATTTATTTTCCATATGAAAAATATGTAGTCTCTGGAAAGATGTGATACCTAAATCACAGTATTTAGTATCTGTTGCAAGCTGACTCCTGGGAAATGGCTGGCAAACTTTTGCCTAGACATCTGTGGGCTCAGGGTCCTCTCCTGAGTGACTCAGGAGAGCAGAACTGAGGGATAGCAGATTAATAAATCCTGTGTTGCTAAGACAAGCAGAGAAGCTGATGTGTTGTCGTGGTTTAGCCCCAGTTGGCAATTAAGCACCACGCAGCCGCTCGCTCACCCTCCCCCCGGTGGGATGAGGGAGAGAATTGGAAGGGCAAAAGTAAGAAAACTCGTGGGTTGACATAAGAACAGTTTAATAACTGAAATAAACTAATAATAATAATAGTAATACATTGTAATGAAAAGGAAAACAACAAAAGAGAGAGGGAGGAACAAAACCCAGGAAAAACAAGTGATGCAACCGCTCACCACCCACCAACCGATGCCCAGCCCATCCCCGAGCAGGGATCGCTACCCCCTGGCCAACTACCCCAGTTTCTATACTGAGCATGAGGCCATATGGTGTGGAATAGTCCTCTGGCCAGTTTGGGTCAGCTGTCCTGGCTGTGCCCCCTCCCAGCTTCTTGTGCACCTGGCAGAGCATGGGAAGCTGAAAAGTCCTTGACTAGTGTAAGCACTGCTTAGCAACAACTAAAACATCAGTGTGTTGTCAACATTATTCTCATAGTAAATCCAAAACACAGCACTATACCAGCTACTGGGAAGAAAATTAACTCTATCTCAGATGAAACAAGGACATGTGTTAATGTGTAAGGAAGCATTTCAATGTTCAAGGGAAAAAAAACAGATAAAATGTTAAGTTTTGCCAACACTGTGATGGCAACATCTCTGTAAAAATACTTGTTCAACTAGTGACTTCTTCATTACTGAAGGTCAAGGGGATTTTGTTCCCGTAATATCAACATAATTTTGAGAAAGTACTCACTGGCACAGAATTTAAAGAAAAAAGGTACAATTTGTAGTGAGAAGACAGGCACTAAATTGTGTGTATTTTGGAGTTGGAAAATGTGTGTACTTCATCTGAAGAAGCTATATGAAATAAATGTGGAAGTGGTGAGAATGTTTCTCAATTCATCCATCTATCGTTTTTGAAAAGGTCATGTTTTGGCATTACACCTCTTCTGCAATTTGTATGCATAGAATGATAACATGCTTTGAAATACTATTTTGCTAAAGAACATTCTGTATTTTATGAGTTATTACATGGCAATTTATAACATTTTATATTCATAAACATGTTTAAAAGCAAATGACAACTGTGGAGGGATGCTTTTAAAGTAAGTTTTCTTGATTGTATGAGCATTATCTGAGAAAAGGACAACCCTCAGGAAAGTGTAGGAAAAAATAAGGAGTGCTAGTGGGGAAATATTTCCTTTTACAGTCATTATGACTAGCTCTGTGAGCTGTGAAAGGCCTGTGTCAGGCCTTCATTTATCAAAGTAGCTGTGTGTCTTTGATCTCTGCTTTCTGATAGTCTTTTAGGTACAGATGAATGTAAGTCATCCCTATATACAACAGTGCACCTATTGGGCATTCTGTGGAGGCTCAGGAAGATTGGAAACTGCAGCTCCACATTTTTATGCTCTTGTGCGGTATTACACCATACTTAGAAGAATCAGTCGGATTCCCATGTTTAAAGTCTCTGCATTCATATGAAACAATAAATAGGACATGGATCCACTTCAGTTTATAAGAAGAATAGGTTAAAAAAAGCTACCTACTAAAGGCTTAATGTAATTAAATTAGCTTAAGGTTAATATTTAAAAGCATCTATTTAGAATACAATGTAGGGAGGAGCAATCTATACTGATGAGAAAAAGAAATAGCTGTTGTAAGCAGACAAGGTCAAAATATTATACTTTGACAACTTAGAAACTTTTATTAACCACAAGCATGGAAGGGCCTGCTAAGTTGTGAGTTTTAACACTTAGCTCAAAGACCGTGTGGTACTTTAAATTTATATTAACCTCAGCGACCTGCCCAGCCAGATTGTCTTTAATCCTTCTCCACTCCCAGCACTATGAAAATGCCTGCTGCCTCTTGAATTCATTGATGGTATTTACAGCTATGGCCTTAAATGCTAACGTGTTCCGTAAATTCTCTGCTTGTAGACAAAGAGCTATGTGCAAACATCTTTATTTGTGCCATTAGTTTTACAGTTTAAGTTTTAAAAATTAAGTAAGTTCTATACTTTGGCCTTCAAAGCTTTTTTCTTGTGATTACAGTTAATTTTGCTTGCTTTCCCTCCAAAACCTTCATAACTTTAGCTTTTCCTACAAGGGCTATTCCTGTTTATCGATAATTTCCATTTATTTAATGTCCTCTACTAGCATTGTCCAAACCTGGATTTGTACCTTTTACTTTTTTCAGACCTTTGCAATCATCATAACATTGACTGTGTCAGAAGTGAAGGAATCATAGAATTCATGTTCTAATGATCTTAGGAATGATAAATTCCAGCCCCACTAGTCTTTGCCACTTGTCCAGGGTACTTGAGGCCTGACACGAATAAATAAATAGCAGATTTCTGTGTATAATACAGTGAATGTTTACAGAAATCTACTTATTTATAAACAATATATTTTTCAAACAGAGAGGAACTGAGAGAGGGCCTGAATCAAAACATTGAACACAAACTACAAAATATTTTGTTGGTAGTGGACCATGGATTTTTGCACGTTAAAGTTCTATTGTAATTGATGTTTATTGTGTTTTAATTTTCTTGATTTCTGTTTCATTTCAGTGAAATACAGAGATGCTAATTTAGAAGAACCATTGGGCTTCTGTTTTAAACACTGGAGTTTACTGTTGTAGGCTTACCACTATGCAAGAGTTTGAGAGGGGGGAAGTGATTTTTGTTTTTTTTCTTTTTTTGTAGCAAAATATCTAAGTAAATTATTTTATCAGGTCACACTTGTACTCACATAGATTTCATTCATTCACTCACTGTCATCAACTTATTCATCAAAACATCTAAGTAGTCTGGCCTGGATTTCTGGTGTTCAGCGCGAAGCTGAGGGGATGCTAGATGTGAAGTACTCACTACATCTCTTGGGCTCCCTTTGCTGGCAATGGCTAACTAGTCTTTGGACTGATTATTTATACTCATATTTATAAGTCAGCAGTTGTTATGGTGGTATGGTTCTTTGCTTCAGATTTTTGTTTCCTTCAGTGTCCGTAGCTCTTAAACAATGAGCAGCAAACCCTGCTTGTATTTTGTTTGAAAGTTATGTGTGCAATATGTCTCTCCTTGTTTGGCTAGCAGGAAAATGAATGGCATGTGATATACTGCAGCTGTGTTGCCATCCTCCTGTTGTCAGACTGCAGTCTTCTGCTGAGGGGTTGTCTGTGCCATGCTCCTGTCAGAGCACAGGCATTCTTGTCTTGACAGAAACAGCTTTTTCTCAATTTTGCAGCTGGGAATGGTGTTCTGGGAGCGGTTTCCCAGAAACAGTGTTCTTTGTTAACTAGGCAGGCTGTTCTTTTAACCCTTGTTCTGGTAGTTCTGCTGCTGCTTTCTCACACACACATTTTCCTGTGTATTTCATCCATAACAGTCTTAGTCCTGTTACAAATCTATTAAAAATGTGATAGTTGCCTAAATCCTACTGAAGTCCAAACTTGCAATCCTGAAATCTACAAGTCAGCTGGTTTCTATCCATGGAGGTGCCTAGAGATGTTGGAAGTTGACTAAGTTCTGTAAAGTTGTTTTTTCCTGAGTGCTTACACAAGTTTTAATGTTTAGGTCTTAATTCTGACATGTTTGAAGAGCTTGTTGTGTACTTTATGTGTATGATTGACTGAAATTAAGAAACTCAGCATGCCTTCACCCTCCTGCTGTGAAAGGTGTGATTCAATAGGCTTTGCAGTAAAAGCTGGCTTCTCACAGATTAGTGGTAGGCACTTCATATAAAGCATGGGCAGAAACCATGATGCTGCGTTCAGAATGTGGGAGACAGGGTTTGGTTCTTCAGGAGAATACAATTTCTGTTCTACCTTCTCAGGTGAGTATAGTCAGGACCAGCTTATTCTCTGTAGAGGGGACGGCCTGCCTGTCTGTCTGTCCTGCTGAAGCCATGGTGCTGTGTGGAATTCAGATTTGTTAGGCTAATATAATAGTGCTAGAAAAAGCATGGCTAATGGCCAAGACCATGAGGACAGAGAAACTTGCTTTCAGGACTGGTTCTGTCTTTTGACTGGTGACTTACATGTAAGTATGAAGCTTTAATACTCACCCACCTGTATTATTTCTCTCCTGGCTAGCTGTGAGCAGTTGCATACAAAATGTTCTCACTTGAGGTGACTGCCTTGTTAATATCCTGGGAGAGTTTACCTTTTCAGATGCCTACTATAACACACTCTTTTTTTTGGGATGGTGCATTTTCTCCATCTACGAAATAAAAAAGAAATAATACTGTGTATATGAAATGCTTCTAGATAGCTAAAATTATTAGTGGCCTTGTGATTTTTCTGGTTTTACCATCAGGAATGACTGTTGGAGAGCAAAAGAATAGCTCTTTTCACAAGCAAGCCTATTTACCAAAATAATTCCACATGCTGCAATGCAATATTAATATTCAAAACAAAGAATAACTTGAATGGAAATAAAATTATCTCCATGTGTTTAGTTGACATAAATATATAACTATACTGTATAGTATATAACTATACTATACTGCCCACAATATTTAGCTATGATTGGAAATCATCTTGAAATTGCTTAGTATTAGTGAAGGAAAAGTACTAGCTGTCATTCATCTGGTTTACATCTTTGTTAGACATAATATGGAGATGTCAGATATTTATTTCTGTGCAATATCATTTTTATTCATGTCAAGACTACAAGGTTGTTCTGCTTTGCATTCTTCCTGTTGTAAGAGCTTTGGACCACATTTGAACAGCTAATATACTACCTGATATAGTCAGAATTTGTCAAGCTCTATCTCAGTCTTGAATGAAAAAATAAAAAGGATCTTTAAGATTTGCATATAACTTCTATATTCATCACGCAATTAGAAATCAGTTGTGCAAAATGCTGAGCACCTCTGATCTGACTGATTTAAGTACGCATGCAAATGGACCTTTGTAAATCTTCTACCACCCAGCTGAATACTCAAATATGGTTAAATACAAAGTTTTTTTTCTTGGGGTTTTATTTTTACAAGCATTAAGTAGCTAAATTTTAAAGACATTTTTGAAAAAAAATCATAATGTACTTTATTCCAAGTACAGACCTTTGCATATATATTTTTTTTAATGCTAATTTTTTTTTTTTCCCAGACAACACTATGCTAAATTTGCAAATAGTTTCAGCTGGCCTGAGATCACTTTGGATGAATGCATCAACACGTTCAGTCATGTTAAATGAATGCCTTAACTTCTTTTATTATTTAATTATTTTTGTTTGTGCTGCTGTGAACTAGAACAATAATATTAATATTGCATGCCCACATTTGCCTCTGGTTATTTATGCTTTTTTACTATTGAAGAGTAAGTGTGCCAAGCAAAACCACCGGATTTCTGCCAAATAAATGGCCTGACAAAGAATTACAAAGCCAATAATAAGTGGAGCCTCAAATTAAATGCCAGCAAATTGACATGGGCCCAGTAATTCCAAAGTGGGACGGTGTAAGAAATGTCCATTGTCTCAGAATTATACAGACAGTACTATGGAGTGTGGTGGTGACAACAACAGACAGGAACACTCATAAACCCACTGCGCATTTCAGTGGGAACATTCTGAATAATAGGTGAACATAAAAGGTAATATCTTAAAATTTTATCTAGCTTTATATTTTGAAACCATATGGTCTGTATTTGCTTCAAGTTCCAATTTTGTAATGGTCCCTGCGAATATAGTTTTTCATTTCTCCTTTGTTCACTGTAGGTAATGTTCATTTAAAGTTTGAAACAGTTGCAGCTTGTGTTTAGTCCTGTTAAGAAAAAGCATTCAGAGTCTGTAATGTATAACCCTCCAAAAAAACCCAAAGGTAAAATAAACTTCTGAGGCTTGTTTTTTCTACTCCTTTTTGCCCACTAATTCTGGATCCAAGGAGGGATGATCAGCTATGATACTCATAAACTATCACTATTTCAACATTTTTAATTCTTGTAGTCTGAAGTGTAGTACTCTTGTATGTCACGCTGAGATTGCACCCATTGAAATGGATGGATTTTTTTATGATGTGGTGTTTTATTTAATGTGAGCAAGAACATCAGCCTTCTGAACTGGTATTGATAGAGAAGACGATCATTTTTCTGAATGTGCAATGTGTTTCTATCGTCTTTTTCCTTGTCTGTTGAAAGGTTAAGAGGTGAAAGAGTGCTATAGGGGAAGAATAAAATACATTTGTGGATGCTAGGTTCCATATACTGAAGTAAAGACACTGATTTCTGTTTGAATCTTGAACTGAAGAGGTTTTCAGCTGATTTTTTTTTCCTCTTCTACTGATTGTATCTTTCTGACCCTATTGAATAAATATTGAAGAAAGTTTTCAGACTGTAAAAAAGGATTTTGTTTCTCTGAGCATTTTTGCTTGGTTTTTGTGGATTTTTTTAAGCTGTGAAAGGTTTCTTTCAGGCTTCTACTGTTAAATGTTGAATACTCAAATGCATACAAAGCAAATCTGAGGGTTCATCTGACTTCCCAGGATCAAAGCAACCATTTTCAAACATTAAATTATACTACATTCCTGCAGATGTCACAGGAACAACTGACAGTTAGAACGATAGCAGATTCCTGTGGAGTTCATGTCAAAATTTTAGTCCGAGTGTGTAAAAATATTGCCTATTTATATTAACATTTTTGAATAGACAAAACAGCACAGGTATGTATTCTTCTGAACATATCATACTGTTTTCTATATATGCTCCTGCTATTTATGTAGAAAATACTCAAAAGCCTTTCCTGGTAAGTTACTTTCTGTGATTCCTGTACTGTAATATTGTTCTTTTTATTTTTTATTTAGCATCTTAGGAAGGCTAGCTGTGTTATGTTCTTTTCTTCAAAACAAGATAAAATCTGTCAGTACTTTCTCTATTAATATTTTATAATAGCTATTTCCTTCCTGGGGTATATTTGCATGGCAGCAGCTGCTCTTTACTCACATGATCTGTGGACTTGTGAGGTTACAGATGGAAGTGGTAGCAAGGTACCTAACTACAGCTTTTTTTTCTGTGAGGTAATTTGCTGTCATTATGCTGGGATTACGTGAATCAAAAGACCTGAGAATTCAAAAGCTGGCATCCAGGAAAACTGGTGGTCTTACAGTCTGTGCCTCTGTCCACCTGTGAAAGGGACTCCAGGATCAGTTGTTGGGACGTCTGCTGGAAATGTTGGTGGAACCAATTGATCACATCCTGTTGCTTCTCCTCATTTTTGAGCTATATCTGTCTCTTCTCCCTCCCCCTTTTTCTAACACTTAGCTATAGCTGTGATAGTCTAAAGACTTGGCAAGAAGATTGTCCTACTTACAAACCTCTCGTCTTGTATTTCTATATTAATTTCTTACTGCTTTGTGTGGTATTGTCTTTATCTCTTGGTTATTTGTATTTACCTGTTCATTTTCTTCTGCTGTTGAAACATTTTTCCATTGAAATATTTTGACTTGAAATATTTTAAAGCTAAAGTGACATTGAGATATCACTGAAATTATGCCAGATGTAATTCATGCAGTGGTTCTTATGGTCACTTCTTGGCTGAACCACTGTCCCTATAATTCACATCAGTTGCCTCTGATGTCATGCAGCTTAGGGTGAGGAAATAGGTAACTTGTGGCTGATATGTCTGAAAATTGTATTTCTTAAGGAAAAACTTGGACTAGAACTACCTGAAATACAGGTTTTTTTGAGGCATTTCATTAAGATACCAGTTAAAATATGACCTAACTTGAAATATGGTAATTTTGTTCTGCATTAGCAAATAAAAGCTATTTTTTGTTTACGTCAGACCAACTTGAAGTACATGTTCTGTGACTTTAAACACCTTTTTTTTGTTTTAAAAGCTAGCAAAAATATGAATTAAGTCATTTTACAAGGAAACATCACTGTTTAGGAAAAAGTAGTTTGGTGTAGGGATGGCATACAAACTGGCTTTTTTTTTTAAGTTATCTATATGGAACTAAAAATTCATCTTTTGTAGGGAGGCCCATTTACAAAGAAAAGTGTTTGAGAGAAAATAGTGATTTTCAATGGTGTATGTCAAGTGTGGAGCCTTCAGAACAGTGGGAACACGGCTTGTGTCTTTTTTTCTTTCCCCTTTTTGTTATCAGTATGTTGGATATCATACTGAGGATGAAAGAAAAGGAAGAAAAGGAAAATTGAAATTGTAATTTCAAGTGAAATTACAAGATTTTTCAAAAAACACGATAAGCAAAGGTGTGCACTCATTAGTGGTGGTTTTTTTTTTCACTGAAGCTAAGATTGTAGCTCATTCTGTCCTTCCGTAAGAGTAGGATTCCTTAACTAAGTCATTTCAGTAATCTTTTCTTTTTTTTTTTAGGAGAGAATTACTCTTTCTGTGGTATTCCTGGCTTCCTGATGTGAGGAACATGAGTGCTATTAATGAAGTAGCTTTCATTTCTTTTATTTCTCTATGCATTTAACCTCTGATAATTACTTCACAAAACCTTAAAGACCCTGTGAAAAAAAACCCAAATAATTTGTTTAAGTAGAAAAAGGAATTCTCTATTTGAACTGTCCCTCCTTCCCCAGAGTTATGTAAATTCATCTAGTAAAATCATGGTCTTTTCAAAACTTCTTTCCAATCTGTGCAGTACTCTTTTCTAAAAGTAACCTTAGAGATAATAGTAAAATTGACTTATTAAATGCTTTCTTACTCATTGTAAAACACCAGAAAAGGTGGAAGTGTTTTAGTTCGTACTCTATGGATGCTACTAATCCTTTAAAAAGCCTTCTAGCATAATATATTATTGTTTTTTACAGAAATTCATATATCCTGAGATACAGAGTTTAATATTCTGTTTTGTTTTCCGTTTATTGTCATCATTCAACATAGTGGACAGAGTAGATTGATTAGAAAGGTGGCACAGGATTGAATTGTAAAAATGAATGCACAGAGCTACCTGGGGTTTGTGCGTTGTAACAGATGGATACACTAATTACAAATTTGCTGATTAAGTAGTTTGGCATATAGACGAGATATCACTCTGGGACAGTTTTATTTATAATGTTCAGAGATGGTGGTATTTGTGCATTTCCCGTCATTTCATAGTTTATTAAACACACTCTAGTTTATTATGCATAGTTTATTATGAACACTCTATTAGAGTGAAATCTCAGGCTGTTTTAAGCAACTTTTAAGATGGAGTTGTAGCATGAAGAGTATCTAGCTTTTTCAGTGATATTTACTTGACAGGGATAACTAGTGTACCACACTTGAGTATCTCCAAGGGAAACATTTTAGCCTTACCATGGTAAAAAATGATGGCAAAAACCACCTTTGTTAATTGGAAGGGAATGAGTATATATTCTGCTTCACTGGATTTGGTGTATCCAAAGACAAGAAGTTCAGTAGCATTAAACATATAGTGGAATAGAAGTGAAGATCTAGTCTGAAGCTTTTTAATAACATTTGTATCTGTAGCTAATGAAGAATAAATGTAATACTAATATGCAAATAGTAATTCTAATTAAAGTTAGATTTGTGTTAGTGAAACTCTACTGTCTCTCACAAGGTAACTCTTGATTTAAGTTAACATAGTAAGAGAGGGGCCTCTGTCATATTATTCTGCTTTTTAACATACTTGGAATGAAAGTTATGTGTAGCATAAAGAGTTTCCTCAGTTGGAAGGGAGAAGAAAAAAGCTTTATCAGCAGACAGTGAAATAATATCGGAATTCTTTCCTGTTCGAACTTCCAGGTTTTGTCAATAATTTGTTCTAAAGGTGGCCTAGTTACGATTTCACTGTGTGTCTATTCGGAAGAGAGGGAAAGATGTAGATTTATCCAGTCAATGGAGTTGTTTCTTTATTTCAGTGAAAGCAGGTAGAGTCTCATAATATGTTTTAAAGATGTTACTCTTCATTGATCATAAGTTTATATGAAGAGTACATTTGCAAACATGTCCTGAAAGATTAACAGATGTTAAAGAGTTCAAGTTCATACAGATAGAGAATAAAGCACAGCTGTTGTTTTTCATAACAGTGACATTTTTCTCAATAACACCTTCATCTGATGACCATATGGGTCTCCTTAGATAAGAATGCAAAGCATAATGGTAGCTAATTATGTAAGATGGATGTCATATTCACATAGGCAAAGGTCATTCATATTTCCTAGAATACACTAGAGTTGCCTTCCAGATAGAAGGATCTGTGCTGTTATATATCCATCTAATGCTGCAAATTGGATACACAAATAAGTAGCAGGGATTATGCCTTTAAATGTCTTGTATGCTGAACATAACATTTAATATTTGGCACATAAACCCTTCATATGTCACTAATAACTTTCATTAAAAGAAAGTTTATTGAGGATGGAAAGGTAGACCTTTGAGGGTGAAGAACTCCCAAATTTACCATTGTTTCCCTTGTAAATCTAATCTGTGTAGTGGATGAAGGGTCTTAATACATACATATGTATATATGACAGTCATAAAAGACTATTTCATGTGTTGGATAATAAAAAGCTCACTTTAGAAACTGTAAATGTGTAATTTTCCAACTCGGAGGTATTTCTTTTGGTAACCTGAACAAAATATTTTGATGTAACATTTTTGCTTGTTGTCTTAGATGTAACATTCTTAATGATTTTTTTTTTTCTTGGAAAAAAGTGAGGAAAAGTGCATTCTATGCAAGTATAACAACCCATTCCCCTCCACAACCTACTGTAATTATACATCATTAGTTGGTCATTCCCTGCTGTTGGTTCAAAGACTTACAGCTGGCAGCAGTAGAAGGCTGTTATCAGTGGTACAGGAGAAGTTGCTGCTGTAGAGTACCAAAAGGATATGTTAAGAAGTATATTTGGCCTGCACATACTATTAATTATCCTTCCATTTTTGCTTGAATTCTTTTCCCTACTCTCCAGGTTTTGGGGAGGTCCTGTTCATATAATACCTGCAGGAGGAAGGAGGAGGAATTTGAGGCTTTGTGAGGAAGAATATGGCATGGGGAAGTAATTCAGCATTGCTGGCTTTACTTTGTGGTATTGGCTTTTTCCTTCCTGAATTCTTGCTACAAAAGTAGTAACTTATAGGCATTGCTGCTGCAAGCTATTGCTGTTGCTCTTTTAGCTGTGGCATGGAATCAGTCCTGCAGAATGTTCATTCACTTACTAGTTTAGCAGTCTGCCAAATTTGAAATGATTTATGCATTATAACTGGCTAGATATGGACCAAAGACAAAGGAATTGTCCACTTCCAGGGTTTTCTCCGATGAATTTATAAAGCTTGTTGCAAGAGCAAGCTCTGAGAAGAATGTCAGAGCTTATTAAAAAAAAAAATAATCATAAAAATAGACCAGAGTAGAAAGTGTTTGTCAGCTTTAACAGCGTTTTTTAAGAGTTCCATGTAAATGTACAACATAAATATAAACATGATCCTATTATTTCAGAAGTTTTATTTAAAATTCTTAAATTTAATTTTTACTTTTTTTAAGAGAATCCATTTTAGGTATTTAGACTACGTATTACTGTCATAGAAATTACAAGGAACACCTTTGTAATAGTCTAAATGCACAATAAATGTACAATTGAATCTGGTACCCTTTTGATATGAACAGTAGACCTCCTGACTTTTATTATGATTTTTCATATTTAGATCACCATCGTAGAGTTAGTTTTATACAAACTCTGCCATTTCTGTGCAAATACTACTGAAATAAATAATATTCAGTATTTATGATTGTTAACAATTTTTGTGTGTAATGGCATAAGTGATACTGATTTTATTTAGATACAGGATGCTTTATGCGTGAGTCTGGAATGCACATGCTCTATAGAAAATCTTGAAGTTTGTACGGATACTGTGCAGTATGACCTAATGTGGTCCCTGCTTTGCTAAGGGAGTAAATCTCTTGAAAAAGATTATCTTATGCCCCAGGAAGAATTGGGCCTTTGATGCAGTTTATTTGTTGCTACTAGTTCTGCAAGCTGCTATATACCAAAGATTATACTAGAAAAATATTGGTTCTGGTTATAAAACACCTGATTAGATTATATGTGTATTTGTTTTTAATATGCAGTAGATAGAGATATATCATTGCAAATGGATGAAAAAGAGACATCTCTCAAGAATAGGTAGATGTTTCCTAAAAATCAATTGTTCACTTTCGACTGTGGTTTATTGGGAGTGGAACTACTCCAACTTTATTTGTTAATTGCTGTTTTATTTTCTCTCTCTACCCATTTGTTGTAATTTATTGTGGTTGCTTTTTCAACACAGGTGAAAAACAGTAGCAACAGAACTGTATTCTTGCTCTGTATGATAATTATTTTTGGTAATTCTACAGATGTATTTAATGTAGTCAAAAAGCACAGATCCAGACTTTGCTACAGATTTGAAAGTAGCTTGTCCCATTTTAGTTCCTTCCTCAGTGCTTTCTCCCAGAGGAGTGTGATACTATAGAATGAAAAGTTTCTACATGTGTTAGTGTTTGTATGGTCAGTTACAATTTAAATGTGAAAGAGGTTACTGGATAGTTTGTCATCCATAAAACAAACAAACAAACAAAACCCAAAAACCCAAACAAACAACCCAAAAACCCCACAACTTTTCTCAAGGAAGCAGTCTATCCATTTGGTCTTTGGGATGCAGTCCTTTGCAGAACCTGGGGTATATCAGCATCAAGTAGTTTTCGGTATATCAGCATCAAGTAGTTTTCACTGTTGCCTGCTTTCATTGTGTCAATTGGGTCACCTACAGGAATCAGGAAGACTTCAGAAAGTCTGAATTGAAGGATGTTGGGTTTTCAAAGAGGGTTTCTCCTATTGCATTTTTTAAAAAGTTGGAAAGCTTGCGCACTTACACTGGTTGATTTATATTGCAAATGTGGGAATCTAGTATTAGCAAGAGTGAATCCTTTGCAGGAAAATTTGATTGCTGGCTGGTAGACTTTGAGCTTTAGCAGAAGGACAGGCAGAGGCTCTATGGATATATGCCCAGGACTAATTCATTGCTATCGATAAAAGTTGTAACCTGACTTATATCATCCATCTACCTTCCATTAGAATCAACTATATTATTTACATTATCTGTAATGCGTTACTTGATTTTTATTGGGGTTGATCCTGCCACCACTCAAAAAATGGAGAAGCTTCCGTTTATCTCAACAGTGCAGAATCAAAGGTGCCTTCATCACAATGCTCTCAAAGAGCATCTCAATAATTAAGCAGACGGAGCGTTGTCTCTTCTGTGGTACATAAACGAGGTGCTCATGTTTAAGGAGGCATTAAATGGTCATGAGGAATCTGGAATCTACATATCTGGATACTGTTCTCCATATGTAATTAAGTTGGTTTGCAAGGCACCCGTGAAGCCTTTGTCTGCCGTTGCAGAATGTTGGATGCAGCCTGTTTCCTGAACCTGAGGCTTTGTAACACTTGATTCTTTATGGCTCCTTTTTTAGTGATACATACAGTGTATCATACGCGAGGATAATTCCAGGTTGCAAAATGCTATGAAATTCTTGGGTGGCTGAAGCCACAGATCTTATGAAGCAGTAGATTATCTTGTTATTGGCAAAGAATGCAGGGGTTTTGATTAGGCAATGGTGATTTATTCAGCTAACATTAAGCAAGTGTGGTGACATCTGTTAGCTATGTTGACCCATTTATATCTGTATTAAATTTAACCAGAAGTTTGACACTCATAGTCTTTAAGATTGTCCCTATTCTGTAATCTTCTATTAATTGAAACTGTCACAGTTTCCAAGGAACACTGATAATCTAACATGGCTTCCTGTATAAAATAGGTCATTGGGTTCAGCTGAAGTAATTTTCCTCAAATACAGTAGCCACTGTACTGTTTTTACTGTTCCAGCTTTTTTTTTTTTTAAAAAAAGGCAATATAGCATCTACCACATTTCACAGAAAATATTTCTAGTGGTTAAATGGCATCCCTATTATAAGCATGTATCTTCACACCTGAATTAATCTACTTTCAGTTTATTTTCCTTTGTGTTTGGGTCCTCTGTTACCTACTCTATTTTTCCCCTCCATGTAGATACTTTTGAACTGTGACAGTTGCCCACCTCATTGTTGATCAAATATTCTGAATCCTTTGTATTTTTCTGTGTAGTATATTTTACAGTCTTTCAGTTACTCTTGCTGATCTTCTCTGTACCTTCTCTAACTTTTTTCATCCTTCATTCTCCCTATCTTTTTCAGTTTTATATTTCTCTTCTGTGCAGATTGCATTACCAAATGTTAATGTTTAGCTGATAATCCACCAGGAGCCTTCAAGGTTTTTTCCTGAGGTACTTAGACTAGTCAGGTTTCTTTTAAATTAGAAGGCTCTAATTTCTATCCAGAATACGTCTGTGTTTCCTGAAGAGTGACATGATAAACACTAATATAAAAAAAGAGTATAATATTTGGGTGCATGATGCAATATTTTTACTGGCTTTTAAGTATGTACGTTCAAAATTCAGCTGTTACATCTCATTGTTTTTTCCTGCATCGACTAATATACAGGTCTCCATCTAATTAGTCCTGACTCATAGTCTGATGTAATTGCCACTAACTCCCACTGACCTTAATAGGAGCTATATCAAGACTCTACTGTGGAAAATCTTACAGCTTGACACTTCAAAAAAATCTGAAACTGAAACAAACAAACAAAAAATCCCATCAGCTTTGGGCTAGCTATGGTCAGACTATGTTGAATGGCACATTTATTTATTATGTTTCTATAGCACTTTGAGATCTTTCAGGATAATCAAGAGTAACAAAATTAATATAAATTAATACTATGAATATGAAAATATGTGAGTATGTGTGTTACTTGATTCCTGAATTCAAATCCTGTGTGTCTTGTTAAGTGGTATTTAAAGTAGCCAAGAAATACAGTAAAGGAAATGTTACTTAATTCAGATAACTTGACGTATACTTTTACTATCACAGTAAAAGTGACAAGATGGAGGTATTCTGAAAAAAGTGGTAAGAGCCATGAAACACCTTTGCTGTACGTATAGAAAATGCCCAGAAAGAGCAAGTGAGTTTTCTATGAAAGTATATGTGGACTCCATTAGTGGGTTCAGGTGAACTTAATGAGGTAATTTTTTAAATGGACATCAGTATAGATTAGCGTAACATAATTTATATAGGACAAACGGAAATGGAACAAGTAAATGGGTTGGCATGATATTTAAAAACACTTACAGTGCTAGGAAACTACTGAGTAATTTTCCAGTGAAGAAATACAAATAAAGCAGACTAACATGAGACATATTTCAAGTGGTGCTGAAGAAATGCTGTCTCATCTGAAGATACTCTGTATCAAAGGATGCTCATGGGAGATTTCTAACTACCTACATCTCTGTTGAGTAGCACTTTCAGCAAATTAGCAAGGAAATTCATAAATTACAGAGAAGTCAGATTCACTAAATGGAAAACAGAGGATCCCAAAAGAGACATCCTGAATCCATTTCTTGCTGACATGAAAGGAAGGGAGTGAAAATGGGTAAAATTGGAGAACTGTATCATTAGTGACCAAAAAGTGGGTTCATGTTAGTTAGGAATAAAATTTACTGATCAATTTAAAGCTATAAGTTTCAGGATGAACAGAAAATAACTACAGTGAATAAAGAACAGTGAAAAAATAGTGATAAAATCCAGAAGGAACATCAATGTACTTTGCTAGAATGATGAAGAGCACAGTGTGTTTTTCTGCAGGTTTTAAAAAGGAGAGTTTGGGTTAGAAATAGATGAACCTTTGGAACACCTCAGTCATCCTGAAGGGACATTATATGAAAGGTCAATATTTAAAACAGCTTTAATGGGGAAACTCAAACTCAAAGTTAGATCACAAGTCAAGAATCGTAAGTCTCTGCAGCTAGCTGACTGTGGATATAAGTGCTTGAAACATGAAACCAAACATGACAGTGATGAATGGGAGAGGCACACAAATGTGTAGTCTTCACAACAGTTTTTACAGGGATGATTACCAAATGCTTCAGAAGTTTATATAAAGAAATATTAACCTGAATGAGGATAGGAGTGTACAGAAAGCAAATGAGAAATAAAATTAAGCAAAACCTAGGAACTGACTAACCTGATCACCTTCCACAACAAAACAGTGGACATTGTTTAACTGCACTTCAGCAAAGCCTTAGACACTGTTTCCCACAGCCTTCTCCTAGACAAACTGGCAAGACAGATTGGATGGATGGTCTGTGAGATGGGTAGGAAATGGGCTAACAGGTTACACTCAGAGGGTGGTAATCAATGGTTTTTACTCAGGCTGGCAGCGTGTCACAAGCAGGGTCACCCAGGGATTGATACTGGGCCCCATGCAGTTCAACATCTTCATAAATGATCTAGATGATGGGATTGAAAGCACCCTCACTAAGTTTGCTGATGTCACTGAACTGGATGGTGATGTGGATACATCAGAAGGGAGAGCCATCTTACAGCAAGACCCGGACAGGCTGGAAGAGTGGGCTAGCAAGAACAGTGTGAAGTTTAACAAAGACAAGCGTAGAGTCCTATACTTGGGACAATATAACCAAAGAGCCCAGGACAGGCTAGGCTCTGTGTGGCTGGGGAGCAGCAGCCTTGCTGAAATGGACCTGGGGGTCCTAGTGGACAACAATCTGAATGTGAGTCAGGAGTGCGCTGCTGCAGCAGTAAAGGCAAATTGGATCCTGGGCTGCATCCACAAGGGTATTACTAGCAGAGTTAGTAATCATTCTGCTCTACTCAGCACTTGTCAGGCTGCGCCTGGAGTACTGTGCCCAGTTCTGGTCTGCAAAATTCAAAAAAGCTGTGAAAAGACTGGAGAAGGGTCCAAAGGAGGGCCATGAAGATGATCAAAAGGGCTGGAGGATTTGTCCTATGAGGAAAGACTGAAGGAGTGCAGGGTCTTTCTCACTGGAGAAGAGAAGGCACGGGGGGACCTATTCACAGCATTCCAGTACTTAAAGGGCAGCTACAAAAAGGACAGGAGTTCTTTCTTCACAAGGAACAACATGGAGAAGACAAGGAGCAACGGGTGCAAGTTGCACCAGGAGAGGTTTTATTTTGATACAAGGAAGAAATTTTGTACAATGAGAACAATCAGTCACTGGAACAACCTTGCCAGGAACATGGTGGAGTCCCCATTGCTGGATGTTTTCAAGATGTGATTGGACAGGGTGCTAGATGATCTCACCTAGGCTCCCTTTCCCATGAAAGGTTAGACCAGATGATCTTCTGAGGTCCCTTCCAACCTGGACTATTCGATGAAAAGCAAATGGAGAAAGCCTAGGAGAGGAGAAAACGTTGGTTATCATAAAGGAATTTGAACTGGTGTTGTGAAGTAACTGTATCATGATAGACAATGATCTCTGTGACGGGAAAGGTGCAGGATATGGTTTTCTGAGTTTGGGCCTCTAATGAAGTTGAGGAAATAATGAGGAAAGGAGAGAGAGGGGAAAGAAAGATTATTTGCCTTTTTAAGGCATCTGTTCTGAAGCATTTGAAATCAGAATGGAAACATCACCAAAGCACACCTGACCTCCAAGATATTTTTATTATACATTGTGTTTTGTTAATACAGTGTGTTTGTTAATAATTATTTGTGATTAGGACTAGGTATCCAAAATGATTATATATGAGGGGGTTTTACCTGTAAAATATCTAGCTGGTAATTGTTTGCTTTCCTTAACTGGAAAACTCAGTTCCATAAACCCTTTTTGATAATGTAACAGATTAAAAAAAAACAAACCAAAACCCCAAAAAACCAAAAACAAACAAAAACCAACAACAACAACAAAAGAAGGGGGTATTGTTCATAGGAAAGTGTGTGAGGGGGAAAGGAGTTTTCTGTATGGGCTATTTTTTCCAGCAACAACAAATATTAATTTCTCTGATAGTTATTTGGAAGGTACAAAGGAATACAGTACTGCAAGGGAGGCCGACAGCATTCAGGCACAGAAACTGATATGCTGAGGGAAAATGTCTGTTTTTTTCCTTAACGATAACTATAAATATTTAGAGAGTATAAATGCTAAAGCATAGAAGCACAAGGGGAGTAATGTGATGGGATTACTCAAGTGAAAATTCAGAGTGGCTGAGTATTAGGAAAAAATGATTGACAGTGAGAATAGATTATGTAGTGGAGCACTTTCCCAAAGGTATTGGTAAAAGCCCTGTCTCAGTCTTCACTGAGATACTTCAGAACAGATTGCATAAAGAAGCAAAAGCTATTCTGCAGGGAAACATGCTGTTCTTGGAGAGCTGTGCTAGAGGACTTAATAGATTTGCTACACGTCATTTCTGTGAATCATGTAGAGATGTGTTACGGATTTTTGCTCATTGAAAGAATTTCTGTAACATTTCCCACGTATCCTACTCAGTGGAGCATAGTGAGTTTGTGTTCATCACAAACGTAGTAAATCAATATCCTATGACAGTATTTTATACGCATTATTCATTACACTTTTGTGAAATAGACTTTTAAAGAAGACGAGGAAATAGGGGAGTGTGAAAGATGTAGGATGTTTGTGTTCTGGCAAGGGGAGTGCTTGGGGAGGGAATTATGGAAGTTTACAGATTCAGTGATTTCACTGTGACCTGGATTTCATCCTTTATTTCTAATCTGTTTCTTTCTACATTTTAAGATTTGTAAGTGTTCTGGGTACTAATATTGACTTAAAAACGTACAACTTACAATGGTCCAAAGGAAATGAACACTGTTGTTTTTAGGAGTATACTTCCTTAAAGGGCCTGACTTTCAGAAAAAGGGCTTTTTCTCCCAGATGCTAACAGTATTTCTTCAAGGACTTGTGTATGCTTTGCATAGGCACAAGCTGGAACCAATCGAAAGAGGCTGGGGAGTTTTTCAATAATTAATTCCTATCCAGTGGATAGGAGGTTCTGAATATTTACCCTTTGAAATACCAACAGGAAGGACACCCATTTCATACTGAATAGCTCTCGGTGTTCATAAACTTCTGATGCAGGTATCCTGCTGTGGAGGCTGGAAGTGATGTGTATTGAGTGATCGATTATGTATTACACCTTTCTACTTTCAAGAAGTACCTAAGAGGAAGAAACTAAAAGTACTCAGGGAGATGTTTTGGTCCCTTGATGTGGACTTGAGCAAACACCATTGATCAATCACTGTGTGCCTATTTGTTTCCACGTTTTTTTTTCCCCCTCTTCTTTTTGCTGTGCCTGTGTGGAGATGCCAAAGCTTGGAAATGACCAAGAGTTTCATGAGCCTCTAGATGGGATGTTTAAAATAATTACCATAAGGAACAGCATGTTCCTTTTCATTCACGCAATTCTTATAGGTAGCGCTTATTTTGTGTTCAAAAGATGGAAAAAAAAAAATTCTAGTCTTCCTCCCTTCTCATCCCATGTGCCCAGTATGCATATGTTTTTCAGATGATACAAGGTGCAGGTCAGCCACTGCTGCATTCATAAATATTCATACCTATGGCGGGGGGCGGGGGGGGGGGGGGAATAAGTGGCAGGTTAACATAAATTAAATATTCAGCACAACTCAGCAACATCAGGATTAAAATGGAAATATGCAAGATACAGGAAAACCTGTGCCAAGAAAATGTTTGAAAAGAAAATACTACTTCTCTATTTTTCATCAATCACTATATTTGGAAAAAATGAAATATTTTGCTCTGTATGACATGAGGCAAATTAAAAAGATGGTAAAACACAGATTGGATTTCAAGAGCCAGTCAATAAATTGACAAAAGTAACCAGAACTTGGCAGGAAGATGTTGATGAGTGTTGTTCCTCCAGAATCATAGAACAGAAGTTCTCAAAATCTCAAAACGCCGTTGTCCTGGACATTATAAGGCTGCAAATCTTGTTTGAGAGCAATGTTCATATGTGTGTTGATGCTTGCTGCCTATATTCTCCATTTCTTTACTTAAGATTCTCTTTCCCTTACTGTAAATATTAATCTTTTTAAGATCATTTAATACAAAACTGTAGTAAGTATTTGGACTATGTTCTTGGTATCTCTTCCACTTTAACTAGTAATCATATTAGCAACAGCTATTTGGTGATGTGTTACACTAACAGATAACAACAGAAAGTTCTGTGAGTACATATTACTGTAATGCATCATCAGAGTCCAAAACTGTTTGGTAAAATTAGCCAGTTTGAACACCTACATGTCAACTTCCAGGTCCTTACAATCTTTGCTTACAAGACGTACTCATTTACCACTGGTAGTATGATACTTGAGTTTCTGTAAAGACTCCAGGAGTTACGTGGTCTGTTCTATGCTTTATCAATTGAGACTCTGTTTGCTTTTAGGGACACACAGAAACTTCACTGAGTTCATCAGAAAACTTCTCGTTACTGTAAAACAGCACTGAAACATGCTAGTTGTAAGCTTTGCATTTAAGTTCATGCCAAAGTTGTCTGTTTGAAGGATACTCTTGTCCATGTATGGAGTATGAAGCAATCAGATTTGCCCAGCCTTTATATCCTGTAGTATTTATAACTTTGTATCAGTAGTTGAAAAATTTTTGATATAACCATTATGATAAGGTTTTTATTAGTTTTATTTGGGCAATCTTTGAAAACCTGTAAACCAGCATATACTTTGTCCCTGAAGAATTAAGGAATGTATTCAAATGAATCCTTTATTCTGAATATATTGATTACTGTTATAAAAACAAACAAAAACCTTCCAAGATGGGAGACGGCTCACAGGAGTAAAATTACTTGTGTGGTTGTGTGCATGTCACTTAACAATTAGTGTTGTGGTGCTGTCCTACCTTTTTCTGGGTCTAATCTGATCCAGAGCAGCTGAATCTGTTAAAAGCAGCTGAAATTTCCTGTTTTCATTTGTTCAGTAGGAAACAGATTAACTATAATTGCGATTATTGCTACAGATGATTTGTTCTAGCAGCTGTAATGTCTGTCTTTTCTCAGGATTCTAATAGTGAAAGTAAATGGATTTTTTCTGCTTAATGTTTTGGGAGAAATGTAATACTGGTGGTTGCTTGCAGGATTGTACTTTAAAGATGAATGCACACATACCCCTGCATGTAATTGTTAATTTAAAAAAAAAAAAAAAAAAAAAAAAAGAGGAGTGAAAGTAAAGAATTTGAGCTGTATTTGTCCCCCTCCCCCCCAAAAAAAACCCACAAAGAAAATTAAACAGTACTTATTATATTTCTTTCAGAAAGTAATATGTTCTAATATTAGACTTTAAAGACATAACATTGAAACAGAATATTTATTTAGGAAATGGCATTCTACAATTCTCTTTTAATTTAGACAGGTTTTAAGACAAGAATGATAACACCCACTTGCTTAAAATACAGTGTTTGTGCTATAAAATTAATACAGTTTATAAGGAAAAAATTAATACAGTTTATAAGGGAAAAAAAATAATAAGTGTATAAGGAAATAAAAACCACAAAACCCAAAAAACTGTTCTCTTTCCAAGACTAATGCCAGGCAATTTCATATGCTTAAGAGCTACTGAGGACTGAGATGCTTCTTTGCCATCTGGATGGTGCATATTTTCTAAGTTTTGACTGGACAACTTGAAAGGAATAATGAGACAAGAATTGCTTCTTTATTTTTCGGATGGTAATGATTACATATATGCTTTAAAACATTTTAACAAAGAAGATTTATAGAAGTATAAAAATCTGTATGTCCTTATTGAGCCAATCCTGGTATCATTTAATTGTCAGACTAAAAATACAGCTATTCTGTGACTTTTTCACAATTGTTTCAATATGTTTTGGTGAAGGTTAGATTTATGAAAAACTGGGGAAAATATCAAATATGTTTAGTATTCTTTTAACACGTTGGGAAACTATTAAAATGGATGTTAAAAAACCCCAGTTGCTAAGTCAATTATAAATATCTTGGTGTTCTAGTATGCTCAAATGGGCATATTGTTTCATTCAAAAGTCCGTAGTCAGTTTTTCAGATATTTGCAGCTCTAGATATGTATCCAGTCTAAAAAAAATGCTGATGTTGATCTCAACTGAGACTCTCTTTATTGGCTGTAAAAATTGTAGCCTATACAAATTTGTTATATTTTTTAGTTATGTGTATAGCTCAGATATCGTTAAAGTTACATATAATAAGGTTATGCCTATGAAGAGTGCAAAGAGCTATAAAGGAAACTGAAAATTCAGTGAGATAGCTTACATGGGTAAAAGCCTAAGTATTTTGGCTCACCTGTGAACATGCAAACAAAATGATTAGTACATCTGACACCCTAAGGTTTGTAGAAATACTTCTGTTGTATCTGTGTTTGGGGGTTCCATTCTTATCTGCTTCAAGAATTGAAATGCTGATATACTGAAACTGGTAAGGAAACTTCTGAGCATTGTTATTTGAACTAAAAAACTATAGCAGAGATGAGCAGGAGCACATTTTTGGTCTCTTTTCCCTGACAAAAGAAAAAAAAAGGACTTGGGTATATTAAGATGTTTTGTAAATTGGTCCCAGTTTACTGATAGTAACCTATGATGTAACTCATGATGCCAGTTATGCAGTTGAAAAAGATAGTGTTTTGCAATCTCTTATTCAGGTATGAAGTAAATGGCAAACTTAAGCTAAGTAAAGGTTAAGAACAGATACTCAAAGTTTAAATAAATCACATTAATCAGTATGCCATCCTCTCTTTTCTTATAAGCTTAGAGGAAGTTTTTAGGAAGCATAAAAGTCAAATTCGTCATTCCTGTAAGACAGATTTAGAAATAGCTTGACTTACAGCAAAAATCATACCATGAAACCACTGTATCTGTTGAGTCAATGATTATTAATATCCAGGGTGGCTAAGAATTTTAGTTTCCAAGCTTGTCTTTTGAAAGCGTATTGCTGTACTCAGCTAGGGGAGCATGCTGAGAGGTCAAAGATAGAGGAATATGAAAAATATCCTTCAGCAGGTTATACTTTTTGCTTTTTCTAAGGTCAGCTACATTGCTTATGTCAAAATGAATGTCAGGAGCAAAAGAAGATATTTTAAAATTTTCAATGTAGAACCCTTGTCGTCTTAATTTGTACTGATTTGTTTTGAGATATACTTTCACTGTTTGAAAGAAAGCTTAAAGTTTGACTCAGAAATGACATGATTCACTCTAAAGAAAGGGAACAGCTTTTCAAACAATTTTCTTATAGTTCAGTTTGGAAACAATTTTAATCTGATTAATCCCAAATTATTTTAAATTTTAATTTTTTTTTTTTTTTTGAGAATTAAAAAAAGTGTATAGCATTGTTGTATGCATCCTTTCAGTCATTAGCTTTTCTGATATAAATCTGGCTGGCTTCTAGTTAGAGCGCCATATTTTAAAAACAATACTTGAATGTTGGGTCAAGGCCTTGTACAGATGTTTGTGCGTACTGAAAACCCACATGTACTCTTTGAACACTATACCCATTTTTTTGCTTGAGAACTAAATCTGTCACTTGTACATACAGGTAACAGCCCTGAAAGGTTCTAAAAACAAAGTGGCACCAAAAAACAGAGCCCATGTTTTGAAAATTCTCCCTTTTCTTTTTAAGCTGAAGCTTTCAGGAGGGGCCGGGGGAGGGGTGTGTGTGTGTGTGTTCATATTTTGTAAAGCAACTGTTTCCCTCATTTATCAGTGGTGGACATCCACCTAGTAACACACAAAGAACCCTTTACAGAAAGGAAGTGAATATAAATGGAAATAGCATGAGCAGGTCAGGTTTTACAAGAGCAAATTATTAATGTTGCAGTTCCTGAAAGCAGTGTGTCTCCTGTTAGCCTCATGTTATCTTTCATCTTCATGAACCACCTGTTTGAAAGTCAAACAGTTCCAAAGAAAAGACTGGATTATGCCTTGGGTCTGACACTAGTCCAAGCAGGTAGGATGTGCCCTTTTTTTTTCTGGTCACATCACAGGGGGTACACACAGTAGGATTTAGTCTCATGCCCTGGTATTATTTATTGGTATATGTTAAGACTAATATCTCCTACAGATATTTTTTTCACAGTATTTTTTTCTGTGTACTAAATATTGTCTTCAAATACGCTTTTTAGTCAGAATGAGACTATTCTGAATTCATTTTCTGCAGAAAGGCAAATACTTTTCTTCTTTGTGGACTACAGTAATCATGAAGCCCATACCACATTGAGTTTTACCTTTTTATCTGTTATCTTCTAATGAATTAAAGTTTTTATTAGGCATCATCAACAACTTGAAACTTAATTCTGAATCAGTCTTTATATAGTAGGCTCTATCACAGTCTTTAACCAGAAAATAGTGGCTTCAGTGGGACTAAGGCCCCACTACAGAGAGCAGAATCTTGAAAATAATTTTGGCAAACTTTTCCAAAGAAAATGAATGCTACAACTATTTGCGTAGTCTTGTATTGTTTTTGCGAATGGAGTTGTACCGAGATGAACACAAGCAATAGTTAGTAGTACAGATGTGGCTGCCTAAATTCTTTCTTTAGGTTTCATGTATACCCTTTATGATTTTTTATTTATGCATAATTCAGCGCATGTCCTATAGGTAGTCCCAATAAAGTATTTTAGTGAAAATAGTCAGAAAATCATTTTTGCCTGACACTTTTGCCCGACGAAAAGCCTATTTCCTCCCCCACTTTTCTGAAGTGATATTTCAAAACATTTCAAAATATGCTTGATATAAAAGGTAGCTTCAAGTTGAGTGTTTATTTGAAATTTAAAAAAAAAAACAGATTTAAAGGTGAAAACAAATGTCAGAACATTGCTGAGACATTCAATTGATGTACGCAATGACATGGGGAAGTGAGAAATGCTTAATTGCACTGTCTACCCCTTACTAAGAATTAGTCCTCTTCATAACTATTTTCCAAATAAACATTGAGAGGTGTGTTTATTGTGACAGGCACACTGTAAGAAAAATATTTTAGGAAACCTGTATTATTTGCAGAACAGTATACTTATAAAAGTTTGCATATGTATTAGATTACAATAACCAGTAATAGCTTGTATAAAGGTACTTGGTAGTTCATTTTATATGGCAAGCTGCTCTTCTTGAATGTTATTAGACAAAGTTTGTTGTAGTATTATATCTTTTTACTGATTATCTGTCAAAAGAATTGATTTTGCTTGAGGCTGAGGACCTCTTACTCAGTACAGAACCAAAAGGGGATTTTATTATCTGACATTCCTTTAGCGCTAAGCTGACACCAAAGTCTTGGGCTTGGAGGTCATCTGGCAGAATCAGACCCTTTAAACACCATACCTAAGTATGCATGTTCTGCTTAGTTCTCTCACTACAATGAGATGCCACATCTTGAAAACCAAGTAATACATCTGTGTTTCTTGTCATTATAATGATGATAATTAATTTCGATAAGTTCAGCAAGTTTCTTTTGGAGTACAGCTTTAACCTCAGTAAAATTTATTAACATAGAGATGGCCCATAAGTAGGCTGTGGTTAAAGATGCCTTAAATATAAAAGAGATGCCTTAGAAATATCCCATGAATTAAATTAATCCTTTTCTTGAAAACATACAAATTGCTTTTAGCCATATGTATTGTGCACTACACAGATCAGTGTTTGAGGTGGAAGAACCCTGCTTTTCCACCTACTTCTCTGTGCAAGTACTGTTTTCTATCTGTCATTTCAAGAAATGTATGTTGTTTAGAAAAGGAATGTGAGCACAGAATGGAATGCAAAGGAACACACTGCCAGCAGCCTCGAGGTGTACCTCTCTGTATCATTGAAAAATGGTCAAGGAAAAGCTGCCTCTGAAAAACATGTGGTAGCTTGATACCGTGTTCCTTGTGTTGGAATTATAGTAATAACTTTACATACAAAAGTACTACAGAAAACTTAGCTTCTATTGTCACAGGTATCTGAGAAGGCAAAGATTGTTTCAAAACACTGATGTGAAGAGTTACTGAAGTTGCAGTATTGGGAAAGAAAAAGAATACATTAAAAGGATTATAAGGATTCATAAGAAATTGCAGATGAAGGCAGGGAAGAATTTTCCTGGATGACTTCCAGGAATGTGTCAGTCACCCCGCAAGTGAAAGGAAAGTTAGCAGTGTAGTTAGTGGGTAGGAATTTGATTTTTTTTTTTTTTTTAAACTATTTACCTATCATGATAGGGCAGAATTTAGCCAACAACTGCATAAATTGTTGCTATATTAATATCACAAACCAAAATCAGAAAGCTGCTAACCTAGCTAGGTACTGTGCTAACTCCCAGAATGGGAGAAGGAAAGTTTCTATAGCTTGTCAACAAGTAGGCAACTTCAGTGAACAGATAGTCAGCTAATAGAGCTGAAAGGGAAAGATGCTATCTACATGAAGGCTGGCCATAAGTTCATACAATAGCCATGGCATTTCAGCCTAGGATTAGAGGGCTATTTTCCTCTCAGTGGAACAGAAGGTTCTTTCAAACCAGGAATCAGGAAACGGAGCAGAAGTCCAAAACAGCAGCCAGAAACACCCACAGCCAAGAGCTGGCTATTCAGCTAGATACGAGAGTAACTTATGCAAGCGAGAGAGAAGGAGAAGAAAAAGCCAGTCAGGTATTTATTATTCTGGGGAAGTAATAAGGTTAAGAGCCGTAAGTTGGCAGCTAGTAATATACCAATAGGAGAGGGTGAAGGAAGGAAAGCTAGTGAGGGGTGGAATAAACCCCCCTCATTTCACTAAAGGATATGCAGAATTGATGTTCTGCATTTAATTGGAGCCTACAGTTGTTTTTATATATGTTTTCAAACATCTTTAATATGGAAAAAAAGATTTGTTCAAATATTTGCAGATATTCAGGTTTACGTATATTGGTAATTGATTTTTTTAGCAAGTTTTTGTTAATTTGTCTTCAGATCACTGACCTCCCAAACTTGGATACTGTGTTGGGTCGATTTTAGCTTTTCTCTTTAATTTCAGGTTCATTCTTTTGCTCTTTTTGTGACCACTTCCATTTTTTTCCCATACGACTCCTACCCTAGGTAGCTCAGTTTTTAAGTGCATCTGCCACGTTGCTGTCAGATGCACTTGAGTTGAGATGTTCCTTAGAACATTCATTTTTACATTTACATTATTTTTGCCTTTTCCTGTAATTTGTTTCTGTATTTTCAGACCTTGAATTTAAAGCTTTAAGTGGTAAAGATTGGAAAAATCTAACATAAATGAATGTTATGCTAAAGAAATAAGCCTTGAACCCTACAATGGTAATTACTCTGTTCTGCTTTACAGTGCCTCTTTCTTGCAGTCCCTAGAGAGTTCTTGTGCTTGATCTTGGGCAGGAATGGTTAATGGGGAAAGAGGAAAAATAGCACATTTCTGACTTTTCTGCAGAATTAGTCTTCGCTAACTCTTGCTGTACTGTGAAAGAAAGGGGAGGAAAAAGCTGAAATCCAGCACAACAATTGAGTCTCCTGTAGCCCTTTCTTTTCCCAGTCATTGGAGGTAGCATATCATTTGTTTCCTTCCTTAGACTTTATATAATGTATTAATGCAAAGCTGGTCTTGCCTCAAATAATACATTTTGTTTTCCTTTTGGTGATTCTTGTTTCTCTTGGTTTTGTTTTGTGACTTATGTCTTGGTAAAGGCTTTATTCCTACTTGGGAGCCGATTGAGCTTCTGTGGAACCAACTTGTTCCTAAATTCTGCAATTTAGCTGCTGCCAAGAAATTTCTATGAGTCTTTGCCATGGGAAGTTAAAAAAAAAAAAAAAAAAAGAAAAAACTTGAACCCGTTTCTTAAAAACAGAAAGCATAGCAACCACAGTCAGAAACATTTAGCAGTCTGGCAGCTGACAGCAGGACATACAAAGAATAACAAAATAGTCTATTGAAGAGGGGAAAAAAAGATCTTCAAAAGACTTGTGTCCACAGCAGGGTGAAAAAAACATAACAATCCCATTATTAAGTTTGTTAGAAAAAAATGTTGATTTTTGTCTAACTTCTGCTAATATAGCATGTTAAACGATATGCCAGTAACCTAGAACATAAAAAGGCGTTGTCTGGCATCCTCTTTAGATGTCTCTATTCAGGCAGTCAAAGAGGGAGAGAAGAGAAACAAACAAACAGTTCTGAGATCAGCATTTGAAACTCCAGCAGAAGAGACCAGTTTGCCTAGAAGGTCAGCCATCACAAATGTATTAATTCTGCAAATAGGTGACTGATGCATGAAACTGAAGTGACTTTCCCAGTACTGCACAGTGAATCTAAAGAAAAGCAAGTGAAAATTTTCTTAAAACAGTGCTCTGTAACGTTCACAATATACCTATTACTTTGATTCTGTTAGTACTGGATTAGTTTCTACAAGTGTATGTAACCATTACCAACTTGCCTTAAAGTAATTAAGGTATCTTCCCTGTACCAAATTGTGAGCTATTTGTTGTTCCATTTTTTTGCATTCTTTTAACATCATTGGGGGTAGGACAGTGTTGGCTTTCAGATAGTCTACAATGGACCTTCAGATGTGCTATTGAGTTCATAGTGGAATTCCACATAATTATGCTAATTTTTAACCTTTTTTTTTTTTGGTACCCATTTGCCTTCCTAGAATTTGCAGGGATATGATAACAAGCAATTTAAATAGAAGTTATATTTGTGTGCATTAAGTATGTCTGTTTTCTGTGGACAGAAATTTTACAAAATGTCTGATATGCAATATATCCTGTAATACTAAGAAAGATGAGTGCAGAAAATGTTCATGTTGCTTAGTTACAGAAACAATAAACATCACAAATTTATTGTCTCTAGCCATTCAGTGTGGCATTAAAGCATGAGCTGAGTGTATTATCATGGCATAGTATATTACACTTTTATGTTTACCTTGAGACATGTATTGTTCAAGCCCAGCTTTTATTGAGTGTAGCTTTTGACCAGATTAGGTACATTTTATTTTTCTATTTCAATGGCCAATGTGCTCTCTAATCTGTAGTTGCATACTAGAAAGTTGAAATATCATTCTCTTTTTGTCATAGTGGCTGCCATCTTCCTTAAAAAGAAAATAGGAGGGGGATGACACCCTATAGGAAATGAATGTGTAAATATGACTTACTTTGGATGAAGCACCACTAGACCCAATGCTGTTAATGCAAACTTCAGTCTTCGTGCAAGTTTCTACCCTGTGAGGAAATGGTGTATCCATTTTACAGAGAAGCAAGGAGAAGTTAAGTTCTCTGTGAGGCATTCAGATGCAGGTTAAACCCAAGTTCCTGGATTACTGGTCCTGGCTTCTAATAGCAAGAATTATTCTAATGATTCTTTTCTTTCTAACTTGTAGGACGAAGTAGTCTGTGGAGAGTATGTCTGATTTTAAAATATACTTGTTGTATCTAAAGCTATAAACAGTAGAATAAAAGTATACAATCATGCTATATGAACAATACGTTAACCTTGAGAAAGTCCATTTCATATTTTTCAAAAGCCACTGCCCTGAGACGGGGCAGGCCTAATATAGACATTTTACGTTTCCAATCATTAAATATTCTTTTTTTCTCCTATTGGATAACTTAAGCAATGTTCAGTGCTCCTTTGGACTTGGACAATCAGTAGCCTTCATGTGGGTTTCTTTCCTTTTCTGTCACCATGGAAGAGCCAAGTCCAATTTTAGTAGAGTGCATGGGAGAGTTGAGCATGCTCTGTTTCCACTCCATGGTTTTGGATGCTCAGAGAGGACAGGAAAAAGAGGCAGGAGAATGTGAAACTCCCAGATATATATTCCATGGAATTTGTGGCACTGTAGTTGATTAGACATGCTTTTTTTTTCCTAGCTCTATTAAGTTGAGCTTTTTTGAGCTGAAACTTGCAGAGCAGTTTCCCAGACCATATTAATTGATCAAAAATAATGCAGCAAAATACACGTGCTATTGCTTTCTCCAGGTGTTTATGTATCTATACCATGGAACCCTGTCCTGTTGTCCTGAGGCTTACCTCCCACTCAGTAGGACTCTATAGACACTTGGTTTTTGTTTTGGTGCTCAAAACAAACCCCTTTCTAAATGCCCCACACTACCACCACCACCCACACACACGTATCCACCCCAGGAAAATGAAAACCATTTCATTTGAGGATGAATAAATTGTTTCCTTGGAGCTTTCATTATACCTGCTAATCTCTTCTCTCTGTTCAGAAAACAAAGCCAGTTTATAAAGTTGAGTAATCCTAGAGGCTTGAATAGGTGTTGTCATTCATATTGTGTGCTTTCACGTTGTGTTCAGAAATACACCCCATTGCAAACATTTGAACTAGGGCTCTTTAAGTTTTGTGTAAACAGTCTGTAGTTTACTGTGTTCATTGATATATTCATTTTGGAGCTTGGAAATGAATTGAGTCACATTAGCAAAATGACAAGTCTCCTCTGAGAAGCTGACATTCGTGGATTAGTTAAAAACCATTCAGCAAATACCAAAAAAATACATGATAACTCTCAGTGGTCAGTTTTGCATTTGGATTTCTGGGGAATGTGATGCTGTATGCACCAGGTAGTTCTCAATGAGCACGGAAATTCTAGTGGCTGTTAAAGTAGGCTGATAAAATTGCCTCAGGCTCCACTTACTGTAAGTCCCATTGCTACAGTTTCTGACATCAGTAAGTTATCTCCCACTGACTTCACCGTGCAGCATAAAATTGTAGGTTAGCAGCACCTACCTGAGCCATTTTGGATAATACTAGTCTCCATTTTAGAAAATTAACTGCCATTGTTTGTACTAGGTGATCCAGGTTTCATGAAAATATGAAAATACTGCTTTATGGTAACATAAGGATTTATGTGATTCATTTTTTTAAACAGATTTAGAGGCTGGGTTCATCCATTCATTCAAATTGCATTTAGAAATGTATTTTTTTTCCTCACATCTCTATTAAGTAAATAGACAAGCTCTTCAGAGCAAGACCACAAAGTAGGTGCTCTGAACTCCTGGTTTCTCTTTCTCAAGGAAATCTATATGCTGCAAATCAGGTGATGTGATTAGCTCCTTAAGGATCATATTTTGTTTTAATAATATAAAGGAATTTGAAAGAAATGCTTCATAGTAGTTTAAAGGCTTTTAGTCACAGTGATTGAAAGGCTAAGCAGAGTTGGTCAGTACTCTGAAATATTTAAGAGTAATGCCATTTCTTCACTCATAGTATTTGATGTACAAAATACAAAAAGAAATCTTTAATGTGGAAAGGGCTGCACTTTGAATTGAAAATGGTGTTGAAATCTGGATTCTTTCACATCTTTTATGGTTTTAAATTTCATGGGATAGGGTCAGTAGAAAGAACTGGTAGGGTTTTGTTGATATTAATGTTTTTATTATATTGACCTTTTAATTTGATATTCAAACTGTTGTATATTTAGGATACATCTCCAATATCAACAGTAAATTCCTTGTCTTCTCCTTTGCCTTTTCTCAAAGTCATTCATACATTTGTACATTGCTGCTTTATTAATGTATTTTCATTGGCTGCTATACTACATTTTTTTGTTGTTGAAGCCACCTGCCATGATGACTGGCAAGATCCGTAGTGAATTCTTAATACATTTCTACAGTTCATTGCATACTGGGGCCTTGGCTTGCAATAAATTGTATAGATGTTATATCTTTGGGAAGCATGAATTAATTTTGCTTGTTCTCCAAGATGACCACAGACCATTTTAAGAGAGTGCTGAGCTTAAGTTAATATTTGCTGTCTCTTAGCTGGACTTATTTGTTAAGACTCAGCACTGTGATATTTTAAGTTACCTGGCATGTGCTTGGCCTAGATGGTAGCAAAGGGAGCTCATATCTTGATTGTAAAATGATATGTAGGTCTGCCCTTTCTCTCCTGGAAAACAAATTCATTCCTTGCTTTGTATAGCTCTTGTTGCAAGTTATGTGGGGAATTGCTAACTGCTCCTTTTTTCTTGGGAGTTTAGGTGACCTTTTGCAGTTTCCAAGGATGAGGTAATTAGATATTTTAAAGACTGAGGTCTTGAACCTTACTTAATATTAAGGGGAAAGAATACAGTGAATGGAAGACAAATTCAAGGTGCTCTTAAGAGCACGATATAATTCCCTGAGGGTGGCAGTTTCACGCACAGGAAAATTATGTTGTTGGTCAGGTATGAGAGTGAGTGAGAGAGCAAGCAACTTGTTACCAGGGCCAGCCCAATAGATATGCTAGGAAAGCACATAGCGGTGCAAGGATACTGACTGCTAGGTTGTGTAGGAGTAAAGGTGAATGTGACTCAAATATTTCTCCATTGCAAATTACCTTCACTTGACTAATTGTGAATCCATGTCTCTATTTGAGGGAGAATGTATTGACTTAACGTAAAAGAACAGTATGTACAGTGTTTTAGATGGAAATAGCAGTGGATAATACAAGCCCTATTAAAAGTATGTTTGTCCTTATGTACCGAGAAAGAAAAAAAAAATTAAAAAGCAGAATCTTTGGAAAATAATGAATGAGTAAATTTGCAAATTGAATTTATTTGTACCTTAGAGGCTATAGATTCTGAAGCATATACCTCTATGAGTTATAAAGCAGATATTAGTCTCTGAATTATTCCTTACTGTTCAGTTCTTTTCCTGAAATTTAATGATGACTACTTTTTGTGAACATACTGCTTTTCTCCTTTTTGCTGTGTTTCACTGATGGCTGAGTACATCTTTCATGGACAGGGAGATGGGGAGAGGGGTAAGAATCTCAGCATAATACCAGGAAATGGGCTTCCAAATGCCAGCTGCATTCAGTTAATAGTTTACAATTCTTTTCAATTATGGTTTTCAGTTATGGTTCATATATTCCTGTTTCAATACTAATTATCCATGACAATTCAGTTCCAAATTTTCAATTTTGTAAGGTTAAAAGAATATAAGCATCCTAAAACTTAGAACATAAACACTCTGAAACATAGATGTAGATTTTATTCTGTTTCCACAAATGAATGTAGTAAGATGCAATCATTCACATCTTGGTAACTACAAAGTGTTAATTCTGTAATATGGAAGTAAGAAATTGTCATATGCAATATTTGGGAATTCCAAGAATGTTTTAATATTGGTGGCATAAAATTCCCAATATTTGCCACTCTTACAAAAGTGCTCTAGCAATTTTCCCCTCATATGTTATATATTAAGCTACTTAAAGAGCTGGTGACGAGTGATTGAGAAAACGGTTGCCAGTATTCCTGTTTGCACTTTGTCCATCAGATCCTTGAACCGTATTTATTAAAAATTATTGTTTCTGAATTGGCAAATGACTTCAAAGCCTATAGAGCTGTTTTAGACATCAAGGAAAGCTTAGGTCTCCTTCTGTCAGTTTTTTGCTCAGTTTTTCTAACTTAGCTATTAACTACTAATTTTATTATTCAATCAACCAGCTTTCATTAATATCAGACAATTTGAATTTGTCCATAAACAAGAAATTATCTTTGTACATTTATTTGTATTGTCCTGGTATCTACCTTTGTTCAGTAGGCAATTAAAGAATATTTTCTCCTCATGTTCTTTTGTTGCCTTAATTACTTTAATTGTCAACAGCATGATTTAATTCTAATGAGAGGCCATTTGTTCCTTCTTTTTACCATATCCTCTAGTCTCTGTTTAATGCTTTTCAGTCTATTCTAGAAAGGTTGCCCCCTGTAACTTCCTCAAATGAGGTGGAAGCTATCCAAAATCCCTCTTGCCATAGAAAGTTTCTAGGCCAATGTTTCATGAGACCAGATATCTCTAAGTAATATTGCCTGCCAGGCTACTGGCTTCTTGCTGCATTCTTCTGCCTTTTGTCTTTCTTCACTCTAAAGACAGAAAGTCACCCCAATAGGAGATCACTTGCTTATTCTCCAGTACTCTTCTAAATTCCTTTGCATAATCTGCGATCTCTGAGGTGTTACAGAGGTATTTGATAAATGCAAATATGGATCCTTATTCTCTAAGATTACAAGTTAGTCCAATTCTAGTCACTTGGACTAAAGTGAGCAAAGAAGGCAACACGTTATCTGCCCCTCTGTGGCAGAGTATCGTTTCTGCTGTCAGGAATCCACAGTGAGGTTTGTTTGTTGTCTTTGGAGACACAGCTCCAGTGGGAACAGCAGTATTTGTACTGAACTCTGAAATAAAATGGAGAAATAGGCTTTTTATTAGCTTTTAGGACACATTTTTAATGTAGTATAATAATTCTGCCATGGCTTACGATAAAATTTGCTGGGTGGGTAATGATATAATTTGGAAGAACACAATTCTTACAGTAAAAAATTGTCAATCTATCAATCATGTCTTTAGTGTTCTGTTATCTTTAAACACCATTTTTCAATAGCAACTATCACTTCTCGGGTATGCCATCTTAGATTGTGTATATGCTAGTGTTTTGATTTCTAACAGTAGCACAGTTCTGCAGTGCATCCCCCATCTCTTCCACTTACTGTGTGTCCGTTCAGTTTGCAGAGTGGGTTTCATCTGTGTTCAAACTCGGCTTCAGAAGAAATTAATCCAGAAGCTCTACCCTAAGTATTCCTTAAGCACTTTCCAACCTCTAATAAGGATGTAAGGTCTAAACCAGTGATTGGTCCCCTGAACAGCTTCAGGCTACATTGTTTAGTTGGAACCCTAGATCAGGGGCCAGACACGATCTAATCCTGAATGGTATAGAATCTGTAGATGAAGAAGCCTCAGCACAAAGCACTTTGATCTGCTGAGCTGTTGCTTTTGCTCCAAATTGCTTTCTAATGTAGGCTTAACCTTAGAAACGGGGGAGAAGGTTTTAGCTTCTGTCACCATGCATTCATATTCAGCCCTTCAGTGGTATTTTACCTTGAGTATATCATTTACTGAATAATTAAAAATATTGACAAAATACTTGTGCATGCCTTTGCTGCTGGGGAGCTTCATTTAAACAGTCCTTGTATCCTGGACAACACAGAAATAGCAGCAATTTCAGAATATACTAATGAAGACTAGAACCCTGGGAAATGGTTATATCATGACAGGCTTCTCTGGGCAGAGTAAATATGTGATTTGAAGCAAGAATATTTGCTGTGGAGGTCAACTGGATTTAAAACTAATATTGTCTTTCATTTTTATCAGAAAAGTCTTCAGTCAGGGAAAATATGTAAGTGGTTTTATTTTTTGTCCACTTGAACTGGCTCGAAGATTGTCCTGTTTTTGTCTGTTTTGATCTGTATGATACTAGTTTTCCTATTTTATAGCTTCATGAATACCATGTATGCTACTACTCCTCAGCCCCAAGGACAAGCTGAAAAGATGTTAAATGATAAAGTATCTGACCTTGGTACATTTTCTATACATGAACAGAAGAGTTAAGATAGTGACACAGGGTTTAGAGGAAGAAGGAATCTAATACTTCCCTAACGTAGCAGAATGGCTGTGCAAAGAGGGCTTTTAAGCAATCAAGGCCACGCAAGCTAATTTGCGCCTGATAGTGTAAATTATGTGCAGATTCTTTCAGATTGTTTGAATTAACTCTAGGGATATTTTTAGAGCAACTTTGTTTGGTTTAATGAAAACCATTATTAAATCATTAGTCAATGAAAATAGTTATTTAATTTTGTGTGTATGTAAATTATCATATTCATATACCATCGTTATTATCCTTTAAATAATATGCCTGTTCAGGATTATATCTGTTTGGTTAAAATGGTTGAGTTCCTCTTAGTAACTTCTCTGCTTTGCTTGCAGGTTGTATATAAAAATAACGATGTCAGGTTGGAGTTATCTCGACTTGCCAAGCAAGGAGATCCTAAAATGAAGATTCATGGGGTTGTAGCATTTAAATGTGAGAATGTTGCAACCTTAGATCCAATCACATTTGAAACACCAGAATCTTTCATCTCTTTGCCAAAGTGGAATGCCAAGAAAACAGGCTCAATATCATTTGACTTTCGTACAACTGAGCCAAATGGCCTGATTCTTTTCAGTCATGGAAAACCAAGGCACCAAAAAGATGCCAAACACCCACAGATGGTGAAGGTTGACTTTTTTGCCATTGAGATGCTTGATGGCCACCTCTACCTGCTGTTAGACATGGGATCAGGTACTATAAAAATAAAAGCCTTGCAGAAGAAGGTGAATGATGGTGAATGGTACCATGTGGATTTTCAACGAGATGGACGGTCAGGTAAGCTTCTTTTTTTAATATTCAGTATGGTTTTTCATGTTGTATCTGAGAGAATACTGGGTAGATATTATGTTGCCACCATTAGAGTTGTGCATCATCTGAAAAATAAGGAAAATATAAGAAGTCATTACTGTCAGGTAGCAGAATACAATGATTTGCAGAGTAAAATATCTTATGTTAACATTTATTGGGTAATCAGGTACTTAATCTTGCAAGTAAGTGTGCTGTGTACTTCAAAAACAGAGTAATCTCCCTCTGTGCTTGCTTACACCAAATAGCTGAAGTGGCATGTTTCAAGAATAAAAATAAAGCAAAAAATAATTACTGAAAGTAATCTCCAACACAGGGAATAGTTCACCCACAGAAACAGCACAGACCTTCCAATCAGGTCAGCAGATCTCGGCATAATTAAATGATATGCTAATGAATGGCTAACAACACGTCAGCAGAAATAGAAATAAGTGACTTGCCGTATTCTGTCAGTATGATTCATATTCTATAGTAGTTTACTCAACAAATGATCTCACTGAAAAGGGTAAAAATAAAGAATTCATAAACTCTTCCTAATGCTACTGAAATCTGTTATAGCATAAAAGGCATTTAACTAATGAAACTGTCCTTGTGTTTCAGCTGCATCTGATCTTGAGTATGTATCTTGAATTCAGCAAATAATCAATATCCATTAATTGAAGGACAAATCTGTTCTATGGTATCTTTCCTGTAGTTCATGCCAGGTTTTGGGGAGTCAGGGGGGAATGTACTGAGTCTGTAATTCAGTCCATCAAAGAATTTTCCAGTTAATATCTGTATCCAATCTGAAGTTTATGTACGTACACTCTGAAATTGAGTGTTGAAAAATGTAAACTCCTTTTGCATTTTGTGGGGTTTTCCCCACTTTCTTCCTTCTGGTGACTCCTTTTCTGTGACTTGCATTTATAATTTCTTTCTGAAACTTCACCCAAAAAAAGTTATTGTTTTATGTCTCACTTTCTTACTACCTACGAATCAGATTTCAGATCAAGCAAATATTAGGTGCACGTTTAAATTGAAGATTTCGGTCAAATCCATCATGAAAGTCAGACCAAATTGAATTGATCAGTCCATCCTAGGATTATGAAAAATAGTGATTTGATTCCTGGGCTGTATGGCTTCAAATTCTAATTGTAGAGAGTTTGATTTTCTGATTATAATATGTCAGTTGCATATTTACATTTCTTGAGGTTAAAAAAACCCCAAACAACAACACACACAACTTCTCAAAATCCTCAATTGTGATTGAATATCCAGCGGTTATATTATTTATACTACAATCTTCATTTCAGGCTTCCTTCTTAAGTGCTGTTTCAGTGATTCATATGAGGCAGTAAATCCTGTAATAATCATGCCTGTGGGACTCCACTGAAAGCAAAGTTTATTCTTACATCCAAAGTCAACACAACTATAGAGAAAAGAAATAAATGCATAGCAATTGTTTACATTTGAAAATGTTCTGCCCTTTCATTGCTTCACAAAAACTGTAGCTCACAAGTGCTATTAAGAGAGTTTAGGGCATACTTTATTTAATTCTTTAAAACTGATGATGGACATCAGCAAGACTATAGACTAATTTTAGGAAGCAATACACACCTGGTGATCAGGACTGCGTATTATTTTTAAATAGAATTATAAACAGTCAAATATATATGTAAAAGAAAAATTAATCCAGCTGATGAATCTCCTGTGATCAAGACGGGTGAACTTTATTTACCCTGCCACTCTTGAAAACTGACTGTAGTACCTATTCACCCTAAAACATTGAACTATTACCAGGAATAGTTAATAAATATGTAGGCATATGGATCAACAAACTGAATTTTTAGCTGAAATCTGAACCAGACATCAAAGATTTTCTGTGATTTTAATACAATAATACTTTACAGTAACAATAATTTAAATACCAGTAACAGTGGCAATGCTGTTATTTTTCTTAATGAGAATATTGGCTGAGTAGTATCTTAGACCGTCAGATTTAACAAAGTAAAATGACTGCCTAACAATGAAAATAAACAATGAGCTGTACATTCCTGTTTTCTTCTGATTGCAACAGGAAGTACCGATGTGTTATGTTTAGATTATTTCTTCATGACTTATGCATGTTCATCGTCTTATGCTTTTTTCCATGAATAATAAAATCCACTTTACTATTCCAGGAAGCTTTTTCATTTATTTTCTCCAGCCAAAACCAAACATACTGGAAATCATATGAATATGATCACTTTTCACTTGCTTACCTTCAGAATTTTTGTATAAGTGAACAAATATGCCTCGTATAAAAAAAATTTGGCTTTTCTGAGACTTTCTTGTTGCTTCTGACAAAATACTTCCCAACCTATCAAGTATAAAGAAGGAGATTCTCCTGCTAATAAATAAGTAGCTCAAATAACCTGTGATTTTTTTTTTTAAGTGAAGTTTTGTGTCTTGCAACCTTTTACTCCTAGCCTTCAAATCCAATGCAGAGTGGTTCCTTCAGATAATAGAAAGCTGTGACATTTCTCAAGGAGCTTTGCAAATTTCCTTGACTTTCATATTAGCTGGATCAGCAAGTACTGGATTTATTTTTCATTCTTTGCTCTTTTCTGGACTCTTAGTCACAGGGAGCATCCACTCTAAACTACTGACTTTGCCATTGCCCATCTGGGACTGTGGTGTGGGAGATGTAAGGAATGAGAGCACGTTTTTAAATTGTACTTACCCAGGCCCTCTTCACTAGTAATTCTGCTGATCCCCTCAGATTTTGGGAGATATAAGGAAGAGGGAAGAGATGGTACCCTTTAATTTCCTTTTGCTGAAGGAACTTTTGACCTATTATTCTTATAGAAGTTTTTCAACTTAGAATCCCATCCTGCTGCCTGTAAGACCTACTCTGAGTGTGCTTCCTTACCTAAAAGGCAGATCTTTGGTGAGATGGAATTCCTGAGACCCTGTTTCCCAGTGTTAAGTAAAGAAATATTTCATACCTTCTCCATAGGTCCATCTTTCTTGCTAGGTAGGCAGCAGAGGAAAGGGAACACACGTTCTCCAGCAGTCTGTCTTTTTTTGCTAAGTATACAGCAGAGGACACCAACCTGGTACCAACTGCTGTGTCCTGTCATGTGAGCTGAATTCCCTTCCAGTATTCATGGTTATTCTGAATTCCTGCACAGTAGCTTCATAGCTGCTTCACATGTGCCCTGTCTTGGTCATGGGCTGTAGGCTGTGGTCACAGTCCTCATCACAGCTATAATATTATGCTTTAGTACATAAGATGTAAAATGTATTTAGAATACCTTACTCTGATTTTTCACCATTTCTTAATAAGCAAATGTGTTTCACATGCACAAAAAGCAACTAAATAGGCCACATAAGGTAAGCACAGAGGTCAGAATAGCTGTAGTTACAATCTTCATACTTAACTGATCAGAATTGAGACAAGATTTAGAAATATGTCTTAGTTTCTTATGCATAGACTTATGCAAAAGTAAATTGCTGAGATAATGCATATGACTGGAGAGGTTCATTAACTCATACCTAAGGGAAATGTTTGTCTGTTCTGCTCTTAACAGTACTGCCAACTCTGCAGTAAAAGAATTGGGGGGGAAAAAAAAAAAAACAAACCCCAAACTAAAAAAACCCAACAACCATGAAGCAGCTGTAAGGGTCTTTGCTCACAGTGTTTCTTGTAACACAGTAGAGTTAGGTTTAATAACTGTTTTCTGAGACTTGAATATTGTTTAAAATTTTGTTAAACTGTTTACCATATTTAAGAATAACCTTGCAAGTGTTTTTGACTAAACCGCCATTCATCCTTTGGAAATCATCTTTACACAGTGAAATCAGAGAGCAAACTTATTCTCCTTGTCAACCTCCAATTGTGTATGGCAGTGTAAAACAGAATGTATTGGAATGTATTCATAGGCAGGTAGCATTTAAGGACTAAGAAGTCACTGAAATTTTGAACTAAAGTTAGAGTTTCAGCTTAAATACCAGAAATTATCTCTAGAGTCTGTAATTAGAGCTTAACTATAATCAGTATCTCACTGTAAGTAGTGCTTTGTCGATATCTATTACATGCATTGTTGTTGCAGGTTCTTTTTTTACATGTACACTTCTATATACTCCTTCCATCTTTCCAACCTTTTAAGAACTGCCAGATTTACATGTTCTTATTTCAACAAACATTAATAGTTTACATATTTGGCATAACAGGTTTATCTTGCATTTTAAGGAAAATTCTTCCAATGATCCTGGTAGTGTTTTTCATTTATTCATGAGGTCATAGAAAAATTGAGATGGGGCGACACTGAGAGGTCCTCTGTTTTACCCCTCCAATGAAAGTAGTGATAGTGCACTTGCATCGGTCTTGACAGATGTTTGTTGAGTTACCTCCAGAAGTGGACACTGTGCAACCTCCCCATGTAATCATTCATAAACTGAATATTTCTGTATGCAAAAGAAGCCATTTTGTCTGCAATTTCCTTGTTCACAGCAGGCACAAAATACACCACAATTTTTCCCTGTGTCACAGCTCTATACTTTTTATGATTTGAATGCTGTTACATCAGTCTCCAGTTTTTCTCATAGACTAAGAAGCCCCAGCTGCTACTTCTCCTTATATGTCAGTTCTGTAGCTATCGACCATTTTTATTGCCATCTTCTGCAGTCTCCTCAGCTGATCTGCATCTTTCTTAGAGTTCAAGGTAAACCTTACCAATGCTCAGTAAAGTGGTAAGATACGTTTCTCTATACGTCCCAATATATTTCCCATTTTGCTCATATGTATGTTTTGTTGACTTATATTGTTGACTCTTCCTTTTGAAGAGCTGCCCACTAATCAGTTATCTTTTAAGTCAATAATTGTTGCCAAAAATCATAATTTCATTAGTTTTTCTTGGGCTATTCCTCCAATACATAAAGATGTTTCTGAAAGTTTAAATTGCATTTTGCTTTCAGGTGAAATGCTGTAGAATCAGAGCACCCATAGGTCATTATAGGACCCTTAAATTTATGTCCAGTTTCTGGAGATAAGAAATGTTACCTGTTTTTAGAGTCTGAAGTTAGATCATGAATTCCCGGATGAAATAAATAACCCCACACCTTACTGTCTTTCAGTCTTCCCCTTTTTCTTCTTTCAGGCCAGACAAACCAAATGCTGTCAGCTTTTTCCCATTTCTTTCTTTTTTCTGGTAGAAATACAGACTATTTCCTACTTTGAGTATTAAAAAACTTTGCAAGGAAGCTGCTTCTTTCCTGACAGACATTATTGCCTCAGCGTTGCTCTTTTCAAAGAAATAGTGTAACTACAGATCTGGTTATGGGTACTGTTATGCTAGGTACTGTGCAAAGATATAACTGAAAGGATGGTTCTTACTACAGAGATGTTACAATTTAAGGTTATCTTTTTTATGTTGAGAGGCCAACGGTCTTCTGAATCTGCTGCTTCCTCATCATATTCTGTTGTCTTTAGGTTATTTTGTAAAACAAGATATGTCCCATTCTTTTCCCTCTTATCCAACTTGACAATTCTGGTGTGAGAAAGGTTGATGTTACATTATCTTTACAGGGAAAATTATTAACCTTTTCCTGTGCTGGCCACATAAGACATTTGTATGCTCCATTAGCTTCCCTTCTTCCTGCTTTTCTGGAAAGTGATGTCTCTTCACATGAATAAATAGAAACATCCAAATGGATTGGAGCACACTGGTGATTTGACAGAACAGTTCATTTTAATCTGCTTATAATTATCAGAGAAAGTAGGATTGAAATCCAACAAAGGGGGTGTGCATTACTATCCCCGGATTCTGTGGTAGCATCTGCTATTGTCATGAGGTCCAACCTGAGATGGTTTCAGTAAAACTTGAAAACTTTCCCTCAAGAAAGATGACAGGCTTAAAACAAACAAACAAACAAAAACAACAAAAACCCCCAGTTAGATGAAACAGCACACTCTACCTCTGTGCCACAGGTCTGGATGAACTGTGAATCCAAAGGTGTTTATAGACCCATTATTTATTTTCTGTAGGCCCATGTTGTATGAACTTGAGTTTTGCATTTTATTTTACGATATTTCAAAAAACCCCATATTTTTTTATGTATTTTGGGAGTCTTCTTTCATTCCCCCTTATTTTTCTTGGATTTTTTTCAGCTGCGTTTACTAAGCAATTAGTGAGTAAAGTTTGCGTTACCTATCAGAGATACATAAAAGGTAATTTGGATACCAACAGCAGTGATAGTTGGTATGGCTGCCTGGACATGCTGTTAGAAGTTCAGCTGGAAACTAGGATAACTTGGTAACTGATAGCATGAAGATCTTGGTGCCCAGGCATGGGTTTCCTGCTATTAGCTAGACGAAAGCCTATTTGTATTATAGCCATAGTCATTAGATACTATGATTACACTAAGATTTCAGAGGACGTCTCCCAAGGAGTATTTTATGTGGTGTCATTTATTGAGGAGGCAAAAGGAAAGGTTCATTTCTTTAAGAAGCTGTTGATATCTATTCAAAATAATACTTAAGCTCTCTCCAGGGTAATCCTTTATGACATCCAGAAGAAAATTTTCCTGCTTCAATCTATCACCTAACTATAATTCACAGTCACCAGAGTGTAGTGGTGATCTACAGTTCCCTTTATCATTCACCTTTCTCAGCCTTCTGTGCTTGCAAAACTTAATTTTGAACCACCATGTTAATGTTGCAGCTATACTGGCTGAGATTTACCTGTATTTCCCTGTGCATTGAAAGCCATCAAGATGATGGCTAGTTAATTTTTTTTTAAATAGAAATGGAGCACTAGATGTCTTCTAGCATCATGGATAGCTTGAAAACACAAGTGTCTTTGTCCAGCAGAAAACAGCACTGTGCAAATGCATGAGCTTGAAGTTGGAGGCTGCAGCTGAGTTAACTTGTGTCCGTGCAAGTGCTGCCTGAACATAGGTTTAAAGCATTTGTTCCTAAATTAGCCTGTACAGCAACAGGTGGGAGCAAGCAACAATAGCAGTAAGAAATACTGTGAGCACAAGTATGATTTATATTTACAGAATCTTTAAGTTTTTTTAAAGGAGAAATGATCTATTGCCTGTAAGCAGTCCTCCTTGATACCTAGGATGCTCTCAGAAAAGTTAGCGATCTTGGTTTAATAGGTCATTCACAGGTGTCCTTGTTTGAGGCAGCTGATTAGTAAAATCAAACCTCAAAATGTTTATGCTTGTATGCCTAAGGTCAAATCTATAGCAAGTGTTCCATACAAGTGCTAAGTTTGCTTCAAGAATCTGAGCAGCAATACAAATATTTAGAGTTAGCAAAATATAATAGTCTTATCAGTTTTAAACAGGTGGAGGTTTGGAAGAAAAAGAATCTTGGTTCAACATTCCTATCTCTTACAGTTAAGACTGGAAGTTCACTTCACATCTATGTGATTATTTAACTGACACAGAAAACATTTCTGATAATACATAAAAAGAGAAAACTGACCACAACCTTAAACATTCTTTAAATATGCTCATAAAGATGCACAAAGGCTATGCAAACCTTTGTTTTATCTTTTTAGATCTCTTCTGATAGTAGGGAGACTGTTTGTAGTAGTAGTAGTAGTAGTATCCAGCCCTTCTAAAATCCATACGTCTCAAGTCTCACATGGGAGTTAGATCTCCTGAGACCTCTAACCCAAAGAGCTTTTACTAAAGGTCCAAACTGTTTAGATATTAATTCTGTCCACGTTGTTGAAGTTAGCCTATTGAACCAACAAAAGAGCAAACAAAATATGTAGCTCCCACAGGACTCCTCTTCATTGCTAAAAGAGAAGCCTAAATTTTAGGATGTATCCAAGTAAGAGAGTGATCTTTTTCTGACCTGTCTCTGTTTGCTTAAAACTCACATTTTAGTATTTATGCTATAAAAATTCTGAATTTATTATTCTTATGCACCACTCCCACCAGAGCGAAAGTATTTTTGATAATCAGTGTAATCTTCTGGAATCTGTGTCATGCTGACAGTGGAAATAGTGAATCATGTTAGTTTTATGTATATATGTATGATAAATATGTTGTGGTAAATGTGATTCTTCAGTGTCTTGTCACCATTAATACACTTCGAATAGTGTGTCCAGTGGATAACAGTGTTGCATAATGTGGCTTATCCATTATAATAATCTGGTGACCCATATAATGTTTTGATTTATATTTTGCTTGCTTTTGCACCCATATAGAATGGTAATAGGTCACTTCTGTGAAGATCTACATGAAGATACTTTTTTTTTCAAGTTATTTTATTTAGTAAATAAAATTAAATTTGGTTGATATAAGTATGTTCTGTGACTCCATGTACTAAATTTGGCTTTCTGCCTATTCAAATTGTAAAAATTGGATACCTCATTACTTTTAAAAAGTACAACAAATAGGATCTTTACAGTTGATTACAGTTTCTGTGTTCAGACACTTTGTAGAAACAGAAGTTTATTTTAGGCTTAATTTTGTTTGTTTACTTTTTAAACTTAAATAGAAGAGATACTTCTGATTTCCTGAGGTTCTATATACGTCCTCTCTCCCTCTCTTTGTAACATGCACACATTTCGAGGTAAGTGTCAGAGGCATTGATTTTTCCCTCTAGGAGCACATCACTATCTTCTTAATGATTGCCTGTCTGGAAGCTGATGAGAATATTTTCCTTCTGCACTTAAAGAAAAAAAAAGTTATCCAAAGCCCACTAAAAGTGGTGAGAGTCTTTTAAAATACTGTGTCTTTGGATCCAAACCAAAGACACAGATTTGCCTCCCAGGTTGCAACCTATCAATGCAACCTCAGCCTTAATGCTTTGAAGCACATATGAGGTAGTGAAGAGATTTTTTTTCTTGCACAAGTAGGATATTTCTGAAAATAACTCTGAAATGCATCCCCCCTACCCCTACAAGATTGGTCAGGTGATTTTGACTTTTTTTTATATTTTTACCATGCAGTATTGTGCATAAATGTTTTTATATTGTGTACTTCCTGACAATACTTGTAACTAAAATAATGAAGTGTATCTATTATTGTATAGCTGTACAAATAGAATACCTGTGTTTCATTTATAGATATTTGCCAGGAGCTAATGTGGCATGTGGATTAATGAGTAAAACAGCAGTACCAAAATCTTTTAAATGTCTTGAAAATCATGCATTTTGTTGTCTTTTCTTCTCAGGGACCATATCTGTGAACACATTACGTACACCATATACTGCACCAGGGGAAAGTGAAATCCTTGACTTGGATGATGACTTGTATCTTGGAGGCTTACCAGAAAATAAAGCAGGCCTCGTCTTCCCAACAGAGGTGTGGACAGCGCTTCTCAATTATGGATACGTCGGCTGCATTAGAGATTTATTTATTGATGGTCAAAGCAAAGATATTCGACAGATGGCTGAAATTCAAAGTACAGCTGGAGTAAAACCCTCATGCTCAAGAGAAACTGCAAAACCTTGCCTTAGCAACCCCTGTAAAAACAATGGTGTATGCAGGGATGGGTGGAACAGATATGTTTGTGATTGCTCTGGTACAGGGTACCTTGGCAGATCGTGCGGAAGAGGTAGGTTCCATGAGATGGCTGCATTTCTACTTTATAGAATCCTGCACAATGATTAAAAATGGTAAAAATATCATTAACTCTTCTGAGCAGAAAAAGCGTCTTTGATTTCACTTGATGTGAGATGGAGCCCTGCTCTAGACTGAAAGAAGTAACTCTAGAGGAAAGATCTTAGGGGAGTTTGTAAGATGCCTGAAGAAGTATTAGTTCACTATAACGGAGAGTCAGTACTGCTAAATGTCTCTTAGAAAATGTCTTCTTTTGTGTATCATCATACTTTGCTGAGTTCTGAAAAGCTTTGTGAAAGTAATTTCAATTATTATTGCGTTACTAAACAGTCACATTCCAATTCCAAATTGAAGTCTTGTTCTCTGCTTATTTATGTCAATACCACTGTGTAATTAAATTTACTTTTGAATTCCACAGTATCACTTAAATCCATGGCCAGAACTTCAGCCATGAGTCAAAGCAAAAGAATCAGTGTAGGAATCTATATTTCTTACTTAACTTTTTTTAAAGAGCGTAGTACCCAAGGAAACAGTTTCTACTTATCTTAAATCACTGAGTGTCCCTCTTGCCTAGAAAACGTAAGTGTAAAGTAGACAAACGCAATTTATGTAGTTGAAAAGGTGGATAGTGGCAAGGAAGACAGCTGTTGAGGTTAGTTTATAGGAAGAAAACTCTGTAATTTATTTAAAATTATGAAGTACGCTAATAAAAGACTTTAACATAAGTAGGAAAACAATAAAAAAGCTTACTTAATATTTTAGGTGTTTATTTTTATTCTCATTGGAATAGGAAATGTTTCAATGACAGAAGTTGTATTTTTTCATGTCTCAATTGATTTCTCTTCAAGCCAAAATCTAAACCTAAAGTTTATTGACTGGGAACCTAAGTTCTTTCCATCTAGTTCGATTAATTTTTCTAGTTAGTAAGATGAAACAAAAATGTATTCTTTAAAAAAAAACAACGGATGAATGTTTAAGGTTTATGTAAATAGACATGTGCATTTATGTAGAATTAATACCATCATATTATTAGCATTTGCAAGTAGATCCTCAGTTTCTTCTGTTTTTTTCTGTCTTATTTTTCGAATATCTATGCCTTTGGCTCCTGGTCAGTTATTATGAGATCTCCAGATTGTTCTGTTACTGGTGGAGTGAAGCTGGCAGAGGGCATAATCGAGCTGTCTGATGCATTACAAAAGCCTTCAGTTAAACATGTCTGGTGTACCACCCTGTGGCAAAATTCTGCTATTACATATGGCAGAAGTAAAAATAGGATTTGCATCTTTTCAACTTGAGAGCTAGGAAACATGTGCATTAGAGACAAAAACACATGCAGATCTGCAAAGAACTTAAAAGCAGGCTTCATCATAGCAATTTCTCATAAATATATTTGAAAGGTGGTAATATTTTATATAGAAACCTTTGTCTTTTATTTCCCATACATTATTTTCAACCATCTTCCAATACAGAGCTTGATTTTCCCAGTGCATTCCCCTAGTGGGAATGGTGGTACTATGGTGGTGGTGTTGGCTTCTCTACAATGATATTTGGTTCTTGTCCAACAGAAATATGTGCAGCAATTCAGACAGTGTGGGATCATTTCATGCTCTTGGGTTTCCCTCTCCAGAGGAAACTACACTGAAAGGAGATCTCCTTCCACTAATATTCATATCCCAAATGGCCATGCATTAATAAGATTATAGCTTTTGGGATTCTGAAAGCGACACGTTGGCATCCTACCACACAAAGTTGTTATAACTACTACCCATGTGCAGTAACTGATAAACCTTTGTATTTGGTCACATGAGCAACATAATTATAATTGTTCAAACTGATTTAAATAAAATAGGAGCATGTTCATTTTAGCAAACAATACAGTTTCACAAAGAAAAGAAAGCATTAGAATAAAATATTGGAGATTAAACAACTGGAATATTTAACTTAATGTTAAGTGATTAAGGTATCTTCAGTAAACAAAAGCATGTAGCTACTTTTTAGTACTGTCATTTATTTTTCATGCTATTTCCCCTAAAATAGGAGTACTAACATCTATATGTGGATGTATGGTGTACAATGCAGTATTTGAAATAATTTTGGTCAGCTTATCAGTGCACAAAAAACATGGAACACAACTCAGTTCTATTTTAATTTCAGTATACTTAAAATTAATATTTTTTTTTATATCCATGTGCTTTTTATCCTGTTGCAAGTTATTCTTGATTTTCAGTAAGGTTAAACATCAGTATAATCTGTAGATTAGCTTTAGTAGATTATGGAAACTACAGCAGATGGACGGACAGATGTCACAGCAATATAATTTGGCTTCCTATCTTACTTTGATTGCGGATCACAATATGTGACTGTCTCTCGGCAAAGCCTTTTGCAGGTGTATACTTTTGACTGGATGGCTAGGAACAATGCACAAGAGTAAATTCATCAAATAGTGATAAGAAAAAGTAGGCATGCAAAGAAAGGTTTATCAAAGTGACATTTCTGAGGAGAAAATATATTTAAATTAAAGTGTGTGTGTGTAGATGTCCACGTTGTGCACGCACACACACCTATATATACATTAAATAAAGAAATATAGCTTTCATTCCTTGCAATATCTCTGGATGTTTAAAATTAAAAAAAAAAAGAAAAATACAGGTGATATGATAGATGGTATGAAGAATCATGTGTTCAAAATATTATAGTAATTCTATCTCTGACTTAAATAATTGGTCCTGTGTGTGAAAGTTCTAGCACCTTTATAGTGTGGCTTAGGACCTCAGTCCTGAAATAATAGCAGTGTAGAAACTGGGAGGAATAATTTCAACTTCTATTCACATATTATCTAGAAACTAATTGCATATCAAGAATTGTTTCCATCAGATTGATGGAAAGGTTCCTCGTGATTCACCAAGGCTGCAGCTTTGGGCCCAGATGGACTGAAGTAGCTGCCATAGAAAACACGCAAACAGTGCTTAGCTGAGTGTATGCCTGTGAATAGAACAAAAACTAAAAGTTTGAATTTGAATCAGTAGCCATCGGTATACTTGAATACTCACACAATTTAGAGGAGTAAAATCATATATATCAGTGAGTGTTTTCAGGGCAGGATATTGTTCACATACTTCCTGGCATGGCTCTGGGCTGTATCATCTGTCACTTTCTGGGCAAAGTTTGCGTGTGATTTTGGAGACAGCAGACACAGAGGGTGATTTCATGCTTTAAAAATGGCTCTGTGGGCTGCTACACAGTCCTCATATTATTGCAGACACTTTGAAACTGAAAAAGCAGGAAAAAATAATAATTCTGTGTTTAGGACTTTAGAGGCACCACAAGGGGTCCAGAGGAAACAAGATCCTGTTTTATTTGTTCAAATACATGCAGTAAGCATCCGTGCTTACCACGCACTATGTTGTTAAAAACAGCACAAACTGCAAAACTTATGAGGAAGAACACTGAAATTCAAATGCCTACTCCATACTTCTTTCACTTAAATTTAAATAAGCTGTGAATTGAAGAATATAATTTATTCAGAAAATTCTGTTTCTCCCCATAAATATCTGGCTGAGCATTTCTGAGGGTAAAAACAGGTGTAGGAAAGTTTCCAGAAGAGTAGGTGCCTCAGTCTATTCAGCAATTTAGGTAATCTGAGCCCAAGTGAAAATTAAGGTCCTGAATCTCCTCTCATATCAGTACTAGTCTGTGCATCCTTGGTGATAGGCAGAGAGCTGATTGAGGTAGTGTATATATATAGGAAGGAAGAGTATCCAGCCCTGGAGATTTTAATCGAATTGAAGAAAAAAATTGAGAGAGGAACTGAACCCTTCAGTGGTGGGGGGTTTTTGTGGTGGTTTTTTGTTGTTGTTGTTCGTTTGAATGTGTGTGTTGGTTGGTTTTTAAGCAGAGAAGCAGCAAGGGGTTTTAAATGTCAAGTTTATAAAAATATCAAAGAAAGAATGTATAAAATAATTGTTATCAATTTCTGAATTATATCTTACTGTTTATTTCTTGTTAATAACTCTACAGCAGACACTTATTTGCTGCCACAAAAAAATTGTCAGTAATGTTTTATGGGGTTTTCTGCTATTTTTCTTTTCAATGCTATGCTTCTAACACTGAAGTGGTAGTAAAATTATTATTCCCTGCTGTGGAGACTCTGATTCTTTTAATGAATAGCACATTCTGAGCTAAATTTATGGTCTATTAGCATTTAATCTAATAATTAAGAGAAAGCTGAACAAGAGAAAAAAGACATTTTGCCAACACTTATGTTAGAACAGTTAGCAGTGTAGATCTCAAAGAAAGATGAGACACATACCCCTTTGCAATTAGTTGGTCCAAGGCAAAAAAAGTAAAAGTTAGGGGCAAAAATTAATATACTTTTAGTCAAAATGTTCCTTCAAGGTTTGCATAACTGGTGTAACCCCCACTGCCTCTCCTCATTAAGATCACCATCTTGCTGCCCAGGCCTTGCAAATTAACAATCCATTCTGGACAACTGAAATAACTGCAGGATGGAAACAATTCCATTAAACAACTGAAACAATCTCTAGTTCTAAGAAAGTCAAAACAAATCAAGATCTTCTTATTTAATCTTGAAAACTGTTTTTTTCCTACTGTCTGAAAAACAAAGTTCTCTGTTAATGTATGCCACCAAGCATAATGATAGGGGAATAAGGCATTGCCGCAAAGAATTACGAGACACCAGTAAGAAAAGAGGGAACTCTTGTGCTGTCAAAGGTCTCATACATGTTCTACTACATGCCTTCTGTGCAGCCAAGACCAACAGAACATGAAAATTTGCAGAGCTGAGAGCAATGCTGAGTCAAGTGGAAGAGATGCTGAGTTGATAGATGATTCACATGGCAAAACCCCGCTTGCCATCCTTAGAGAGGTGCACAATATTGGCAAAGTATCATTCAGCCTTCTTAATGTAGCAGTCATTTAATAATGGTTTAACAACAAAGGTTCTCCTAACAACACTTGTACCAGCAGACTCATTTCAAGTGAGTAAACTGAACATAGTAGTATTTTTTATTTTAGGAATCTTCAGTTTATGGCTCTCAGGGCAATGCTAAATCTTCTTTGATCAAATCATCCCTGCTTCCTGCCAGTTTTGTGGGGTTTTTGTCTGTGATACCTTTGTATTTAGAAAGCCTGTGACTTGGAGCTCCCCATACTGAAAGGAGCTAGTTGACATGAGGGGGTTTTCTCATCACCCCAGAGCTTTTAAGTCATTTGATCTTCCGTTCGGTCTCCTTAGTCTATTCTTGGAACATCTGTTTCCAAAATAACTGGCACAGTATGGTTTAGGAAGATTGAGTATCTAATCACATCAGGTCTGTTCACCATGTTGTTAAATACTCACAGGTCATCTCTGATTAAATTAAGGCAGCTCCTTCTCTCCTTTTTCTGTAATTTTCTAAAAGACCGAGTAATTATAGGAAAGCCAGCAAACAGTACCAGTGCTGATTCTGACAACTTTCTTTTACGTTATCATAAGATAATTTGTTAGCAACAGACCTCTAATGTTGTTGAATGCTGTTCATCCTGTAACATCTGATTTTGCTCAGTTTATTAAAACCCTGAATAGTATTAATGTGTCTTTTTAAGTAGATAATATAAAAAACCTTTTGTTTTCTCTTACATTAGCATGTAACTTAACTTTTATGCCAGACTCCTTTAATTGCCTAAATCGTGTTTACCTTGATAAAGATCTTGGGAGCTTTTCATGCACAGACTAGACAACTAGATATAGGAATTAATTGTAAGCCCCTGCTCGTCCCCCCACCGCCCCCCCAAAAAACCCCCAAACCAAACAATCAGAAAAACAAATAACTTCCCACCGAAAACTCTTTGACTTGAATTCTCTTATCAGGCTGGTGAGGGTTAAGTATTTAATCTGCTTCACAGAAAAAATTTAGGTTTAGAGTATGCAGAAAACACTATTACCTGCATGGTTAGAAATCATCAAACCTGTAAATGTATTCTTCTAACCAGTTACGTATAATGATTTTCATGCCAGTATTAGTAATCCCTTTTTTGCAATATCAAACTGTTTTCTTCAAATTTGTATTGGGGAAGTCTGGAATTATTAATAAACGTACCATCTATCATTTTTGCCTCCAATATGCTCACAGAGTTAGTGGAACATTTTGTCCTTCCATGGACCGTGTAGGCTGGAAGTCTTGAAGAGCTTATCTATCTTTAACAGTATACAAGATACGCAATGGAAAAGATTTTGACAAACTGTCATAAGTATTAATGTTTTAAAAAATATTCTAACACTGTTTTAGTTACGATACTGATTACACATAGTATCAGTAGTATCAGTCCTTGAAAATATTATTGTATGTGGGACCACAGTACACCTTCACTGCGGCAAATTGAAGCATAGAGAAGCTTCCTTAGGTGTTCTCTGCTGTCTTCTCTTTCTGCTTGTTGCTCATTTGGCCTGTTATTGGGCAAGTAACTGATATTTTTTTCAGTGAGCTGAGGTGCCATCAGGATTGCATCTTTTTCTAAGAAAGATTCTGTAGCGTCCTGTTTAGAACTCATCATCTAACACTTCAACATTTTCTAAGATTGAGAGTTTTTGGGTGGGTTAAAGAATGTAGGAGACACATGGAAGAAGTTAGAAGGTCTCTAGTGAATTAGTGGTAGGTAAACAATCAGATGTGCATAAAATAGGGCACATTCAGATAGTATATTTTGCCATTCAGGTAGCGGTTTTTGTTATGTAGTATGGTTAGTTTTTTATGTTACTGCAGAGCCTGCTGAAATTCCTGGTAGTCTGCCCACTGACTGTTGGCTTGGGGTAAAGGATGTTGCTCACTCACTGCTTCTTCCACCACGATGTGCCACTGTCCATGAGCCTAAGAGCCGTTTCCAAAGGCTGTGGTGGTTAACTGGCCGCAATGCTTGATCATCCTGCAAAAAAGGACTTCCTAATATGTTTCAGAAACAGATGTGTCCTTTGCTTTCTAGGAACTGCTGTGCCTCCCTGTTAGCAGAAATGCAGTCTTTCTGCTACCTTTCTTGTTACCAGCCTGAAGGCTGGGAAAAGACTTGTGGCTGGTTGCTCTGGGGTCTAACAGACTGTGACCGCTCTGTGCCAGAGCTGCTCGCCGGGAGGGTTTCCTGTAATGTCTGAAAATGACAGTTATTTGCTTGTCTCAGGGGTTTTAAGATCTTACCCTCAATATGCCAAGTCCAGTCTTGATCCTCTTGTTGAGGCTGTCGTAATGTTTGCACGCGCATTTTTGATTCTATCATACTGCAGTCATTGTGGTCATGAAGCAATCTGCACTCCGTCCAAACCATGCTGGGGATATTTACCTGTTTCAGGTGGCTTTTTGCTAACTGGATGACAATTGTAACTGTGGTAGTAGCAATTCTGATAGGTTTATACATGAAATATCCTAAGGTAATTATCTAGGTGGATGATAGTCAGACATGACCTTGTAATAGGCTGTAAGGTTTACCTGAATAGCGTTTACTGGCTCTGACCTATTTTGAGTAGTACAGGCCTAGTCTTGCAAGCATTTCTTTACATGTGATTTTATCCATCTGCTTGAAGATGCATACATGAATGGCTGGTTCATTAAAAGAGCAATTTAGTTTCTTTAAAAAGCACCAAAATATGCTGCTTTAAAAAAACCAACCAAAACGTAACAAAAAAACCAAACCCAACTTTGCTTATGTTTCCCAGTAATAATTGTGATATGTAATATGTAATTTTTCTGTGCCATACTGAGTGAATATACATTTACCATCTTCTCTGTGAGCAATTTCACTAAATACAATATAAATTCTTTAATAACTGATTTTCTCCTTTATGTTTTCAGAGGCAACAATTTTAAGCTATGATGGAAGTATGTTTATGAAAATACAGCTCCCTGTTGTGATGCATACAGAGGCCGAAGATGTTTCTTTACGGTTCAGGTCTCAGCGAGCTTATGGCATTTTAATGGCAACTACTTCTAGGGAATCTGCAGATACCCTTCGTTTAGAGTTGGATGCAGGACGAGTTAAACTAACGGTCAACCTAGGTAACAAACTCTTTCTCCAAGAAATTAACATTTTCTTTACATTTTTCTTTTTGCTTGCAAACATTTATGAAACAGCCTGTTTTAACATTAAAAGTAAACTGAAATGATATATAAGCACATGTCAATGCAACATTTGCGTATGTACATACACACACAAATACATGCCCATTATTATACTTTATTTTGTTTTCTTTTGCATTTTTGTATTCTTTATATAGTCTTAACATAATCCATCACAATATTTTTGTACTATTGTGTATTCTAAAAAGAGAAGACTAGTTCATCAGTGGTAGTTTTGGGCTAAATTTTTATTCTTCGTTGTGGAAGATTGGTCTCCCTCCACAACTTCTTCACAGTAGCAATTCCACAATTTAAATGCGCAAGCAGAAACAACATGTATGTAGGTCAGTTCAGTTTTACTTCCACCAATTAATGTACAACATGCAAATGTATCAAAGAATTTCTAGTTTCAACACTGAAAATGTTGCAATTAGATATTCCCACTGATGGATTTCTTGGTCTCCTTTTTTTAGGTGTCAAATCTATAGTAAATCCATCTCCTCTTTTTTAAACAATTCTGTAGTGGTATCTTTGTAGTATCGAACGATAACACAACCCTTCAATGCCCAAAGACTGCGGCCCTCAGCAAACAGCCGTGTGAACACAGGAGGCACAAGCCCTTTTACAGAAAAAAAAAAAAAAAAAAAAAAAAAATCGGTTTCCTGGTTTGAAATATGATGGACAAAATGTTAGGTTATGGTTTTCTCTAGTTAAGAAAAAAAAGTAAATAAATAAAAGCGCTTCTGCCGTGCTTATGAATAAGTCCAAGTCAGGACCTGAAAGAGAACAGAAATACGCTCAGGAAAAAGCACATTCAGTGCAGTCTTTCCCATTCAGTGGAATGCTATTTTTGAAGGCAATTGAGTATTTTATTGTTTTAACCGCAGATAAAATGATTTCCAGAAAGCGTGGGGGGTAAAAAAAGAAAAGAATCACCTAACCCTCCACTTCATAAAAGTGTTGCTGACTGAAATACTGTCCTGGTGTTTAGATTTCGAAGGGAGAAGGAGAAGCGGAGGGTTTCCTTGTTTACTCTTCTCTTACAGTCCCCTCTAGTGTCGAGCCGGGGCTCCTGCAGGCTGCGGGGCGGCGCGGAGCCTCCCTCCCGCGGGAGCGCTTTCTGTAAAAGGGGATGTGCGGGTGCTGGTCCTTGGCTGTTTGCAACCACTTTTCTGATGCGGTTGACGACACATGACAAACTCAGCTATATGGAAACAAAATCTAGGTTTGATGGTATATATGTTCCTCAAAGGTATAAACCAGGAGTAGCTGTACAAACCAAGTAGCATGGCATAGATTTTTTTACAGTAATAAATGCAGGTAGCCCAGCAGAGCATCCTGCTACAGATCAGGACATTCTCTTTATATACAAAACACCGCCCTCTGTCAGTTTTTGCCTGCTTCTGTAGTTCAATAAAGCAAATAAATCCATGCCCTAGCAATATTGTTTCTTCCTCCAGCACCCCTCCTTTTTTTTCTTTTTTTTTTTTTTTCCCCTTCAAGACAGGCAAGGAAATAATCTGAAAACAGACAGGATTCTCTAATTATCAGTGTTTATAAGTATGTGATTATTTTCTGTATATTATTGTAGCTTTAAATGTAGTCACTGTTCATTTCTTAAGTCTATACATTAAGAAAATGTAAACCCACAAAACCCCATTTATAGGCCTGGGAAATGAGCTTTATATTCTACTACTTAGTTTTTGAAGATCAGCCTTTGAGGTATACTATACATAAGTTGTCCAAGATGTCTGATTGTGGCCTGGCTTGCTCTATGACCCATTGTGACGGAGCACTTTCTAATTGCATTGAGAGAAATTACCTGTTCTTTCACAGATGGGGAGAAAGTTGCAGCCTGCCTCAGTTAAGCATCTTTGACATTTAATCCTGATTTTTCACTTAGATTTGTCACCATGTAGCTTTGTTTGAAATTGGCCATTTTTACCCTATTTGTCGTTTCTATTTATAAAGATTTATCGCAGTATATCTGGGTTATAACAGTATGTAAAGACTGATGATATGGAGTGGCCATATTTGCATGTGTCTGTCCCCGGAAGGGTGGACTGTGATTTTATTGGATGTCTGCAGCTATTACCTTGAAGGATAAATTTTCATTTTTCATCTATTCTTCCCCATCTAGACTGTATCAGGATTAACTGTAATTCCAGTAAGTGCCTATTCAAACTTTTTAAAATGTTATTCCACCATTATAAAATATGCAAACTAGATGAAAAAGATTACGGACAGCTTGCAAGTGCTTGATAATTTATTAATCAAATGTGATGATTAATTATAGTTGTGTAAAAAGTCATCATATACTCTAGTGTGTATTTTTGTCCTTCCCATAGGATATAACTTTTAACTAGAATATTAAAAGAGGAAGTATTCTACAGGTTGTAAACATACATAGAGGAAATAGTACCTGTAGTACTGTATTATTCTAGACAGGCTATTTCATTGACAGTAGCCACAGAATTTTTGAACCAGCATTTCTGATAAGCTGTCACATATTTTCCTCTGGGTCCTCCTTCTAGTTTTCTTGACATTTTACCTCCAACTTGCGGTGAGACTGTTGGAACATAATTGTCCATAGTACAAGAATTTCTATTTTATAATCCTCCTAGACAATTAACGGTATTTACTGGCTGCTTATAACACAATTGGTTTTGCTAAATCTTTGTTTTATGGAAATGTAATACGTTACAATAAGGACATTATTAAGTCTGAGAATAACCATATTTCTATGATGATTTTTTACACTCTAATCATGTAAGAAACCTTAAATTGAACAATTTTTCTCTGTGATATGCATGTTTATGAAACAGAGGGAAACATTTGCCAGATGAATGGACTAAATTTTAACTTCTCTGATATTATTTGGATTAAGAGGCTATATTCTGAAAGGAGAAAAAGGACTGTGATTTTATTTTGAGTCTATGGAATTCCTGAATGGTGTCAACAAAATTATTGATAGTAAGTATGGTAGATTTGAGTTTTGGGTTCTTTTTTCTTTCCCTTCCTAACAGGTTTTGCAGGCCAGAAAACTGGCTTTATGCAATAGAAACAAAGCTAAACAACAAACTGCGTAGGTAGAATTTGTAGTTGTTAATAGTTTTCCAAAAGACATCAACATAACATCCCATAATAGTTTTATAGTCCACAAAGAAAAATAGGGAACTGCAGTTATTTATAATGTGTCATCTGCAAACAGATTTTGAAATGAATAACTTTACAAGACAAAAATACAGCATTTGTATTAAAAAGCAAAGGTTTTTGGGGGCGAGTTTTTAATCTAAACCATACTTAAATCCAGACAGACTTTTTCAATACAGTAAAGGAAATGCTTGCAGGTACCAAGGTATAAAGATAGCTTCATCATATTTTAAAATAATAATAATAATAAAATTAAATCATCCAGTTATAAAAACAAATATTTTCACTTGCCAAAAAGGTCCATTGTCCGTTGCCAAAATGTATTAGATCATGAAAAATCTCAGAAACATTTTGTTGGTCTGTCACAGGACGCTATTTTTTGGTCATGATGAAGTCCCAATTAGAAAAAGATTTCCAAGTGTAAGACAAGCAGCTTTTTGAGCAGAAATGTAATGAGTTTTCCTGCTGCTAGTAAATTCCTTTTCCCCTAAGAAAAGTAATATTACTTTTTTCTTAACTTCCTTAATGAAATTAGAAAATCTCTCTGAAAAGAGACTTACTAACATAGAAAAAAAATCAGTAATAAAGCCACAATACAATAGGTGTTTTGGTTTTTTAATCTCTTTTGGACAAAATCAGGTGCCATAAAAATAAATTAAAATGATTTCAAGGTTCTGTTTTTAAGCAAGTTTTGGATCAAAAGAGAACCTGCAAATACAGAGTAAGTAATAAGCCTCCAATTAGAGGATTGTAAACAGGAGAAGTATATGTACTGAATTGAATTAGCAGTTATGAGTTCTTCTTGGTCTCATACAGATGCAGCATAACCTCTGTACAAAATATCCTTGGTATCAAATACTCATAAGGTATTTTTCTTTACAGTTTGCTTATAGCCTTTTTGTTATTAGAAATGAACTTTCATGATTAGTTCCATCTCCCTTTGGTGCTTGTGTACTGAACAGATTTTTGTGAGCTTTCGGTATGGTAAGTACTACAATGCTTTCTTATCAGCACTCGCTGTAGTTTTTCAACAACCAGATAACGTTTCATGAGCAATTTCTGTGTTTTAATTTTTAGATTATGAAGAATTACTGCTCTAAACGGTCCTTAGAAGATGCTTGCTTATTAGACAATATAATGGATTTTAGTGGAGCACACACAATTCGTTTCAAAGCAACAGCATCCAGAACTTGAATCTTAATTTGCTGAACAGTATAATAGTTCAGTGCCTATCTTTTTGGGCCTACTGAGAGCTGGATGTATATCAATCCTCATTTTATGCTGATAGAAGTAAATCTGGTTTTCATGTTTGAGAAACTTTTTTCAGATTTTCCCATTTCTGTTGCTTAGAAATTAGTCATCTTAATATAATTTCACTGTTGGTACTGAAATACTACGTAGTATAGCTAGACTAGTAACAGAGTTAAGGTCAGGATGAAGCTATCTGGTTTGAATTTGAAGAGACAGCTTTAAAGAAAATGTAAAACCAAAACCAAACAAAAAGTGGTGTTTTGCTTGAGAGAAGAGGAGGAGTATGTGAATGTAAGCACCTTATTTCCTACAGTGAATTACAGATCTAGTGAATAAAATATTGCACCTCCTCTTCCTGTTTTCCCTTGAGTGCAGACTGAAACCTGTCTTCTGCTCACTGCAGATCAAATGACCAACTGTTGGCTGGTCAGAGCTGAGATTTTGGTAGCAATTTGTTCTATGCTTTGTCATGCCTTCACCTTTGGCTAATGTCCTGTGTTGCAGAAGAGATGGCATTTTGTGGTCTTCCTTGTTTGAAATACAAACTTTTTTAAAATTTCAAAATGTTAATCACATGTCAGGTCACTATCGAGCTTGTGTCTCATTAACAATATTATGGAGACTGTTCACTTCATGCCATTTTTATGGAACTGAGTGGCATACTAAATTCAAACTATTTTTATTTTGTGCTAGGTTAGAAGATTGGTATCTTTATAAAACCTTACACCACTAGAAATTCTGCCTCATGTCAATCAGAAAATACCATTGCTGAAATGTTGGTTTTGTACATCCTTAAATCACTTCATTGTGCTCTTCAGACCTGCAAGGTTACAAAACAAAATTGTCTGTCAGGCAGTGAAATAAATGATCCTTTTAAACTGCAGGTACATTTAGGTCAATGTTGAGGCTGACATCAGGATAAAAGGGAAAACTTATGTTATGAACAGAAATGGCTACTATGGTTTCAGTATTAGTTTCCATAGAGTGAGGAATTCATTGTAAAATAAAACTGAGGTGAACGATGTTGGTTCAAATAACAGGAATGTGCAGCATTTCTTGGCACTAGTAGTCCTGTAAAAAGAACTGTAATTTGATTGCTTGTACTTTATATACAAAACTGATGAGCTAATCCTTAAAAATTGCCTGAGGAAAAATGCTAAAAAAAATAAAATAAAAAATACATTTTTTCCCTTTCAGAGAGGGAAGTAGCTGTTACCTTTTACTTGCAGACTGTAAAGTATAAATTGTAAACATCAGTGAATCCTATTAAATTGAATAGGATTTTTCCCCTAGTATTTCTTAGAGACAGAACTTCATCCCACAAAATTTACATGGCAGATCGATAACAGTTTTTGAATGACTTGTGAATGAATACACGTGTGGTATATTTCCATATTTTTCACTGCTGCAACGCTAAGGGCTACTATCTTGACTTAATTTAAATCCTCTTTTTTTCCCAGTTTTAATGCTTCCAAAACACTAGCATCTGAAAATTTCTGGGTACCTGTAACTCTAGAGGCACCTGGGTTTTATGTACAGTATACTTTTTTCACAAGCATTTGCGATCTTACATGTTATTTCATCTTTTCTGAGTTTTTTTGCATTGCTACCATTTCTGAAAAATAGTTTAAATTTTATATGAGTCAGCAAAGTAGGACTATAGGATTTTTATTAATTGGTACATTATGCAAATAATAATGTTAACCGTTAACTGGTAAATAGCTGGCTGTCATTTCTGAATCTGATACTTTTGTTCAAAATGAAAAGATACAGGATAATACTTTTTTTGAATGCTGCTGTGAAAGATTGCTCAACTAGTGGCACATGGTGCGGGAGTGATTTAGGTCAGTTCTCTGGTACACAGTTTTGCTTCTGCAGGCAATAATTCATTGAGTAATCCCACTGAATTCAGTTATACTCTAATGTAGGACTCTCATAAGAAATGAATAAGAATTGCAGAATGTTAGGAAGCAGAGAGTACTGTGGCAGTATACATGTATACTGTTCTCCAGGAAATGTATCAAATGGCTTTCCTAGCTGGGTGTCCACATTTCCAAATTAGGAACAATTTCCTGGACTTTGAGGCTTTTCTGTTTTATCCTTCCAGTGAAGTGCTCTTTCACTTGTACTTAGGTGCACCCCTCCTTCTGTGTTTACCTAGTTCTTCATCCATTCTCTGTAACCTTTATTTTTTTCTCTCATTTTGTTTTCTCACTCAATTTAATTTCTCTGTTTTTCCCCATAATCCTTAATCTCTTTTCCTTGTTTTGTGCGTACATCCTTTTAAAACTTTGCTTTTCTGCAGATGTGCACATTACAGATGATTAAATTATTCTGTTTGGAATATGTAACATCTGTTGCTGAAGCATTTTTTTTCTTGTCAGGGTGTCCTACAAATCCAGAGCATGACAAGGAGCTATGTCAGATTATTGGTAAATAACAAGAGAATTATATGTATTGAAGAACCAACAATGGTGTTCAATTACAGGATATTTACAGTTTGCAAATAGATTTTAAGCAGCAGGAAAGCGTAAGGGAAGACTATACATCCTTTTGAAAGCTACTGCTTGTAAAAATGCATTTTGTTGCAAAAGTCCAGAGTCTTCAGCTGTGCTCTTATGGATATTGCAAAATCTACTGCGATGAGCAAATCACTAATACATTTCCATGTATTAACTTCTCACTATCTGGTGAAAAGAATGAATAGAATATATTATTTGCTCCTTTTTTGTTGTTGTTGGCAGTAGAAAATCATTACAATGATACAAGATTGTAGCTCCCCCAAAATGTAAGATTTTTTATTTGGCTTGTTTTCTAACACAGTGCTTATGAATTGTTGAGGTGGCTTTGATCTTTTTCTCATTCAGTATGGCTGACAGCCTGCTAAAAATATGCAAAAGAGCTTTACCATAGAGGACATATAGCAAATCAGCAGGGTACTTTCACTGCAAGTTCAGTCAGGGACTCCCCTCTGTTTGGGGTGTAAAGTTTGAAAAAATTAGAAATAATTCTTTTAAAGCTTTGGTTATACTTTGCAGATTTAGAACATGGGGTCATTGGATTCCTTCTCGTTCAGCAATATCACTTTAAAGGCCCCTTTTCACATGATTTCCTGAAAAACAGGATCTGCTGCTGTGCAACAAAACTGCAAACATACGTGGCCATTTTCAACCAAATTCTGATTACGATCTACTAGTTGCTAATTAGAACCATCATGGGAATCTAATCAAAGGAAACAGGTTGAAAGACATATAAAAAAGGAAAACTGCTTCTTAACTCGGAGCCTGTCTCACTGGAGTCTATAGTCCTGAAGCTGCACTAACACCATCCTGTATCTATGTTTCAGGCACTCTGTTGTGAAGTTGAAAACAGCTAGGCTAGGAAAAAAAGTTCATGTTTGAAAGCAAAATAGCCTATATAAGGGTAGTGAAGAGGACTAAAGTAGTTAAGGGACAGCCCATAATTTATGCTGTACAGCTACAGAAACCGGTTAAGAGAGATCCTTCTGATTCTTAGTTCTCTGTAAATATAGGATGAAGTGTTGCTGTACAGGGTTATGCCATGTAAGCCTGTCATATAAATTGGCTTACTGGAGGTGTGATAGCAAAGTCGTTCACTTCTTCCTGCAGTCTACTTGCCCACCTGCTCTGGAGAAAAGTAATAGCTGTTTCCCCTCACTTGTAACCTGCTTCTGCTCCTTGGGAGCACCTAGGGCAAGGTCTATGACTTGACTTTTTTTATGAAAAGTCATGAATATGCAGTAGGCTTTTCCAAGATGCTGATAGGTGTTAACACTCAAAAATATTTCTGAAAAAGTCATCTGTACTCCTTGAATGGTAGGAGTGACTTAGCTGAGAATGGGAAGGGAACCAGTGGGGACATTGCTGACCACTTTTCAAATGCTCTGTATACCATTCTTTGGGGTTTGTGCTGCAGAATTTCATCTGTGCCTTAAAAATAATTCTTAAAAAGTTTGTCATTTACTTTAAAGTTGTGTTTTTCTAATCCTCTTCCTGTCTGCTGGTCCTGCTCTTGCATTGCCTATTGCTTTGCTGCCAGCACAAATGTTCAAGCGTCCATGTGGTGAATTTGACCAAAGAAGTGACCCGTTAATAAAATTGTTAATTTTAACTTTCTGCAGTTTTCTGAGCAGTTTTATCACATGACACATACGGACACCTGCTGTAGAATAAAACAGGACGGGGGGGAGACAGGAATGGTGTGGAGACAGTAGGAAAACAACCTCTGGTAGAGAGTGGATTGCTTTTTTCAGCAATGCAGACTTATGCTGTCCCAAAGTGAATTCATCTGGTGTACATCTAAGCAAAAACATCCTGGAAAAACACGTTATTGACAGAAAGGCAGAAACATCACTTCTTGAGATGTGGAATGCTTAATCTATATCAGTTAAGGAAGAGATATTTCAGATATCTGAAGGGACATGTTGGAAGGGTTTCTGGGTAAATGTCTACATCTTCAGTTATATACATCATAACTATTTTCCTCCTCTCTCAAATTTGGCTCATAAAACAAGCTGTAAGTTGAATCTAGGAAATATCTGAGGCCCAGTTTTAGCCAGTTTCAAGCTTGAGGAAAAGCCATTGAGTATCAAGAAGAGGATACATATTAGGAGATGCCAGCTGAAGGGATACTTTGCTTTTTGACCATTCACCTAGGTTAACAAAGATTTGCAGTCTGTTTTTTGTTGTGGCTTTTTGTGACATTTCATATGGATGTAGTTTGGCTTGAGAGAGGAATCCTCTCTCAAGCCAACAGTGAAGGTGTATTGGACTTCTGAGTGTGAGCTCTCTCCCTTAATGGGTGATTAAAAAAAAAATCAGCCTTGCAATATACTGATTTCTCAGCTAAAAAGTATACTTTGGTAAACACAGAAATCTTGCAGGGAAATACTGAAGTTATCTAAAAGGCAGCCATTTTTACCCCTTCCTTATCCAGTTGTAGCTATTAAGAGAAAAAAAATTAGAAACTTGAACTAATAAAGGACATATGAAAATTTGAATCAACTAGCTAATTATAAAGAAATCTTGAGAAGAGTGTTGCACATGTATAATTTGTCAATGTCAGTGGTGAGGCATCCATAAGTTCCCCTCTAACTCAGTCCTGAACCTCCTTAGCTGGGGTGTGGGAGGGAATTATCATATTAACACACCAAACAAAAGCTCAAACTTTTATTAAAGTGAAAAAAGTGCTTTAGATTTGCTGCCTGACCTTTTAAGGGTCTATCATATTTACTTTCTCCCTACTGACATTTTTCAAGGTCAGCTACTGGGGATTGAAGGCTTTGGTCTATCAGTGCTTCCAGCCTACATGAAGGACAGCAATAGAGTTTATTTCTGTGCCTGCATTCTACTTGCTGCTTATAAAACCTCATCTGTGTTTGCTTTTTCTTAGCTAGCAGAGGGGAAAATTGCCATTAGTCTTCTGGCAGACTGTCATTAAAATATCATTCCAAGTTCTCTTACTAGAAAACAGATGTTTTTCTTTTTTTGTGTGTATACTTCTTTCCTTTCTTTTCACTTTTTCATCCATTTATTTTTATCTTTTTAAGTCCCACATTCTATTTATGGTACTCTAAAGATATAACTGATTGAACAGGAGCCTCAGTAATCAAATATATAATAGTAATATATCTGAATATATAATAGTAGTATATCTGTGGCTTTCTCAAGGCACAGTGGTGTGCTCTGCAACAGCCAAACACAGTAAAAAAGGCAACTATAAAGGCTTAAACATATGGTTATTTAAGTGAATTTGAAAATGTATACAATAAGGATAGTTGCCCTAATTGGTGGTGAAAAAATCATTAGGTATACATTCAGATAAAGACTTGCTTTTTTGGCACTACCACATAAATGTTTTCAGAAACTTCTTTAAGATTGCTGAAAGGTAGTAGACTTTCCAGTTGTGATGTTTCAGTGTGTAGTTCAATTTTACAAGGCCAGGTATAGATAGTTTTCAATTTAGTGTATATATGGGGCTATATGAGTCAGGGCCATGGTGTGGGTATATATCAGCTAGCTCTGAGCATTGATATGCTGCCCAGGTGTTACCAGCAGAGCCCAAGGGCATGGTCTGGAGTTGACTGAAGCTGTTCCCTCTGAACCTTCAGCCTGACTCTTAAAGGGGAGTGGGGAGCAGGAGATTGTCCAAAATACTAAATATGACAAGAGGACTCCTGGAGGATAGGAAAGCAAAGATTGCTGCAAGCATGTTACCTCTCATTTTACCAATAGGAACAAAGCAGCCTACAGGATGTGCTAGATCTATAAGAACAGATTATCTTGAATTATTAAATCCTGATTTATATGCAAGGGAATTGTGTGTTTCTAGCTCATACTGGTCCTATCAGATCTTTCATAAAAGGACTTTTCAGAAGAAGTAGATTAGGCCTTTTTACTATTTTAATGGGAAGAAGCAGTAGAAAGTAAGTTTTTAATGTATAGCAGATCCTAAATTTATCTTATTTTACTTTTATGTTTTTCTCAGTTTTTGAGAAGCAAGATGACTTAATCGCATTTCAGGACTGGTGATTTAAACTATGCTCACAATTTTTTTCATGACAGAAAGTGGGTATTACAATCTAATCTTGTGGGGATATTGAGGAGCGATGTTCTGATCAGTAGTAGCAAAGCAATTGAATACTATTTTATTCTGCAGAAGACTATATATAAGCTAATGTATCATCATTCATATTAGTGAACTGGGCTGCAATGGCAGTCATTTCACAGTAAAGCTCTGCTACCAACTAGTGCCACAGGAATGTCTACTGACATATTCATAAATGATTGAGAGAAGAGGAGGAACACTGAGATGATAGGATTTGCAGATGCAATGAGATGATTTAGGAAAATCAAATTAAATGCTGCATCTGAGTGTTTTCTGAAGGGTTTCAAAATGCTGAATGACTGGATAGTAAAATGGTAGGTGGATTTAAATATTGATGTATACAAAGTAATTCGTACTAGAAAAAGTAACCTTAATTTTGCAAGTACAGCAATGGAGTCTGTTAGCACTGAGCTGAAGAAATTGTACAGCCATTGTAAATAGCTCTTGTAAAACAATTCAGTGCTTGGAAGTGACCAGAAATCCCAAAGGACGTTAGAAGCTATGGGGAAAGGAAGTAAGACCAGAACAGAAAACAACATTATGCTATTGTGCAGTCATTGTTTATCCACATCTTGAATCCTGCATGTGTTTTTAGTTCCTGTTCCTCATGATGAACTTAAATAAGAAAAATACAGTGCACTGCAACAGGGAGGATTCCAACTATGCATTGGCTTTCCTACATGGAGAAGCTAGGCAAGCTAGAAAAAAAAAAGATACCTGAGAGAATATGAGTATATTTTTATGAAGATATGATTATACAGGCATAAGAAGCGTCAAGAAGTTAATAAGTAGTATGAAATTGAAATACATCAAGGACTTCTTGTGATAAGGCAGTTTCTGTAGCTCTGGTAGTCCCTAATATGTTAGTCACTGGAAGCAGTGACTGAGTTAGAGTAGTAATTACTATACAGTTGCCCTGCTTTTCTTAGCTGCTGTTGAAAGCACAGTGCGGGGCTAGCTGGACTTCTGGTCTCACCTGGCAAGGCCACCCTTATGTTCCCAAACAGATTTTTTTTTTTTAATGGAACAAAACTTTGCCATTGGTAATAAAGTTGATGAATTAGATGCAGCCTTAACTCAAAAAGTCTGTAAACTACTAGCTGCTAGAAGCTGGCAGCAAATAGTTAGGAGAAAGTCCCTTAATATTGTTCTTTTCCTTTCTAAACACCAATTGCTGATCATCGTCAAAGGCAGAGTGCAAGACAAGACAGAACTCAGATGTAACATTCAGTATAGCAGCTTTTGTCCTATGCACCATTTCTCCTCTTATTTTGCAGCTTCTTTTCCTAATCATTTTATCACTACTTTATACTCTGTATTCAGAGCAAACAGGAAATTGCCAGTGAAAGTAACATATAAATCTATTATCAGCTGGCTTGTATACAGTCATTCTAAACTTTGTAATCACATTCTATGAAAATTAGAGTATTACCACACAGATGGCAGCAGATGACACAAGCCAATATTTCAATAAATTCTCAGAAAAATCCATTCTTAGTTAACTGATAAAACAAGTCAAATTAGGATAAGCCATTAATTAATTTGGGTATTTCATATATACTAAGCATTGTGAATAATTTTTTTTACTAAGTACCAAGAGTTTCCTGGCAAGAAATTTTGGTCTGTAGCTCTTTAAAAACAAAATCATTGTTATCATTCAGTATTAAGGAAAAATAACAGTAACTCAGCACTGCTCAGTTGATAATGCTTCTAAATTTATACTCAGATTGGAAATACTATCAGGCTTCATGTATAAATACCTTTATTTGCTTTTCACATTATTCCTTATTTCTTTCTTAGGACTCTCAGTTTCTAAGAAATAATGGTGTTGTGGTGTTCATTTGTTAATACTTTTGTGGAAAACATTTAGAAGTGCTTATAAATGAAAGTGCTGTGGAGAAATACTGCAGTCTTTCTATTACAGGATTACAGTTTGAAGAGTTTTTTTCAGGTGGTAGAAACTTAGTGGTTTTTCCAAATAAATCTGTCTAAAAAGGTACTAAAACCGTTAATAGTTTAGTTCAAAAAGCATTTAAGTATACTAAGAACATGCATAGGACTTTTTCTGAATATGGTGCCTTACTGAATCAATGCTGCTGTGCTTATCTCCAGAACTTTTCAAGGAAAACCAAACAAATTGCCATCTCTCTGCAGGTAGATGCTGCTTTTCTGATCAACACATCACATACTCACAGCCATCGTTCTGTCCTAATATATACTTGTAAAGAATTCATATAACAAGTGTTTGGGGGTTTTTTTAATGAAATGGATATACGTGAGTAAAAGATAAGGAGAGGGGAAATACAGAATCAGAGAGAGGGAAATTTGAATGGAATGTCTGGTTCTTACTAACATAGCCAGTGAGCGTTGCAATAGGTCTAACAAATGTTGAGGTGAATTGCCAAGTTTCTGTCTGTCCCTCTCATATTAATAGATATTGTGAATAGAACACTTCTACATTATAAAAAAAGTGCAACCAACTTCAGTGAGAGTCAGATCAGATCCTATTTCTCGGTTTGGTGTGATTAGGAGAACCAAGCTGCTTAGGGAAAGCTTGACTACCTCTTCTTCTTCAGTCAAAGAAAGAATGAAAAAAAAAAAGGTGTACCAAACTAAAATTTTGATTAAATTACGATTATTTGGATACATTTATACATTTGTAGTGCTGGAACTCTGGAATAAATCCCTGCTAAGCAATTATCTTACTCCTTAAGCATTAAGATCAGTGGGATCTGATTATAGACAGTAGTGAACAGTACATGGGTGTAAAGCCTTTGTCTGTCTTTTCCATATGTAGCACTCTAATGCAGAATTAGAGTTCTCTACCTATTTGCATAAATACAAGTTCACAGAACCTGGTCTCTGAGCCATCTGTGGCATTTTGATGGCCCCTCCTTTACTGCATCTGCAGAAAATATTGTATGAGTATGTATTAGTTTTAGCTGTATGACTGTTTCAAAAAGGAGGGCTATTTTATCATTGCTTCACTTCTCTGCAGCAAGTCATCATTTCATAAGTTCAATCTTGATGAAGAAGTCTAGCAAGCACTTAGCTACAATGTTATTCTCCAACAGTAATTCATTTTTCAGTGTGCTTTTTTTGAAGAGCTAATAATGTTAAAAACATCTACCCAGTGCATGTCACTGATGAGCAGTTTCTTATATTAAAAACACTTACTCTGTATCCAGCACATTTTGCATTTGTGTCTATTAAAATGCATGAAACATCTATCATAACATTTTAAGCACTCAGTAGCTTATTACTGGAACCATATAACTGCTTCCTTATTATCTCTTCTTGACAATGATTTTAATGAATTATATTCAGGTAGTTGTTAAAATTTCCATCCAAGCACATTTCATTTTTGGATGACATGTCAAGAGGTTAACTTATGCTCCCTTCCAGCTGATTTCTAGGCCTCAATCCATCAGACAAGTCACTTCAAAGGAGATATTACTCTGTTGAGTTGAGACATCAAGATAAAGTTGGCTTTCTGAGATGCAGTCCCCTTTGGGAAGTGTGCAAAGAATTCTTCAGCAGTTATTTGTCTAGGCAGTACTGAAGCAACAAGACAGAGATGAAGACCGAGACATGGAATGAGAAAAAGCTATTAAAGAAAAGAGGAAGCTGTGGTTAATGTAGCTTATACTAATTTGTTTGTATTATTTCTCATTCATTTTATATTCTGTGAGGTTTTCCTCCAAGGAGTGAAGTGCATGTATGTAGAAATAACATTTCATTAGTTAAAAGTTCCTCTCTGTGTCTGCACATTAAGTCTTTTCTCACTAATAGTAAAATCTGTCTGGAAAAGAAAGACCAAATAGGTAAGTCGACAATTCCATCTTTCACTCACGTGCCAGGGACTGTTTACATGTGATGTGTGGAAATCAGATCAGAAATGAAGAATAACAAGCACAGATAATATGCTCACTACTATCTAAGGAATTCTAGTTTTACAAAAATTTAAGCACTATAGTTGTTGAGTATAGGTGAAAATTACCTGTTGAATTTGTGTTGGGATTACTGCTATACTTTGAATTGTCCATGCAGTTTTTGCTGTGTAACATTTCAGCACCTTGAAAGCAAGTACACTGTTCATTAAAAGGCAATAAAGTAGATGTACACCACGAGCTCTCAGGGGAAGAAGTATTCTTGCATCTCCAGCTAGTGTTTTGCACGTCATAGAAGACACTTAGGAAGTCAGTTGACAAGCTAATCAGCTATGAATAAGAGCAGCACTAGCTAGAAAAGACTACAACGTAGATTCTTGATTTCCTAAAATTACATAAACCAAGATACGGAGTGCACCTTAAGAAAGTGCAAGTAGGAACTTTTGTCAAGAAGCTTACTTGGTTTTTTCAATCACAAAATTGTCATTCACTGACACTGAACACAATCCTTAAGAGATAACAAATGGCAAAAGAGCATTTGAGAGATTCTCTCAATGTTGAAATCCTTTCCATCTACTCAATTTTAAAAGTCATGCTGTTTTAGTTTTATACAGGCATGCAAGGAGACAGAGCAAGCACCAACCTGGAAATAACAGATAGCAAAAGGTGCTTGACAGTACATATTGTTAGCATGTAAATGCTTGAGCAGCCATAATTGCAAAATGAAATTCTCAAGAAGTTGCAAGTGAACAATGAAAAAGCAAAACTAAACTCACTATTGCAGGTGTCACAGTTAGCTTCAGCTTCATTTAGCCACCATAAATATGTGTCTGGGAAAGTAATAGGTTTAGAAGCAGCAGAAATGTAGTGTGAAAAGTTTGATACAGAATGCAGAAAAAGGCCTTGTTTGCAGAAAAGTAACACACATTGGTTTTTTGGGTAAGAAATCACATGAACAAGCTGGAAGAGTTGCTGAAAATTTACCTTTAATAAAATGCCATATTAAACTTATGCAAACTGTCTCAAACATAGATGGTATCTAAGACAGTTGAGTACTTTTGTTGCCAACAAAATCTTTACTGGAATAAGTATGTAGTAATTTTATAAATCTTATTTTAGGCTCATGAATCCTGAAAAGATATGTCTGAAAAAAATGCTATTTTTATAGGTTCCCTGATAATCAGTATTCAAACTGGTTTCTTGCAGATAAGGAATATCAGACCTACCTCAAAATTGAAAGAAACATTTGGAGAATATTTACAATGTTGTCTACAATTTCAGTCTGAAAAATTCACAGTCTTTTTCCTTTAAAAGAAATGTTCTTTGTAAGAAAGATTCAAACAACTGTTAATGTGTATGGTTTACCCTTTTTAAATAGTACTAAAGCATTGAAATCTTAAGATACGTATTCACTTTATATGACCCTGCTACTGTTAATATGCCGAGTGCTCTGCCCTGTGGCCCGTATCATTGAGAACATCAGGAATCTTAAGTTCGGGATGAAATCTGGTGCAGCTGAACTGGTGGCTCTTCAGAAGTTGAAAAGGTCTAAAAGTAATAATGAACTATTACGCTGTAGTGACGAAACTTTACAAGGATAAACTAGGAGCAAGAATGACGTGACATAGTGATGAAGAAATACATACATCAGAAAAAGCATGGTATTGCAAGTATTCTGTGAAATAGTTTAGGAATATACAGGAAAATAAGTGTAGGCCTCATAGGTCGTCTATTGTGTAAATCGGAAAAAATCAGAGACTAATCCCATACCCATCAAAGTCAGCGGAGGCTGTTTATAGAACAGGGATCACTTTGTATTCATCTATTCGTAATTTTTGAAAATAATCTGAATACTTAATTTAGTGCTCCTTGCTTGACTCCTGTCTACGTAGAAGCATCCAAGAATAAGCAGTGTCAAGAAATTGTGCCTTTCAATCCATGATGAGTATAAAAATATTTTAAAACATTTAAATAATAATCAGCAATCACAGATCTGTAAACATTATTCTCTTTACCTGTAACTAGGCAAAATGTTATAATTCAGTGTTTTCATTAAAAAAAAAAAAAAAGGATATGAGTGTGAGATTTAGTTGTTATGTATTTTATAACTGTGCCTTGGGATGAAGACACCTGTAAATTAAGAGGAGCTTATTCTTAAAATAAAGTCACAGTCCAAATTCTTTTCCTTTCTGTGCCAACTAGTTACCAATCTGCTTATTCTTAAGCACAATGTGCAAGATATAAGGGTAAAGTGAAATATTTAAGTGGTTTTTTTCTATGTTCATTTTTTGCCTAAACATAAAGGTAATGTTTTTTTATAAAAAAGTAAATTATGGAGAAGCATACTTAAGTTGTGCTTACTTATATTTTTAAATGTACTTCAGAGTTTTGACAGCTGTGGTTTGATATAAATGAGCACAGTCAATATCAAAGTCAGAAAGGCTAACTTGTGATCAAAGCTGTTTCTGCTTCTTTCCAGTTGTCAGTTATAATGTAACAAAAGTACAACAAATATTCCAATTCTCTCAGGAAAAAAAAAGATCAAGTGTGTACCAACTTTTTCTGCAAAACTCACTGTAATTTAGGTTATTTTTCCTTCACTGGGTTTAAGTGGAAAGAAAGAGGGCAGACTTAGCAGTAGAAAACAGTAGCACAGGTTCTTCAGACTCCTAAAAGGGTGTACCCTGCACCCTGCACCATCAGGGTACACTTAGAGATCTGCTATAGGTGACTACACGCCTGTTCCCTGTAGCAGCTGTATATCTCAGTCTTCTTTGTATTTATTAGCTGATTGACAGTGATTTGCAGATCAGTGATTAAGGTCCAGATTATCAAAGTCATTTAGATAGACGTCTCATGGTGAAATCCTTCTTTTAAGTCAGAATTCCTCCAGATCTCTTGGGTTTAGAGGAGACAGCAAAGTTCCTCTGGAAGCTGAGGCACTGTATTTGAATAGCAACTTGTAGAGATGATGCCTAAGGAAAAGGAGATTGCCAGGTGTATCACTCTCCATTTCTTTGAAAGCTTAGAGGAATATTCTCGCTGTTTCTAGGAATCCAGGACAGGGAATGTATGTGTTTCTGTCTGTGTGTTTTGTAGGGTTTGGGTAGTCAAGACAAGAATAATAAGTCTGCTGAGGTAAAAATCTAACTCTTCTTGGGAAAGCAGAAAATGAACTCATCTTAGGATCACTTTTTTCCCCTTAGTTTAAGCCCACACCTCACAAATCCGTACTATTGACAGAACTCTGAATTTACACAGAATTAATTAATATTGGACATCCTGGATGCCATTAAAGTCATATCAGAACAATGAATATTTACTTTTAAAAAATTTAATTCCAGTATTGCTTGAAGTTGGAGTTTCATGTTCGCCTTGGTACTATTTTATACAGGAGTTGCCAAGTCAGTTCTTATGATTTTCAATCCTATTCCTGTTATAGGAGAAAAAAAAGCAAACACCAATAACTCCAGATGAATTAGCCATTCTTTCCTCTACCAGTTTTACAAAGTTTTTTTTAAATAGGAGTTAAAAGGAATTTTTCATTTAAACAAATTTTCAGCATAAGAAAGCTGTCTGTAATACAAGCATTCTGCATGGGAAAATTTCAGTGTCATAAATGAATTAAAATTTCCCATTTTATTCTTCCTTGTGCAATACACTAGCTTATAGTGGATTATCCTTTAAACAAACAAGCAAACAAATTATTTCAGTTATCAAGCCGAATTGACTGGTTTTTTTTTCCGTGTGTTATTCAGCCTCAGTATGTGACTAGGTGAGTTGCTGCAGTGATTCAGTCCAGGTTCTTCAAGTCCTTCCTCTCCTTGGTGGCCAGACTTTCCAGCTGGCTTCCCTTACTGTCATCGTTCTGTGATCTTTCTCAGGCTTGGCTACAGGAGTGTTCTGGGAACCGGGCAGCTGGCTGAGAAAATGGGATAGCAGGCTTGTGAAATAGCTGCTTTCCTGATGTACTGCAGGAGCTTAGGTAGAACGAAGTTGAAGATGTTGACTTTGAAGTGTTTGTGTTAAGTGATTAAGTAAACACTTAATCAAAATGAAATGCTTAAATGTATTCAGCTTAAAATTCTTGGGATTTTTCATTATAGCAGCCATATCAAACTAAGGTAAAAACAAATTAAGATTTACTAAAAGTCACACAAGTAGTTTGTGGAAGTGAATCTGCTGAATCCCAATTCAGAGTCCTAGGATTTGGGCACACTTTAAAAAATTTAGCATGATTCAAGGCAGGATATGACTTTACAGGGTGTTTGTAATGCTGCATGATCTTTGCAAGTGCACGTTTTTCTACCTGCAGTAAATACAAAGTAAATAATCTTGCACTGAAGCTTGCTTTAAATGAGCATAGAATTGCCATGTATTGAAAGTTCACGCTCACCTTACCTACAACAAAGTGACTTGTCAAGTTCAACATAATTTCTGAAAATTTGCCTGAAAATGTTCAGCAGTGAGCTGAAAAAGCAACAGCCATATTTTTCAAGCTCATTGACTTTGCTGTGCTTTAGTTCAGGGCCTTGGGGTGGATTCATAAAACCTTTAGTACCTTTAGCACATTTTCTGATAGTCATGATCCTTAGAGAACGGTACAAAAGAGAAACTGCACTCTTATTAAAAATACAGGGATCTATCTGACTTCTGGTTTTAGCTTTTAAAAGATACTTTTCTTTCATTATTTCCAAGAAGAAGGAAAGTTACATGTCCTTAGGGCTGGTTGTATTTCATTTGCTTGCATATATGACTTACAAAACTAAATTAAAATGCAGCTGATTCCTAACAATAAATGTTTTAAGTAATGTGTTGAGAAATATCTCTGAGCTGGGTTAGACATTTCATAATGCAGTAACAAAATCAGTTTTATCCTCTCATGTACTCTGAGTTCAAGTATAGTTGTAATTGCAATTTCAAAACCATTTTTTCAGGAAATACGGTTCAACTTAAGATAGACCCAATTATTAACCAGCAAAGCTCACTTCTGAGTTTGAGAGCACATGTATGTGTTCTATGTATACTTTGATGTGGCAGGAAAGTCTAGAGGCCAAGACTTACAACACAAAAGTTTACTACTTTCTAATGCTTCTTTCTTTCTCCATCTTGGTAAAATTCAGTAGTGGTCCTTGTTCTGTTTGTAGAGAATAGGCTTTCACAAGACCGTAGTTTATCATCGGTACCTTTCTTGGCAGACACCAAGACTCCTCAGATTTAATTTAGTCCAATAGATCTGTCTATGTTCTGCCCTCCCACCTTGATCCACTGGGTCTATTTAGATACTTATGTGCCACCAACAGTTAATATCTCACAGCTTTAAAGAAATAAATGGAGGTGCAGGTGTGCTATCACACCCCAACTTAAATAGCTTGCTTAAGGCAAAAGGTAGACAAAGTTGGGAGAGGGGGAATACTGAGCAGCTCAGGCCATGGGCAGGGGAAGCAAGCTCACAGAAGAGAGAGAAAAGAAACAGGCGAATGACTATAGAAAACTTTGTGTCCTCAGACCTGCATATAGTGCTTGATTCCTGGATTGGTTGTTTTTCATATCCCTCTATGGATTTTTCTTCTCCAGTGCATTCATTATGTATGCTGGTTTTCCTTACCAGTGAACCAGATCAATATTAAATGCAGTCCGTTTGTAGTTTGGTCATGTAGAGGAAGCCAGTAGAATTTTCAAAAGTACCTTGTTTAGCTTTCTGCATTTCTATATGAGTGCATGTACAGAAACAGATTTAATTTTATATTTCTGTTACTCAAAATAATATGAGCAAATCTATTCTACAGCTGAAATGAAGGCTAATGAATGTTATTAGCAACTGTAATCTCCTTCATTTTAATTTCTGAAATGTCAGGTTTTGTTTTAAAAAGTAATAAAAATACCCTAAACTGCCAATACTTTACCTAAATTGCCAAAAGCAATTTTGTCTATAATAAAGCTATTGTGGGCTGGAACATTTTGATCAAGCAATGCAGACTGATACGTTTTGCTTGATATACGATTCAGTGAATGTGCTGTTCTTGTGGAATTTTCTGTATGAGTCTGTTAGGAAGAAAATACAGTTGACAAAATTTCTTTGACCTGCAATAAGTCTTTCTCAAGTTAATTTATGAATTAGCTTTAAATGATAAACTGATACACATCATTGATCTTTAAAAGGCAACTAAGTTTTTCTATTAGTAAGAAACATGCATAGTCAGGGAATTTCAGGATGATGCAGATGCAGTCATTTAAAATACGCTTGATTCACTATAATAATTGACTTCTTAAATTCAAGTTTGCAAATGAGTGATTCGGAAGACCAGAATTGTTTCTGCAGCTAACCACCATAGACAGGATAATGAAGTTTACGATGCCTTCCCCTATTTGTCTTGTGTTTCTGCATCTAGTTCTGGAGGAATCTTTTCTGAACATTTTGTGCTGCAGACTGGTGTATAATATAGATGCCTCACAAGGTTTGCTTAGTGGCTGTGAGAGTGGCTGCTTGCTGGAACAGAAGCCTAGATTACAGGCATGCTAGATTTACCCTGGAAAGCAGGATGAATGAGATGGCACAGAGTTGTCTGGTTCTGCATCAGGTATTTACAATAACACTTTTGGGTGTCTCTCAGAGCAACTCAGCTGTCTTTACTTTACAATTCAGCTTGCTATGTATATATTATCTTAGCTGTAAGACTCCATCTGAAATCCTGGCATCCCTGACCTCAAAGCACTATTCTCTATTAACTGGAGTGATCTCAGGGTTTTGTCCTTTTGTCCACTTATTCTCTCAAATTTCAAATGGGAAATGCCACCTGATCTTGATTGCTGTAGTATGCATAGTTATCGGTTAGCAAACTAGGCTGAAACCACTGACATTTCTTATACTGACGAATAAATAGATAGTATTGCTTTGCCTGTAACTAACTTGGGTTCTATAGGTTAGTTTAGCACTCATTGAACCATCCGGTCTCCCTTGCTAGTCTCCATTTACTTTGTCTTTCTTTCAATACTTCATTTTTGATATCTACTTTTGATCACAGAATTGAATGCTCCAAGCAAGTCTGGGTAGCATCTTGGTATGTGCCTTGGTGGTGGTGGATGGCATTGTAAGAGCCAGTAATAATTCCTGTGTTTGGTTCAGACAACTAGTTTTGAAAGTGTTTTGGTACAGTGCCAAAAGCTAGTATCTTGTTTCAAAGTGACCAGTTTGTTTTTATGATGTTCTGTTAAAAGAACTCCCAATTTACGTACAAGAGGATAGATACCTATAAGAGAAAAAGTAAGTATGCGTGTCACCATCCATTAACAGACTCATTTGAATTCAGCAAATTTTCAGCACTTGAATTAGGCTGAACAGGCTCCTTACAAGATAGTAAAGAGAATAGGAATCTCCAGAGAACATTTATAATATTCAGCACACTGAAAATGAGATTTTTCTTTTGGAGGTTCATACTTTTTTCCTTTAACCTTAAAAAGCACCAAAGGCAGTTAAGTTCTAGTTGAGGTGCTGAAAACAAAGTAAGCTCAACTTTGGGTGCCTAAGTAAAGGTATAACTTAGGAAGTTTAAGACTTTACATTTGTATGTCCTAGTTCATAATGAATTGCATCATCGAGATTTTTACCTCTGTTGGCTGGCCGCACTGTCTGTATTTTCCCATGTAAAAGATGGTTGTACAAGCAATTATCTGCTTTTAAATGGATGTGCAGATTTTACTGGCATGATAGACTATGAGTAAATTGTGGGAGCCATAAAAATGCCTATACTTCTTTATTTGGTACTATCCATTCACACTAGGGATGCATAAAATCTAGTAGTTATTTAAACCTTTAAAATAGGAAAAGAGCTGAATATATAGACTTTGATAATAAATTTCATACTTAAGCAAGAGGGGATACTTAGTGGTTTTTTTGCAGGTTACAGCCTGTCTCTGAAAGGAAAGGTTTATGATTAAGGTATTAGTGTCCGAGATAATCAGTAGCTCAGAAAGTGAGTGAGTGCTGGGTAAGTGAAGCAAATTAACTGTGTCCCTGTCTAGAAAGAGACAAATGAGTTCCAGGGGAAGGACAGCATGGGACATAGGAATGGAGGGACATAAGGTTGGAAAGGTAGTATCAGTCCATAGAAAACAGGAAAAAAAATCCACCCCACCCCCCTTTTTTTTTTTTTTTTAAATTAGGGCTCTTGCTTTTCTTCTCATGGCAGATATTTAATGTTTTTAAAGAAAAGAGGGTAAAAAAAAGCCCACCCCCCCAAAAAATGGCAATATGCCAATTCTTATTTAAATACAACAGCACTTTCTGCTGGCATGATTTGAATGAAGTGGAATCGGATCAGTGTAAACTCAGAATAAGACTGGAGAGCCAATAACTGAGTAGATTGAGATTTATAGCAGATTCGCTATAAATTAAAGCACTATAAACCAGGACAGATGTTTAAATTAATTTCAGGTCAATATATTTGAAAGTCAGTGAGGAAAGTACTAATATAAACTATGTTTGAGGTTGGCCAATGCCATTTAACAAGATATGTTAAGAGCTTCCTTCTGCAGTCCTTGTACTCTTGTGTGCTATCAAGGACTACATGTTTCTGTGTTTGAGCATTTAGAAAATTTTGTCCTAAGTACACTGCTCACAAGCACATTTGCTACTTTTATATGCAAAAGCATCTTCTTGGCCAGTACGCAGCCCAAGTACTACCTTCTCTACAGGAATGGTGGGCATCTATCCTTCCCCATCCACCTCTCCAACTGCCATGGAAAACTATGCTACTTTGCAGAGATGCAACATAATGTGACTGGTACCTATACAATACCTGGACACTGGGTACACTGGACACTATTTTGTAGTTCCTTGTACTCTCTATGACAAAGCAAACCCCCCTCTTCTCTGTTAGAGATCGGCTTCAGGAAAGAAAAGCCTCTTTTCCATGCAAGGTAGCTAGTTTCTGCAAGGCCAGGACTGCTTTCAATGTGTTGCTCCCATAGTGTGTTATACCCAGGTTCGTCCCTTTCATAGCCCTTTCACTACAGATCCCCTTAATCCAGTTTTGGATTGCATGCACTGTGAAGAAAGGCAGCTCATAGATAGTTCTGACCTAATTTTTTTACTTGGAGTACTCTTGCAAAGGAAATAGACTAATACGCAGGAAAACATACATTTAATTTTACAACAGGAAGAGTTTACAAGTCCCTAACCATTAAAAGATAAAAGACATATTTGCCTGTATGAATGTGAGCAGCCAAGTTGGATTTGATATTTATACACGCTGAGGCACCTTTACATGAATGGGACACTACAGAGGGTTGTTAATGTGAGAGCAAATTAAAATTGCATATGCTTTTAGGTCTTTTAGAGATCTGTTGTGAAATAAGGGAGACTAAGTAGTTCAACTATTTAAAATATTAAAAACAAGCAAAAAAAAAAAAAGGAGTTGGACTAAAATTAAGAAGGGCTAACAAGTTTAAAATAATAGTGAGGCAGAAAAATATTTCTAGGCGAGCCTATTGACTCTCACTAAGATTTTTACTTGTCATTTAAGCATTTTTTGTAAATCCACCCCTTGTCTCCCAAATCTAGTTAGAAATTGCTTCAATTGAAGCCCCCAATAAAATATAGAATAATAGAAATTGCTTAAAGACCATTATTCACTGCATCTATATTACTGTATCCAAAGAGAACATTATTCACTTAAGGCTTATGCAAAACTGGACTTTCTCTTGTCAAAGAAAGTAAACTCATAAGGAACAGAACAATTCAGGTAGTTGACATCAGTGAGTGCATATACATCTCTTTCTGCTGGGTTTGCACACCTTTCCTAGCCTAGTGTCAATACAGAGGCATAGAGGAAGCAACATGATGTTACCAGAATCTCACTGCCTTTGCTGTAGCTAGTATTTTTATACCTGGCCATCCCTTGACATGCTCAAAATAACAAAGATTGCATATAAAAGCAGGTCAATCAACCAGCAGCAATTAAAAGAATGCTGATAGGAAATGGAAAAAGTCTGACATGAAAACTGTCCGATATGCCGAACAGCTACATCAGGCTATTAATGGCTTTTTCCCTCTGTGCAGTCCCGAAGTCAGAGAGGCTTTGATTTTAGACAATGTCATATAATACCCATTTATTAATAGACCTCTTCCATCACAGTTAGCCTGCACTGGTGGAAAAGAATCCAAAAAGAAATGTGGGAGAGTTTCAGAGCCAGTGGCGTATCCCTTTTTAAAAGAAGGCTGACACATGCAATGTAGTCACCTGAAAAGACATAGTGGAGGTAATGGTCTGACTCAGTGCAACCCTAACGTATTCATGTCAAACGTTACTTTATTATATGTGTGTCTCAGTTATCAGCAGCCTTTATTATGCCATGGGAACTGAAAAACAGGCCAGGGAGGTCTCTATCTTGCGAGAATGTAATTTGTTAATTGCAGGTTAGCTTTACCTTTTGGACAGTCACCACATAGGTCCAATAACTCAGGTCTGAGTACAGAAGCTTTGAGGGATTGGTTCAGTGCTTGGTCAATCACCCACTCATATCAATGATAGTTCATAGTTAGGATTTTTCTCTTTCTTTCTCATCTTGGTCAACAGTGCAAGGGAAAATTTCCATAATAATTTTCTTCTGAGAGATTTTTTCCCAGGTATTAAAGATACCCTCTTTTCTAGATTTGTGAATACTTCAGTTATTGCAAGTACATTTTGCTATACATAGAATTATATTTGCTCCAGAAGTGTTTGTTGTACTGTTTACAAAAATAGCAGATTACAAAAAAAGGTATCCATTAAATGAAAAAGGAAAGTGTGATTTGGAGGTCCACTAACATCAGAAGGTACTGGATCTGAATATTAACGAGTCATCTGGATGACAAGGTAAATAGATGATCTTCTGAGAAGTCCTAATAAACAAACATAGGCTGAGAAGCTGACATAGATTAAGAAACATATAACACACATGCACACACATTTACTACTTGTACCTTTCCCCCAAACTATTTTTAATGAAGGAACAAAAATGCAGTCTTGTAAACACATGCTGAAGTTCTGTCTGCAGTAATCCCATTTCTTCCATGACTGGAAAATGCATAAATAAATCCATGTTGACTGTGCCTATTTATGACAACCCAGTTCATTAAATGTGCATATACAATACATTTATATAGTTAAATATACAGTAGAAGTGTTTTAACATAGCTCTATATTTGGAGGTTTGCTTATAATTTGTAATTTTCTTGCTTGATGTGACTTTTAACATTTGCCCAGACAGCCTCTCTGTCTGTCTCTCTCTCTGTGAGGTTCGCATGTAAACTGATTTAAAGATTGCATAATGACTGTTTGGCATATCCTACAGGCAAAGGTCCAGAAACCCTTTTTGCTGGCTATAACCTCAATGATAATGAGTGGCACACAGTGCGTGTGGTTCGGCGAGGAAAAAGTTTAAAGTTAATGGTGGATGACCAGCAGGCCATGACAGGTAGTGTGGCATTGTGACTCCGTGTTACTGGGGGGAAACACAAAACAAAAAATGACAGAAGTAAAATGCCTTTATCTGAAAGCAACAGATGCTTTTTTCTTTTCTTGGGTAAGACCAAAATTCCATGTTATGCATCTTGAAATACTGCTACTATGAGTGTGTTATTACACTTGATATTAATGTTACTCTAACATTGCTATTGAAATTAATGAAAGCCTCCATGCTGACTTAAATTAATGTTTTTATACAGTAATTGGAGAGAAGTCATTTGATACATCACTAATGAGAAGGCAAGTAAAATGCTTTTAGCAACACACTGAATTTATACTAAGGTTAAACTCTAATCCATTGCTGTTAAGAAAAAATTTCATAAATGTTTGAAGGATATTCTATTGTGTTTTAAATCTTGCATCAGCTGTCCTCAATAATTAAATGTTAGGCAACAGGTTTTTCTCAAATACTAAAATAGAATTTGGGATGGGAGAAAAAACATGGCATGAATGCCAGCAGATGTTAGAAATATATTCCTATGTATATATTATCAGAAATGATAATAGAGAAGACTTTGATTTTGTTCTGTTAAAGGTAAGGCTTACATATGTGTTGTTAATAGCAACAGACCTGGCTTCTGGCCCTGATTCCTTGCACGATACAATGTGCCTAATTTTGTGTTAGCTGTTTAGTATTTTACTTTGTTTTCATGTAGTATTAAATAGCTTTTATCATTGGTTTTAAGCTTTGTTAAAATGGTAACAATTTTAATGGGTTTTTGAAAGGAAAGCACCTTCTTTAGTAGTCTTCTTTCACCTCAGCAGAACACTGAAGGCCATGTCACCAGTAGAAAAATAATTGCTATGTATTCATATTGCTGCAAAATCGTATTTTCTAGAATCAGAAATTACCAATAGATCTTCCAGAGGTGAAGCAAAACTTTAGTCTGTGTATGTGATGATGTTTTGGGTCATTCTTCCAAGAAAGCAGATGGCCTAAACCAGTTATTTCCTTTATGAAAATAAATATATAGTACTGGAGGAACTATACTAAAAAATACCATCATCTTGCTGCTTCAACTGGCAACTCAAATAATAAGGCTATTTTGTGGACGTTTTCTAGTTAGAGGAAGCTGTTTAGGTCTGAATAAAATATAGCATCTAAAACCAAACGCAGATTTCCTGGGCTCCTCATGGCAGATTTTTTATTTACAAATACTACAGGTTACAAAACCACCAGGAAGTATTGTTTTCACCTTTGGGTTCAGTCCCAGCTGCTCAGCACAGCTTCAGAAAGTTCAAAATATGTGTGATGAAGATGATAAGGATTAAGATGAAAACAGGAGGTTTCTATCATTTATAGTCTAGTCAGGTGAAGTAAAAAGTAAAGAATGCAGGGCTGTAAGTTCTTGTAATCACTCTTCATTGTGGATAACTGTAGTTACTATCAAATATCATGGTCTCAGCATGTAGTTGAGACACTGGAACAGGCTTCCTAGAGACGTGGTCGATGCCCCAAGCCTGTCAGTGTTTAAGAGGTATTTGGACAATGCCCTTAATAACATGCTTTAACTTTTGGTCAGCTGTGAAGTGGACTAGATGCAGTTGGACTACATGATCCTTGTAGGTCCCTTCCAACTGAACTATTCTATTCTAGCTGTTAAAGCCAGTGAGTCTTTTCAGCTGCCTCCTGATCAAGCAAAGTCTTCCTAAACTCCTTGCCGGAAGCTGTGTGGCCCATCTGTGGCCTCCTCCATCAGTGAGGAGGGAACTGGCATGAGAGAAGGAGCTAGGGGGAACTTGAAAGTCTGATAACACAGGAAACTTGCTGTTAGTCCCAGGAATATTACATTTTCTATTCACTGTGACTTTTTTTTTTTTTTTCAACACAGTGTGTTGCCAAAGCCTTCATGAGCTTAAGTTTTCACTCCCATCTGGTAGAAAGTCAAATGTACACAATGCAATTTAATGTGTAGTAGCTTTGAATTTCCTAAAGGGGTAGTGGAAGAGTTGCCCTATCTGATAGGAGTGTTCTTGCTTAAACTGCTTAGAACTTTTCTTCAGATGTCCCAACAATCAGAAATGTGGTTAAAATATAACCCAGCAGTTATTCATGTGAAAGATTATTATAATCTTATGGGAACATGAGGAAAAAAGGACTTTCTCACAAAAATTCCAGCTTCCCCCTGCCACGCACTGTGTTTTCCTTTTTTTGATTCCATTTCCTGTGTCACATATTTAAAAAGCCCATCAGATCCAGAAAGCTTAAGCTGGAGGGGAAGCCATTAAATAATTCAGCCTCACTTTCCATTTTTTACAGGTTATAAAATATCACCTGTTCATCCATGTACTGAGCTTAGTTATCTCTGGTGAATGTATAATTTGTGCATGGATAAATAATATCTTTCAGAATCATAACTAGCTTTCATTGGAAGTCATACAGGTGATTTTGAAAATATTACTTATCATAGAAGAGTTTAAATACTTGCAGCCCTGATGCACTTTGTTTTCTGGAAATGTATAGAAAATAAAAGTGGACCGAAGGAGGTCACAGTTGGACAACGGAAAGGATACCTAAGTTATGGTTATGAACAGAAATTCACTTGTCTTTTTGTATGTCCCATAGTGTTGCAACAGGTAATGCATTTTGTGCACCAGCCTGACAGGTTAAAAAACCAAAAAATGAAAACCCCAACCATGTAAGCACAAACTGCAGCCTCTCTCTCTTTCTTCGTTGCTGTTGTTGCAAATACTGTGGAGCCCTATGTGAAGTCTCAAGTCCTGTTAGCATGTTTGTACAACTGAAATGTTAGAGGGAGATTTGGGATGTGAGCCCAGATTCTGGAACTTTTTTATTACTATGCTCAAGAAAGAAATACATTTAAGGTAGTGAATGTAGTAAGGATACTGTGCGACAGGCCAAAGCTTAGTGGAGTTTTGCCATGACATTTATGCAATGCCATTTGAAGTGGTGTAAGACTGGAATACATAATGTTCCTCTAAAACATGATCTTCAGCTCCCTGGCTGCGATCCAATATACAGCTCTTGGCCTTGCAGAAAGCTACAGATTTGGCATTTTTCAAGACAGCTCTCTGACTCATTACTGCAAGGAAGAACCCACCTTTGCTAATACATCAGGAGAAGTGGTATCTTCAGAACTGATGTTTAGAAACAAGAACATCAAGAAGGCTGTCCTTGGGGATTAAGGTGTCTCTTGCAGTGCTGAGCCTGTATGGCTGCAGATCCTAGATGCTGATGGTGTTCAATGATATCAGTAGAGTTAGGTCAGAATGCATCCTGAAGCTAAGTAAGCTGCTTGTAAATATTTATCATAAATTATTAGAGCAATTTTTTTTTAATTGTATTAAAGCTTGTGGACCTATTTTCACTGTAACTTCACTAATACCTGTGTTTGTATCTCAGTGCTGTGACTTAACCTGTTTGTGAATGCATCTCCCTGGGCAAAGCCGAGATATCTACATTCATCTTGCCCTTAACCTTTCCCTGTTCACACACGCGTACACAGACACTCGCTTATAAAACCTATCAAGGTACAGCTGTCTAAGCCTGCCTCAGGGCTTTCTGCACCACCACTAGACACCATCCAGCCTGGGTCAGAGCTCACACTCTCCTCTTGGAATAGGATGTTAAGGGAAGGACAGAGGTAACTTGGTCTGTCAACACCTTTGCACTGCACGTGTGGGAACCTGTATTATAGAGCAGTTTTATGCCAGTATTTATTCCAGCTTGGCTGGGTCTGCTGTTCACCTTCTTTGTACTCCATGAGAGAGACAAAACATCTGAGGAACTGGGAAATCTAGTCCACAGTTTGCAAAAGGTAGATTAAGTGATTAAAACTGATTAGTAATAAAAAGCTGTTTTGTCATTATACCCCCACAATGTGACCATGAATCAGCCTTGTGATAGTACTGCCCTACTTCTTTAAAATAAGCATGGAAAAAAAATCTAAGCTCTGTTAGGAAGGGGAACTCTTCAGTTGATACAATTTTGATGTGCTGGGTAAAGTATTTAATAACTAGCTTTACAAATTTACCTGCCCTGTATGCAGTGTACCCTGACAGTGTTGATCCTTTCCTTCAGATTAGCTATACAGTCAGCAGATTTCAGGCTTTCTCCTATGCAGGAGTCCTTGCATGACAAAGAGACTCAAAGGTAGCTGTGAGGCTTGGTTTTGGCCACCTTTCTGTTACAAGCAAGTCCCTTGCTATTTTCAGGATTACAAGACACTGACATACATCCTTGCTGCAGGCTTTCTGCTTCGTCCATCTCTTAGGCTCTGCCCCCCTCTCCCACCATTTACCCCCATGGTATAAAGCTAGTTGCTTTTAAGGAAGGCTCTGTCCACCCTTGCAGCACAGGGTTTTGCAGCAGGGCCAGCATTAATGTACCTAAGACAGCTTAAATAGGACTCCTTCCTTCCGCTTGCCAAATCATGTGCTTTTAAGCAAACCACATGCAGTAATATCCCCCAAACTGTTACACTTCTCTTCCATGAAACTCTAACATTGTAGTTTTAGCTCTGAGATTTGCCTTTGTGTTCTTCATGTTGTCTTAATTAATTGCACTTGCTTATAGTAAAACTACATGTCTGGTTAAGTGTAACCAAAGTGAAGCATTTTGTTGGCAGTCTTGATATGTTGTGGTATTGCACTTCAGTTTAGAAATCTTGCTGTTGGCCTTATACAAACATACTGAACTCAGTGGAAAGGCTTCCAGATGTTTACCAGAAGTTTGGATGAATTTAGAAGAATCCTTTTTGGAGCCAAGAATTGGCCTTGCGCATTCTGAAAAGTGTGAAATTGATGCAGATACTTAATCACATGGTGTGTTTTTTGACCTTCCATTTCAGATTCTAACATGTGTTTTCTTGTTACTATTTAAAGGTCAAATGGCTGGTGATCACACACGACTGGAATTCCACAACATAGAAACAGGAATAATAACAGAACGGCGCTACTTGTCTTCTGTGCCTTCTAATTTCATTGGGCATCTACAGAGTCTTACATTTAATGGCATGGCATACATTGACTTATGTAAAAATGGAGACATCGATTATTGTGAGCTAAATGCAAGATTTGGATTCAGGAACATCATAGCAGACCCTGTAACATTTAAAACAAAAGCAAGTTATGTTGCGTTGGCCACGCTACAAGCATATACATCTATGCACCTTTTTTTCCAGTTCAAAACAACCTCTCTGGATGGATTGATACTTTATAACAGTGGCGATGGAAATGATTTCATTGTGGTTGAATTAGTAAAAGGGTATGTATGGATTAGCATAATGATGAAAAAAGTCTATTCAAAATACATATACAGGAGAAATACAAGGGAAAGTTTAGGATACAAATCTTTGCCTGACTGGACATACATGATTGAATGTTTCTTCATGTTAAACTTCATATGCTTTATTGTGACTTTTTCTTTCAGATGAAGCTAGATGCCTGAAAAATATGAAAGTAAATAATAGGTATAACTTCTATAGTGTTTACCACAAAGAAGTACTGTTTTGTAGCCTTCCTCTTGTTCTCTCTCTACGTATGTATGCATGTGTTGGTACATGGAGTGCTCGTTACTTTCCAGAAACTTGGGACTGCATCTCAGCTCATCTAAACAAATGGTGATTAGTCTGAATTAAGGTTGCTTCCCCATTTGACATTCATTGTTGTCTTCTGGTTTTACCAGCACTACTGAGGAGTATAAGGAAATAGGAAATATTAGACATATTAATTAATGCCCCCTTACTATGTAAAGAAAAAGGAAACTTTTCCAATTTTTTCTCTTTTCCCAGGTATTTACACTATGTGTTTGACTTGGGAAATGGTGCCAATCTCATCAAAGGAAGTTCTAATAAACCCCTGAATGACAACCAGTGGCATAATGTGATGATATCAAGGGATATAAGCAATCTTCATACTGTAAAGATTGACACTAAAATCACAACACAGAGCACAGCAGGAGCCAGAAATTTAGACCTCAAAAGTAAGTACAGTAATTCCTGTATAACCTACAGTGAGAGTCATTACAGAATGATAACATGAATAAATCATGTATGTAAAGTACAGTATAATTTTGTAATAGCACATGAAATGTTTTATTGATGATAATTAATATGATCACAAGAGATGAGACATCTTCTTTATGTTAGCCTGACAAAGCCAGTTTAGTAGTAGTTCTGCACAGTTAGGTACTACTTTAAATGTGTGAAAATGTCACAGGAAAAAAGGTAACAAATGGTAAGAACACAGAGTGGCCCATATATACCAAAAGATAACTGGGGGACTAAAGGAGCTCTAAAATGTCTATGAAAAAGCCTGGATTTTTACATTAACATAAGTTATGTAAGTAGCATGCAGAAACCACAGCCCGAGCTTTACAGTATGACTACAAAGGCTTTGCAGAACTGATGATCTCTATGTTAGAGAATTGCAGAACTTTTTGACCTGTCCACCACTGTTCAGTATTCCACATGAAACCTACCTTTTGTTGGGAAAATATATACAATGCAGTATTTTGATGTCATAAAAAATCTTGTAAGTAAAGCAATCTTGTGTGGCAGTCCTCTAATGAATCAGGTATAAATAGAAGTTGCCAGATGTATTGAACCATAAAGATATACTCACCTAAATATGTAATGTGTTGTAATTTCAATTGCAGGGTGGGATAAACTTGTTTTATAGGTCTAAACCTACATTTTTTAGGTCCAGATAGATTCTTAAGATCCATTTTTATAAACCAAACTGATATGTATGTGTGTATTAAAATAAGTAATAGTATTAGTTGTAAGGATGGGCTTCTGAAAAGCTAATTTGCATCAGAGGAAAATATCTTTTTGAAAGGATGTATAAGTATACTTTTTAAATACTGCATCCCTAATCAGACATAATAAAATATGTTCTGGTCATGTGAAAAAGTATCGTGCATATTACATTCTTTATAAAAGTTCTTGTTAGGCAAACCAAAATTTCATAACAGTCAAAGAAAATTTAATATTTCAAAAGCCAGGATGTTCAGAGTAGATATTAATATTCCATCAAGAGCTTATTTCTTGCTGGATTTTCTTTTAACTACCTCTGAGTCACAGATAATGAGCTGACCTTAGTAATTATTCTGGATTTTGTGATATTTTACATGTTTGCTTCACTTGAAAGTGCTATTAAGATTGTAAGAAAGACTGTGAAAACTGTATCTTGATATGTCATAATCTTCAATAAGAGCCTCTTTATCAGAAATGCTTGGTTTATAAATTAAAGCCTTTTGGATGGCTCACGCTCCATTCTCAAAATGGTATTTGAAATTTGTGGCATGTTCTTTCTCATTTTTGTATTCTTGTAAATATGGTCAATGTTTATTGAGGCAATGTAATATTTCAACGTTATTTTTGATGCTGTAGAGAAAGCATCTACCTTATTCTTTCACCTTTTTTTGCAATAATAAGTACTACTTATGCATATGCATATCTATGTATATGTATTTAATCTGGGTTTTTCCAGTATATTAATTAGACATGAGTAGGAAAAATAATCCTGTTAAGAACCGATAACTAAGTTACTACGGTAATTTTATTCTACATCTTCTTCAAACTGAACGTGGTGTTTTGGTATGTTGCTTTATTGAAGAAAAGAAAAAAAAGTTTGAACAATGTGCTTGATAAAGGCACTAGAGGGCACTGTTATTTCACTAAATGCAGTGCTTAGTGCATTCACAGAGAGAGCTCATCAGCGAGGATAACCTATAAAATCCAACATTCCTTTGTTTTCTTCACTTTGAAAATTCTACTTTTGCTTTACCTTTTTGAAGTAAAACTGTATCTATAGCTGGCGCATTTTCTAACCTTGAAATCCAGTGGAAAAAAACTGAAGAGCATGAAAAAACATACTGAGATTTGAAGCAAGGAAGGTGAATTGTATTAGATGCTGATTTTCTGTAATTCACCACCCAGGAAATGTGCCTAGTAAAAGCATAACAAGCCTGACGTATTCAGTGCAGTAATATATAGTAAGCATCTTTCTCAAACTGGTCTAGTGTACACAGGTCCTCAACGTCTGTCTTCTCATAGTAGTATGTTTCATTTTATTTTTTTAATGTATTCTATTATATTTTGCTTGGTCAGCTTCCTTAAATATGGCACAGCATAATCATGAGAATTTTTGTTGGATTTTTGGAGGAGTTCAAGCTGATACATTTTGGCCAGCAGGCTGAAAAGGAGAAAAAATTGCCTTTCACTATTATTTTTTTCTTCCTTTGTATTCAGTTGAAATACTTTCCTGTAGCTTGTTCTTTTCTATTTTATGCCAGTGTTTCTTATGGTGACACATCTCTGTTCTGCTATAAACACTCCATACACTTTACTGATACAAGCACCTATGGTTAATTCATTGTCCTATATTATTTAAGCCCTAGCAAAAAAGCAAATTCAAAGTTATACTTCCTGCTAGTGATATCAATAATTCTGTTCAACCAGAGTCAGCATTAGGTGAAATATAAATGTATATAGATAATATAGAATCTGCAACCTTTCTGAGTAATTGTAGAGTTAGCAGATTTCAGAAGCTGAAATCCAAGCTAATCCTGGAAAGAGAAATCAATATATACAGTTTTTTTGCAAATACACAGTGAATTCAGTACAAAGATATGACACAGATTGTGTTGTAGAGCCTGCACAGGATGCCAGTTGTCTGGGAAAGCAGACAGTTGCCATAAAAGTATGGGACAGAATTTCCACTATATGTTTCCTTTTGGGTGTAGGATTTGGCTATATAACATAGAAAGTCCATTATTACAGACATGGGTTCCCTGTATAACCTCTGGTACAATTTCAGTGGATTGGAGTGGGTACCTGTGGAAACACTTATGTTAAATTCTCCAGCTTAATTATTGCTGTAATTAGAAGGGTAAATTGTAAATTGGAGACAAATAAATGAGTGAAAATAGTTCTGTGTTTGGATTCCAAGAACTGTGTTATTTTTCCTAGCAGAGAAAATCAGCAAAGTGTACTTGAGTGTAGTTCTAGCAGATAACCCGTGAAGATAAATGAGTCTTAACAGCAAAGGCAATGCAGCTCAAGCCTGCCAACATTCAGTTACACAACAAATTTGCTTTCATGTATTTCTTGAGCAGATTCCCTGTTCTGCTTTCAGTGTAGCTCAGATGGTTAGCATGGCTACAATTCAAGGCCTTCACAGACCGAAATAGTTGGGTACAGGGGAATTCTTGCTTGCTGTACTTGATGCTCTTCTCTTATGGTCTTGAGGGGTCCGAGTAGCCTCGAAGGAGCACAAAAATTCAAGTGAAAGTGGAATTTGACTTGTGCTCTTGTTCCTCACTGTTGCCAAAGAAAAGATGTCTCCTTTGTCCAGACTGTGGGTATTACAACATCCGCAATGTCTCTTCCCTCTTCACATTTTCTTCCTGTGGTGTGAGAAATTGGGGTTCTGTCAGAATTTTTTTTTCTAAATATTTGAAGAGACATGATCTGCTTTCGAGGAGGAGGAACATCCTCAAGCATGGTTTTTTATCCACTTACCTACTAGGGTTTAATCTTCATTTTGCTTCTCTCCTACACATATAGGCACTATTTTAATCCCCAAAGTTTTCACTCACTTTCTTTAAACAGCAAACATACAAAAACCTACAAGAATCGACTCAGAATGACTGTCAGAAAATTAAAATATTTTAGCATTTTAATTGTTTATAAATTGAGATGAAAAGTTGAAATACCACACTCTCACAAAATGAAAAGATAAGGAATGCTGTTGTTATTTTAGATTTAACAATAAATAGTAACAAACTTTTCTAGGAGTTCATAGTTTCAGTACTTCAGTATCCCATCCTATTCCAAACTTTCTAGCTGTGATGTATCCTCCAGGATGAACTGCAGTCATCCTATTTTTGATAATGGGCTAACTACATTTTCTTTTTAAAAGGAAATCACCATCGTAAAAAAAATCCTACCTGACTCAACAGTTATGGTTTGATTTTTTTGCTGCCTGTGCAGCATTCCATACATCTTTAAGACCTGCTTTTTTAAACTTACTTTCAACTTGTCTCACTCTGTTGTTCTCTTCCACATGGCCTTCCCAAATGTCAATTTTAGAGTCCATTGTAAGTCATATGTTATTCCTGTGCTGTTATATCACTGCATCCTCAAAAAATGCTGTTCATGCTAGAGCATATATCAGAATCAACTTCCTTGGATTTAAATATCCTGTCTGGATCTCTTGTCTGTTTTATTTCTGTAGCTCTCCACTGGCCTCTGGCTCCCTCTCTTCCTTTGTGAGATATGGGTGCTGTTGCTATATACATTTGCCTTTTCATTTGCCATTTTCTCTAATAATGTGAAAACAGCCCAGTCTGAAGCATCTGAAAGAAAAGTAATCATTAATTTCTGGTATCACCTCAGTGGTTTTGCAAATGCACTTTAAAAATACTTTTTCCATGTACATAAAGACTCACCTGGCACTTAATTAATCCTTGTAAACTTCTAATGCGATTAACTAAATTGTCAGTAGATCTACTGGCCTGGCATATTCATTGATGATTCATAATAGTCACTTAATCTATTGATATTTTTTGATATTGATATTGACATTTGCCTGTCGAAGTAGGTTATTCATGCTATGCAAAACTGAACTAAATTAGTCTTGATCATAAGGAAGATTTCTTGTTCCAGCAATGGAAATTGAAATTATTTCAATTTCATATAATATTTCTCCCTGTTGTTTTATATTGAGCCCATTATTATCGTTGCTGCATTGTAAATTCTTCTCTATATTACAAAGTCTCTATCAATGGCAGTGATCCTTCATATTTCTATAACTAAGAAACAAAGCTTTAAGAAGCACAGAGAAGTATTTTATATAAAAATGAAAGTTTGTACAAATGAACGAGTATTAATGCTTAAATTTCTCAAATAAACATGCAAAAGCTAATTGTAATGACCTTGCCAGTGGGCTGTAAACTCTTCACGCAGAAATAACATTCTGTTCCAAATGTAGAGTTCCAAATACTGTCAACAGTAAATAGATCTTCGTAATGTGACCTGTTGGAGTAGACAACGGCAAATGCAGCTGTCGTCTTCCTGATAGTGTTGGGAAAGCAGCCTTTGTACAGATGGAAAAATAAGGATCTTAAAACTGAGAGCTCTTCTTTGAGACTTCCTGTGTAGCAAAGATATATGGGCAGATTAACAATATGAGATTGGACAACCTGGTCTAATGCAAATTCCTTTACCCTCCTTTCTTTGCAACTTGTCAGATACTGCTTCTAAACAGCTATGCTGACTACCAGGCTGTGAAAATAATTTTGGCAATGCTAAGCTTTCAGAAATTGTATCCTGATTTCCAAAATTATGAGATGGGGAAAGAATTAAAAATCTACTCCAGTACTTCTGGATTAAATAAAAATTAAAGAAAATACTCTAATGTTTGTGCTGAGCTCTGTGAAGTCAACAATGTTGCAGTAGTCTTTCAGATCACTCTGTGGTGAGAGAAACTTTTTGCTTTCTGCTTCTTCTCCCCTGCTCTTTTCAGTCTCTTACACACATACAAATGTATAGATTTGCCTACATTTCTACAGCTGTTGGGCATGCAGGCTATTACTGTTGCTGACTGTGGCATTTCTTTCAAGCCCTTCTGGAACACTAAGTAAAAATTATGCTAAGGATAATATCGGAAACATGTATGCTCTGAAAACTTACCAAAAAATCTGGATATTTAGCATAAATACATCCCACTGAATCCTAGCACCCCCCAGGCCAAGAAGCACATCCTAAACTTGTTTTCAAAATGTGCTGCCATGGTTATGAGAGCACCATCCTCATGGATCTTAGTAGGCCTGAGCAGTCTTTTTTTGCAAAAGAGCTGCTTCGTGTAATATCCTCAGAGTCTGGAGGTGATTGTCTTGATCAAGAAGTTGGTAATATTAGATAAAAAGTTTCCCTCTACAAACCTACATTCAAAATGAGAATGTTTATCCTCTCAGCTTTTTGGTAGCGTTATGTGGAGAATTTCTCACTGTTTGGAAAACAAGCTCTGCTAAGAGCATGTGTTGGCTATTGAAGCAGAGAACAAGTAAAGGATTTCAGAAGAATTATCAGTAGGAAGGGAAATCTGAGTATACTATGCCATGAAAATGCCTGCTTCATTCGATTTTTGTCTATTTTTCAGGTGTATGTAATGTACAAAAGTGGTCAGAACAGGAAAGCAATGAAGGACGTTTGATGTGCTTGAATGCCCTCACCTCTCCACCACAACCATCCCCCTCATAGAGAGTAATTGGCATAGCATCAGTTCTGTAGGAGATGGATTACCACGCACATTTATATGGCAATTAGATTTTATAATTTACCATTTAACATGCATCACCAACTTGCCTCACAGTTCGTTGGACAAGCAGACTGCTTTGGTTTTAAATCTGTTTAATCTTTTTCAATCTCAGGGCTTTCCATCTAGTCTTCAGTAGGGGAGGGGAAGAAAGAAGCAAAGGGGGATCATAGAATCATTTAGGTTGGAAAAGAAGACCCTTAAGATCATCGAGTCCAACTGTTAACCTAGCACTGCCAAGTCCACCACTATACCATGTCCCTAAGCACCACATCTACACATCTTTTAAATACCTCCAGGGATGGTGACTCCACCACTTCCCTGGGCAGCCTGTTTCAATGCTTGACAACCCTTTCCGTGAAGAAATTTTGCCTAATATCCAATCTAAACCTCCCCTGGTGCAACTTGAGGCTGTTTACTCTTGTCCTATCACTTGTTAGCTGGGAGAAGAGACCGACACCCACCTCTCTACAACCTCCTTTCAGGTAGTTGTAGAGAGCAAGGTCTCCCCTGAGCCTCCTTTTCTCCAGGCTAAACAACCCCAGTTCCCTCAGCCACTCCTCATCAGAATTGTGCTCTAGACCCTTCACCAGCTTCATTGCCCTTCTCTGGACACGCTCCAGCACCTCAATGTCTCTCTTGTAGTGAGGGGCTCAAAACTGAACACAGTATTCGAGGTGCGGCCTCACCAGTGCCGACTACAGGGGGACAATCACTTCCCTGGTTCTGCTGGCCACACTATTCCTGATACAAGCCAGGATGCCATTGGCCTTCTTGGCCACCTGGGCACACTGCTGGCTCATATTCAGGTGGCTGTCAACCAGCACTCCCAGGTCCTTCTCTGCTGGGCAGCTTTCCAGCCACTCTTCCCCAAGCCTGTAGCATTGCATGGGGTTGTTGTGACCCAAGCACAGGACCCGGCCAGCACTTGGTCTTGTTGAACCTCATACAATTGGCCTCAGCCCATCAATCCAGCCTGCCCAGATCCCTCTGTAGAGCCTTCTTGCCCTCAAGCAGGTCAACACTCCTTCCCAATTTGGTGTTGTCTGCAGACTTACTGAGGGTACATTCGATCCCCTCATCCAGATCATTCATAAAGATATGAAACAGAGCTGGGCCTAATACTAAGCCCAAATCAAAACAGAGCTGGGCCTAATACTGAGCCCAAAAACGTGGCTGGGAATCTGAGAATTGTTATTGTCAAGAAAATGTGAAATGTTTTTGTGTATCTGTTTCTTGTTTGAGAATACGTCTTGTTTGAGAGGGGATTATTGGAAAAATAATGGGTTTTAACCTGGAGAAATCTAGGGGAATGTTCAGACTTGACCACTTACCTTTGAGTATCTACTTTCGTCTGTTGAAAACTTAGCTGCTAAGGACATTGTCATGTCGTTGCTGTTCCCCTCCCGCACTTTCTACCATACAGCGTTACTTGCTTGTGAAACATAGGCATATTTGCATAAGCATTGAGCAGTTCTGAACAGAGCCAAAAAATGTAATAGGAATGAAAACTGGGCACCAAGGGTTGAATGCAGAAGTGGAGAGCACATCCAGCAGAGCTGAGATGTAAAACAGTGAGCAGCACAGCAAAAGCATGAGAAGAAGTTTCTAGACAGAAGCACATCTGTACCAAGTGTGTAAAGTCTTCAATGCCGTTATGAGAGTAGCATGTTTATGAGTAGTGTGATGGAATCAGGCGACTTGGAGAAACGTGGAGCAGCAAGTATATCTCCAGTGAGGACTGCCATAGAAATTGGTGGCAAGAGAAATCTGTAAGGTGCTCTTCCTGGTGCGCCTATCAACTGTGAGTTGTCTCTGGTACCTCTTAATCCTCACTGCCTTTTTTTCTGTCAGTGTGGATTAGGGTGCAGTGCTACAATGAAATTTTAAAACAAATAGTATCAGGCAAGGGAGGAAATATCTTCAAAGTTAAATTCTCTTGACAAATAACTACAGTATGTCCTATATGCCAATAAAGATGACTAAAGAAAACCCACAGTGCCAGCATTTCAGTGCTGGTGATTTCTTTTTTTGAATAAGTTTAATGGGGTATTCAGGGAAGATATGGAAGGCAGTGTAGAATTGGGCTGAAAAGATCAGTTTCTATATTCCTTCCCAAAAGAGCGACTTGCTAACCCATAAATTCCTTTTTTCGTCTGTAATCATTTTGCCTTGCTTGGTTATCAGTACAGGGAATGTGGAAGACAGAAGGCAACACGTGTCACATCATACAACTGCCTCTTGCCCAAGCATTTGAAAGGACAGATAACTCAGCAGAGCCTGGACAAGTAAACTAGCTGCCCTTTTCCTTCTTAGGTGAGAGAGAGTCTGAAAGTGATGGAATTCATCACTCCAACAGCAAAAATATTTGAAAAGCCTACTTTTCTTCAAAAAAAAAAAAAATCAAAACCAGAAGACTTCAACCACAAATCAATACTGAAGCTACAGAATGGACTCTTTGAAATGAATAAGTGGGCATAAAAACACTAAGTTTACACACTGATGTCTTCCCTCAAGTGCCCTTGCAAGTGGTAGACGAAATTCAGTCATGCTTGGCTCCAGCACCAAACAGGCCTGTGAATATGCAGCAAGTGCATATTCTCTACTGTAAATGGAGATTTGAAAAGCCATATGCTGGAGCGTATGTGCTGCAGAAGCTGTGTGGATGCATCATTTAAGTCTTTGTCAACTGTCCTTCAATTTATTATTGGGTTATGATCACAGCAGGCTTCTTAATTTATTCAAAAAAGAACAATTATATTTCATCAACATTTTTAAAGGATCAAATAATTTTTTTAATATGGAACAAAAATAAGCATTTAGTGATAAATAATGGAAGTGGGGAGAGACTAGAATCACCACTCTCTGCTGTTCCTTTTCTAAAGTGTGTGTTGAAACCCCACATCTGAAAGAAAACTCACCACTCTGCTCTGCTTATTGGACAAAGTAAATGGTAGGTAGGTGCTTTTGTATGTTGGAGAGGGGAGAAGGTCAGTAAGGACAAGTAGGCTTCTATATTTCATTGAATGTCCAAGGTATCTAGATGCCTACCTGACATTTTCATTTGAGACAGTATCCCTTGATTCAAGATCAGGATGTTGTCTATTGTATTTAAGTCAGTGTATATTCAGCTTGTGTGAGAGTAATTTATTTTCACATTTCAGTTGCCTCAAAAATACCATGAGTTGGGATTGCGTGGGTCGTCTTATGTTGAGTTCTACCTGGTACTTCATTGTGCAACTATTAAGATACTACAAAGTGATTTCTGTTGATCTTGTAACAGCAAATCATCTGTGTTATGAAGGACTTGAAGAAAGTGAGAACTTTCTTCTTTCGAGATTAGACTTTCCCTATGGTATTTCTCAGTCTTTGCAGTCTTCATTCCTCTTCGCCTGCCTGAGGGAGGAAGCTATTATACGCTTGATCATTTGAAATAGCATATTTGGAGAAAAGTGTGCCTGACACTTCAGCTTCACCACAGCCAGATGTTCCTTTGTATTTTCATATGTCATATAAAGGAATTCAGAGATGCCTGTTGTGCTTTCAGAACTCACCATGTTATGCCAGGGCTATCCATCTCTTTCTTGGGGAGTAATACCGCTCTAGTACACTGCAGAAGCACTGTTGTTCCTAGCCATAGTAGTGATTTAGTACAATGTGATGTTAGAAACAAGACAAACTTCTAAAATGAAAGAGAAACGAAGAGAATAGCTGAAAGTACAGTTGAAACCAGCAGCACAAGATGACATGAAAGGACAGAACATCTGCTTTTGGAGAGAGTGATGGATTTGAAGGTGCCTTTGTGCATCTATATAAGAACATTCCAGGGATATTGTCTTTATGGGTTATGAAAAAGCCAAGCCATAATTCCTCCTACTGTTTTATTTTCTCCTTTTTGTTTTGTTTTCATTCATACACAGAACAATATTTGAATGAATGGTGTTTATTTCTTGTCAAGAATAGTGTTCAAGAAATGAACACCAGATATGTACAACAAAACATACCGATTTCGGAGAGTAAAGAAGCCTAACTATATCCTGGTTAAACTACTTGTTCCCTGAGCAGTATTGATATGTTGCTGCCACCACTACAAACGCATGGATAATAATTCCCTCTCTACTAACACTTGAAGACAATGGGAGTAGTTAAATTAAATTAATAGGTTTTGCCACCAGCACATATCACCTAAGAATTCTTGGGTGTGCACGTGAATTAGGAAAGGAGGAAAGTCTATGGGGTGACCTGTCAGCAATGTCAGTAGTGCCAAATAATAAGATACTTCTGCTAGTTATTCAGAAAAGAGATAAATAAAACAGCATCTTCAATTTTTACCTTACATTTCTTTGGTTTAGCATTTGCAAAGTTCTTATTTTGAAGAAATGTAGAGACTTGGGATAAAAAAATATGAGTTTTTACAGAAGTATTTGGCAGTATTTGTTTCACCAACAGTTGTGTGTGACTCACTGCTGTGTAGCGTTCTGTGTGTTTTTTCATAAATGTGATTCCAATAATGAATACATTGAGAACTTGGGTTCATTTATTAGCTAGCAATTTGTTTCTGTGTTAAATTCACTTGTTCCTCAAAGCACAAATCAGCTCTAAGTCAGAAAAGAGATACATAGCTGTAAATAGGAAAGCTCCTGTTGGAATAAATTAAGGTCTTCATTACCTTTAAAAGATACAAATTAAACCCACTTATCTCTTTTCTTTGTCAGTGCTTATGATATAACTGACCAGTACTATTATTGCCATGATTTATATGTATAGCTCTGAAAGTGCTGCATTCTAGTTGATTCCTCTGACCTGCAATGAACATGCCAGTGAGAAACACTGTAGCATACTTATTTCTTTGGCCTCGGAAAAATGAAGAGTGGAAATAATTTTCCCTCTCTAAATAAAAGGGGATAACTGTGTGTACTGACTCCTAATATAAGTAAGAGGAGAGTTGTGAGATTAAGGAGTACCTGCTCTCAAATAAAATGCTTTATTTGAAGCTTCTCCAGAGATCAGAAGGCAATCTTGGAGCACTCTATTCCCTCACCCGTTTCTTTACTACCTGCTACTTTGTTTATGCTAGTTGATATATTTTATATAAATTGATTATTTTCCTTTATAAATTAAGGAAAGTCAGAATGGTTATGAAAAAAAAACAGAGACTTCTTCAGGAATATATTTAAAAATCAAAATAAACTTTAGAAGACAATACATGCATGAAAGGTAATAGCTAAACTTTAGTTTCAGAAACTATGTTTAGCACTGTACTACAAGTATATCCCTTTCTATATGTACTTAAAAAATGCTCATCTATTGAAAGAAAGAAAGAAACAAAAGAATTGCATTTTCCATTGTGCACAACTCCTGAAATGGTCATGCATTTTCAGTGGTAGCAGTATTGCAATAGTATTGCATTTAGGCTGCTGCTAGTTTAGATGGTGTCGTGATCTTATACTATTGATCTGATGAACTGTGATACCTCACTTAATGAAATAACTTCCATGTAATTAATAAAGGTAAGTAGGCAGATACGCAACAAGGGATTAATCCTGTTTTAGAGCATGTAACATTTCCAGTAGTAAAGCTGTACTTACATAAGTAAGTTTTGGCCGCACCTCGAATACTGTATTCAGTTTTGGGCCCCTCACTACAAGAGAGACATTGAGGTGCTGGAGTGTATCCAAAGACGGGCAATGAAGCTGGGGAAGGGTCTAGAGCACAAGTCTGATGAGGAGCAGCTGAGGGAACTGGGGTTGTTTAGCCTGGAGAAAAGGAGGCTGAGGGGAGACCTTATCACTCTCTACAACTACCTGAAAGGAGGTTGTAGAGAGGTGGGGGTCGGTCTCTTCTCCCAGGTAACAAGTGATAGGATGAGAGGAAATGGCCTCAAGTTGCACCAGGGGGGGTTTAGACTGGATATTAGGAAATTTTACTTCACTGAAAGGGTTATCAAGCATTGGAACAGGCTGCCCGGGGAAGTGGTGGAGTCACCATCCCTGGAGGTGTTTAAAAGACGTTTGGATGTGGTGCTTAGGGACATGGTGTAGTGGTGGACTTGGCAGTGCTAGGTTAACAGTTGGACTCAATAATCTTAAAGGTCTTTCCCAACTTATACGATTCTGTGATTCTGTGATAAGAAGTGAAAAAGAGGAGAAAACCTGAGCATTTGTATCATACTATGTTGATTCCTTCGATCTCTTTCAGTGGGAGCAGGGACAAGCCTTATCTTTTCTGAACCTCTGCTAAAGCACGTTCAATATACAAATATTTTCATTAACAACATTTTCTGCAATTCTGTCTTGTCTGAATTTCTAATGGATTGAGTTTGGTAGGAAACTACTTCTTCACTGAGATCAATGTGAAAATGAAGCATGTGATTAACTGAAATAAAAGTAGGTATGCAAAACATTTGTGATGGCAGGTATGAAAAAATAACCACATGAAAAAATTTATATAGTTTTTTTTTTAAAAAAAATCTGAGTTTTAATTCCAGAGCCTATCCCTTAATAAAATTTTGTCTCTGAGAGGAAGTGTGTTTTTATGCCATCAGCAGCAAACTCAAACCACATTTGGTATTAAATCTGGGAAAGATTTAGCCCATAGTAATAAAAAATACTCGTGTATACTTTATAAAAGGTGAAGTCTAATAGTCAGTATAGCTGCTCAATACATATGATATGTATTAGTGTAGTGTATTAGCTAATGCAAAAGCAGAACTCAAGTTATTTTGAACATCAACAAAGTTAAAATATTACCCAGAGCATGTCTTTGTTTGTGGAAACTGTATCTTTGACAGTATATAACAATCAGTTCTAATTATCAATATCTTAAAGAACTGTAAGTAAACAGTAAAGTTACAGTTTATTTAGACTCAACTTAATGTATGGTACTTCTGTGTATATGATACCTATTTGAAAATACTCCAGTGTGTGTTTTCTGGAGCAAATATTCTGAGTTCAGGTTCATATGCTGGCACACTGACCTGGACTTCCACTAGCCATTCATCGTAACTGACAATTGCTATATGACTGATATAGCAACCTCAATATGCTTGAGGGATGGATCTTAGGAATTAGCAGGGGATCAATTTGAAAGTTTGCACTTTTAAAGGTTTAACCAATCACAGAATAAAAATGGTTGTTTGGACAGTGTACATGTCAGGGGCTTTAAAAAGAGGTTGCATGTGTCATGTCCAATAGACCAAGTTTAACCTTTTTAGCATAGGTGTGATTTTCTTAGTATTGTTCTGTGGAGTTTCCATCTTTTAAGTTCATTAGAATCAATTGAGATGAATTATCTCTCTATTCTGAGCTGACAATGACTGAAAGCACAGAACTTCAGGAAACATGGAAGGGTTTTACTTTCTAGATGTTCCACCTGAGAAAAAGATGAAGAACCTTTATCATGAGGCAAGAGTTTTTACTTTGTTTCCAGTTCAGCTGGTTGAAAAATCCAGAAGTTTTTCTGCTGTGAATGAATTACATCCCATTTGTGGGAACATATGGATCACCATATTTTAATCTGTTATGTCTAATATCGTGCTTCTGAGATTTATACTGTACCTCAAAGCTCTAGAGGAAAGCAATATCTTATTTTTCAAATTATCTAAGTAGAATGGAGAAAGCTTGAGGTTTCTTAGTACATGATGCTATAATGGTTGCTAAGACTTTTGGTTGGATGGCTTATAAGATTAATAATATTCATGTTCCTAAGCTTTTTATCTCCATTTCACTAATTCAAATACAGTTGAGTTTTAGGGCTGGTATGTAGTGACTAAAAATTTTTCACAGTCTGATAGACATTTGTTTGTTTCAGGCCATTTCCTTGCAGGCAAACTGTAAACCACTGCAAACAGCACTAAATTGCCCTCCCTTGTGAACAAGAAACTATGCCAGGAGAACCAGGAAAAGGTGTGACTGTGGCTTATACTGATAAGAGGGAGATTAAAATTAGCCACATAGGGTAGTGATGATAGCTAGTACATTCTGAGTTCTGTCGCTATAAAATCTGCCTACAAAGCTTGGTAAACACTTAGGAAATGAACAGTTTTGCATTTGAGGTGATGCAGAAACACTCTTTGGTACATCCTGTAGCCTAGGTTCCAAAATCATCCAGACTGGGGGACGTACTGGAAAGCATAATGTAGATTGGAATGTATATTCAGATAGTCTATTGAAAATTTATGCTAGCACAAAACGTCATCAGTGAGGATTTAATGCATAGGTAGAGTAAGAATTTTGTCACTGGGGGTTGCTCAGAGTCAGATGCTCCCATAAGCACCTTCCTTCAAACTGGTTCAATGCTTCTCAGAAGCTCAGGTGGTCCTCTTCCGATGTGCCTAAAGGGGCTTGCCTGTAGGCATGCTCAGAGCACTCCCATCAAGCTTGCAAAGATGGCTGCTTTTTCAGGGTTAGGGAATAACAGAGGAGGACAGTAAACTCATGCAAGATGTAGGAAACTATGGTTTTATTCCTTTCTGTCTGTGACTGAAAGAATCAAGCATGTCTTTCCTGCCAGGAGAAGGACTGAAGCCTTTTAGCTAGGGCTGTGTTCATGCTGAGCACACTTCCCCTCTCTGGCCAAGCAAAGCTCAGATTTGTTTCTGCAGCATGTCTTTGGCAACAGGTATGGAACGCACCTAGTTAAACCTATAGTCTGACACTTAAGGTACACTTTAGGGAGGTAGGTTATGTTAGTTTGAAAGATCACTGTTCTGCTCACCAGAGGCACTAAACACATGAAAGAAAGGCACAGCCTGAATTGTTGTAAAACAAAAAAGCATCCCCTCCCTTGGTGTTTAAGAGAAAAGTTATAGTTATGTCCTTGCAAAATAAGTCTCAGAGCTATGAATTACTCAAAGGAAGAAAAGCACTAGCTTTCAGTCCTGAGTAAGTTGCCTGAGGTTCATCAGAGAGAGCTGTTTATAATATGTGTCTGTCGTCAGAATTATTTTTGGCAATAAAATTCTGTTTGTTCAGTGTGCAGATTGCCATTTTAAAGGCATCTAACTCCCCCTGTTCCCACATGACTGACACAGGGTATGAATTTTGGTGGGGAGAATCAGTAATTGCACTGCTTAACAAAGGTATCCCTATGTTTTTCCTTAGATATGTCCCTAAACCCTTTATTTCTTGGCGTGCTTTTAAATGAATAATTCTGGATATATGGACTTTAGGTGGATCTTGGCGCTCCACTTACTGCCTTTTATCTCAGTCTGCTGGATCCATAATTGGGATGATCTGTGGTCAGGTTCCCTGAGTATGCTAACAATGTGCATCAGTGCTAGATGCATTTCTAGATGGAGATTCTGTGACTGAATCCTCGTCTGTGAAATAGATACGTGTTTCCTGTATATATGAACTGGCCCATAAATAATATGTCCAGGTAATTCTAAGTAATTAGTCATACAAATGTGAAGTCTACACATGCATTTGAAAAAATATAGTCCTGCAATGTCTTTTCACATCATATATGCTATCAGTGTTTTCTTCTACATTTATTTTGAAGAATGTTTTTCTGAGATACCTGTCATTCAGCACAAAAATACCAGAAGATCAAGGAGGTCAAAGATTCTACAGGTTTTTTTCTGTATCTAATGTTTATTTTTCCGTAACAGGTGATTTGTATATTGGAGGAGTGGCCAAAGAAATGTATAAGTCCTTGCCAAAACTGGTGCATGCGAAAGAGGGATTCCAAGGCTGTCTTGCATCAGTTGACTTGAATGGACGGCTCCCTGATCTAATCTCAGATGCTCTTTTCTGCAATGGGCAAATAGAAAGAGGATGTGAAGGTATTAAATATGCTGATTTTTTTATATATCATAGTGAAAGTATTGTGCGAATCCTGCAAAGTTTTGTTGATATGTACACTCCATACATGGAGAGACTATGTTTTACCTGCTTCTAACTGATCTTGTTTGACCCTTTCTTATATAAAGACTGCGGGGGTTTTTTTAGTATTATGGAGACAAGTGTGTTCCTGCCCTACAGCACAAAGATTGACCTGAGAACATGAGTTAACTTCTTAAATGTTTAATGTAGGTTCCGTCCTTCTCCAGTGGCAAGATATTTTGCATGTATTTTGTTTACTTCTGATGTATTTTAATTAATGATAGAAACAATAACAATTAGCTTCAGTGAAGTCCTTTGTATCTTCATAACACTTAGGCATCAGCTAATGCTGAGACATTAGCTAATTAATTCCATTTTTAAAGCAGACATTTTGAGTTGATTAATTCAAGGCTAATTTATGAAACTGTTTAAGATCAATCTCCCATCTTCTCTGTTTTGGCTCACCCCTGAGATTTGTATTGTCATGAGCCTTCCTATCTAAAATCAGTAACAGCCAAATATGTTTTATCTCACATTTTTTATGTCTTTATTGACTCATCTGGAATATCATGGAATTTAAGTGAGGACAGAATTAGAAGAGGTGTATTTGTAATTCAGGGGTGTCAATCTCTAGCTGTTTTTCCAGCTGTCATTTAATCCCATGTTATTTTTACTATGATATATGGAATAATTTAAATAAATTCTCCTCTGTCCCTGCACATATATTTTATTCACATAATTCTGAATTTTGTGGCTATGTTCCATTTTATGTGTTCTCCCCTGTCTCAAGTGCCATTCTCCTCTGGACAGAAAAATGTGTAAATGACACTGTAGAATTTCAAGTTGGAATCTTGATTTTTATATCAAGTTTGTTAAGTTTGCAAATAGACATTGTAAAAAATCCAAGCAGAGCTGGGGGGTTTCCTCAAGCTTCACGAGGTAAAGCTTCCTGGTGGATAAATTCTGTCTCCTCTTTTGTTGTGCCTACAGTACATTTGTACAGGTGGAACTTTTTTGTTCTTTACCTGCTACCTTTAGTTAACAGTGTAAGTTCTATTGATAGCACATAGAAATATGTAAAATTCACGACTTGTTTTTCCGTAGCTTTAGTGTCTATTTATTTCTATCAGGAATGGAAAAATTTGTATAAATTAGTTTGTCACTGAGTTTGGAAAATTAGATTCTGCTTTCTGAATGACGTTAGCAAGTTCCATGCCTGCACCATCCCTTCAGAGAGTCAAAGTATGCCTTAATTCCATTATGCATTTCATAGCTTCTTTTGAAATTATGTAATTTTCTAAATGAATTTTGTGTACTTGAAAGAAATATTGCTACAGGCCTAGAGTGCAGCTTCACCTTTTAAACCAGTGGCACAACTCAGCTATCAGTGAATTTAATAAAGCTACCAACAATTTAATAAAGGCCATACAAATATTATCCTTTTTGGTGGAGAGTCAGCTTTTTCTGACACCAAAATCGAATGACACAAGCAAAATGGTCAAACCAGATGTGCTACCTGGCTCCCAGAGAACTGCCTCATCAAAAGTCTTTTGCCTGCAGAAGGAAATCTTTAACAGCATGGAATTAAATATTCCCTTCCAATCGTTCTGCTTAACCCTTGCCAGTTAGCTCTTCCATCTCACTTGTTTATTTCAAGTCTTCCTGTCTGACCCATCTGTCAGTCTCTTGTCTGCAGACCATGGATCAGATGTACAAAAAAATGTTCTGACACCTAAAATATGATTTAAGTCACTTGCAAATTTAGTTGCCTCCTAGAAGTCTCTTGTATGCCTCAAACTGCCCATAGCTCTGCTGCTGCGTACATACAGGACTGCCTCCATCCTTACAGAGCTGAGCAGTTTTGCATCTATCTCACGCTTCAGTGGGATGCATAAGCTCTGTAAGTGCCTGGAGATGTCCAGTCCAAAGAGCTCAGGACACAGCAGCAGAAGTAATTTCAAAACAACAGGTGTTAGTCACTGCCACTCTCAATCCACAAGACAGCTGGCTGTACTGGTGGGTATATGTCCTTTGTTAAGGCATCAGCCTGCTGCAAAATCTTTCCTGAGAAGTGAGGCACTTGGATTTGACTTCTTCAGACTTGACTTCTTCAGATTTGATTTCTTCAGACTTTTATGGGATTGAATTCCCCACCTTTCTGGTATAAAAAAAAAAGCCCTGGGGTGAAAGCTCTTTTGCTCTCTTCTGTCAAACTGTGAAGCCATGATGTACTACTAATTAATTTTATCTGTTAGGATTCTGTTCTTAAAAGGTTGATATTTCTCAATAACTTTACTGTCATGACTGTATGTTTAAAATTCTTTCTTTGGAACTTTTTTTTTTTTTTTGCAAATCCACATATGGGATTGGTGTGGCAAGTTGTAAGGCTTGCATTTCGAAGTTTCAGCCACAGGAAGATAGATATCTCTGTTCTCTATCATTGAGCATTGAATATCATTTACACTTGGCTGCATCCACCTTGTTGACAAATTTTCAATGGCTAGAACAGATAGAAACTAACAGCTAGAAACATAAATATGCTAACTAGCTCTTTGAATTGTTAACAGCAAACCCCAGAGCCAGGTTGTAAGTGTCAGCCCTGTTTTTGTCTAGTCAAATCCATTATACTTTCCTTACACACTTTAAATAAAGCAGAATTATAGAAATTACAGAATGATAAAAAAATACTTTTAATATATTTAGGAGGAAAATGCACTGTGTGCATGCAATGTGCATATATAATATAATTTGTGTATTAAATGAACTATATGAAAAGTTTCAAAGTATTAACATATGCGAAGCTTCTTGGTGGTGAGATATGGAATTTGTTTTTGCAATATATAGTAAAACATTGTACATGCTACTTAATAATGCTTTTTGTGTAATATATAGCATGTAAGCCCTCACATAAGACAAATGTAAATGAGACCAAACCCAGACAATTAAAGTGAAGTGCAGTGAAGACTGAATAAATTAGAATATTTAAATAGAATGTGAATCAGAAGGTGAGTGCTTGAGAAGAGTGTATTACAATATTTTTACTAAATAGCTTAGTTCTGTAATATATATAGGAAAATATGAACCTGTTATGGTAGATATTATAGTATTTACCAACATTAAACAGTCCTTCTCTGTTCTTAAAAAAAAAAAAAAGCCTATTTTTAATAAAAGAAGTTCTTGCATGTAAGCTAGTCTTGATGTCAATTTTTTAATAATGACTACTATAGATAAGCAAGAAGTGCTAAGAATCAATTTCATACAAAGCAAAATACCCTGCTTTTTAACAAGATCCTATCTGTATTTTTTCCAAATATGTGTGTTTTAACATGCACTTTTAAATGTGCCTACAGGGTCCTGCAGTTTATGTACTTTTAAGTCCTTGTGACTTTTGCTCTACTTTTGCAAAGATGAGGAAATTTAACATTGCATAACTAAAGTGTAAATAAATGCATGAATATATAACATTTAAACACCTACAGATATTTTCACTTCATCTTTGTAAAGTTTCCGAGTAGCAGAATCTGGTGAGAAAAAAATGTGTCTTGTCTTGTCAGCTACGGGATTCTGTCATTATAATCCCCAGCTCAAGAAAGGGTGATGTAATGCCCAAATGTTTAAACTTCTGGGCTCAAAACTCCAAAGAAAAGGAAATTACTATTCTATGCCTGCCTACTGCAGTCAATCAGTTATGGGTATTATTATTATTATTATTATTATTTGAATAGGAGAAAATAGAACAGTTAATAGTTTTGCTAAAACAGGGATGCAGCGTACACTGCCCTCGTTCTTAATCACACTGATGGCTGTTCAGGCCCTGGTTCAAAGGTGTGCTCAAGCAGTGCCTCATTTAAAGCAAGTGACCATTGAACTGACTTAAATCATATTGATATCGATTTTTCTGAAATACTGGCAAATCAAAAGAAAATCCCACACTGAGATCTTTGAAGGACATGTAATGTGAAAGAAGGGTTAAGTGGATTTCTCTTTATAGGATGATTTAGGATATTTATATAATCTTTGGACCAGTTTTGCCCTGTCATCAGTGACTTGCAGTGGGAGTTTCAAATGAATATTGATGTGTCTTCTCCAAAACAATTCAGGATAATTTTTAATCCCAGAAACAAATTTTTCCTTGTAGTGTCAAGAGTAAGTGTGAAATGTGTATGTGAGCTCATAGTAATCTGTAGTTCATGGTCTGTATTTCAGTCTTCGTTCACCAGTCACAAAGAAAGGGCTAGAAAAAAGAAAGACCAAAGAGGATGACAATGCTAATTATTCTTGAGTTCAGTGTATCTGAACATGACAAATGGCTAGTCAGGATTCAGCCATGCATTTACTCTGCTAATGCATTCATATCTATCCAAGGAAGAAAAAAAAAAACAACTTTTAATTTTCCTTCATTATATGTCATCAGCTCAATTAACCATTATATTTGTAGTAAAATACTGGCAAATTACTGCTTTCTTATTTTGGCTTGCCTGAAGATTTATGGCTATTAGCATTAATTTGTTTGCATTATATGGCATTTCTTTCTCTCTTTAACAGCAGCATGCACTTTACTCTGAATGGTTTTTTTTCTGTGTTTGCTGCCATTTCAATATTGCTTACTAACATTTAATATATTTTGCTTTTTTATTTTGCTGACAAAGTTGCATTGATGAAAGCTGATTTGCAAGGTAGATAGCCCTGTGTGTATTAAACAAGACTGAAACCCCCAGTGCATGGTTGGATTTCTGCAATAAATGCTCTGTACATTCCAGAACTAAAATGTGTTATTTTATTTCAGATTTTGTCTTTCACACTTCTAAAACAATGGGCTACATGAACCTTCCTATTCCAGCATAGCTTGCATAAAGGCTTTCAGTCTTGAATATGTTTGTATAGTGATTGCTTTAGTGCTTTGATCATTCCTTTTCAAATTTCTTTATATTTCAGTAGTCTAGTTATGATTCTCTAGAAATAGAGTAGCTTTGTTTTTCATGCATATGTCACATTTTGGCATGCCAGTTCATTAGTAGTCTGATTTTCTGCATTTCCCCATAATAAAGGAACCTGCATGGGATCCCTGAAGCATGTGAATCAGTACTTGCCAACATTCCTGCCAAAGAATCCCAAACTCCTCTCAATTTCAGACCTAAATAATTTAAAATAATTTGTGGGATTAAAAGCATTGTATAGTGTAGCTTCATTTTTTTTTTTTATTTTGTTTTGGTTTTAATTTTATTTTCCAATCTTTACTTTCATCTCCCAGAGCTTTGCTATCTGTGGCATCTGGCTTTGCTGTTTGAAATATATTTACAGGAAAAAACAATACTGAAGTTTTTAGAAAACCCTTAGCCAGTTAATGGTCTGACACGAGATTAACAAATAACTCACAACAAAGTTAACATTCCCACTCTACCTGGAATAACTCTGCTTCAGTTTGTGCATTCTTATGTGTTTGACATATCAATCTTAAAACTAAAGAAAAACATCATTTTAATATTACATGCTGCTACAAATTCAGCAAGTTTATGTGCGTTTTACTTGGTAACTCTTTGCTCATTTGATTTGAGATTTTGGCAACTAGTTAATGTGATCCAGTGAGAAACACCTTTCTTTGGAAGACAAAGTGCAAGTCCTTTTTTGTATGTTCTCATCAGGCCCCAGCACAACGTGCCAAGAAGATTCATGTGCAAACCAGGGAGTGTGCTTACAGCAGTGGGATGGATTCAGTTGTGACTGTAGTATGACCTCCTTTAGTGGACCATTATGCAATGACCGTAAGTACACTAAAAAACGCTAATCTGAAAGCTCGAGAGCTTTAAAGCAATATTTGAAGCAAGTGTCTGAAGCTTTATATTATTTTAATATTAGATATTTAAATGAACTGGCAAACCCCATGAAAATCTGTAAGGCTTGTGGGAAGAATATAGCTAAAATATACAGTATAAGTTTTGGACAATGTGCAGTATCAAACACTGACAGAATTTGGTTTTATTACACTTGATTGCATGTCTAATATACTGATGGTTACCTGTTTGAAATAATCCCTTTCCTGCATAAATGTTACAAATAGGGTTTTTTTCCTGATTGAAAAAACCTTTTGCATTTTATTATCTTAAGCTATATTGTAATTTTGTAGCATTATATCATGAGGGCTATAATTACTGTGAAACAGTTGACAAGGCTCATTATCTCCCTTTGTAGATTTCTTTAGATGACACACTAAGCATGCCAATAATAAAAGCATGCCAAGTGTTTTAGTTCTTTTAAATTTCATCTGAATAAAACTACATAACATACACCAACCATCTGGTCTTTCAGGAAAAACTTAAATGTGTCAAAAATAAGGGGCCTGATTCACCAATGTCATAATCTAGTTTTATTCCAATCTAGCCTTATTGATCTAAATAGAATTATGCAGAAGTGAAAGTGGAACAGTAATGCAAGAGCCATAATGATCCACGGTAACTTACTAAGGCGAGCTACTGAGTTTTCTTTTTAACTTGTCACATTTGAAATATCCAAATGTTGCATATTTTTATATCCATATGAAGAGGGAATTTCTTTAAGGCTAAGCATTTTTATTTCTATTTGTATACGTTTATCTGAAAGAATGACTGATGGTAGAAAGTGATGGTGTAACTGCCTAGTCAAGCATTTTGGATTTTTATGTCTTGTTCTGGTTTTCCACTCTACAGCAAGGTGTACCTTCTTGGACAAACCCTAAAATAACAGAATAATTATAATCTGAAAAGCTTTTGGCTCAAATTATATCTAGCACAAGGCTAGAAAATGAATTATATGTAAAAGCTACATTAATTATTCTCATGAAAGTTCCACTTTTCTACTCTTGACCATATTTGAAAACTATGGAAAGGACTTACCTCAGTCTGTTTCTCTGCAGTTGCTGTCATGGTAGAAATGAAATGTGGTATCAAAAAACTTTTGATAATTTGAGCAAAGGTTTGGATTTACTTTATGTATATGAGTTTGCCCTTCCCAGCAATGTGAGTGATTAGTCATGCTGCTAAACATATATTTTTGAAGATTTCAGTCCCCTATCTGCTACAGGAGAAAATGATTTGTTTCTATTTTATTTTAAGTTGTTATTTCTGTTCTTCTGTGATCTTTGAGTTCTTCCAAAAGTAACTAAAAACTATGAATAAGAAGTTATCTAGAAGTTATATTCCATATCTAGCAAAGGAAAAACTGTTTATAAATTTGTCTTAGTAATAACTGATGTCTGGACCTGGAATATTCTATGAATTATTTCTTCAAGTAACTGATATTGCATACATTTGGTGAACTTATGAATTTACTTAAGAAAGATATTTACCAATCTGTGAAGACTCATTTGCATGGTAACATTATGGACTACATTGCACACAATCAGATAATTCTCAATATACTATTTCTGATGACGGTAAAGGAGTACCTTTAGTACATGGCTGCCAAAAATGCTTATTTTTTTCGCAGATAAATCTTTTTTTTTTAATGTTCTTCTATCACAAACATGAAATATAAATTTATCGTAGATACGGATGTTTTGTAATAGAATGCAGAGTCTGGTAAATATAATATGTTTGGTTTCTGCTTTATCTTGGCTCCTCAGATTAGTTCAGATACCAAAAATCCGCAAAGCAAATCTAACGAGAGAGATTTTTCATAATGGTATATGTGAAGGAAAGAAGGAGAAATGATGTTGTAATCTCAATGTCATCTAGATGCTCCTAGACTCCTCTCTGCTGTGTTCGGGAAGAGCATAATGGAAAGAGGAATGATGAAATGTTACTACAGTTTTTAGCAACTTGCATAGGCTGCATACCACAGGCTAAACTTCTGCAGCACTGAAGTAAGACAAATTCCCTTCATGTGAAGAAAAATTATCTCAGCGACAGGTCTGGAATAGCACCTGCTCGTTGCTGAAAAACACATCCCCTTCAGAAGGACATAGACATGTTCCTGAGCGGTGTGTTTCCATTGCAGATTGCGCATGGAGCGACACTGGTTGACAGAAGCTGAAATCTAACCTAGTATTGCTACATAGACAGGCCCTTGGCTTACTTTACATTTGAAAGTACTGTTTTATGTAAAATGGAATATTCAGGACATCAAAATCTCATAGGTAGAGACTTTTTGTTATCAAACCCAAAAATTGACCACTTAAAAATAAGTGTCAGTGGTTGTAAGAGAAACATTTTAAAGTACCTGGTTTATGGAGACTTGCATCCCTCTTGTATTGAATGTCCATGTCCAGGTATTGGCAGCAGGGGGCTTCAGGGTGGCCTCGGTGAGGAGAGGCTGGGACTGCCCCATGCCGGGCACGCTCCAACAGACCCACCACAGGGCCAAGCACAGCCAAGTCCCTCAGCCAACCTGGTGGCACCTCTGTGAAAACACACTTAGAAAGTATGCCATTCTTACCAAAATGCCAGACAGATGAAGGAGAAGGGAACAAAAAGAGTGAGAAACAGCAGAGGGAACACGAAGGTCAGAGCAGGGGGAGTGGGCGAGCAGCTGGGTGGGAGTTTGGCCCTCAGCCAGGATTAACCCACCACACCTTCTCATTGTTTTGTTCCACGGTTAACCCACCACTCCTCCCCATTATTTTGTTCCACCAGTTCTTAGGGAACATATCTGAGTAGAAATTTCAGAGTGACAAAATGGCTGAGGTGAGAGGGGACCTGCGGAGAATGTCTAGTCCAACCCCTCTGCTCAGAGCAGAGTGAGCTAGTACGGGTTGTCCAGGGCTGTGTCCAGTTGGGTTCTGTGTATCTCCAAGTTTGGAGACTCCACAACCTCTCTGGGCAACCTATGCCAGTGCTGTCACCCTCACAATACAAACATTTTCCTTATATTTAAATGAGATTTTGTGTATTTCAGTTTGTCCTATTGCCTCTCGTCCTGTCACTGGGCACCACTGAGAAGAATCTCTCTCTGTCGTCTTTATTCCCACCCATCAGGTATTTTAAAACATTGATAGGATCCCCACTGAGCCTTCTCCAGGCTGAACAGTCCCTGCTCTCTCAACCTCTCTTCATATGAGAGATGCTTCAAGCCCTTAATCGCCTTTGTGGCCCTTTGCTGGACTTATTCTAGTATGCTTCTGTTGCACTGGGGAGCCCAGCACTAGGACATAGAGCTCCAGATGCATCTCAACAGTGCCGAGTAGAGGGGAAGGATCACATCTCTCAACCTTTCTGCGACCGTTTTCCTAATGCAGCCAATGAGGCTGTTGGCCGCCTTTGCCACAAGAGAACATTGCTGACTCATGTTCAACTTGGTGTCTACCAGGATGCCCAGATCCTTTTCTGCAAATCTGCTTTCCAGCTGCTCAGGCCTGCAGCTGCTCGGGCCTCAGCCTGTCCTGGTGCATGGGGTTATTCCTCCCCAGGTGCAGGATTTGGCATTTTCCTTTGTTTTACGAGGTTCTTATCAGCCCACTTCTCCAGCTTGTCAGCATCCCTCTGAATGGCAATACACGCATCTGGTCTATCAACCACTCCTCCCAGTTTTGTATCATCTGAAATTTGCATAAATGTGCACAAATTACCTTGCTGCATTTGAGTTGATACTTTCAGCATGTTTCCCATAGTAACCTCAGTCCACAAAGATTTGGCATGCGTCGTTCATAGGCTTTACAATGTAAATGTTTCACGTGTATCATTCTTGTCTTTAATTTCCAAAACAGAGTTTGGAGAAAATAATGAAAGAAAGAGTTTCTTGAAAAGTGTTATAATACATTCTACTAATACAGTGTGCAAGAAGTTTCTTTAATCTTTCCTATAACAGCAAATTATTACTCCTGTGCTGTTCAGTGTATTATTCCAGGTGAAAAAGTGCACAGCTTTAAATGGAGAATTTTTTAAAAAATTATCTCAAAATAAGCACCATGTGAGGCAGGTTGTTTCTTTCCCAGTCCAAGAGTGTCCTCTGTGTGTCAGCTAGAGAAAAGGAGAAGTTTAGGGAATGTACCCCTATGGAAAATGACCTGGGCCAGCCAAGGGTAAGGCTACAGTTTTACAACTTTAGTCAGGAACACCCACAGTTTAATCCACAAAAGTTTTGTTTAGTTGCAAATCTCAGTACTCCACTACAGTGATTATGGAGTGCCTGTAGACAGTAAGCCTCTGTGGTGGCACAAGTAGGAACATTCTGTGTGCTGCAGTTTCCTATTTACTGGAACATAAACAAGGCAGGGGAAGTTTTGACCCCAAGATGCTATACAGATTATAATTTTCTCTTTTGATGTGATATGACACTTGGAGATTCAGGGCAACAGTGTAAAGCGTAAGTGATAAGCATAACACAGACTAGTAGCAGTTGTTCCTACAAAAGGGGATTATATAGAAGATTGTACTAAAAGGACAGTTAATGGCTGCTCTTACAAATGGATGGCTGCATGCAACTCCTCTGAGAAAATACATCATGAATGTCGTAACTATTTCTAACAGCAGGTTATGTAGTGAAAGCTATCCTCCCAGGGAATTCAGCTTTTTTATAAGAGTAGGGTTGAAAATTACTCTGGCAAAACAAAACAAATCTATAAGAGATTATCTGCTTTCTATAAGTTTACATCTGTTTTTACTCGGGCAGTCTTTAAGTATAGCCATATTAGTGAATGTAATGGCATGTTTGTGGAAACAAATACTGCTATTATGGCATAGAAAATAGCAGACATAATAACATTGTCACATTACATTAGTATAGAAATGTTCTGTGCCAAATTACAGGGCAACTTCAACACTGCCTGTTACCGTAAGGGAATAATGTATTGGCGTTGTACTTGTGATGGTATAGCTAACACTGTGTCAACACTTCCATTAAAATCCATTTCTGAAGGGTTAGAACTTCACCATGGAGCCTCTTCTGATTAGGAGTTTGTCATTCTCAACCACTGTGAGTAACAAAACTTTTTTTAAAAGTTCTCCTGCTTTATTTTGACTCTTTACCAAGAAAAATCGAAAGCCCTCCTTTAAATGGAGAACTGTGTCAATATTACAAAATGTTTGATTTTCTTGATATTTGATTGCATTATAGATATACTGCCTTTCAGCTAAAATTATATCTGTAGTGATGGTTAGCTTTTATTTTAAATGTGTTTGGATGTTAATATAATAATTGTTGTGTATCAGGATGATTTAATTGGAGATTGGACAAGGAGTTCAAGGAAGGCCTTCTAGGAAAAGATGGAATCCACCTGCCAAAGTGGGGCAAAAGCATCTTTGCCACAAGCTGGCCAACCTGGTGAGGAGAGAATCAGGACTAGGAATGGTGGGGAATGGAGATGACAACTCACAAGAAAGTGAGGAAATAGTGGACTGAGTGTGACGGGAAGGTGTGGAGCTCTGCCCAGGGACAAGTGATGAGCCAGCTGAGAGCTTAAGGGTTAGGGTTAGAGGGCAGACCAAAGTCTAATATGATGTGATGGGTATCTGCTACAAAATTCCTGATAAGGAGGAAGAAATAGATGAGGCCTTTTTCAGACAAGTTGAAGAAGCCTCATGTTCGCACACCTAGTCCTCATGGGGTACTTGAATTACCCCAGTATCTGCCAGAGGGGCAACAGAGCAGGGCGTAAGCAATCTAGATGTCTGGAGTGCATTTACTTGCTGACACAGGTGATCAAGGAGCCAATGAAGGGAGACACACTGCTAGACTACATACGTACAAACAAGGAAGAATGGATCAGAGTTGCGATGGTCAAAAAGTTCAGTTCTTGAGAGGTCGGAGCAAGACAAAAAGCTGGAACACAATCCTGGACTTCAAGAGAGCAGACCTTGTCCTGTTCGGGGACCTGCCTGGAAGAATCCTGTAGGGCCCAGGAGAACTGGTAGATTTTCAAGGATCATTTCCTCAAAGCTGAGGAACCCTCATACATAACCTCATACATAGAAAATCAGGCAAAAGTGGCAAAAGGCAGGAGAAGCCTCTGACAAAACTCAAACATTAAGAGGGAGTGTGCAAGAGGTGGAAGCAGGCTCAGGTGGCTCAGGAAGAATATAGAGATGCTGTCCATGCATGCAGGGATGGGGTTAGGAAAGCCAAGGCCCACTTGGAGTTTAATCTGGCAAGGGACATGGAGGGGTAACAGGAAGGGCTCCTACTGGCAGTGAAAGAGCAGGAAAATGTGGGCCTGCCACTGAATGGGGTGAGGGGACCTCATGGCAAGGGACATGGAAGAGACTGAGGTACTCAGTCTTCTTTGCCTTGGTATTTCCTGGTAAGACCAGCCTTTAGCACTTTCAGCAATCCCAGGTCCCTGAGACCAGTGGGTAAGTCTGGAGGAAGACTTACCTTGGTGGAGGAAGATCAGGTCAGGGAATATCTAAACAAAGTGGACATGTACAAGTTCCTGAGACCTGATGGGAGGCATCCATGAGTGTCACAGGTCATTGCAATGCTGCTCTTGATTATCTATGAAAGGTCATGGCTATTGGGGGCAGTTCCTGAGAACTAGAAAAAAAGTAAATGTTTCTCCTGTCTTCAAGAAGGAAGATCCAGTAAACTACAGGCTGGTCAGCCTCACCTCGATCACTGAAAAGATGATGGATAAAATTTGCCTGAAAGCCATTTCCAAACATACTAGGGACAAGAAGGTTATTAGCGGTAGCCAATATGGACTTATGAAGGGCAAATCATGTATTATTAAATGACAGCATTCACAGCATTCTCCTGGAGAAACTGGCTGCTCATGGCCTGGACAGGTGTACTCTTTGCTGGATAAAAAACTGGCTGGATGGCCGGGCCCAAAGAGTGGTGGTGAATGGAGTTTACTCCAGTTGGCAGCCGGTCACAAGTGGTGTTCCCCACGGCTCAGTATTGGGGCCAGTTCTGTTTGATATCTTTATCAATGATCTGCACGAGGGGATGGAGTGCACCCTCAGTAAGTTTGCAGATGACACCAAGTTGGGCAGGAGTGTTGATCTGCTTGAGGGTAGGAAGGCTTTGCAGAGGGACCTGGACAGGCTGGATCGATGGGCCGAGGTCAATTGTATGAGGTTCAACAAGGTGAAGTGCCGGGTCCTGCACTTGGGTCACAACAACCCCATGCAATGCTACAGCCTTGGGGAAGAGTGGCTGGAAAGCTGCCTGGCAGAAAGGGACCTGGGGGTGCTGGTTGACAGCCACCTGAATATGAGCCAGCAGTGTGCCCAGGTGGCCAAGAAGGCCAATGGCATCCTGGCTTGTATCAGGAATAGTGTGGCCAGCAGGACCAGGGAAGTGATAGTGCCCCTGTACTCGGCATTAGTGAGGCCGCACCTCGAATACTGTGTTCAGTTTTGGGCCCCTCACTACAAGAGAGACATTGAGGTGCTGGAGTGTGTCCAAAGAAGGGCAACAAAGCTGGTGAAGGGTCTAGAGCAGAAGTCTGATGAGGAGCGGCTGAGGGAACTGGGGTTGTTTAGCTCTCTACAACTACCTGAAAGGAGGTTGTAGAGAGGTGGGTCTCAGTCTCTTCTCCCAGGTAACAAGTGATAGGATGAGAGGAAATGGCCTCAAGTTGCCCCAGGGGAGGTTTAGATTGGATATTAGGAAATTTTACTTCACTGAAAGGGTTGTCAAGCATTGGAACAGGCTGCCCAGGGAAGTGGTGGAGTCACCATCCCTGGAGGTATTTAAAAGACATTTGGATGTGGTGCTTAGGGACATGGTGTAGTGGTGGACTTGGCAGTGTTAGGTTTACGGTTGGACTCAATGATCTTAAAGGTCTTTTCCAACCTATACAATTCTGTGATTCTGTGACAGTGGATTTGGTACTTAGGTATTTGTCATTTTTTGCTAAGCTGACAATCTGTGTTCTGATTTGCAACCATGCTGAGCATTCAAAATTGGGACTGAAACATGTATGTTTCCAGAAAGTAAAATCCTAATGATTTCAGATTGAACACACCAAACAGTGGATACTTTTGGCTGTTACTGAGGATGGTAGAAACTAGGTACTGTAAAAATACATTAGTTTAAGTTTATGAGAGATTTGGCTATTAGAGTATTTGACATTATAAAAATTCCAGGAGGAACTGAATGATTCTCTCTTCAGCATAGTGTTTGGAGAGTGCATTAAGTAATATTAAGGTTATACTTTGAAACACAAAACCCCTAAATATTGAGTCAGCATTCAACTTCTGCAATAAGTGAGCGGTTTTATAAACACCAGCTGCCTTCACTGCAGAGCTCTGATCAAAACAACTGCATTCTTGCACTGAATGAGACAAGTCTTATACTTTGTGAACATGTAATTAGCAATTATATAATAATCCATATGCAAGGAGGGGTAATTTAATATTTCACACAGAAGTGTAGACCTGGCTTTCCTTAGGTTTGCAGTGTTTTGTGTTTAATGTTGTGTATGTGTATATATATTTTTTAAAAATCACATACTATATTTATAGTGTATAAAATATAGGAGTATTTATTATTTTCTCTTGTCAATGCCACTGACTTTTTACAGTCTTCTGAACTATCATATGGTGTTGACAATGGATAGTCATTCTCTCACAATGCCTTCCTTCTTCTGGAATGCAAATCAGAGGGTGATATTCACATAATCTCTGTTTACATTACCAGTCCACTATTACACAAATTATGGATTTAAATAACTTTACCACATATATTTCTTTCACATTTATTAATTGATTTAACTGTTATGGATACTGCATCTTTTGGGCCTTTTGACACCTAGAGTGTAAGATCAGTCTTAATGCTACTTTTGTGAGAAGGACATATACAAAATAAAGAAGCTTAATTAAACCAGTGACCGAAAGCTAAACTAACCATAAGAGCCACTCAGTAGTACTTTCCAAAATAATATTACATATTCCTGGGTAAGACTTTGCAGTTGCTAGCTACCAATAAACGTATAACCTGCTATTAAGAAAAGGGAATGAATATTCCTCAGAGTACTTTAAAACACATTTGATTTCCATCCCCAGTAGCTCAGAATTAAAAAATCTGTACCCGATAACACGCCAGTCTAAATACTTCATGTGATTATTTTGCCACAGAGGCTCACGGTACACAGGAGAAATAAAGATAGCTGCACGCAAAATTACAATGCAGGGCATGCTGCTGGAATGAACTAATTGAAGAAATCTCAATTTGTTCAGCCTATCTTATCCAATACCTCTCTATAATGAATATCTGGAATTTCTGATGACAAATATCAATGGCCTAATTTGTATAAACTTCAAAGGAAGTAGGACTTCACACATGCATTCTTGAAAATGCAGAACTGTTGAGGTGTTTTTGAGAATTAGAAAAACTGTAAAAAGAGCAAGGAAAGCAAGAAGTGTTGCCTGTGAGCCATAGCTGTGGACCAAGATTACTTTTTTTAACTTTTGTTTTTATTGGAATCCTAATCAGGATAGACAGCACCTTGAGCTGTCAGGCTCCTCAGATGTTATATGGGAGCACATGTTGCTCCAGCCAGAACTATGGAGCATGATGCACAGATGACAACATTTTTTCAAGGTTTTAGTGATCCAGCTCTATTAGGTTTGTTTCTCCTCTGTTTCATGTGGATTTTGTAGTATGTAAATTTTGGCCTTTCATTAAGATATATCAGTATATTAATTATGTAAGTTAACAGGCATACTCTTGTTGACAGTCTGAAAACAAGTTGTGGAATTTTTTTCTTTTTTACCTACAAATTCTGGAGTAGTCAGTCAGATGAGCTATCCATGCCTACAATAGTTAAGTAATTTCCATTTTCTTAAGTACATTACAAACTATCCCTTTAAAAAAATGAAAAGCATAGAAAGTTGTTTGGCAAGGATTGTAGAAGCTCTTACATGTGAGAATATTTCTAACAAGCAGTAATAAGTAAAGTTTTAAGTGGGATACTTGATACAGAAAAAGCCGAGGAGGAACTTTCAAGGTAGCCAGAATACATTGTTATAGTTGTGCTTGTAGCTCAGATAGAAGCAATTACGCAACATTTCTGGCCTACTCGGAGGTATTTTCTGTTTCACAATATTAACAATGGAACATAGTGTCAGAAAATTGCAAGCTTCTCTCTGCCTCTGGAGGAATCAAGGGAGTAATTAAATTGGATTTTGGTATGTCAATAATATCTTTCTCTTATTAATGGCATAATAATTTTGTAAATCAAATCCTAGAAGTGTTTCCAGTGTCATAAAGGTGAAAATGATTAAGGGTTAATTAAATATATTCTCATGGAACTAAAATTGTTCTGTTGGGTATCGTTAGATTCCTTTCTCTAGAACTTTCAATTATTACAATTTAATAGCATACTATGTACAATTCAGGCCTGAAATTTGTGTAGCCAAAAGCTATTCACAGTAATAAGCATACTGGACGAGTGCTGTCGCTGATCTTTCTCACAGATTTCTCTGAACATTCCAACAATATCATATATTAAAATCAATTTTAGGTAACTAATAGTTTTCTGAGCAAGATTAATCACTATACACAGCACGGCTGGAGCAGAAGTTTTAGCTCTGTAATGGTGTCAGTTGTTCCTCTCCAACAAAACCAAAAAAAGAGCAATGAGTAAGTGCTAGGTTTTTTTAATAGATGACAGCTGCAAGGGTCACAAATGGTAAGAAAGAAGAAGAAAAAGCTTTCCCAAGCAGTGTCTTCTATAACCCATAGCATGAGAATAGCTCAAAGTGTATATGGGGAGTTTGGTAATATATATCTATTTTCTGTGTAAGATATTTAAGTACAATGGCACAATGATGCACAATGGTGCTTCAGAAAGATAAAATTATTCAGTCTTTCTGAAGTCTGTACAACTGGACTCAGGTTACTAAGGCAACCTGATCTTCTTCAGCATGTATTCTGTCTTGACAAGATAGATAGATAGGTTAGATTCAAAGTAACTAAATACATATGAGGAACTCCTATACTCATTGCAAAATGAGATTTTGTTGGTAGCTTGATACCATCTTTGGAGCCTTCTGTGTGTTCATTTTTGCCAGGTGCTGCAGAAAACTGAGGCAAAGAAAACCTTTCTATTAAAAGCAGAATAAACAAAAGGACCTGAGTCTTATATGGGTAAATCAAGATCTGTGTAATTCCTCAGAAGCTGAGAATGGAAGCATGCACTGGAGTAATGGCAAGGCACAGAGAAGGTTACATTATACAGACATTTTTGCAGCTTTCATGATTTTGTTCCCATGCTATAGGATGGATATTATACATATTTTTGACCACTTTTGGCCTGCCAGCTCCACCTAACCAGGAGTTAATCTGAATGAAATTTCCTTCTTTTCATATTTTTCTTAGAACATGCATTCATAAGCATGCTTATTCTCTCAATGTCACATGTGATGTTTAAGATCTTTCAATATGTCATTTTGTCTTAGACTTATGAATCTTGTATACTGATGTTGTGTTTGGAAGTCTTCACAGCTATTTTCTGCTTCGGTATTTTAGGAAATTAGGAAAGAAGGTAACAGTCAGTAATAACAGTATGAAAAAATACTGATGAAAGCAGTATTCCTAGGGCTGAAGGAATTTTACAAGGTTTTAGTGTCTGGTTGCTTAATGAAGGCAACTGCAAAATGAAGTCCCAGCCTGGGGAAAACCACTCCATATTAAAAGCAGTCAATACCCAGCTTGGGTACTGAAAAGTTGGAACTGTAGAAAAGAAGGTGAAGAACAGCTAATGCTCATGAAGCTGTTTGGTACCCACAAACCCAATTTAAAGGCTGTGTTAAGGATGCTTGTCAATTTGGTGCTAATTCTGGAGGAATGTTCTTGCTGCTAAGCTTTATGCTATCACTCTTTATAATGAAGCCATACTTTGAATTGAAAACAGGCATATAAAGAAGCACATCATTTCACTGTAAACATCCACACACTAAAAAACACTTAAAATGTATGATATGTGGTATTCAATGTCAAAGTGCATTAATATTTACAGATACCGTTTGCAAGTCATTTTAAGCTCTGAGTCTGCTTTATCATATAAGGAAGTCCTCCCTATAGCATGTTTGTTGTTTTAAAATTCCCTTTTAAACAGTCTAAATCTTAAGAAAACTTCTAATCAGATCAATGGTCTGATATTTGGATTATATTAAATATTTCACAGAGAGGTCAGAGTACTTTGAGTTTGGGAACTTAATGCTGCTCAGAAGTATCAGGAGTGGAGAACCACTACCTCCTATCCAGAGATCCTAAAAATAGGAGCTGAATGCGCGCAGTCCCTCTAAAAATCAGGTTTTTGATCACTTATACGATACAAATGTTGCTGTGTGCTGGGGAACAGAGGTGTACGCATCCTGAAATGAGGCCAGGACAGATGCTTGCTACCAGCAAGCTGAAATTCAGTTACAATTCAAGTCCCAAATCATCAGTTGAATGACTAATTTAAATATGTTGAAATCCAAAGTCACTATATATGCTTATAGCATTTTCCCTCTCCTTCAACTATTAAACCCAGCTCTTGAAATTAAACCCAGAGTTTTTGAAATTGCTTGAAATTCTTTTTACTCTCCTTTTTTTACTCTTTATCCCATCTTCTGGATCACCAAAACATGTTAGCCTGGGCTCAGGTTGATTATGGTCATGAATTTTCTTCTGGTCCAGTAGTGATTGTAGGTTGGTTTTCCTGTCTGGTCAAAAATTCATCAGAAAGTTGATTTTAACCACTGATTCTGTAAGTGGCAGATGGTCATATCTTTGCTCATGTTAATTTGTTCGCTTTAAATACTCATGTTATTTGGTGCCTACTGAAAATAGCCTTCTCTTTTAACTTCATGACCTGTAATCATAGCGTCTGTCACATATTTGAACTAGTTTTATAGCCAACTCATATCTCTAGTTTTGACTTTGAGCCAGAACTCTCCTGAAGAGAATCACAAGCACCACAACCCTTCATCACATCAGGAGGAGCCAAAGGGCCTCCTTAGTCTTTCACCATTACCTGTATTGTAGAAGTATACTTGTAATTAAAGCCCCCCTGCACTGTTTCTCCTTCAAGCAGTTGTATGCTGTACAGCATATACACAACAGTTACCCAGTGTTTCTGGGAAAAGTCAGAGCCTCTGCATAAATATACTTATGTTTTGCATGAGCAGTACATTGGACACATTCTAAAAAAAAGACAGATTTACTGTGCATGTACAAAGCCATCTGTACAGCTCTTTCACAAAGGGTTCAAGGCTGCTCAGAACTAACAGGCTTGGTACACATAAAGACTTCATGTGCATATGGGCAGTGGACAAGTTTGAGATTCCTAAGGATCTAGCAGTTCAGCCAAGGTGCTGGGTATCTGAAAACCTTGGACAAATATGAAAAATCCTCTAATTTTAGCCAGAATCCCAAAGTCAAAGAGAAGGATATTCAAGGGGCTACTTGGGTATCTATTTGGTAATCTTCTCCCACCTGCTTGCTCCCTTTGGCCAAGTTCTGCTTTAGACTTGAGCTCCAATCTTTCCTGTTTTATTCAGTCTTTTCTTTTTTCTTTTTTGTCTGCTAAAAGGATGGGGACACATTTTAATAGGCTTCCTTCTGTAATCCCTGAGGGGAAGTCTTTATAGCAGGAAAATATTCAAAATGATAGTATCTCTGTAATTGAAAGCACTACCAGGAATAAATGAAAAATGTTTCCGAATTTGCTGGACCAGTAGTGGCATGTCAGATCAAGTTCAGATACTTTCAGAACTGAGTAGATTTAATTTCTGTACAACTGAGGCCTGAAAATTTTTGAAAATCATAATTTTGAGAAGATTTTACTGAGCAAACATAATCCTATTTGCCCCTGAAATTCTACCCCAAAGCTTTTCTCTTTGTAGCCTCTACTTGCTACCAACGTGTATTACTAGTGATATTTAATTTGAACTACTTAATGCAGCTTTACTGGGATGACAGCCAACTTCAAAGAAAGCTTCTGTAACCCCAACAAATGCACAGGGCCAAGAGATGGTATTTTCACTGAAGATTAACCTTTTCCTGTGGATGATACTGTATGCCAGACAACAGGGAAAAGCTTATGGATACTGGTTCATAAGCCTATAACAGAAATGCGGTGTTATTGTAGTTTCAGATGTCTAGAAAAGGTATTTCTCATAATTTGACTATTTCTGCATCGTGAGGTTTTTTTGATCCAGTTGACCACAAGATAAATAAGTCATCTAAAGAATTGCTGCAACTTGTTTCTCAGCCCCATTCTCTAGGAAGAATCATGTCAGGATTAAGGTTGTGTAATAGTTACAATGTTGTAAAAAATATTGTTGAATTAAGTGCTTCAGAAAACGCCAGTTTTGAGAGTCATAACTGAAGGGTCTTCTCTATGTTTAGAGCAGGAACAGCATCCTAAGTGGCAACATAAAATTCCTATAACACCCCGCTAATGTAACCCTACATAGAAATTCTCCAAAAATAGGAATTCTGATCCTTTTTTTAAAATTTCTTTAAACTGCTGATCCCATGTACATTCTGAAATGGGGGTGTCAGTGGAAGTGGGGATGGCACTTAGACGTTTTTAAGTCATGTCATGTAATTCAGCATCACCAGCACAACTGCGGTGGCTGTGGGGGGACCAATTGGGAGCAAATTTCAGACTCAAACTTCTTAGGCCAGCTCTGCATCCTAAGCCAAGATCTTGTGGAACTACACCTTTAGCTTGGTATGCCAGAAATAATTACTATGGTGAGGGGATGCTGGGAACAGATAGTAATCTTGCTCAGTTTGTGCATAGTAAGTTATTGATGTGTAAATATTGGTGGAATTTTATGTTAAATAGTTTTTAAAACTGGAAAGCATAAAAAAGAAGGAGTAAGAGATAATGTGGAAGGCTGTAGGGAATGCTAACCTTGCATATAAGTGTTGGCAGTTGTATAGCCTTAGGTCATAAATGGGCAATGCTCGGTAGTTTGAAGCAGAATTCTGAGTGATTTTAAGTACTAAGCGCGTAAGGCCTACCAGCTTTTAAGAATAATAGAAAGTATGGGGAAGAAACTCCATAGGGTATCTGTACATAGCCTTGTTCACTTTTAAGTTTATTTAAAGGGAAATATGGAGAAGCATCCGTACACCAGCAAATACTAATTCCCCCATGTAAATATTCTGAAATTAAATTTAATATGTATGTTTCTGTGAGTAAAATTGTGGATGGGTACAGAATTTTAAAAGTGGTCTTATATGAAGACAAAAATTTCTAGACTGATATACTCTCAAAGATAATTTAAATTATTCCTTCATATCACTGTTAAGTGATTCTGAAGAAATCCTTTTTTCATCACTCTATTAAAATATAGTTGCTTTTTTTTAAAAAAAGTGGGGATGGGAAATTTAATCATGGACCAATAGAAGCATTTTGGAAAATATTTCTCTGTCTTCTTGTATATATACCAGTAATCCCCTTTTTACATTAAGGTGTCTTCTAAAATTCTCAGCTGAGTTTCTGGTTTTTTGACAGTATGAATAATTTGTCTATTTTTTTTTCCTCATTCAAGATGAAAAAGCTATAAATCCAAAGATGAGGTTTAATATGAGTTTGCACATTGCAGACATTCTGTTTTCTAAGCAGTTGTGTGAAAATGCAGGCATTTCATTAGATGAGCTTGTTTAACTGGGAAAGAGCCTTCATCTTTGTGGGCAAGTAAAAATGATAAAGGAGTACAGAAGAAATACACAGCTCAGAGGTCCCTGGAGACCTTTAGGTTTTAACCTCCATTTGCTTTTCAATCCTAGAATTCTTTATTATTATGTGGAAGCATGTGGTTTAGTTCTTCAAGTTGGCAGGTGGTAGCAATCACGTAATTATGATCTTGGTTGTATGCTGCCAGTGCACAAAGGGGAACCACAGAACCACAGTAATCCACTCCAGTGTATTTTCAGTAGTCATTGCATATTGCTCATGCTTTTTAGTATAAAATCCTATGTAAATCTCACTGTAGTAATAAAATTACTGACGTTATAAAAAATTAAAATTTTTAACTTTTGCAGAAAGTAACGTAAAATCATTAGCCATCATATGCCACTCTGCCATAGATAGTAATAAAAATGTTTAATAATCACGAAGAACACACATTCCTGTCCAGGCTGCCTCTTTTTTTGCCAAGGCTCAGCTATTTAATATATAGATTATATAACCTACACTTGTCCTTAAAATATGATTGTGTCATCATTTATGTTCAGTTTAAATCAGCTTTTAAAAGGAAAACATTTGCAATGATATTTGTTTCTATTGCCATCTGTGCTGTAAAACTTCTATTTATTAGTATTTTTGTTCCATTTAGATATAATGTGATTTATCTCTTCCCTCAGCTTAGTAAACATTTGGGTAGTAATTCTCTGTAGTTATTTATGACTGGACTTGAGGCTGTTTTCAAGCACTTTAAGACCTTTATTTTTTTTCCTCTTGGAGTGGCATAAAAGGGCCTTAGGTCAAAATCCAGTATATCTACAGAGAGCCAGAGTAATTACCTTAAGAAGATAGAATGCAATGGTGCTGTCAGAACAGGAAATCTCCCCCCTGCCCCCAGCCCCCAGGACAGCAAGACAAATGAACAAGAGTGTGGACCCAAAGAGGAGATCAAAAGTTTTCTTCTGGCTCTGACTATATTGACCTGGATAATCACTGGGATTCTCAGATACACTCCAGTGGCGATGTGTCCCCTGTTTACTGCCTACAATGGCTTTTCTGCCAGCATAGGTGGGATCAGTTTGGGATTCATTCCTATCAGATGTAAGTGTACCACAAATAAATAAACTATTCACTTAAGCTATTGCAGTATTATATACAGAAAGTGATTTCTGCTATCCAGCCTATTGTGTTATCCAGCAGATTGAAGAGTGTAACTTTTCAAGGAAAATCTGTCAAACATGTAGAGGATATGTCAGCATTAACATAACAATGAACAATTTTGTCCACTCTAAACTAGCAGCAATATTTCATACCTCTTTATGAAAAACATCGAGTATGTTATGACATTTAGGATCTGAGTTCATGGATGATAGATACATTAGAAAAAGGTGATAATAACAAAATAATTATTAATCTTCAATGCCTATTTTTTGGTGCACTTTTTCCTGAAAGGTTCTATAGCATCCCAAATGGCTATGTTTCTGTAGCCTGCTGCCCATTCGTATTAATGTTTGAGACAGATATTAATGAATTTATTAATGAGAACATATGTGTCAATTCTGCAGACAGTGAAATAAGCATGCAAATGATGTTGTGGCTATCATGATTAAGTATCACCTCTGAAAGCTGTTTCCTTTCAGTGTTGATATTTGCCCTGTGTTTATGCTGTGGATAGTCAATTGTAAAGGTCAGCCTGGAAGTAATTTCTTTTATGTTTTTAAAAGTAGGAAATAATTTTTTACCTATCTGAATGTCAGTTTGCCATGAGTAAATTAAAATGTTACAGAATGGAGACTGGCAGTTACTGCCAATTGTAACTTGAATGGCATGCTTTGGTATTAGTATTCCTGGAAGGGCTTTTTTTCCTGTCTTTGTAACATGTAGCTGTTGTTTCATTGTATCTGTTTAAATTGGGAGAGATGAATATGGTGACAATCAAATGTAGTAAAAAATCCTCCTGATATTACATTTTCTTCCTTTTTTTTTTTTTAATATGTCCCAATCTGCTTTTCCTTTTAGCATATTTCAGTCATTTTGTTTATGGGCCAAATTCTACTGTGATTGAAATTATTGATAAAGCTGTCGTAAATTCATTGGGAGCAAGATGGATTTCTAAAGAGGCAGCTATCTTTGTAGACAGCCATGAGTACTATCTCTGCCTATTGAAACCAAGGCCTTCATTGCTCTGATGTGCTTAGTTTCCAGGGTTGAATGTGCAGAGCCTGTACCTGAATGTGGGTCTGCTGCGTAGCACTATAAACCATGGTATGGCATAGGGCCATTATTAAATTTACTGTATGCTTCTGTGGTTCCTGGCAGTGCAGTCTCGTCTACTGAGAAGCCATCGAAATAAACTCCTCAGGCAAAACATCCATTAAAGTTTTTTCTTTAGAGAAAAAAATCTTCTGCTAATTTGCTGCAATTTATGTTTGCTTTGTGATTCTGCAGCCGAGCCTGTCAATGAAACTGTGCTAATCATTAGGAAGTTAGTGCCTGTATGCATTTAGACATCCTACAACTACCACTCCATAACTAAAACAATATTCTAAAAGGGTTTGGTTTTGTTTTTCCTGCATGGTTAGAGCCTTACAGCATGTGATTTTGCACTCTTTTCTCTCCTTAAAAATCCTTGAGTATTTTGTTTGACGAAATAACTGTTCTTACAGTGCACTTTTTTCTTTTATATAGTGTAGTTTAATGATAGAAAATGGATGTCTCACAGATAAAATTACATACTACATACTATTGTGTCCTGTCTCAAAGATTTAAGCCCTGTAATCTTTTAAAAATTGATCATTAGTTGCTTATCTTCCATAATGTTACCGTTGGATAAAATTTAGAAAACAGTTAAATTAAAAGAAAAAAAGAAGAATAGGAGGCAGTAGGTAGCACTTTGTGGGAAGACCATTAGAAATTAATAGGGATTGGGTAGGAGAAGCCTATCTTATAAAAGGTTTCAAGACCCCAGAAATTCAAGATGGAAAAAGAATGATTCAACTGTTTTAAAATATTGGGTCAATTTTTTTCCCCTTTTGGAGATATACAGAAGTCTGTGGACCCTCTGTGAACCTTATAATCTCATGCAAAAAGTTGCATCTCCATTCAGATTTTGAATAAACAATTTCCATTCCATTGTATTCATTCACACTTGAAATCTGTGGCTGTGTTACTCATCTGAGAAGCTTAATGCTACAAAGTTAATACAAAACTATTTTAATTGCCATTTTGGAGAGGATGAGCATCTCAAGACGGTGGTATTTTCTATTGATATTTTAGTATTAGTTTGAAAATAGGTAAATTCCCACATCAGACAACCATGCAAGTGTAGGGATGATATTATATCTCTCACAGGCAGCAAAGTTTGTTCAGACAGCCAGAATTTTCAGGTGACTTGATTGGTCAAATTCATATCAATAGCTAGGATTTGGTCTGGTGTTTGTGGCTGTGAGAAAGTGCACTATCATGTGCAGTGAACAGTAATACACAGTTTGTGTAATTGATATCTTGCTCTTTTCCTAATTGTTTCTACATCCTAGAAAGATGCTGACAGTAACTTGTGCTATCTGAGGCCAGGAAAACTTACTTTTTAAGCGACGCTTTTAGCTAGCTAAGCCATTTCAGATGCTTTCACAACATGCTCTATTTTATGTTATTTTGCTCTGAATTTTTTCTCATTTTGATCTCAGTGTCAGTTAGACCAGAGGCTTTACCATGTTAGGATAAACCCATGATCCATCTCATCCACTTTTTACTATGGGCCAGATACTAGATGCTTCTGGTGACAGCTTAAAAGCCGAGTGGCTGAGCCTAGCTATAGGAAATACTGAAATTTAAAAGCTCTTTTTACATTTATTCCTGGGCAAGCTTTTGTTTCTTAAGCAGTGAGGTATCTAAGGAGAGATATAACTGGGACTACATACCCTACATACTAAAGGGTATGTAGTCCCAGTTAGTCTAATTTCACATCTTAGTGGGAGGCCTGGGGGGAGGAGCACTGCTGTGTTTTGCAGTCTTTATCAGAATAGTGTCAGATCTTCACATTGTTTAATCCTTATTTACAACTTGCAATAATCCTGATTTGGGGTTTCTTACGCACCAAAGTTTGATGCTTTACTTTAGCTACAAAAGTTCTGGATATTTTAATTAAATGCTGTTTCTGTTAAGAATTTTAGCATTTAGCAGTATTGACTCTGTACTGAAATTTCATTTTGCTTAGAATTCAGTAGCTATGATTATCAGGGTACAATTGCAACCTTAGTGCTCTCTGGTAAGGATGGGAAAATTGCTTAGACTGAAATGATTTGCAAATTTCTGCATATCAAGGGGTCGCCTGCCAAGATTCTGCTTTTCACAAATGTGGATCTCACACAGTGGGAATGCACATGGGCAATTGCTCTCCAAGACGTGCTTTACTCTCAAATTTGCTTTCCCTAGCTAGAGGCAGTTACATGTTAGTTCCAGGTTCCTGTTGTGGACAGCTACATCTGACCAGCTACAGCATCATTTTGGTAATTTGGCATCCTTGTGAAACTTGTTAAAAAGCCATTTCAGAGAGGTGTTCCATGCTTTCCAGACAGGACAGCTTGCTGAGCTGGTTAGGAAGAACATGTTTGTATGTATCTCTAAAAGATAGGTTGGAAACCACTGAAAGACCAGAACAGCAGGGGTGCTGGGAGAGGTGCAGAGAGATGACTGTATATATGGTGTTCCTACCTAGAGACAAGTGACTTTTGGGGAGATCAAAGGATGCCACTGCTTTCAGGCAGCTTTCTGTAAACTGAGGTGTCGTGGTTTAACCCCAGCTGACAACTAAGCCCCACACAGCCACTTGCTCACTCCCCCCTGGTGGGATGGGGGAGAGAATTGGAAGAGTAAAAGTGAGAAAACTCGTGGGTTGAGATAATGACAGTTTAATAGGTAAAGCAAAAGCCGTGCATGCAAGCAAAGCAAAGCAAGGCATTCATTCACTACTTCCCATGGGCAGGCAGGTTTTCAGCCATCTCCAGGAAAGCAGGGCTCCACATAACAGTCACTTGGGAAGACAAACACCATCACTCTGAACATCCCCCCCTTCCTCCTTCTTCCCCCAGCTCTAAATGTTGAGCATGATGTCATATGGTATGGAATATCCCTTTAGTCATTTGGGGTCGGCTGTCCCAGCCGTGTCCCCTCCCAGCTTCTTGTGCACCCCCAGCCCACTTGCTCGTGGGGTGGGGTGAGAAGCAGAAAAGGCCTTGACTCTGTGTAAGCACTGCTCAGCAGTAACGAAAACATCCTGTATTATCAACCCTGTTTCCAGCACAATACCAAAACATAGCCTCATACTAGCTTCTATGAAGAAAATTAACTCTATCCCAGACAAAACCAGCACATGAGGAAAGAATATAAATTGAAAAGTGCAGACATGCTCTGATGCGAGGTTACCGAAACCAGCCTTTAACCTTTGTAATTTAAGTCTACTGACCTGTGGAGCACAGTTTCCCATGGCTGCATACACATGAGAGAAAGAATAACTGATTTTCCTTTCTTTTATCTTTCCCTTCTTCCACTTAGTTTAAAAAAGGAACAACTAGACAACCAACTGAGCAAAATCCCCACACTCTGTTGTCTTTATTACCAATATCTTTTGGACCTAAGTGTTAAAAGTTGAAGTAATAAGTTTGAGAACAACCTAGGAAAAAAAAGAGAAAGCACCTGCTTTCCTGACTGGTTGGTTGTTTTTCATGAGAGACATCAACCAAGATACTCCAGAAGGTCCTTGTCACAAAAAGGACCCAACTTCCTTATCTTAAAAGTTGCCACAGAGGACAAATTCTACAAAGGGCAATAAACTGGATTCCAAAGGGGTCCTGATCATACAGATACCGAAATAAGGTGATTTGTTCTTGTAGTGTCTCATAGCACTCCATAGGGCAGCACTTGTCACCACTGTGTCTTCTGATTTCATTACTGCTACATGCCATTTCTGCTTGGGTTCAGAACTTGAGGAAATACTTAAATTTACCCATCTGAACGTGTTCTTTTAGTACAAATCTTAAACTAAGTATTTTGTCAGACCTCCTACATCCACCCTGCAGAAAACATGAAATAGACAATAGCTCCTAAGTAGCAGAGGAAGAAGAAGAAATAATGAATGTATTTTAGGTGTTGGTATAATAAACTAGAGAAGAAAAGGTGCATAGGTGCTTCAGGTTTTCACAGTTTTACAAATGGTACTTGTTGCACAGTGAAAGTTGAGGCAGCCTGACATGTACAAAGCTTTCTTTATTCCAGGGGCACGTAGCTGACGATATACATCTACATCCATGTTACCTTAGGAAAAAACAGGCAGAGAGAAAGGAAAATTCTCCAGTACCCAGCTGGGAAGAGAAGTGGTGGATGCCCCCAGGTGAGCATCCTCTCCTGGGTGTCCTGTTCCACACAGCAGGGAATCACAATAATGTTCACAACCATGACCATTTTTTCCTCAGTCAGATGATACCTTTCATCAATACCTGCTCAACCTTCTGCTTGCTGGTCTTTGTTTGACAACACTCTTGCCATTTGACTCTGACTGGAATTTGCTTAATTAGAGTGTAAGTGTTGCACACTAATTGACTGCTAAGCCTTGTGCACACCTGTTATTTGGTAACATTTATCAGATATTAGAATGACTGTTATTCACTTACCTTGCTAGTGCTAATATAGACTCAACAGTCTAGAAGCTCACAGGAGGATGGGGTGATGGTGGGAATCTTAGTGCAGAGCTAGAAACTGAAGCTACAGGATGACAGGGTGAGGAGACAGAGGAGAAACAGTATGATTTAGATATTGAAAAGAATCACTATCTCAGGGACTACGACAGAAAAATGGTTGAAAGTGCACAGCACAAGGCTGCAAGGATGAGCGGATGGGAGACCAGGCGAAGCCATATCTACAGTGTAGCCTCAAGGTGTGTAGGTGGAAGGTTGAAGTGAAAAGGCAGGCTGAAACTGAGAATGGGGGGCCTTCAGCGATACATAAGTTAAAGTATGGTGGAGCATACTTAAAATCCTGTCTCTGGATGTGTCCAAAAGCACTTCAGTTTGACAGCACAGAGCGGATAGCTGCCTATTCCAGGCAGTGATGTGGCAGAAGTACTCCCAAGCCATAGTAGCATTTAAACAGCTGTGTGGTCTCTTTCCTTCTTCTTGCCACTATGCATCTGAGAAGTGATAGATACAAGTTTCTTTCTAAGGAGTCCTTATTAGATAGATCCCCAACTATCTGACTTAAGATGTTAATCAGCCGATGTTCACGCACTCTGGGGAAAATGGACACATTCTTCCTTTATTTGTGGCTTTCTTAAAAGCATTTGTGTAAAGACCTGAAGTATAACTCCCAAGATCCACAATATTCATAAGGAATATTTTTTATGGAAATGAAAAAAGTGCAAAACTGAAATCCTTTATCTACTTTCTGTTTTCTTTAGTAGATAGATAAGCGATAAGAGAAATGGGAAAACAACCCTGTATAGGGAATGTGAGAAGACTATTGTGATCACTCAAATTACTCAAAATCACTCATCACTCAAAGTAAGAATTTGCCATTTAGAGAAAACATCAATCTAAATAAGAAATTACTGTAATTAAAGGTGAACATGGCTGTGAGGTATTTTTCAGTGCAAAACCAATGAAGTTTGTTCTGAAACAACTTTGCCATGGGAAAAAAATACCAAAAAACAAGCCTACCTTGCAAACAGGATTATATTCAGAAACTCTTGGGACATTCCGTTTCACTGTGTAGTACAGTTATTCTGTGTTTCCATCCAGGTTGTTAATTAGCTGCTGATTGGGATGAGAAATTATCACCTGAGGGTTTTTTTTTTTTCCCCCAAATTGGAGCTAAAGAAAGAGTTAATCTAAACTGTCAAGCCCAGAGCCAGCAAACTTGGAGAAAATTTAGAGCTCAGACCGTATCTGATGCTCACCTTAGATGTGCAACATCTAACAGCAACAACTCACATTGCACTATAATAGTTCTGTGAAAAGTACCTTACATGCTACAGTTAATTTGTGGGTGAGCAAATCCTGCATAAAAATAAGTAGTGGATTCTGCAGGTTTGATGAGTTTCTGTTCCAATGAACTTCTAACCTCCTAACTCTTCCACTTGATTTTAAAGTTGCACTTAACTTACTCAAATGTGCTTGTCACTGTAACCAAAGCAAAAATGTGCAAGTTCCAGCCTCGGTGGTGTAAATGTTTCCTTTTGACCAGTTGGTTTTTGGGTAATCTTAACTGCTCTTTGGGTTATACTCATCTGCCAAACTGGGACTGCTTCTTGGAAGAGCTGTCTATTGCTTTTTGGGTTTTGTCAAGTTTAATTAATTCATTCATTAATTGCAGAGAGATTCAGCCAACCTGTATCTTAAACAATCTTAGATCATTATCTTCCTTTCTTTGTTCATTATTTTAATGAAACAACTGGCACCTTGAATGACCCTGCTAAATTGGCAGCTGTAAATAGCTATGAAAATAGAAATTTTTTTATTAAAAAATGGGGTCACAATTACATTTTGTTCTGAAATATTTTTCTAAACCTTATTCTTTTTTTAAATTCAAATTTGATTATGCTTGAAGCTCTGTCTAGGTTTGAAATAAATTTATTTCTCTCCATTAAGCCTAAATCCTACATTTTTTTTAAGGTATTGCATATCTGACTGTAAGCAGTTAAAGTTTAATTTTTTTGCCAAAGTTCTCCTAGCTGGTTGAAAATTTATTTCTGAGGAGCTCTCATTTTCACCAACAAGAAACAGGATTAAGCCTCTACTGTTTAGTTTTCTTCCATCTAGAGAGAATTTGGAACTTGACATGGATCTGAGCCACCAGAATGCCCGGTCCATATAGAAACTTGTAGTTCCGCATACCTCAAGGATGCTTCCATATGTTTAATTTACTTTCTTCTAACCATGTAGTGCTGTTTACATTCTTCTTTGTGCCTAGCCTAAAAAAAAAAAAAAATCACTGATGCCTTATTATTATTTAGCTTATTCTGAGTCTGAAGACACTTTGCATATGTCATGACCGCTTTACTTCTGTCTCCTTTCTGATGTCCGTTACATAAACTGGGCCTGTCTGTAGTGATAGTTAACTTAGACGAATCTGACAAAGTTATGTTTAATGCTGACTAGATCCTGATCACAATCACATGTAGTACTACCTTTTGACATTTCATATACCTTGCATTTCTGCACTGATACTCAAGCACATTTTTACTCTGCATTTCATATGCTTTTGACCCAGATTATCTCTGATTAGTCATGTTATATCAAAAAGCTCTTCCTTTGTTTTCTGTATTTATTACCTATTTAACTGTGAAAGCATAATAACAAAGGCTTGGTTAAACTCCAGCGCTGCCTTTGTAGGGATCCTTTGGTTTATTTTGGAGGTCAGAACCTCTCAGCTTCTGTTTCTCTATACTAATCTATGTCAAAGGAGTGTTAGGAGAATTTTAATTCTTTAACATCTGTAAAGCCTTGAATCACAAGGTGCCTTGGCATATGCTTAGAACATCTGGCTGAAAATGAGGATGTATAAATCCTACAGAGAAAGTTTCTATAAAAGAGATTAAACAACAAGCTCTATGGAGAAGGAAAAGCAGGGATGGGCAAAGTGGAAATAAAGAGAGAGAAAAGGAACAGCAATTATAGAAGATTAAAGAAAAGGCAGATAATAAAAGGATAGTTGCTGATAAGGAACAGGTAACACTAAAAACTATCATTCAGTAAATGAAAATTCTAAAACAAAGAACACAAGGCTAAGGCAAAAAAGAGGGAACAGATTAGCCATTTGTTATAATTAAATATTTGCTTTATGTTAGTAAAGTGAATTAAAATAGTTAAAATCATATTTTTCAACAGATTATCCTTCATTGTGATTGACAAATATTTATTGCCTGTAAAGGTGCATTAATATTCTTTTGAAAAGGAAACAACTGTACCTATGGCTTTACTTGGTTGTAGGTAGAAAACAACTGTATTTTTTGCTTATTCAAATATGGATTGCCCAAACTCTTGAAGTATAAACTAAATGCTAAAAACATTATCACCAGGTTTAAAACAAATAAAAAAAGGATATGGATTGTGTGTGTAAAGTTTCATGTTATAAAGAAGTATTTCTAGTTTTCTGGACTTATTCCCCCAGGAAAACATGTGAGAAATGTTTTAATCCCCCTTGCCCCCCAAATGGCATGTAAGGATAGAAACTGTGAAAGGCCTCTATTGCTTCTATAAAACTCATTATAGAAGATACAGGCTGAGTAGCCTTTCTGGTTCTCATCCAGCGGTTTCCTTATGATTCTATGCCTTGGAGCATTTATTCTCTTTAAAATTAAAGCAAAGAAAAAGGAGAGCTACCATGTATTTCTTTGTCAAGGCAAGGCAACTCCATTATTTATTAATTTTTAATTCCTCTGTTACATTTTAAGATACAGCAGATTTAAAGCTATATCAAATGTGCCATGCTGCTATCATTTAGTAGCAAAGAATGAAGAAAAAAACATTTGATGTGCTCTAACAATTTGAAAATTATCTATAATACTAATTCCCTTCAATGGCTAAATAAATATAAATGAAATGTCAGTCATTAAATATCTATCAGAACATCTGGCATTGTACCTCAGTAGCATGTAAAGCCTGCTGCACATGAAACATGTCATGCTGTTAATGTGTTTCTGGATGACTATGAATGTGGCTTTATTGCTAGTGCAGGTCAGAAACTGCATTTGGAACAAATGTCTAGTGCAGAGTGAGTAATACTAGACAAAAAGTAACTCCCAGTAGGATGGGGAGAACAGTGGTTTTGTGCAATTGACTTTTGAAGATCCAGAAGGTGACGCTCAACATGTCCATTGAATGGGAAGGAGAAAGTGACCGTTAACTATATTAGAATTCATACAGTATGGAAGTTTACCTGAAGCATTTAGTAAGTACAGGAAAAATGAAAACTTGGTCCAGAACAATTAGGTGAATTATTTGTAGCTTTTTTTTCCCCTTTCTGTCTTGTTTTATATCTGTGTCCTTCTGTTATTCTTTGCAAACACTTTGGGTAGAAAGTACAGTTTAGGTTGATAGAATATGAATCTATTGTCAATAGGTACCAAGAAATCACAGCTTTGGATCTACTGTTTTTTTCTTAACCTTTGTAGATAGATAGTACTTAGGAGGGCAAAATGGCAAGAGTCTGAAGGTGGGATCATAAAGCTATATTCAGGTGAACAGCGGTGCTAAGTGATGACCAGTAAATATCCGTTGACAGTGCGTTATGAAAGAAGTTCCTAGTAATGTTAATGATATGAGAACTATGATTGTCTTTAAGAATGTCATCTCCGATGACAATAGCTGTTGATTCCTTATAAGTTAAAGCTGGTGATCTAGTTGAGTAAAAAACAGCTTAAAGGCAGTTGTCCTTTGAGATCAGATGATTTTTAGATGTTCAAACACTTCACTCCAGTTTTCTCATGGTGAACATCAACATTTACTCGCAGTACAGAGTTTGCCTTTTCAGCTGGGAAGATTCACACAGCAGTTAGCACCATATATATGACACTTCCTGAAGCCTGTATTATGGAATGTCAAGGAATCTCATTCCATTCTACAAATATAAACAAAAATTTCTTATCACTCCAATACCTGAAGTTATATAGGCAAATTTCTCCTTTTGGAATAATAATAGGATATGCACCCTAATATTTTCTGCTGAAAGATTATGTTTCTAATTTGTCTGTGGGATGTGTAGGCACTCTCATTCAGGTCTATAAAAAATTGTTTAAACACTATAATGAACTCTCTGAAAATAAAAGGTGTTTTTGAAAATAATAGTACTTTTTTATTCCTGTAGAGGCTTTAGAAGGTATTGGGAGCAGTAAAATTTATCTTTCTTATTTTGTTACACTGATAAAACTGCTTGCATTTGTTGCTTAGGACAGAGTCAGTATAATTCAAATAGACCAAATCGTCTTCTGAAGTATAATATGAAATGAACAAAAATAAAGTTATTAAAAAGCCTAGACCTGTGGTGGCTATATTTATGAATGCAGACTCTTTGGGATGTTCAAAAGCATTGTAAGTTCTGAGAACAAGAGTTTTCATTATAGAGCAGATTCTGCCAGGTGCTGCATGAAAGTAAATGTCTATTGCTAGCTAGCATCCCTATCGTGACTTCACATTGGTTTAAGAATCTACCTGTGCAGAACCACAATTACTGAATTGCATCTGTGCAAGGAAATCTTGTTTCCATACGTGCTTTATGTCAGAACTAGTTCTTGACTACAAGTCCTAGGTTCTCGGATGTTAACTTTTATAACGTTTAGGAGTTCACTGGCGAGTTTTTGAAATACGCTTTGCTGAACATAATGCTCTTGGACAACCATTCTTCTGTATGAAGGCCAAGAGTCAAATGGTGGTGCATATATTATGGGTTTCTCCATCAATCCAAAAAAGGTCAGTGGCAAATTAATTCCCTATGCCCTAAGTATGTTTTGCTGTATCAGTGGGAAATTCCCACATATGCTATAACTGTTGTGTCTAGGGATTCTCTGGGATAAGAAGCATTGTATAAATGTAGGTCATTATTCTTATGTTATCTGAATCCCTTGTTCCATGATTGTTTGCTTTAGACCCTGTGGTACCATGTGAGTGGAAAAGAAAGAAAATCTAAATAAAGCACAAGGGCATCCAATCTACCCTAACAAGAAAAAGAATTGTTAAGGAAATCATAGTGCTGAGGTCTAAATATTTCACAATTAGGCATTCATTTGGAAAGAGCAGCTGCTCTATATCCTCCACATACTATTTTGCTTATGTTGTTTACTGATTACAAAACACAGAATATACTTTTATTGACTATGTTTTCCCCTACAGTCTTCTAGGAGTGTAATAATGAATATTCACATTAAGAAACAGCTTCAAGGTTCTAGCACCAGCAGCAGCTGTGCTTCTTATAATGTCTGCAGTCACTTGGGTTGACTAGATGTAAATAATTTACAAGTGCTGTATATAGAAGCCCTTTCAGATCTCCATATATTTATGCTAATACATAAGTTAGATTTTGCTGGCAACCACTCTGTTGATCAAATTGAAACAAAAAGTAGGTTGTAGCTGTTCAGGGACTAGTCTCCCAGTTGCCCTGAACAACTGCCATGTGCGGTACAGAAGGCATCATAGTTAAGTGTTGAATCTCAAGATCTCTGAGGAATATTTTGAAGCTAATTATCACTATCAAGAAAGTCCTTGAGGTCAGAAGGCACTGAAGTTCTCTACAGAGTTCGTCTAGTTACCTATTACTTCAGAATTTATTAATATCCAAACACATCAAGGAGCAGACAGTAAGCTCTTGATATACAATAGCAAGATTGTTCCCTCACATTCTTTCATTAATGATATAAAGCTGTAGTAAGTATAGGGAAAATTGCTTTTTCCTTCAGTATCTACCATGGAGTTTTGCATCTCATGACATATCCTGAAGTTCATAGTTACAGTACATAGATCTGCATGCAATGCTGTGGACAATCAGACGGATTACACAAAAATATGAGAAGGGGTCTATCTGTTTCAGCTGTGAACTCACACACCCCTGCCTATGAATGTATCTCTTGTGTAGATGAAAAGCAGTATGTGCAAGTAAAAAACCATATTCCTCTAGCTATCTGTTAAGGCACACAGATTATCTATTTGCATATACAGGTAGGGACTGTTCTTTAGCAAAAATTCCTGTACTGTCTTTGAGGTTTGGTCAAAAGAGTTAATTGCTATGTGCATATGGCTTATCTAGTTGTCATATTGCTTTTCTGCTTTATTTTAAAGGATGTCCTCTATTTACCTCTGTTGGCAGTTCTTTTGGATTATGGTTTCACGTGAAAGTGCCATAATATCCAATGGAAAATCCATTATTTATTGATTTTAGAACAGTACAGAAAAGATACACAGAACTGCTAGTGTGATGTATGCCGTGCAGCTTTCTAGCAGGAAATCATCCGTGGGTTTTTTGCTTCATTTTAAGTTTCCATCAACCAACAAATACACATTTTGGTATTCTCTTTGATTAGTCACTGTAATTAGCTTTTCCTGTGCATATACTTTTTTTCTGTAAGCTGAAAAGAAAAACGTAATTCTCACCACTGTTGCCCAGAATAGTGGTGAGGACATTCAGATGTCAGTGCTATAACACCTCGGCAAACAGTAAGCAATTGCTTTTTGCTGGAGGGATATCGCTGTCTGGCTAATGGTTGCTCAAAGGTAGATGTATTCATGATACAAATACACATGCCCACTTCATCGAAAATTAAAAATGTCAAAGCAAACTCTCCAGATGATAAGTCTTTGCCTCATTTCAGTCTATTTCTAAACCAACCAATATCTTTGCTACAGGCTCGTAGCACGCCTTAGATGCATATTAGAAACATGGGGAGGTGCAGAGAATTGACATTTTACTTACAGAACAGAAGCTAATGGACTAGGTAGTGGCATTTCAATAGCTTATGGTGAATAACAGAGTGCCAGTATTTAACAAGTAAGCTCATGATACAGCCTGTGTCACAGGGGAACATGTGTTCAAAAAGAGGAGGATTCAGTGACTAGATAATTTATTTGTGTTTTTTTCCTATGTTAAACAAAACGCTTGAGTTTTATGCAGGAGAAAGAGGCAATATCAAAAAATGTTTAAAAAGAGTACAAAAAAAATGTAGTGTTTAGCAGCATTTTAGAAATGCTTATGTGTAGTTCTGAAGATGTATATTGAGGCAATTAACTATGCAGAACAGGAGTTAAAATATTGAGCTGGGAATGAAATTTGAAACATTTACTACCTGGTGCAGTTTGGTCTTTCCAAAGGAAAATCTTTGCTCTTTAGGAATATTTTTATAAGCCCTTGGAACAGTCCTCTTGGGGCTTAGGAAGTAATAAGCATTACGTACACAGGTGAATCATTCCAAATGGGCACAGAAATCACTTCAGGCCTTCGTTTATTTTTGAATAGAGGGAAATAGATATACTTATGGACTTAAACATGCTTATAGTTACCTAGTGAGGTTTTCAAAAGAACCTAACTCCTATTGGTTTTAGTAATAAGTATTTAAATATTTGTGAAAATCCTACTTATGTTTCTTTATTTATCTTTAGTTATTAAAGATGTACTTGAAATTTAAAATTCTGGAACAAGTCCATGTTGCAAGATTGCTTCCTCATGAGCAATGAGGTTGTCTGCTGTGAATTAGTCTGTTGGTTTCATAGAAAATTTCCATTAGGAAATTTCCTGAAGAATGTTTAGAACAAGATAATGGTCTAACCTAAAGTCTCAGTAATTTTACGGTGAGTTGTGTGTCTTGAATATAATAGTTCAGCACCACTCAGTTGACATGGTTCATTATTTATCATCAAACCCCCAGATCATCTTTGTGCAGAAGCCCAAAAGGCTCTAAATATGCACATGCAGTGCAATTATGAGGTAATCAAAATAAAATTTAACAATTTTGAAGTTGAAATGAAAATAGATAGTCCTTTCAAAGCCTTAGATTAAAGGGAGACAACCATATGTGAATCAGATACAGCACTGCTGAATTATCTTGTTCAGTGTCTGTGCTTTCTAAATAATAGACAAGGTAACTGTACAGAATGATTCCTTTGAAGGATCTGACAAGCATGATTTATGGCATAGCCCAAAACACATTCTTTGCTTGAATATTCAGTCAAAAGAGCTTCATTTTCCCCAATTCTAATATTGTGGAATTATATCTAAATTGTGTCTTAACTTGGAAAGTCACAGGAGGGAGAATATAAATTACACTCTTACAAAAATATACAAGAGATTTAAATTGGAAAATTGCTATTCTGGAATGCAAGACAGCAAACTACAATTAATCACTGTTCTTCCTCTCATCAGATTTCACAGTGAAGCTTCAAGAAACATAATGCAGTATTTTAAAAGGCTCATTTAAAAACCTTCCTCAAATACTATAAACATCTGGGAAAGAAGGATATCGTTATTTAGAATAAATAATTCAATGAGTTAATATTTGAGAACCTAAAACTAATTCAGTTTGCGTAAAGCCTCCAAATTTTTAAAAAGCTCAGCTCATGGAATTATTTTTAGATTCAGGCATTTATGAAAGTTCCCTGTAATCTCCATATGGAAGGAGAAAGTGATAAATTGGAATGTTAACCCCAAGAAAACAGGTGCTTCAGATTTTCTGTAGGTTTTAAAGGATGGCTTATATTGTTCCTAAAGCACTTAATATCAGAGTATCATCCTAATCAACATTACAAGTATAGGCTATTTCAAATGCTTGACACTCTGCTTCTTGTCACTGAGGTTCCCCATAGAGACTTCTTACCTAAACTAAGTCAGACGTATGTCCTCCATCTAGAACCCTCATCTCCCTGTACTGCAGACCCTTATGACTCAGCTTTTAAACCTCATGAAACAGAATTGCCCACATAATTGTCTGCATAAGCAAATGTTCTCTTTGAGCAACCTGTAGCTCAGAAGCATTTTTCTAACTCTGTGTTCTGCAGGAAAGAACCCTCTTAAATGTTCTGTGAGGGCATGTTTGCATTGCTAACTAGGGCTAACTCCTTTTCATGTACATCACAGATTTTGTTCTTCCTTAATCTTGTCTGGCTTTCCAACAATACAAAGAAAAGGCAATGCTTAACAGAAGAGAGATTCTACTTTATTTGAGGAAAATAAAACTATACACACAAGTGTGTTTTCTGTTCATGTGGACTTTTTATTTTTTTTTGGTCATAACTTCTTGGTTTGATAGATTTTTTAAGGATTCCACAAGGAGGTAGATTAAATACTGCATTGCTGAGTCCTGCAGAGCTGTAAATCACAGGTGCCAGAAGGGAGCAGAGCCTGTTCAGCGTATTCCATTGCAACATTCTGGGTATTCAGGATTTCAATAATTTCTGAAAGCTGATGGTGAAAAATGGTCATAAGGTCATCTGTCAACCTTTAAGGATAACAAACTTGACCTGAGGTCATTTGCAGAAGCATTCTTTGGAAGGAATTTATTCTAATTGCTTATTTCCATTGCTATATTTAGAGAAGGGATTTTATTGCTCAATAGGTAGAACAAGGGAATCCCATTTAGATATTTATCCTGTATAATGACATTTGGCAACTACACTAATCCAGTGACTCAAGAGCAAACAGAGAAGGGGCAAGTCAGATAGCTATTTTCACTTGTAAGTCCCATAAAACTGTCTTGCATAAAGTCCAACTTTCCTGTTGTTACTAGAGCACGTGACAGCTATTTGAGAGGGGATTCAGTTGCTTGTATTTAACCATCTCAAGTGATTTTAGACATCTGTAGAACCTATTGGACAACTGTGTCCTTCAGGAGTGGCAGCTGGGATCTAGGTGTCTAAAATGCCACTACACATCCATGATTAAGTGCTTGAATTGCTTCCTGAATGTCTTAACTGCTCAGATGTTGTAGGCTCATGGAAGGGACCAGAGGCAAGTCAGGAATAACACATTGTGTGATTAAACCACAGGAATATCTGTGAGAAAAGATACAACTTGTCATGATGCATATAAAGTATTACATAATATATAAAGTTTTTTTTTTTCATAACAAAGATTACATTTTTATTATTCTATTTTTTATTTATTTATTGGGGTGGGGTTTTTTGGACAGCAGTAATAGGACCCAGATGCAAGGCTTTGGAAGATTTTCCAGTAGCAGCAGCTGGCTCCTTGGCAGTCTCCTCAGGCAGTTGTGTTGATGCTTTGGAGTTGCCTCTGGCTCTGTCATGTAACTCGGCAGCTGATGAGCCTCCTTATATGTTTGGATGTTATTTCTGTTAGATACCATTGAAACACCTTTAATTTAGGAAATATGTGCAATTTTTTTGTACCTGTGCAAGATATGTAATGTATATATGATATACACATCATATATATAATATGATGTATGTAATATGATATATATATAACATATATATGTGTAGAACTTTAAAATTCCATCTATTCAACAGGAATTTTCTACTCTAGGAAGTGCTTTGCAGTGAGTTACTGAGTTCTTATGAAAAAGCCTTACAAAACAATCGCTGAAGTCCTGCAAAGTAGGTGGAACTAAAAGACTCCAGACTGGTGCAGCCTGAAGCCTGTGCCCACTGATGGAACTCACCAGAAGATCCCATTTGCTTTTGTACTAGCATCCAATGTAAATAGTTAGCTTAGCTAGTTACCTCCGTTATCCCTACTTAGATTTACTGTACTTGTCCATTTTAATGAGTTCTTTATTAGCTGCTGCTTTCCATACCTACATATAAAAGTTCACATACATTCAGAAATTACTTATATGGCTCCCAAATTAAAACAAAAAAAAGGGGGTAAGGAAAGTGAACACATGTTCACGTTATACTATGCCATATGTTGTAGTAAACTGAGTGTATGAATTCCCATATGTGGATTTTCTCATCTCTGCCCCTTACATAACTTTGACATGAATGTCCAAATTGCCCGAGGAAAAGGCAGTGGGATACATTTTTAGCTCATCTTTGACAAGGCTTTCATTGGATGCCTACAGTTTTTCCAGTGCAACTAGCTACAAAAGGAAAATATGGTATTAGCAGATATTTTTGGTGCATTTAAGATTGCTTGGAAAGCGGAGTGTCTTTATGAGTGGAACTAGGCATTTTGAGATCCATATCATATTGACTGAGCCTGGATTTCGTTGCAGGTGTAAATTTTTGCCCACAGTTGTTTCTCTGACTTACGGGTAGGAAAACCCAAGACCAAATTAAAAAAATAGTAATCTAACTTCAACATCAGAATGATTTGTTCCCAAAGGTTAGAAAAAATCCCACACTTTCATAAAACTATCTAAAAGCTTGATAATGAAAAAAATCCATCAGATTTTTAATCTTTTTGGTTTTGCTTAAGAAAGAGCCAGTATCATTTGCAACCATCCAACCTTTCCCCCATGCCTCACACACCCCTTGTGAGGAGACAGGTACTCCTGCTTTGCTTTCCTGTCTTTAGAGAGTTATTGCTCAGGTATTCGTTGCTGTTCCTAACTGCTTCAAACCTTCATTCAGCTGTGCTTACTCCAGCTGATGTAGTGCTTTCTGTGAGGCCTTGCAGGGCCTGAAGTTTTAAAATAGGAATCTGGAATGGCAATGACATTTAGGCTGCAGGGCTTTTCATTAAATTAAAGGCACTGGGGAGACTAATAATAGGGATGAAGCCGAGAATGGGCAAAGAAGAATTTGATCAGATAGTGCTCTTGTAATTTGATTATGCTTATGTAAGGGAGAGCTGGGACTGGAAAGGGGAGAAGAGGAGAAGAATCAACAAAGAGTAAGATGACATTAGAAAAGGTTTTTATTTCTACTGAATAGCTAGTAAGAGCTGAGTAATGTAATTTTTATTCTTATATGAACTGACCTAAACTTTGGGAATGATCTGGACTCAGTATGCTACAAGGCTAACATGGTTTCAATTCTTCCTATCCTGTTCTCTCCTTCATACTTATGCTTTGGTAAATCTAAAAATAAATTTAATGTAAATCTTGTTTAAGCAGAAGTGAATATGAAGGATGCCTGTTCTGCACATGTCAAATGGTCTAATAGAACACGTTTCTATCTACTTTAGTGACCTGACTTATTCAAAAGCAACAGTGGTACTAAAGAAGAGGATGCCTGTGAAATTAAATGAGGGTTTGGAGGATACCTCAGAAACTTCTGAGCATAACTTCAGACACTGATACTTAGACTATGTGCATGTTTCCTATTCACAGGGAAAGAAGCAGGATTTAAAACACTCCAGAAAGATTTTGAACATTATACATGTCATTCATGTATCCTTTGGCTGAATCATTTGCTTTCTCTAGGGGAAGCTAAAGGCAGATGCCTGTTGAGAAAAGCTTTCCATTTTTGCTGAGAAGTAATATAAGATAGTAGACAGACGAAAAAAAAAATAAAATTCTGTTAATGATAGTGCTGAACTCTGAAATTAAACCCAGAAGCTGAGTAGATGCTACATGCATTTCAAAGGATACTGCAATTCCCCTACAATAATCTGACTGAGGGCAGGCATGGAGCTGAGGTTAGGTTGTGGCTCTTTTCTTCCATCTGTAGTGTTTTGTAAAATGAAACACAGGGACAGAAACTTAAGTCTCAGAACATCCATGGATTGTGTTTCTTTTGATTAATGACCTAATGTATATTGTTTTGATTGCAAGGCTCTTTACTAGGTTTTATTCTAGGTCTTGCAAATGAAATCCCCAAATCCAATATTTGACTGGATACATAAAGGTACCACCATTCCACCTGGGGATGCTGCTGTCTGAGTTGAGATGACATACCACAACATGCTTTTACCAGGGAGTTAACTGTTACTTCTTTGTATTGTGACAGAGCACAGCATTAATTTAACAGTATATGCAAGTATATCCAAAATTTAAAATGTCTTTAATATACTTACAACTGATCAGGTCAGCCAATCTCCCACTCATTTTCACTTTTATTGGCAGTTTGAAATGGGAAAGATTGAAGTCATGTAAACCCTAACTTGCATAGGGGCTGTAGGGGGATAGATTCATTGTTGTGCCTTGTGCCTTTTATGATCTACCGTGATGGAAAAGGATGGAAAAAAGCACACATGCATTCTGCAAGGAAGAAGTTTTAGGTAAGGATTTTTGCATTTACTGTCATCTGGGAGAACTAACTTGGAACTCAAATATAGGATTCTACTGTACAATGCTTATATCTCAAATTTTGCTGCAATATTAGTGGCTGATTTTGAAACTCCAGCCTATTGTGTGAAATTATACCTCCTCACTATGTTAGACTCATTGTGTGACAAAATATGCTACATGGACCAATCAATTCATTATGCTCTTTCGTTATGCCATTCAATGAATCAGGTGATGTGATGCATTAATATGAAAAGTTTTATCAATTGATTATTTTTTAATTTGCTGTGGAAAAAAGTCAAATGAAGAAAGAGATGTTTAGATTTTGTTGCATTGAGCCTCACTCTGCTTTTACAATACCACTTGCTCAGTCATCTTCCAGAGGAACAAAGTTGATCTGAGATGCAAAAAAAAATCATTTCTCACGATGTTTTGCAAAGTATTTTTAGCAGCAGTTTTTACTGCTTTGTCTGTAACACTGAGTATTGTCTTGGCTCAGCCACAAAGCCAACAGACTTCAATCATTTACATTTTTCATGATCTCCAAGAAAGCAATTCTGATATTTTTCATCAGTTGTAGTAAGATATAAAGGAATAAAAAAATCCTGTAAAAGATCCTGTATCTCAATCAACTACTACTGAAACCTTGTGGTTCTCAGTTGAATTATATTAGAAACAAATGTAAACCTTACTTCTTTACATGTTGGTCCACTGCCTGGGATAACGTTTGTGAGTGCAGAGATCTCCTGTCTTGCGATCTGCATTGCTGTTTTATCCTGCAGGTAGTGTGTATTAGCCATTGTATCGTTCAGCTGTCCAGTTCTCTGTGTGAGGTGAAGAACAGCGCAAATGCAGTACTAGTGCAAAAGTGTTTGAGACCTGCTTCCACGTTTTACTGTTTTCCGTGTTGACTGAGCTTAGCAGGGAGGCTTTTAGACTTGTGAGGGGAAATACTGACTTTGTGAGTTTGACTTCTGCTGCCCCTTATAAATTTAGTTGTCAGTTAATGTTATTACATATATGACTTAGGATTTAAGGGAGTGTGTTCCTATGTGCAAGTGTAGTTCCTGTGAGCCTGTCTACTGAGGATAGGGTATACTTACAAATAACTCAGAAATGCTTATCACACATCTGAACGATCCCTTAGTAAATATGTTGATCTAGACAGGATTTTATTACAACATGAAAACTACAACATGTAGTTACTAAAACTGGTTTATGATTTTTGGCTGAAGTATGTTTTGCTATCAAATTCTAGGTAATATGGGTTTGGGACAGAAAATATATCCCTTGATGACTTTTTACTAGAAAATTTCAAAACTAAATTAGTGTAATTTGAATGCACATGTAAATTCCACTTTGGCTTTCAGGAGCCAACAAATTTCAAAGGTTGCAAGTGGATTAAATGCATAAAATGAAAAAGAAAAAAAGCTAGTGGCTGCTTTTCATTGTATTTAATTTTGTTTCAAGAAAGCAAATGGAGGGAGAGAGAAAATATTAATTCCAAGAAGTAACAGGTTATGGAATCTTTTGCAAAATAATTGATTTGATAAAAGATAATAACCACACTAAAAGTCTGCCATATAATGTTAATAACCCTGGTCCAAATAAAGAGAAACTGCTCATTCTGAGGTTTAAACCCTGGAATTATCCTTAGATGTTTCCAAAACAAAATCTTTCTGTCTATTAAATATATAATTTTGCTCCTTCCTGTGAGCAGAGATATCAAGGGCTGGGCAGGGTGAGATTAATCCTTTTGTATTAATCCTAATTTAATCTTAATTGTATTGTATGAGCTAAATTATTGTGTCTATTGTTATTATACATCTAATAAAAATGTCTAATGACATTTTAGGTACTCCAGACTATTTAGATTAGTTTAGCAGTGGTCAGCGTAGCAGATTCATCCTAGTCTTCAGTAATAATAGTAAGAGCATAAAACACGGTGCTATTACAGAATAGATTGGAAAAAAACCTCTTCACTGTTATTTAAAGATAGGCCAGTTAAATACCTACTGCATTGTCAAGTTTTTCCTCCAAGCAGTGTTGCAAAAAATTATCAAAATTTTAATATAGGGAGTATTGTATTTTAATATAGGGAGTATTTTACTTCTACAACAAGAATATGAATTGAGAGGTAAAAGTTTAACATTCTCTGTTACTGTATTCACTGTATACTGAATTCAAGTAAATTATGCTAACAAAGTAAAACTTCTAGAAGCTTCTCATTCTGTTCTTGTCTTCTTTGGCTCGGCAGGAACAAGGTGAATGGCATGTCAGGAATGTGCCGTTAAAACAACATTTCTCTTATAATAAAAGCTTCAAATACCATTTTAGTACAATAATCTTTTTTTTTTTTTTTTACTCCAGTGATGTATTCTGTGATTTATAAAAAGAAAAATTATATCATTAACAATGATTAATAACAGTTCACCATAGCATTAGCTTCACTGTGGCATAATTTCCTTGGCCTTGCAAATTTGCTGTTGGCAGAGCAACACTCAGTAAATTTTCAGAGGATGTATGCTGGTAAAATACATGGGAGCTACACATTTAAAAACTAGTAAGTCTAATTCATTACACGAGTTAATTGCTTGTATTTACTATTATTTACAACTATAAACCGTCTTTTGTAAAAAAAAAAAAAAGTATTTCTTATGATATACAATCTTATATCTGTTGTAGAAAAAACTCCAAGACAGACATCTAACAATACCTACAAATATGTTTTTGCTGAAAGCTTTGGCAGAAACAAGAATACACAATAGGATTAAGAGCAAAACAGACAACTATTTTTGCCAATAGAGTCCATTTCCAATGCTACTTAGGATTTATCTTACTAATGCACATTTAGGAATTATTAAATTTTAGCTTAGTAAATCTAGATTTTAAAACTTGAATGTAAAGGACTAATCAATTTTTTTTTCCAAAAAGTACTTTATGGATTTGATAGGCCAACACAATTGTCAATATTTTGCATTTAATCAGTTCTTAAAAACAAATGCATCACTTCTTAATTACTCAGTAGCTTAAAGCTGTTCTCGTTAGACTGCTATGAGCTGTAATGTATATAGGTACACAGAATACATCATCTATCAAACAGATTGCACTCGCTGTTAGTCAGAGCTCTTTACTATATTTAGATTTTTTTATATAAAACTTTGTAAGTGAAATCTTGGTTACACTGAAGTCAATGGCAAAACTCAACTGACTTTAATTAGCCAGGATTTCACCCCTTGTTGACGGATTTGCAAAATAAAAATAGTGATTATGAAGTAGAATTTTTAAATCAAAGCTAACAGTCTCAACCATTTCAGTTTTATAGTCTCAGAAATATTAAAGAATCAGTTTTTTAAAAGTATTTATATTGCAGGATTTATATTATATCAAAACTCTCCAGTCATTGTATCATGCTCATTGGAATAAGGGACTTTACTAGCAATACGTACAGAGCCATGCATGTGCAAGCAGTCCAGAGATGTACTTAAAAAGACTCCCTGGATGTGAGAAAAAGGTCCAACATGCAAAGTGAACTGTATAGAGGTTTGCTTGTGTCACCCTACTTCTGCTTCTTAGAGGAAAAACAAATAGGAAAATAAATTATTTGTCAACTTCCTTTTATTCAGTAATGTGGCTTGAACTGGGAATTAAATACCATTTTTCTCCATTGTACTAAAAAATGAATGCACTACTCATTTTAAATCTATGCAAAAATTACTCATTATTGAATATCAACTTTCTGTTCAGAGCCTTTTTTTCACAGTTTAGAAATCTAGCACCTAAAATAGAAATTTATAATGTAAATGCTGATACAACCTAATTGCACTCGTGGGTGACATTAGGATAATCAACCAAACCTATTTGCTGAGGGCTTTTTCAGCACTTTGAATGGATGAAGCCTGTTCATAGCAAGGAGACTATAATGGGAAGCCTGCAAAGGGTTACCTCATTACTTTGAATGTAACACAACTCGATGCAGACAGTGATCAGTATTCAAATGTATTTATTTCAGGCAGAAGCTTGGTTTCTCCCTGCATTTTGATAAAGATACTGAAAACAAAATAGGCAATAAAAATTGAATTTGGTTAGGATTCTTTCCTAAGATTTGTGTGGAGAAGATAGTGTACCAAAATCAAAGCTAGTGTTTGGGTAAGTGTACATGAATTATGTATTTACATCTCTAAGGGTAACATTTTTACTATTCTTCTGAGTTCTCTGTTTTAGTTGCTCTTTCAGACATCAGTGTGCTAGTAAGTAGGTTTTCCAGAGTTGTGCTTCTGCCTAACATTCCCTGGATCTTTGGACCTAAAACTAAGTTCCTGTTATTTTTGATGTTAATTTAATATTTCTTGGCAAGGCTAGGTTTGTAGAGATTGATAATAGCGTTCGATGGGGTATAGGAGGAAAAGAAACAATGAGCTGCCTGGCTCATTCAGTGGGAGTTTTGTCTGAGTGCAAATTAATGCCCAGTATTTCCCACAGCAGTAAGGTGAGTTTAACACAGTAGGTCTTAAATACAAGTCACTACTGAGAACATGACTGGAAACTAGGTCTAAATCTTGCTGCACTGTCCCATCTTGATTAATACAAGTATTTAATTTCAGCATCTGTAAGATTGATCAGAATGTTTAGGTGAACCTGGCAACTCTGAAGACCTGTGTCTGACTCCATTTTATTATCTTATCTGTGATTCCAATAATCTCAATTTAAGTTTGCACAGAAATATTACACTTATGCTGTACTGCTATGTTATCTAGCACTTTCCTTCTTTAGTACTGGATAATAGAAAGTATATGTTTATCATCTAATGTTCCTGACTTTCTAGCAGTGGCATCTCCCTGACTCTGACTACATTTAAAGCTGTAATTAATCAAAAAGAAATATTGAAGGCTACCAGTTTCCAGCTTTTCATACCACTGTTTTGTTTTAATATTTTGTAGAAGGATTTAAAAATTCTTCACTAAGATTTAGTGTTGGGTGATTTTTTCCCTAAGTTTTGGAAAAAAACCCTCCTCATAAAAAAAATGTTTATAGCATTTAGTTTTGTACAACATAAAAGACAAAATGTTAAATACATTGAATCATATATGTACACACATATATAAATACATGTTTATTATTTAGTACCAATATAGAAGTTGGATATAACTCTCAGTAATGTAAACGCCATAGCGAATACATTACAAAGCACTGATAGTTTCTGGTAGATTGCTAGATTATTGACTACTTTTCATCACTATTGCAATGATTCCGGAACTTTGCCACTTTCATGACTGTTCTCAGCAGTCTTCATCCTTTTCTGTTCCTTTCCTTTTTTTTAAATACTAACCTCATATCTTCCAGGGTCATAATACTGCTAGAAGGCCAAATCATATCTGACTGTTTAACAGTGTAATAATTGTATGGCCAGAGGGACTTTCCTTTCTTAATTATTTTTTTTCTTTACTTGCACAGAACAGAAGGTTGTGATGAAAAGGGCAAAAGTGCAAAAAATAAAAATTTAAAAGTTGAACCATAAACTTTATTTTTAAAACCTTCTTAAATTTAAGGGTGAATAAATTAGATAAACTATGTCAGCCAGAGGAAGATAATGTGCTAGAGAACCATGGTATTATCATGTCTAAATCTTATTATGTTCTGCTAAATTTTTGGTGAGTATTTACTAAAAAGCTTTTGAAAAATGTGAGAATTTCAGGAGGTAACAATAGTGAACACTAGTGCTGTTTGTTTCTTATGCAGGAATAAATCATAGCTACATATATTTTAACCAGTTACAACTAGAAGAAGATTTATTATCTGAAAGTATAAGAAGAGGGTAAATATTAGTTTTGGAGAGGAACAATTTCAAATAACACAGTGGTTTCTGGATTAAATTAAATTATACTAAAACCAGAGAACAGTAGCTTAACTAAAGCTTCACAGAATATGAGGGACTGTCCATATGTCTGCTTTTTGCTTTGGTATTTTCTTTTTTAAATAGTGAGGGAGGAAGAAAAGGCAAACTATGCAAGCCCTTTCCCAAGAGCTAAAATCTGACACTACTTTGAGGCTTTATGATGCTGTAGCTCCTGTGGAGAACTGATGCTCTCCGATACCTTCCATGTGGCTCAGTCTTTAGCATCTTAGCCTTGCTCTAGATAGCTCCATTTTTTAATAATGTATTGTCAGTCTTGAAAGACTGTTAGAAATTGGTTGAAAATATGGGGAGAGATAACATGATATTTGCAAAATTCAAGACAAAAGGTCCAGTCTTAGGCCTAAGTGCAGGTAAGCATCAATGAATACACTGGCAGTAATTTTGCATGCAGTAAAGGCTTCACAAAGGTGTGCAGTATTTACCACCTTGAGCTGAACTTTGCAATTGGTACTGCAGGGTGAGTCAGGAGGCGCGCTGGCAGGGGGAACTGTTGGACAGTGCATCCAGTAATACTCTTTTCATGCCAGTTCTCAGATTTCTTTCTCTGACTACACTCTTGCATTTTTCTGCTTTACTACTTCCCATAGAAAACTTCTACATTTAAACAAAGTAGAAACTTGTATGCATTTAACTTATTTTTTATTATAATAAAAGTGAAACCCATAGGGTGAAATGTAATTTTTCCTTTGAAAAAAAGGCTTAACAGCTGGGAATTTGGAAAAGTGAGTGAAAAAAAAGAATTTAGCTCAATTAGCTACTGTCATTCAGTAGCTTCCTCCTGGGATAACTTCATTTCTTTATTCTATTGTGCAGACCTAATTCCGTTGTTATGAAAGAGAACAGATGAAAGGAGTTAAAGAAGTCTTAACTACAGCAAATCTAGTATATCAATTTTCCATATTGTACCAAAAGAAAAGGCTGCTGTTTCTGTCCTGCAGTTTTTGCTTAGAAAGCAGTTAAGACCTCAAACCTATGAGCATCCATCATGCTCCTTGCCTTGGACGGATGTGAGTTCCACAAGGCTCTAGTGAGCCTCTACAGACATTGAAGGTTTCTAGGATTCCTATGTAAAATAAAACTTCTGAATGTACTTTCATAACATGTGTATGCAGTAAATAAAATCTGGATTTTAGAATTTCTAGGTTTCAAACATTTAACCAATGCTGTCATTAATCTGGGTAGCCAAAGAAAAAACAGTGAGATGGTTCCACTGTGAGCCTACAACTGTAACACTGCATGGAGTATGTGGTCTTTAGGTTAGAGGTCTTGTTTCTCTAAGGAAACATAGCCATGCACCTGGATCTTGCAGAGGGATCCACGGACTCAGAACTTGGCAATTTTTCTTACTCTCTGCATTCTTAAGTTGTGTGAGCCTTCACAGGTTCAGGACAAAAGACTGTACTTGACTCTCTTGGTTTGCCTGTCTTTTGATGTGCTCTTCAGGTAAGCTTTCCATCTGTTCCTCTAGGTTCTTCTTTCCACCAACCATATGTGAAAAGTATCTGTTGGTTTTGGCAGTGAGTTTGTGTCTGTCAAAACAGTGATTGCTGTACGACTTCTTCCTTCACTGCAGAGCTTTTAAGATGTGCAGCTTATGCCCTGGCCAAATTCCCAAACTGAGTATTCCCCACTTCTCTCACTTGCAGGGCCCAATCAAAGGTAGCTGGGAATTAAAAGTTTGTGTGGGAAAGCAGATATACCTCTCTGTATTATATCCATTAGACCAAGTTTGAATATTATCTCAATCTTGTTTGAAGCAGGACTTAACTGTGGTCTCCCACATACCAGGAGGGTGTTTCAGTCATCTGGCTACTGGATAGTCTTGGTAAAACTTTCTGTTGAAATTATTCCATGTTGTTTGAGTAATTCCATATTCATTGGGTAAGGGAAAGAGAAATAGAAGAGGAATTACTATAGTTTCATAATTAAGGCATTCATTCATATAGGACATCCAAAGTCAAGTCCTTTGTCTCTTCTCCTATGAATATTGAATGACTCTTATGTAGTGAAACAGCTTCAGCAGTTCCACTACGAAACACCTCACAGGATGGTATGTAGAGCACTCCTTTGAGATGTGAAAAAAATTGGTTCAGGATCTCACAGCAGATCAGCTACAACAGGGATCTGAAACAGGTCTCTCACCTGATCACTCAGCTTTTGGGTACAGTCGAGTGAACAGATGCTGGACAACCTTTCCTCTCTTACTAATTGAACCATCCTCTAAATAAAGTGTGTGTAGTGACAAGATGAGAGAGTACAATATTTTTTTTCTGCTCTCTCTGAAAGATAGAATACTTGAGTGGCTTCATGTTAAAACCTGCACACGTTCTGTAGTTAACTGTCATTACTAGACATGCATTTGCAGTAGAAAACAATAAGAATGTCATGCTTGCTCAGTGCTAAGATAATAATATCCCAAGCACAATGGCCAGTGAGCTTTAGTGTAGGCAGGAATTAAAATATCTCATGCTGTCTAAATCAGTGCTAAATGCTGCATTTAAATTGAGACTCCAAATAATGTAAGATTAGTAAACAGTTTTATGTCAGTTGGAAGTAATGAGGTAAACCTTAGCCAATGCAAGAGTCCCATTTAGATGCAACATAGCAAAAAAATCTGGATCTGAGGAATATTAGAAACAATCTGTATACAGTAACAGTGGTTGACTGGATATTAATTGCAGCTATGCCTAGAAAAATAGGAGGTGTAAGTGTTGGTTATATACGGCCCTTTGCATACCTTAGTCTATATAGGATCATTGCCAATTATTATCAACATTAATTTAGTCAGTTTATTTTCCTTCACAGTCCACATGCAGTGAAGGGATAAAACACTGGTTGTGAATAGCATGCATAATGTGTAAATAAGACACTTAATCCTATACAAAAATAATTGTATACGGTGCAATTTAGATTAGATTTCAGTCTGAAGCTCTTAAGAGTAAATGCACCTCAAATTTTTCAACCGCCTTTTTGAGGAAATTGGAAAATTCAGTTCTCTGCTGTCTTACAGTGATACAGATAACGTACACTGAACAGAAAGTAGGGAAATAATAGCTATAGTTACATCAGTTCTTGCTTTTGAGAGATATACATTTATAGGGCACATGTGACATTTTTTATGTTCTTAAAGTGGGACTTTATTACTCAAATGTTTAAATATAAAATATTGAAAATGTTTTCCTTCTCTCAGTTTTCGCAGATGTTCTTTGTTTTTAAAGTAAATATCAAAGATACTTTGAGCCAAATTCTCGTCTTGGTTATATCCAACCAAGCCTGCCAGTTTCAGTGCACTTGCTTAAGTATGTCTGATCATGGTTTTCTCTCCTCTCATATTTTCCCACCTATTCTCGCTGTCATATGCTTCACTATAGCCTAAGTTCCATATCTAATGTTGGATACTCTTAGCACAATCCCATGTAGCTCGTACTGCCAAGTTGCTTCTTTTTTTTTCACAATAGCAAAAGACTTTGATCTTTATTTACAATTGTGAAAAACCTACAGATTGAAGAAAAAGAATGTGAGAGTTGCTGCAAGAAGAAGATTTTATCAAAATCTCTAAAATGCAAGGGAAGAGGCACTTTTTTTTCCTTTTCTACTACCTTGGGCTGATAACATGAGTGGAAACTGCAGCTTTCACGTCCACAGTAGGCTTTTACCATATGTTAGTTTGCCATATGTTACCATATGTTTTATCAAATGCATAGTAGTCTTTCTGTGGATGCAGCCTTACATCGTGTCTTCATTATTAAAAATGGTACATCTTTTAGAAGTAGACTTCTAGCTGAAGATACCTTAATGGAAAGCCTTTTAGAAGACAAAGCAAGAGATAGTTTTACCTTTTTCTTCACCGATTTTCACAAGGAAGCTACAATCTCATATTAGCTATTTATCTGTAAATAACACCTTTTTGTGGCAGAGAAGATGTGTTCTTCATGTAATATTAGATTAAAATCTACTCTCGATGCTTGAGTAAAATGCAATTAGCTCAGGGTTTAAAAGGTCTTGAGCTGTGGCATTGTTACATCACATTAAATGATTTAAGCAGCAATTTTTTAAAAAAGTATTTTTGACCTTGTTCGAGACAAGGTACCATTTCCCTCAGTGGAGAGAGAATTATGTTGGCATTGAAAACTTTCAGAATTAGCATTACACCTTAAATTTAGTCATACTTTAACCAGCTTGGAAGGATTCAGAGAAGTCCCTGTATTAACCTGAGTCGGAAAACTATAGCAGTAGCCTAGATCTTTTTGTAGGAAGACAAATATAGTAGAAACCTGATCAGGACCTGTTTCCATAGTCATTTTATATCAGACCAAACTTACCAAATTCAGTTGCCTTTAGATGTTTCTCTACTAAATGCTTCACTAGAAAAAAAAGTGCTTCCTACTTACTGTTTCCTACGCTAGTAGGAAACCAAGAGGTTTTACTTTTCTGTAAGTGGTATCCAGGCTAAGCAGTGCAGCCCATACTGCTGCTGACTTGAACAGAGGAATAACATTCCTTGCCTAGTAAGCTCCAAATCCATGCATGTCGGTCCCTACATCAATCGATGCAAATCCATCTGCATATCTATATATATATATTGCACAGTGATAAGTATTAAATTAAGCTGTGTGGGCTTTTCAAGATTTGTCTGCATTGAGTTTCTCATGGTTCAATGCCCTGGCCCAGTAATACTACCCCATCAGCAGTGAAAATGTAGGGAGGAGTCGGGGGAAACAACCAAATAAACCATAAACATGGGTGAATTAGGGAGATTTAGACAAACAGCTTACTAGCAATAATTTTGTTAGACAGACCTGTCTGTGTTAGATGACTCTGTGAGGATGAAATGCTGGTCAAAATAATGCCCGTTCCACAACACTGGCCAATTTACAGTAAGAAAACAAGTATATGTAGCATCTGGAAGATGGCTGGTCAGATAGCTGAATGTGGAAGCCACTTGGAAAGAAAAAAATTAAGGCAGAAATGGGGAAATTAAACAAAAAAATAACATATAGGTCAAAAGAGCAGTGAGTTTGCTGTTCTAGTCTTTCATAACGTCCTTACACATTTTATGCATGCTTTCTTTTCTCTGGTTGAATCCCTTCTGCACACCAGTTGTTTATACTCTCCTTTAATACTGTGATCAACCCTGCCTAAACATGGTTACTTTTCAGTGATTGACTTTTTGTAGGAAACCTTTGTCAGTAATCACAGTTAGCATTCTTCCTCTCTCATCCAGCTTTAAATACAAGTTCTTTTTGATCCTTTTGCATAGATGGTTTTCATCTTCACAGAGATAGACCTTCTGCCAGCAAATACTACTGAGGCTGATTACAAATCTCCATTGCACTCAATGTCCATAAAAAAATTCTTTGGTGAGCTACTTGGGTTTGTTTCTTAGGTTCTTTTAAGTCTTTAGTGCTTCAGTGCCAGTTTGTCTATTCCTTTATAGAAAGGTTATGGCTGTAAGGTGACATGTATGATTAGCACTGTTATTTTGAAACGTATATAGTTTCGTCCTAATCTTTAGTGCTGTAAAAAAAGTCTGAATTTTTAAAATATTACCACTCATTATGCATTTCTCATGATCATTTGACTTCTGAAATCTGTAATTGGTTTATCAATGACATACAGATTATAACTCGGAAAAGAAACACCTCTAAGATTATCAAAGATGACAACTGTTTGATAAATTGATAAGCAAGTTTAATAACCTGCTTCATTAAGTAGAAGTAGAAATTAATCTGCAGAGACGTTTATATGTAAAAAGAGAAAGTCAATTGCTCAGTGATTTTTTTTTAATTATAATAACAAATCTATTACCAAATGAAGCAGGTTCTTTGGCTGTCCATCTCGCAATTGCACAGAAGGGTAGTGCTTAGTACAATGAGATCAATTAAACAGTAGAGAAAATGTGCCATTTTACAAATTACTAACAATTACTCTAGCTTCTTTCTGAGTTATGGGGTCTGCCAGATTCTTCTGAAGCTCCTTTTGGAAGCTTCGTGGTCAAAATCAAGATCCAGCAATTTATAATTCAGCTAACCATCATTTCCTAAGTTCATGCAAAGTGACAAACCCTAAAGGAAAACAATGGATTTTTTTTTTAACTTTACAGACTTATCTTTCCCATTTTTCAGGCTCTGGTTGCCAAACTGTCAATGTTCCAAGGGTAACGCAGGTTATTCCTTATGAGCATTCAGATCAGAAGCAACTTAAATAGCACTGGAAATCACACAGAAAATACTGTGTCATTAATTATGACAACTTAGCTCTGAAACATGTTTTTGATGTTCTTTGCACTGAGTTGTTCTGAACCTTTTAAGATATTCTGATGGTATGCAGACAAAATTATCTTTTTTAATATTCTTGATATTATCTTTGTTATCTTAGTTATAATAACTAATGTTATTATAACTTTATCTTATCTATAACTTTATTATAACGTTATCTTAGTTATAATAACGTTAACTTAGATATAATAACGTTAACTTAGATATAATCTTAGTTATCCAGACCCCAAATAATTTCTCTTCTAATATTTTTGCTATTACTGAGAGATCCATCAAGGTTTGAAGTTCCCAAAATCCACCTTTTAGTGAACTTTCTACACAGATATGCCATATGCCTCCCAAACTTGATTTCTATTTTTAAGCATGCTAAATTTTCAACTTCTCCATGCAATTTTACCTTGTTTTTAGGCTTCTGCACAGCAGACAGCTCCCTGGATCAAAAATGTTGTACAACATGCATTAGGCAATATTAAGGCTAGCCAATTAAGCAGTGCTTCTGCTGAGTAGAAGACTATCTCCTTTATCATCATACACCATCAGCTTCCTAATCCCTTCAAGCAATGAGTCTGACGATTATTTTACATTTCCACTATACCTATAAATGCACTATTCTTCCTGAGCATTGCTGCATGTTTTACTTTTATACTGCATTCTTGACTACCACTTGCTGTATACTGTCAGAGAGAAGACGGCAGCAGTGAGCACACCTGTGGGAGGTCCGCCCAGGTAGAGGAACTCCTCTGCTTAGTGACAGAGCTCAGGGAGGAGGTGAGTAGGTTGAGGAGTATCAGGGAGTGCGAGAGATAGACAGACTACTGGCATGGCACCCTATCTTCCCTGAGAAAGGCCCAACAGTCAGACAGGATGCAGGATATGGAGGATTCCCTATCCTCTCTCCACCTGGCTGAACACAGTGACTTAAGGTATAGGGGGCAATGGCAATGAGTAGTAGTAGTAGTAGTCACTCTCCTCTGTGACTACCCCACCTTCCCAGGTGCCCTTGCATAATAGGTATGAAGCTCTGCAAGTGGTACCAAACAATGACAAAGACAATGTTTCATCTAGCTTGGAGGTGTCACCAAGCTTAACTTGGCTTACTCCCTGTGTCAAAACTGCTTCCATAAAGAAAAAAAGACAGGTCATTGTCATAGGAGACTCCCTTCCAAAGGGAACAGAAAGCCCAATATGCAGACTGGACCCACTTCTTGGAGAAGTCTGCTGCCTCCCTGGGGCCCAGGTAAAATATGTGAAGAGAAAACGTCCTACCCTGGTATGGCCCTCAGATTATTATCCATTATTGATTTTTCAGGTAGGCAGCGATGAAGCTACAACTAGAAGTCCGAGGGCAATCAAGAGAGACTTCAGAGCCTTGGGACAACTGGTTAAGGGATCAGGAGCACAAGCAGTATTCTCCTCTATCCTTCCAGTTGCAGGGAATGATGAGAGAAGAAACAGGAAGAGCCAGCAGATCCATACCTGGCTCCGAGCCTGGTGTCACCAGCAGAATTTTGGGGTTTGTGATCATGGGTCGGTCTACATGACACCAGGCCTGCTGGTGACAGATGGGGTACACCTGTCTCAAAGGAGGAAAAGGGTCATTGCACAGGAGTTAGCAGGGCTCATTGAAAAAGCTTTAAACTAGATTTGAAGGGGGAAAGGGATAAAACCAGGCTCGCTAGGGATAAGCCTGAAGGTGGCACACCAATGATTGAAGGTTGGTGTGCTAGCAAGGTTCTTCAGTCTGCCATCTCAGTGGAGGTAGCGGATGGAGATCCATGTGGCGGCAAACACGCAAGGGTTACTGATGTGTTAGAAACCATGGAAGCACCTGAGAATGGTCACATAGGATTTAGGGCTTCTTTCCCCAAAAAGGTGGCAGGATCAGTAGCCCAACTGAAGTGCATCTACACCAACACATGCAGGATGGGCAACAAACAGGAGGAGCTGGAAGCCATTGTGCAGCAGGAAAACTATGATATAGTTGCCATCACAGAAACATGATGGGATGGCTCGCACAACTGGAGTACTGCAATGGATGGCTATAAACTCTTGAGAAGGGATAGGCAAGGAAGGAGAGGCAGTGGGGTAGCCCTGTATGTTAGGGAGTGTTTTGATTGTCTGGAACTTAATGATGGTGACGATAGGGTTGACTGTTTATGGGTAAGAATCAGGGGGAAGGCCAACAAGGCAGATATCATGGTGGGAGTCTGTTATAGACCACCCAACCAGGGTGAAGAGGCAGACAAAATATTCTATAAGCAGCTGGGAGAAGTCTCACAATCGCTAGCCCTTGTTCTCATGGGGGACTTCAACTTACCAGATGTCTGCTGGCAATACAATACAGCAGAGAGGAAACAGTCTAGGAGGTTCCTGGAGTGTGTGGCAGATAACTTCCTGACACAGCTGGTGAGGGAGCCAACTAGGGAAGGTGTGCTGCTGGACCTGTTGTTTGTGAACAGAGAAGGACTTGTGGGTGATGTGATGGTTGGAGGCTGTCTTGGGCATAGCAATCACAAAATGATAAGAGTTTTCAATTCTTGGAGATGTAAGGAGGGGGGTCAGCAGAACTGCTACCTTGCACTTCCAGAGGGCAGACTTTGGCCTGTTTAGGAGACTGGATGACAGAGTCCCTTGGGAGGCAGTCCTGAAGGGCAAGGGAGTCCAGGAAGGCTGGACATTCTTCAAGAAGGAAATCTTAAAGGCACAGGAGCAGGCCATCCCCATGTGCCAAAAGACGAGCTGGCAGGGAAGAAGATTGGCCTGGCTGAACAGAGAGCTTTGGCTGGAACTCAGGAAAAAAAGGAGAGTTTATGACCTTTGGAAGAAGGGGCAGGCAACTCAGGAGGACTACAAAGATGTCGTGAGGTTATGCAGGGAGAAAATTAGAAGGGCCAAAGCCCAACTAGAACTTGATCTGGCTACTGCCATAAAAGACAATAAAACAGGTTTCTATAAATACATTAGCAACAAAAGGAGGGCTAAGGAGACTCTCCATCCTTTATCGGATGCAGGGGGGAAACATAGTGACAAAGGATGAGGAAAAGGCTGAGGTACTTAATGCCTTCTTTGCCTCAGTCTTTAATAGGAAGACCAGTTGTTCTCTGGGTACCCAGTCCCCTGAGCTGGAAGACAGGGATGGGGAGCAGAATGAAGCCCCCATAATCCAAGGGGAAACAGTTAGCAACCTGCTACACCACTTAGACACGAACAGATCTAGGAGGCCTGATGGGATCCACCCAAGGGTACTGAGGGAGCTGGCAGAAGTGCTCACCAAGCCCCTTTCCACCCTTTATCAGCAGCCCTGGCTAACCATGGAGGTCCCAGTTGACTGGACGTTAGCAAATGTGATGCCCATCTACAAGAAGGGTCGGAAGGAGGATCTGGGGAACTAGAGGCCTGTCAGTCTGACCTCGGTACCAGGGAAGGTTATGGAGCAGATCATCTTGAGTGCCATCCCGTGGCACGTACAGGACAAGCAGGTGATCAGGCCCAGTCAGCATGGGTTTATGAAAGGCAGGTCCTGCTTGACTAACCAGAATCTCCTTCTGTGACAAGGTGACCTGCTTAGTGGATGAGAGAAAGGCTGTGGATATTGTCCACCTAGACTTTAGTAAAGCCTTTGACACCATTTCCCACAGCATTCTCCTGGAGAAACTGGCTGCTCATGGCCTGGATGGGTGTACTCTTTGCTGGGTAAAAAACTGGCTGGATGACCAAGCCCAAAGAGTGGTGGTGAATGGAGTTAAATCCAGCTGGCAGCCAGTCACAAGTGGTGTTCCCCAGGGCTCAGTATTGGGGCCAGTTCTGTTTGATATCTTTATCAATGATCTGGACAAGGGGATTGAGTGCACCCTCAGTAAGTTGGCAGATGACACCAAGTTGGGCAGGAGTGTTGATCTGCTTGAGGGTAGGAAGGCTCTGCAGAGGGACCTGGACAGGCTGGATCGATGGGCCGAGGCCAATTGTATGAGGTTCAACAAGGCGAAGTGCTGGGTCCTGCACTTGGGTCACAACAACCCCATGCAATGCTACAGGCTTGGGGAAGAGTGGCTGGAAAGCTGCCTGGCAGAAAAGGACCTGGGGGTGTTGGTTGATAGTGACTATGAGCCAGCAGTGTGCCCAGGTGGCCAAGAAGGCCAATAGCATCCTGGCTTGAATCAGAAGTAGTGTGGCCAGCAGGACCAGGGAAGTGATTGTCCCCACTGGTGAGGCCGCACCTCGAATACTGTGTTCAGTTTTGGGCCCCTCACTACAAGAGAGACATTGAGGTGCTGGAGTGTATCCAAAGACGGGCAACGAAGCTGGTGAAGGGTCTAGAGCACAAGTCTGATGAGGAGTGGCTGAGGGAACTGGGGTTGTTTAGCCTGGAGAAAAGGAGGCTCAGGGGAGACCTTATCGCTCTCTACAACTACCTGGAAGGAGGTTGTAGTGAGGTGGGTCTCAGTCTCTTCTCCCAAGTAACAAGCCATAGGACGAGAGTAAACAGCCTCAAGTTGCACCAGGGGAGGTTTAGATTTGATATTAGGAAGAATTTCTTCACTGAAAGTGTTGCCAATCATTGGAACAGGCTGCCCAGGGAAGTGGTGGAGTCACCATCCCTGGAGGTATTTAAAAGATGTGTAGATGTGGTGCTTAGGGACATGGTGTAGTGGTGGACTTGGCAGTGCTAGGTTAACAGTTGGACTTGATGATCTTAAAGGTCTTTTCCAACTTAAATGATTCTATGTTTCTATGATTCTGTAACAATGTCACCAACATTGAGAGGAATATGAGAGCGACTTCCAGTTCCTCTAATAACTCTTAGCAAATTTACATGCCAGGGTTAGGAAAATGGCTTGCAAATTACTGATAGTCATCAGAGTAAAAGTATTTTTTTAGAGGAAAAGAAAGTCTTCATATTTTTAAGTTTGAATAGGTAGATAAGGAGAAAACCATTTCCAACAGACATCAAAACAAAGAATTAAGAGAATTTTTATGGTGTGGGAATAGCTCTAGTCTGAAAAACTAGTGATAGGTTGACCAGGATTGCTAAGGGAATGGGTGATAAGTAGTTGTTGGTGGTGGGGTTTTGTTTTGTTTTGTTTTTAACATAAGTTTGAATTCTGGGATAGAGTTTCACACTGATACATTCTAATTAGTAGAAACTTCTGCTCAGAACTTGAATCCTGGTCTTTTATAAACAGCTCTATGGGGAGCATTAAGCCTCTGGTCTTAGGCACTTACCCAATATCCCCAGGAAACCAAAGCTCAGGCTCCGGAACTCAGTTCTTAATTACACAAGATACTTCTATGGGCAAACTCAAGTTATGTCAAGGAATATTTTAGACTTCAAGAGCAAGTTAAGCTATCTGAGTAGACACAGTTTCAGATCCCTTCAGTGCACTTTGCATTAATCAGTTCTAATTCTCTAGCTTTCCCCTATCCTGAAGGCTCTCTGATGTATTCTGGTATGTCACAGGTTTTGCTGTGTTTCTTTGCTTGTACCTGTAGTCTTATTTGCTACTATCATAAGCTTTCATAAGCTTTCGAACTTTCTGTCATTGCTTTGTTCCAAGTTACTACTGAAAGGTGACTCTGATGAAAAACAGAAAAGGGAAAATACCAGTTCACATGCTGACATAAGCTATTTAATCACTAGTTCTTTCAACTTTGGACGTTACAATTATTTAAAAGAACCACTACCTAGTATTAAAAAAAAAATCATAAAAATAGGTCGGTGGTGACTAGCATGGATCTGTGTGTGAATGAAATCAGTTCAGGTATTGTACAACATTTGATGCAAGCTTAATGTGCTGTTCTAGGTTTTAAAATTATTGTCTTCTCTTATCCTTCATGAATGCAAAGGAAACTTCACAGTGGTTAATGTGAAATAATGACATGCAATGACAAAAATACTCATGTTTTCTAATAACTCTGCTTCCTGTAGTGTTTTAGTGCTTAATTGTGGGAGGATTTATCCACAGTATGTGTTGACTAGTACTATTTTTATGCAGAAGAATAATACAATTATCTTCTTGCTTTGATCTTTTCTCTCTACTCCCTTAGTAATTTTCTGGTTTTATTTACAGAATTAAAATCAAAAGCAGTAAGGGGGGGGGGGGGGGGGGGGGAGATGTCATAGTTTTACAACCCACCTTATTTATCTAGTTCTTTATCCTGAACTTATGGCCACCATTGTTTTCCATTGTAATATACGCAACATCATCATCAGGATTTATCTAAATCAAGAGGGGAAAAGTCATAAAACTAGATACAAAGATATAAAGCAAGGGGAGAGGAGGAGAGCAATGTCACATACAGTAAAATATTACATATACTGTGCAACAACCACAAAATGTGCAGTATATTATATGCAAGCCACTTTCAAAATAGTAGGTCTGTTTGTATGAGTAAAGTGAACAGGTTTTAAACCCATAGAAATTCCTTTACAGGCATGTTCTTAGTTCTTTAACTTTATTTATTGGAATTTAAATGTATTATACAAGAACAGATCTTTTTATAGATACTGCAACAGATGGTCAAACACCATGCTTACCTACAATTATATCCAAAATCAGTGTGGATGGTTATATCATCAAAGACAATAAAGGAACAAATGTTCACAAGCAAATCTGAACCATTAAAGACCCAACCTACCCTGCAGAAATCTAGTAGGCCAAGTAGAGTCCAGAATCTACACCTGGTGCTCCCAAACGCTGGAAAGTCTGTTAGATGAAGAGAGGGGTTAGAGTTCCTCCCAGATGAAACAATACATTAGTTTGTGTAAATGAGTTTAAAACACATCAGCTGAAATAATGTAATATTTATTTTTTAAATCACAGCTTTTAAAAACCTTATTTCTAAAGCAGTGTTTTTAAAACCTTGAAAGTAGAATGAAACTTAAAATCATAAAATACTAAATGTTTTCATTTGGCTAGGAAAACATGTTTTAGATAAACCACAAAAACCATTTCTTTTGACTTTGGAAAAAAGCCAGCAAGTCAATTATTTGCTCAGTTCTATTTGCAGCGATAGAAAATAGCCCTAACTTCCATATGGCTGCAGAGGCAAACGCTGCTTCAAAGGTGGGTACTTCTGCTTGGAGATTTTCATGATAGTCTTTCTCACAGGTAGTCAGAATACTCAGAGCTGGCCTGATTATTGGGATACTTACATAGTCAAACCAGGATTTAATAATGCCTAAACATTTGCCTGTCGAGAAAGTGTAAAAGAAGGTGGCTATAGCAGCCCTCATCTTTTCTCAAGTAATTCCTCTCAAGGAATTACAGATTGGTTAGCTGATAAAAGGATGCCATTGCATTTCTCCTCTCTGATGCAGACTGAATCAATTTGTGCAGCTTGTGTTTTGGTATCTTGCAGTGTAGACAGATAAAAGTATTCTTCAGTATATTTCCCTTTCAACACCAGTGATATGGCTTTCATTGTTGCTCTAAAACAAATCACGCTCAATCTTGAAACCCTAATTCACATAGGTAAAGATTAGACTTGACCCATTGTTTTGGCTTTATAAGCACTTACCTTTGTATCTATTGTCTGTCAAGTTTTCCAGAGTGGTCTATTCAGTATCATCTCCCTGAAGTGACTGGTTAAAATTTGTTTGTATTTGTGTGTCTGAGTTGGAGGGAGTGAAAATCAAGAGAAATACTTCCATATTACCTTTTAAAATAAATACAAATATAAGAAATTATTAAATGTTTAATATTTTTCTTTGTCTATATTCATTACAAATCTCTCAATACCATGGTTTGTTTGATATTTGTTGTTCACACTTGATACTTGGTAAAATATTTTATAATACAAACTTACTGATTCCTTAATTCAAAACCTCCTTGGAATTCATAATGTTTTTGACTGGTTTGCAATTATTTGAAGATTTTAAAATACCATGAAAGTTAAAAGGACTGCTTTGAAAAATGCCGTTAGAAAAAATAATATATGCCCTTTAAAGAGAGCTTCTTAGGACTGTGCCCTTCAGTTGTTTATTATTTGTTCATGCTGTTTATATAATTTTAGCCTTCAGTATCAGTAACCGAATTGCATGTGAACTTCCCTTTCACTTTTGCTATTTTTTTTATATATGCTGCATTTACTTACAGTAGAAAACAGAATGGTAATTAAGGAGAGGGGAGGGAAGGTATTTTTCTCTACTTCCTTTTGAGAGGAATAGCCAAGATGCCGGTACTAATGCTATCCAGAACGGAGCACATTCTAGCTTAATTCTGTGTGCTGTTTGCAGTGTCATTATCATCAGTGCTAGTATCACTGGTTCTGTATGAGAATTAGTATGAGAGAGAGCGCGTGTACAAAAAAGGCAGTAGGATTGTATAGCAAATGAGCAGATCTTACTTGACAAACGAAAGCTCCTAATTTTTCAAAAACATCACGAAAGCATTTGTGAAAATAGCCTAATGGAATGAATCAGGAACATAATTTTTGAGTACAGATGTTCTTAAAGGATAAATCAGACCTACTAGGCTTCAAATGACAACTCCAGCCTGAATCACCTCTACTCAAAAGTTGTACAAACCACTGAAAGGCATCAGATGGGAATGCCCATCAATATCCCTTCCACCAAAACCCAGCTGAGAAGTGCTGCAGAGTTTCTTCTCCCTCCCTCTTTACTGGCTGGCATACTTCCATCAGGTCTCTTGCATACACAAACTGCTATCACGTGGGGGTGATGGAAAGCAGAAGTGGATAGTTATTTTCATTCCCTGTGCAATCCTTCAGAACTTATTCCCAATACTTTGTATTTCATGTGGCAGGAGAGGAGAGCACCGCCTTGCTAGTGGAGTGACACTGCTGAATTCAGTACCAGAAGCTTTACAGAACAAAACCCAACAGTTAGTTAATCTGTGATTGTGACTACAGTATCATTGGACTCCAACTCCTTAATAGTCTACAATGATTTATAGTCAGATTGTTCCATGATAATAAAATATCAGATGTGTTTATTAGAAAGTTTCTTAACACAATTTGTAAGCCCCAGTCATTTGCCTTGTGGAGGGGCTTTGTATTCAAATGTAAATTTAAGGCTATAATCTCCAAATGGTTTGCTATGATTTCTAAACCTGTCAAGCAACTTGGGTTGATTTTTCATTTCCAAATGAAAGGTAGAATGCTTTCCTGTTGTTTTGGCTAAGCCCAGAGGGTTCTTGTCTATTCTAGCAGCATTTCACCCGACTAAATTTTCAGAGTTAATTTGAATATACAGTCAAAGATAAACTTTTAACTGAGGGCTTTGAACATAAAAATTAAGAACATTTAAAACACCACCACTGTATGAATAACGGCAGGAATCCCTGTAATTCAGATTGCATCCATGTAGTGAACTCAGGAGCATTCCCATCTCTGGATCAGATCATCTCTCTCTCAGGATGAGATCTCTCATCCTGACCCCTTGGGGTGCACCGGTCCTGCCTGAGCCTTGGTTTCTGTGGCCAGTGAAGGTGAGCCCATAGACATGAATGGAACCACTAAGCCCTTCAAACTGCTTCCTGAGTGTCCTTGTGTATGCTTCTGTACTTGAAGAATAATTTGGCCCTCTAAATTCCAGATTAAAAGAAAACAAACAAACAAAAACAACAAAAAAACAAATCAAACCAAAAACCCCCCTTTCATTAATTAAGTTGCTGCAGTTAGGCTTGCTGACTGTATAGCAAATAAGCAGGAAATCTTTAAAGGGGAAAAAAAAATAAAGGAAGGGAGGAAGAGAAACTTGGATAGATTGTTGCTGAAATATAGCCTGGTCATGCTGCTTCCAGCCTGTCGAAACACAGTTCAGTTTATGTTGTTTTACAAATAGATAGGTATTTTGTCATGGCATGATTGTCTGCCTTTCAGTTCAAATGACATTGTATTAGTCTGCAAAGCCAGAAGATCCTTTCTCTTTGGGATATTATCTGCATGGTATTAGGATTAGATAAAATGAGATTATGGCAAGCATTTGGCTTAGATTTTTTCTGCATTTGTCCTTCCGCAGAAAGACAGTTTGCCTATTTTCAGTATAATGCAAAGATTTTGTTTCCTGCATTAACAGACATATTTAATACTTACCAAAATGGGCTTTATGCTTGTAGTTTGTTAATTTGCCAACCAGTGGCTCCTCACATATAAACTGTTATTGCTGTGTTGAAATCAATGTATATATGTTGACCTGCATCAGTTAAGCATTTGTCTATGTGTATTTTAGTCTTAATTCCTAAAATTATTATTCTAGCTGTGACTTGAGCTCCTTTTCTTAATCTTGTAATCTGGAAATAGTAACTTCCTATTACTCTCGTTCAATTCAGAATGCATTTCTATCTAGCTGAAGATGGGGATAATAATATTTTCACTTTTAGGATAAGTAAAGTTTATTAATTGGGGTTTGTATAGCAATAGGAAATGATTAAAAACACTTAAAATTCAAGGAAAGATTATGTCACTGAAGAACATAAAGATGTAATTTAGGCACCATATCTTACAAAAGTTTACATGTCATTCTCCATGGAGAATTATGGAATTATATCAGTATATGGAATAATTGTGTGATTTGTACTACTTCGCACTGCTGTAAATTAATAAGTGAGACGTTCCTGAAATCAAAGCTTAGGAAACCTTAAAAACGGAGGGTGGAGAGGAGGAACAGACTGATGCAATGATAGGTGCTATCAGCAATTTAAATCTGCTAGCCACATTGTTACCTGTAAACTATTCTAAGGTTAAAAAAAAAAACAAACGTCATTCCTAGTGGACTGTTCTGAAAATACAATTTCATAGTGTTAATCATGTGGTAGTAGGTCTGGATGCTTAAAGGATATTATAGATGTTTCAGAAAGCAGCAATAAAGCACGTATTTAGTAAAGGAGACTTGACCAATCCTAAGTATTCCATGATTATTTAGCTAAAGTCTTTCTAAAAATGGCTGCTTTTTTTAATTTAGTAAATTACTCATGAATATGAGATTACTTCAATATTTATTGCCTTAATCAGGAAAGCATATGAGCAGGAGCTTTCTTGGGGACTGCTGAGAACCTCTGAAGTGTTGCAAAGGATACATAAACCCAAATATAGAGCTTTTTCTTTTTTCTCTCTCACACGCACATGCGAGTGAGTGTGTACACGCGCACCCCGCTCACACTCTTTGTCCTTCACGTTTCATTTCCCCATGCTCTGTGTCATAGCTATGGTGATCTGCCCAGCAGTCAATAGTCACCATGCAGGCTAGATGAATTCTCAGGAAGGCAGTGAAGCCTTTTTGTGGTAGGAGGGTAAGCAATGCAACCTACTTGTACTGCTGTGGAGGTTTTTTGTTGTTTTTGGAGGGTTTGTTTGCTTGTTTGGTTTTGTGTTGTCTTTTTGGTTTTTTTAAAAATACGATCCACTGGAAAATGTGTTTGGAGAGAAAAACAACCCATAATGACGTTCTGTTGAAACAAGTGATGCTTGGCTTGCTGAAAACCAGAAGGAAAATAATGACATAAAAATTGTCCTTGTTCAGGAGCAGTAAGCAAAGATTATATATAATTGGACAGTTATGAATCAATGAAACTGTATACTTTTTCATGCATCTTGGCAAAAAGTCAAGCTTCCTATGTATAAGAAATCAGGATCAGAACACTTCTAGAATAAAATAATTAATTTCTTTAACTTTGTGTTTTCTGGGATGGAACAAGATAACTTTGATCTTTCCTTTTGAAATATATTCCATTTCAGTCCTGAAGCTTTTCTGAATTATGATGGGAAAAGCTTCACTTTCCTTTTCAAGAACAGCCCTAAATTTAAACATCTATTTCATAAGTATATTAAGAGAATAAATAATTGTGAATTACTAGATTTTGCTATCATGTATTCTGCAGTCACTTGAGTCCATTGATAGAATTACAGTCTGGTAAGTCAAATGTTCCTAGCTTTTGTTTTGTATTATACTATGGATTTTGGTTTCTGAGTCCTCTGCTTCTTTTCATTCTCTGGTTCTACTTTCTGCACATTCCTTCAATACACCTTCAGTATTTCCTAGATCTTGTGATGGTATCCTACTGGATAGGTTTTTCACATTCATCTAGTGATGCTGATTCTTCAATTTGATGGGTATGACATTGCAGCTGTGAATTTGATTAGATAATAATGAGGTTTATTTTTATCCAACTGTTCTCATTTTTTTCATCACAATTCTTGTATTATTTAGATGTTTTATATTTTCTAGATGTATTATCCTGATGAAGAATCTGGAAAGAACCATGAACCAAGATTAATTGTTTTTAAATCTGTATTTAGAAAATTGCAGAAAAGTACTATGAAGCAGGAAGGTAATGCAAAAAGTGTCAGGAAAGACTCACATGCTTGAGAAGTATATTTTGAGATCGTGTTTTTTGATGGAAATGCAGCTGTCAGCAGTGGAGGAGTGAGATGCAACAGGTTTATTTTTAAGTTGTGGGGATTTATTTACAATATGGATCAAAGGAAACTGTTTCTTTAAAGAACAGTGGGCAGGGAATTGCTGACAAGAGAGTGTCCTGATGAAAAGAAATCCAATAGTCATGATGATCTCTAATGAATTTAGTCAATGAGGGACAAATCTTGAGATACTTTACATGCTAGCAAAAAGGGAAAGTCTTCTTCAAATGTGGATGTAAGCAGCAGGAACTTGCTCTGGAGATATTCTCTCACTCTTCACATCAGTGCAACTTACCAGAGAGAGCAAGAAGGAATGATGAATATTAGGAGACTCGTCAAGGGTGTAACAGATGGAGATTTACAGAGACATAACTTTAGGAAGGGACAGAGAATTTCTACTCCTTCCTGTCTTCAGTAACAATAGATCATAACCCTAACCCTTTCCTGTGCTGAGACTACAGTCTCATAGCTGTTGCAAGCAAATTTTACTCAAGCTTTAATTTGAAATTTTAAAGTAAGGTCTTTCAGTCATGTTTTAGTTCACTTTTGAAAGTTTCATGCACAGCTGTCCAAATCTCTTAACTGAGTGCTTCTTCATTTAGTATGTGTAAGTGGCTGCAAGTTCAAATAGGACACCATGGTATCCAACTATCTGAACCACTCAGGGGTAAGCTACAGAGAAAAAAAAATCATTTAGAGCACAATGTTGAGAATATTATTCAATAAAATATTGTAATTCAGTAGAGAATTAAAAAGGTTTGAAACCAGAAGTTTTCCTAAGTAGGATGACTGAGGGTTAAATCCCATGGGAATGGACTATTTAATGAATACTATTGAGCCCACTAAGCCCAGGAGCATGACTGTGTTTGAATCTCATGCATGCTACAGGTCATAGTCCAATACTATGGTCCAGCCTTCAGAAATAAGGTCTAATCATGACAATTTTTGCCAGTGTTAAAAGCTGGCAAATACACACACACACATATATACGTATATGTGTATGTCACCTAAAAGTTCATATATCACAGGATATTCTTCTAAAACCAAAAGTGGATGATGTAACTTCCTTTCTTTTCTACTCATGTAAAATCTTTGTGCTTGATGTGTTTTCTTCTTTCTTGAATTCATTTGAAGTTGTTTTGTTTTGTGATTTAGAAGAGGAATTTAAGGTGATGTGATATTTGCTTTCCTATTCGTTTGTTTACTATTGGCCTAGATAAGGTTGGTTATTCTCATTTTTGTTTTCTAAGAATGCTTCAAACGGGCAAATAGACCTGTCATCTCTAGTAACATCACATATGGGGTAAAAGAGGGTGTTGATAAGAAGTTTACTCCTACTTATTTCTGCACCAACTCTGGGCAAGGGGAGGCCTAGAGGAGAATATTTTCATTTCTGCAGTTAACAATTTCCAGCACAAATGATTGCATGCAGGAGTCCTATTCATAGAAATATAAAGACGAAAGGGACTGCAGGACATCATCCCAGTCCTGAAAAGATAATCAATTATATTTGAGTAGTTCTAGAAAGACTTGTGTCTGTGCTATTCTGAAATAATTCTAACAGTGGAGACTGCACTGTCTTGTAGGTGATCCTTTATACCGCTTCCCTATCCTTACTGTTGAGAAGGTTTTCATAATATCTACACTGAATCTTAATTGCTGCAATTTAGCACATTTCTTTTTGTCCTATCCATCATTGTTATTGAGAACAGGTTATTTCCTTATTCTTTTGAAACAGCCTTTCATGTATTTGAAGGCTATTATCGTGTTCCATCTCAGTTGTCTCCTCTCTAGCCTAATTCTTTCAAGCTTTATCGCAGCTCATGTTCTCTAGACTCTGGTCATGTTGCTCTCCTCACATTTCTCTCAATTGGCTCATGTCTTCCTGGAGTCTGATGTCCAAATTTGTACCTGGTATTCCTGCTGAGACTTTATTAATGCAGAGCTGAAGGGAAGAATTACTTCACATTTTTGCAGGCTGTAATTGTATTTGTACATTCCAGTATGCTGTGAGCAGATGCCGACTCACGGTGTCACCCTGAACCATGTTCAAGCATGGAGGCTCACGCTAAAACTAGGCAACTAAAGAGAAAAGAAGTACTGATCATTCTACCCTCCCACATATCTATTAGATAAATATGATGAAGGCTTATTGAAGATTGATCAACTGAAAAGGTATGGAAAAAAGTCCTCATCTTGACGAAAAATACATTTGCTGTTTACCACAACAAGATATCAGTGATCAACATTTACTAATTTCAGAGTGCTTGACTCATCCTATTCACCAACCACTGCAAATTTGGAAGTCTTATCAAGAGAGAAATCATGCAGTGCAGATTAATGGCCAGCTTTGTGTTAAGGCTCTGGGTTTTCTCAGTCCTTGTGTTTATAGTCACCTAGGTCAGAAAATTTCCTAATAAGGTTTATGTAGCTATGGCTAAATATTGATGAAATATCTGCTGATCTCATCACTGTGACCAAAAACCTCAGTGGTACAGCAGTTTGTCCTTTTCATATGAAGAGATTAAATTAGAGATTCTAAATAAATTAACAAAAACTTAACCCTTGTTTACCACCTGGGTCTGTATTGAGTAGCAATGCAGGAATTCCCTGCTGTTAGTTGTATTTACAAACAACATTTCCCCAAACTGTAGCAGTACTGGAAAGGAAGAAGAAAACTTCTTCAAATGCATAACTAGAATTTTCCTTCCACAAAACTAATCTTGTGAATCTGCTTATTTTTGAGCTTCTTTAGGGAAGAAAGCCTTTGCTGTATTGCTTACACATTATAAATCTCCTTTGATGAAAAAAATGAAAGAAGTGCAAACTAACAATGATACATTTTATATACAAAAAAACTTTTTCATATACTGAGTTGTATAATTGAAGCCCATCTTGACTAGAGAAGTTACTTTAGAAGTTTTTAAGGTTGTAAGCTGTTTCCCCCTGTGCAATTCAATAGCTCATTACCAGTTAAATATAATTATATTATACTGTTTATAGATCCAGTGTTCTGGAGGAATTCCACAAGAAGGAAATGCACTTGTGGGGTATACTGTATATCTAATGGATACTTATTTTAATGGCATAGGTATTGCTCTAAATCTCTTTTTGCATTAATGACAAATTGATCATTAGTGTGAAGTGGGTGAGAATTAAAAATAGCTTCTAATAATTTATAGCTCATATTGATTTTGCTGGAATATTTTAACACTAAGGTTGTGTCCACGTCTTTGTCTTGTGTAAATTCCATTCAGGTCAATGGGATGTTGGCTGAAATGATTCAACAACCTGTCCTTCAACTCTCGCTTTGTGGTGTTCAACCAGAGCATGTGTATCAGAGCTCGAAAGTATGTGACAACATGAACATTACTCTTGCTTAAGTTGTAATTCATAAACTTCTCATGTTGTTGTAATTCTAGTGTAGAAGTTCACTCTTAGCCAAACGAGGGTTACTCATTGTCCCATACAATGCAAGTGCAAATGCTTCTTTCTGCTACAATGGGAAGGTAAGAAACAGGGATCCGGATCACAAGCTTTGTGTTAGGTTATGTGATCGAAGGCGGGTACATCCCCCTTTTATGCAACAAACGTAGAGCACATGCCCTGTTACGTACCCAATGCACAGGCTGTATCCCTGTTAGGTGCTTGACACAGAGGGTTTATCTCCTACCACTTGACCTGACGCAGGTGGTGTGCCCACATCTCACACTGAGCTTTATCACTAATATTGTAAGTTTAAATCTGGTAACAGTGATTAATATTTAGGGTAGAACAATTATATTTTCATTAAAGCTAGCTTACAGGAGCAAAGTAAATGGAAACTGAGGTTCTTAGTACCAAGCATTGAAATTTATATCATAATATTTAATCTTCCTTCAGTACTTTTGTGTTCCTTGAGTAGGAATTGAGTGAAAACAAGGTGAAGGCTTTCAGGGCATTACTTAGAGTAGGAGTTTTATTGAGTAAAGTGCCCTGATTTGAGCTATAGGAATTAACTAATTTTAGGTTTAGAGTCAGTTCCGAAAAGAAAGTATTTGAGACAAGATTTGTTCAATCCCAACTGAAAAATAGTGATGAAGAAAAGGCATTTAATTTTGTTAAACCAAGACAACAAAAAATGATGAAAGGGAACATAATTTTTAAAATGAAATAATTTTTTTAAATGTGATGCTTTAATTTTCATAATGTCTTTTCTTTATTTTTCACTACAAATAATTTGAGAACTTTTCATGTTACCAAATGAAGAAAAAGTTTCACTGCAAGTTTTTCCTTGGCTCCACTGTTTTCACTGCTTTATAAAGCACTTTGATATATCTGGATGAGAAGGACTACACTAGTACTAAGGTTTTTTTAAACAAAGCAGCCACAAATCAGTAGCATATGCAGTACCAACTCCACTAACAAAACTACAGTTCTGTGAGAGGCAAGGATATGGAAAAACCATGATAATTCATATTATGTGATTGTCTTCCTCCAATGCGTGACATAATTCTGATTAAAATTACTGGCAGTACTTTGTGTGCATCAAAAGAAAAACAGCTCCAGGAACTGACATCCTGTTAAATGTGGAAGAGCTATTAAAGGCTAGTGTGGTTCAATATGGTGGTTTTTGAAAACTTCCTATCGAAAACCCAGTATGTATTATGCCCCTAAGCTTTTCTGGGCAGTAATGCTGAACTGTGTAACCAAAGATGGCCAGCAGTGCACCCGTATTTTCTATTGAAATTTATGATAGTTTTAGCACGTGCAAAGATTCAAAGAGCAGGTTTCAGACCATTATCCTTTTTAGGGCCCCATTCTTCTCATTTTACTTGTTAGAAACAAAATTAGATCCAAGGGTGTTAAAATAAAACTGCTAGCTTTCTAAGCCTTTAAAAATATGTATGCATCATATATTTTTTCTCTGAGTACATCTTTTATTATGCACTGAAATAAATAGGTAAAATTAAGCAAGTTTTGATAGAGTCATAAAGTTGCAGCTGAGAATTCTTGCATCTTCTTTCCTGTTACAACCTGGTTTTAAAAGATAAGTTGGTTGTGACTTCATTTTAATTATATAGCAGGTGCCTTGTCTTACCTACGAAAATTTTTAACATAATTCATTAAAAACCAAAACACAGGTATGAATTAAATGATTTTCTGTTTCCAATCTCTTGATAGTTGCAGCTATTATTTGCATATATGCTAAGGAGAATGAGCTTGGTCCAACAATGCTTCTTTACAGTGATAATGCTTTCCTAAACAAATTGCCCCATTAACCAAAGTTGATCAGATATTTACAGGATTCCCATTTATCTATGTATAAAAACTGAGGAAGGCCCACGCATCCATAACTATTATAAACATTTGCATTTATCATGAAGCAATCTCAAAGTGCTTTAAACACAGTATTGGCTTTAATGCCGCACTGAATGTTCTTCTTAGAGCTTTATAGATACAAACTTGTAGGTGTAGAAGACTTAATCCTGCAATGCACTGTTTAATAGCGCTGGAAGATTAAAGCCTTTGAAACCTTTCAGCATTGGTGTGAAGGGTGTTATTCTACCAAGCCTTACTCACGCAAATAATCTTTATCCTTGTGACTGATAATATTGACCTGGCTTGTCAATTAGCTATTAAGTGACTAATGGTTTGTAGTGATTTGCCCCAAGTTGCACTTGAAAAGCTGTGGCAGAGGCAGATGTAGAACTTCCATCTTTTCCATACTACCAAAGGGAAGTGTAGGGTAATGTTTTAGATGACGGTATGTATGGCACATGACCTGATAGCCCAGCCATGTATCATCACAGAAGCAGTTAATTTTACAGTGTCACTGGATGAGAGATGTGTACTGTCACAGTAAAATGTAGGTAGCTGTCTTTATTTGAATGCTTCAACAAAAGTCTGTATATTTTCTATATTAGAATCCCCTATATTTGTCCTTAGGAAAAGAACAGAATGCATGTACTACCAGATATTCTCCTTCGTTAAGCTAATTATCTTTGGCTTCTGTAGTAGCTTAATTTTTCTTGCCCTATCAATAGGCCTGCTCAAAGAAGTACAACATAAAGGGTTTTATCTATGTTATTGATTGGCTAGAAAGTGATGTGTTTGGGACTCTGTTGCAGCTTCCCTAGTGACTATTTATTTAAATTGGGAAAAAAAAACCAGTATTACTTGAAAAAAAAGAACTAGAACTTTCATTTAACATTACAAAAGAGGGCATTGCTTAATCCCTGAAGTAGGAAATTGCTTTTCTTCATGATCCATTGCTTTCATACTGTTTCTGGCTGCTGGTGCTGAAGGAAAGAAAAACTATGTTCTCACTCTGTTTTCACTATATCTATTTTCTTATCCTCTACAAAAACTTGGCTGCTAATTTGTTGTTGAAGTAAATAAAGGGAGGGGGGAGCTTGGCTATGAAAAGATCTTTTTGTCTCAAATGGGCATTTGCAAATATGGAAGCAAAGCAAAACTTTATGTGGGAAACTGAAAAAAAGGAAATTAAGGATTTGAAATAGTATATCAAAGCTGAAGTACATGAGATACTGCTATTCTTTGAGATGCTGTTATGGGTTTATACCTAAATTCAGCACTGTGTTCCCAGAAGATGAATGTTGCTAAGGAGTGTTTTTTCTTGTGTTCTGATCTTGTACATAACACAGAGAGAAAGAAAAAGACAATTAAAAGCAAAAGGCATAGCTGGCTGAAAATGGTGGTATCTTGTTTCACCTTGCTTAAAACTAATTCTTTTTTGTTAAAAGCACCTATTTTTTTATTGCTTCTAAGATACATTACAAAAATATAGCGTGTTACAGCTCAGGGCTGGAAAACACTAACAGACTGTAACTAAGGACTGATTATTTAACTTCAGAAGTTACAATATTTAGTTAGTGATTCCCTGACATTGTCAGGACAGGTCACAGAATGCATTTTGAAGTAATTATAAGTTAGCAGCAGCGGTTTATACTTTTCCCCTAGCAACAGCAGTAGAAGTTGTATTTTTCTCTTCTCCTATCAGTGGTGACTCCTATTTCTTTTTTTAATCTGATTGCTTTCTATTTTTTTTTAATCCATTTAGTCTTGCAAATCATAATCAAAGGTTATGCTAGGAAAATAGCAATCTGAAAATAATTGTGATAGCGAGTTTTTGATACGGGTATGTAACAGAAGAGATAAATGTAGGTTTTATTTTGAGTTTTTGCTTGTGCTAGCTATATGAGGAAAATAGCAAGGCCACACCATATGCCCAATAAAAGCTTCATTAGAAAGGCATTAGTAGATTAATCCAACTTACTCTGTGGTTTATTTTATTTAGAATGTAATAAGGTAAGTTCATTAGTTTGCAGACTTAATGTTTTCTACTGTACCTCAAAGCAACCAGTAACAATTCCACTGAGACTCTGCAGATCTCACTAACACCTGTCAAGATAAACACATGGCTCTCTAGGGGAATCATCTTGGCAACATAACTGAGGAAATCTGGAAAAAAGTGAGTCTTTCACGCACACAAGAGTGTTACATAGTATAAACTTGATTAATGATTTTTCACATGCCTCTGAGGTCATATATATCTCTTTAAAGTGGAAAAAAAAAGTCAAATCAACCTCTGAAGAACAAACATTTTGCAATGTACAATACTGCATTTGAAACGTATTTTAAAGAACTTGAAGGATGTAGAATAATTATGCAATTTGAATTGAGCCTCAGAAAGGCTGTCTGAGACCAGCAATTGAGTCTCCATCCCCCTAGGGCTAATATATTAGATTACAAGGATTATTGTAGTGGCAGTATTTGTGCCACTACATTTAAGATTATGTCAGCATTTCCATTTTAAACCTGTATGTTCAGAGCTTCATAACTCAGCTATAGAAAATTTGCTTGGCACTACGAACAAATATGGTTTCTGCACAGTGGTGACACTTTTTCTGGGAAAAAAGAAAGAAAAAAAGAAAGAAGCTTAAAGCTAAATAAGTATTTGGACATTTTAAAGTTACGAATGCCAAAAGTTAATGCTGTCTTCTTACAACTCTGCTTTTTAAATTCAGTTATTTCTACAGCTGACTTGTAACACTACCTCTGTCTGGAGTCTAAAGCAATGTATTGAACTAGAAGAGTGGACAGAATGGTAGCAGGCTGTACCTTACCCCTTTCTTTGCCAATATTGTTACAGGACTAATGCACTCAGGGAAGGCAGGAGGTAGAACTCCACTGCACATCCTCTTCTCCATCGAGGCCAGGAAGGGGGTGGGGGGCGGGGTGACGATCACGAATCATGATGGGTGATATCTTGTAAATCCTGTCAGGAAAATCTGCTTTAAAATGCACTCCTGACTGTTATTAACTTTAGGCACTCCACAAACATCATTTAGGGCTCTCCTGGCTACCACTGGACTTCCCACCAAAAAAAAAGGCAACCAACTTTGCCTTGCAAGGTCTTTAAACTCAATTTCCCCATTTTAGGGCCATTGCGCTTTGAGTCTAGTTTGAGCTTGGCCCTAACATGGCATTTAATATCTCAGGTATTATGTATGGTAAGCAGTAACAAGAGCTGCCAACAACCCAATACACACATTTTTCCTATTTCTGAAGGCCTTTATAAAGAAATAGGCTTGGCATATACTTTGTATGCTTGTACTGGATACAAAAGAGCACAACGCTGGATTCTGTTATTGGCATCTGTCACTGATCTCATCAAACTTCTTGATGACTAATTTGCAACCTATTTTTGGTTTTGTTTTTTTTTTTGTCCCTAGCTGGAGTATTTGCTGCGGAGTTCAAATTAGTAGTGTTTAAGCTCTAGTCAGGGATCTCTCTTTTCTGCGGCAATGCAGTGCCAATTCCTGTGGCAGCACTGGTAGAAATCAGAGGGACTTTTGCAGCTTCTGCAGCAGTCTAATTGCCCTTAGAAGTAACTGCTCATGCAGTAGTCCAGAGAGAACCTGAGCACAGCCTGCCCTGCTTGATACAGGACTACAAATCTCTTAAAAACCTCCATGTAGATACATGTGGATTTGGCCTTAATTCCTGTGGCTTTATATTGGAATGAAAGGGGAAACCTAGCCAAAGTATTAGCACCCCTTGCGCAAAGTTATAAAAAAAAAAAAAAAAGAAAATACAAAATTAAATAGCATTGCAGCACTGGCAGCCAGCAAAAGACAACCTCCAGTGGAGTACAAGCCATCCTCCTGAAGGCAGGTCAAACCATGCAAGTAATGGTAGATGGACTTGGCAAAGTGCCCTGAAGACTGATGGACTAACCAGGGCTATTTCAGACCAAGAGAGAGCTTCCTTTCAGAGTCAAAATTCCCCACTGGAAAATGTTCTCCAACCAGCCCCTTCTATTCTAAATTGAAGGGATCTGGCTTATGTGCATGGTTTCAATAAAATGAAACAAAATAAAAATCAGCTTGCTTTTGACAGCAAGGAATAGAGAGAAAGAGATTATTTCTGTCTTTATACACACAGAGTCGAGAAACATTTAATATGAAGATTTAAGCCTATTTGGATGGACAGATTTATGGACAGAAAGACTTATTAACTATACTGAGATTTATTTTGTACTAGACATATAGAGAAAATAGCTGCACTACAGAGAAAGCAGCCTAAGTATTTCCATTATAAACTCCCTTTTTTTTACATGATCACCAAAAATTTGCATTTCTGTGTATTTTATGACTGCACAAATACTCCATTCACCTCTCCTAGAATTATAATTTTTACCTTCCAAGTCTCTGAGTAGTTCACATGATAGTTTATTGGCTTCCTTTCTAAAGTAAAGGGTTTCTGTCCTGAGTTATGTAGGGTTAGGACACAAACTGGCCATAGTTATTCATGAATGACAGGCCTAGGTTGAGTATCTTGCAATTCATTGGCTTTTGAAAGAAACATTCTGAGCTGTTCAAAAGGGGAAAATTAACACTTGCAATGTTATCAGACATTGAAATGTCTGAAAATCAGACATTTTTAGTATTGGAAGATCCTGTGTATAGGTCCTTAAATTCCTCAGAGTTTACAGCAGTAAGTGGAAACATGAGCTTGAATGTTTTCTTCTCTAAGTTGCTGTCTGTAGGACAGATAAACATAAATTCTGGCCTGCTTAATTGCAATCACAAAATGTCCAGAGGTTTTCAAATGAAGTGAGATTCCATACCTAGTGGCGGAGAAAAGGTATACTACAAAAACATAGCAAGTGTGTTAAAGTGTTCCTTGAACAGTATTCCCTGTAATACAGATACATATTTGTGGAGGTGTTTTTCTATCTGAGTTTGCTGAACAGTACTTGAGCTTCAGGAGTTTAAGAGTGGATGTTGCAACACTAAGTGCAGGATTTCATCTCTGGAGAACATCAGTGGCCAGAGAAAGCCTGGTTGCATAAGGCGGCACTTAACGTAAAGGAGCCCTGAATTTAACTGACAATCTCTACTAGCCTAAGGCATGGGCTGCACTTAAGTTTTGCTAGTGTCACCGAAGTTGTTCATCTTAACTGATATAGCTGTATTGACAAGAATCAGGGTGTAGAGAGATATGGTTGTATCAGCAAGAAGTATCTGATTTTATCCGAGGAAGTAATGTAAATTACACTCATGGAAGTACTTTTTTTGTTTATATAAATCTTCTTTAGGAGCATTGGGTATTTATATGATAATGGCATTAGAAGAAGCCAGGGAAAGATGTGTTTTTACAATTAAAGATATTCTTGCTCATAAACTTAGGACCCTACTGGTATTAACAGAGTCCACTTGGTGGAAATAACTTGATAAAAAGACACATTTCCTACCAATGTGACCTGCACAGGGTAAGTGTTAAATGGGGTTAAAAAACATTAAATTAACTTCACTAAGTTTCTGAAATACTAAAAACTGCCTTGTGAACACTATAGTTTATTTTCACACTTTATTTGCTATCCCTGCAATGGGACATTTATTTGTTAACACAATCTCTTGTTTATTGCCACCTTTTGTACCACTTCCTCCTTCTTTGAGTGAACCTTCACAGACTGATACCACAATGTTGATTGTGTTATGAGTACACGATTCTGTGCCCTTGGGGATTAAAACCAGATTATTTCAGCTTCAGCCAGCCCTCAGCTAACAAAGATTCATACTCTTATGTCAGCAGGGGGTAAAAAATAAAGTATTTTAAATAAGAAATGCTGCTTACCATCGGTTTTCATAATGTTTACTTGCAGATGCTTTTAACTTTTACTTTTCATTAAAAAGCTTAACTCTGAGTGCTAAGACACCCAATTAAGCTTGTTTAATAAAACATGAAAAGACTAGAAGTATCTGACTACCAAGATTTGCTTCAAATTGGAAATAAGTGCTTGCTGTTATCACAAAAAACTGAGCGAGAGAGGATTTTACTTCCTGGAATTTCCTTCTTTTGCGTTCCTGTCCCCATCTACCTTTCACTTGCTTTCATACACACTTCCTTCTTCACCTTCCTTTTCACCTTCCTGTTATTCTTTCCATTTTCAATCTTTTTATGACATTTTCTGCAAATTAATTCTCCCCATTTCTCACCCGTGCACTGCATTAGATCACCTTTCTCCTCCCTGAAACTTGGATGGTCCCCCTCTCGTTTCTCTCTGTGGTTCAGAGTGCAGAGCCAGGAAAATGTCAAATGTTATTAGAGCTAGTACATACAAGGTGCTGAGCACATTGCCAGATCCAGAAAGGGATGCCTGTTTAGGCGTCTGTCACCCCATTCACATTTTAACGGGATACTTTAAGAGTTAGACACCTAAATAGCTTTGTGGAGATTGGCCTTAGTGTCCTCAGCTCTTGGTTTGGATAGGCAGCAGCAAAAGAATCCATTCATTTAACAGTTCCTAAGTAGTGTTTAACATCGTAGTGTAACACCTAAAAATGACCCATTATAATCTATCTGATGAAAAAACTTCTCCAAGTAGTCTCCAAACACAGATTTAAACTAGAAACTTTAGTGGCAGTTATGTGTGTGCACTGCATAAATAGTACACATTTAATAATGCCGAGCACTTAAACACCCTTTTTATCTTCAGTAAAATATTAAATGAAGTACCTTTGAAGTACGTAAACATTTTACTCCTTTGTCCTTGGTATTTAAGCATTTTAGGCCTCCCTGACACAGTAGATGGCAGATGGAGTAAGAATTTAGATGAAGGTGCTCAAGATACAATACAATACCCAATAACAGAGAAAAAACGCTTACACAAAGTCCTACTGTATCCACACCAAAGTGTATCCAAGTACATCCACACCAAAGTGTATTCAACCAAAGTTGAATAAGCTATGATCAGGCTGGAAGGGATCTGCAGAAAGCCTCTGTTGCAAGGTTACACCTAAAGGGAACCCCGCAACAGGGCACCAGCCGTGCTTTCCTGGACGCCAACGGGGAAACTCCCACCAAGAGGTAGCAGAATACAGCTCTTGATGGAGGCCTTAAAAGAGCCAAGCAGAAGTTAGTCTAGACAGGACTTGCCAACTGAAATTATATCTGAACAACTGCGTTGCCAACTGTATCGTTGCACGGTTGGCAATACCGGCTTCCTATTTCAGAGAAGTGATAACAATTTAAAGTTACTCGTCTGTAGGATGTCTAGAATCATTAAGAACAGTCAGTTAACTACTGCATGTTTCTAAAACGGCAGCAATGTGTGAACAGTTTACTGAAAAACTGGTTCCAGTGACTGACTGAAATACTTTGTTTCCTGAATCGGATTGATAGAAAACCCTCGTGGTATTTATGGACAAAATTTCTGACACACATTACTTGCATGGGCAGGAAATAACATCAGGGGCTTTAATTTTAGGAGAGTTGGCAAATCCAGGATGATGTTTCCTTAAGATTTCTTTCATTTTTCCTTCTTTCCTTAACTCTGAAACCTAGAGAATTTATTGTATTTTATTTTTTAAGAGGTGATGGTGCGTGGCAGTTGCAAGCTGATAGTTTGGAAAATTGGGGTTTCTTTCTTCTTTTATACTAAGGCTTCTTGAGACGGGTTGGAAAAGTCACTGGCTTCCTTATAAGCTGCCTTTCCCTGTGGCAAGCCGGGGGTGGCAGAGGACAACCCCTGCCCCGGAGGACCGCTCCCCCGGGGCCGGCGTGCGGTGCTGGGGCGGCGGAGACCTGCCGGGGGACCACCCCGCGCCGCCGCCGCCTCTCCCGCCCTTGCGGGCTTCCTCCGGTGCGTATGTGCATTTCCACGAAGCGCAGAAAGGGCTTGGGCGCTAAGCCTGTGGGGTTTTGGTTTTTGTTTGTTTGTTTTTTCCCCTTGAGTCCTTTCATCATTGCGTTATGATCTTTTTACAATTTACCTCGGCGTCTTCGCAAAACTTTGAGTGCGCGGCGAGGCGGCGTTGCGGTGCATCCAGGCGGGGAGGGGTGTAAAACGCACCGCCCCCAGGGCAGGGCCGGGGCCGCCGCTTCCGCGCCCCGGCTCTGGGGGCTTCGGGGTCCTTTCGCCGCCGTGTGCAGTCCCCGGCACAACCCCGCGGTGAAGGGCGTTCCTCCTCGCCGGGGGAAGCAAGCCGCCCTGGGCTGAGCAGAGGCAGGGCGAAATGCCTTTCTCTTTCCTAAGCCTACGCAGCTGAGTAAGGGTTGTGACTTCCCTTCGCATCCCTGTGAATTAGAAAGCGCCTCAGCAAATTACAGTGGTTTTCGTTTAAATTAACGCGAAATGTATAAAAAGGCATTCTCACACCCACTGCTCGCCCTCTCCCTTTCACGCATCCGCACCCATGATCTCATGCTGCTGAAGGCATGGCACAAGATCTACGGCAGGCTGAAAACGGGGGAGGGAGGGAGAGGAGAGCCGAGCCGAGCCGGGCCGGGATCGTGCGGCTCACACACCCTGCTGCGCCCAGGTGCGGTACTGCAGGGGCTGCGCCTCCCGCGGCTGGCTCGGGGGGGGGGGGTAGGACCCGCCGAGGGGTGAAATGTTTTCCCTTTGAATGCAGACCTTCGCTTTTAAACGTGACATCTCCCACCCTCGGCTGCGGGGGCAGAGTAGTCCTTCCCGCTGTCCTCGGGGCAGGCGCGGGTGCGCGGCGTGGGGCGAGCGCCGCGGCGGGGCCCCGCACCCGGGGGGCGATGCGGGCGCTGCCGGCGCCGCCCTGCAGCTGGGGGGGGGGAACACGGACTCAGCCCAGAAACGGCTTTTTTTCAGCCCAGTTTGCGTCTGCGGTGGGCAGCCGAGGTGGGGTAGTTGAGTAGTGCCGGAAAAAAAAATCCCGGTGACTCTTTGTTAGGCGCCGTGTGTGTAATTACCGGATAATCAAAGCCGATGTTCGAACAGACAGAGGGACACATCTGATGGGCGAAGTTTAGGCCAATTAAAAGACCCGAAATGGTTCTTTTTAAGATGAAAGTGGTTTTTCAAGACACTGGTACAGCTGAACTATCAGAGGAGGGGAAATGCTCCCGCCGTGCTGCTGACTCCGCGGCGCGGATGGGTGGCGGGTGGGGAAGAGCGGCGTGTGCGTGTCCTCCGCGCCGCCCGAGCCATGTTCTGGCAGCGCGCGGCTCCCGAAAGGCAGAGGAGAGGCAGCGCGACTGTGTGGGAGCTGAACTCAGCCTCCCTCTTTAACATAGGCTCGTCCTCTGCATTGCATCCAAGCTTCAGCGATTTGCTGTTTGGAGACTGCAGATTTGCATAGCCCTGCTCTTCGCAAGCATGGGGTTTTTTTTCTTTCTTCTTTTTTTTTTTTCCCCAGCTTCTTTCATAAGGGTGCACTATTCTCCCTGAAAACGCCCTCGGGTGTTACTGTCAATAGTCAGACCGTTGAGATTGCCGGAGCAGCCTGATTATTGTCTGGCGGCGTGTGCGGGTGTGTGTGCGCGAGTGTGTGTGTGTGTGTGTGTGTGTGTGTGTGTGCGCGCCGGGAGAGAGTTCGCTCGGTGAGGACTCACCAGTTTGGAGATGAATGGAGGGAAGAGCAGCAGTTTGATTTTTCTCTGCTTTCCCAGCGCTGGCTGATGGAGTGGCATCCCCTTTTTTCTTTCTTAGCAGAAATGTGGCACGATTGGCTACACTGTGGATTACTGAGGATGGGGGAATGCTTGGCACTCTCGTAGCCCTTGCAACTGTGGAGTATTGTTAATGAGCACCAGCCCCGGGAAAGCTGAAACTAGCGATTGTTTGGGCGCGGGGCTTTTCCCCTCTTCCGCCTCTTTCCGAAGGCTCTGAACTGCCTGGATTCTCCGCCTCTGACTATGTCTCGGATTGTTTTGGGTAGAAGAAGACCTGGAGAGAAGGATCCTCATAAGCTTTCCCAAAGGGAAGAGATGGCTCGCCTGGTGCGGTGAGCTGCAGCCAGCGCCGTGTGCGTGTGTGCGAGCGCGCCTCTGCCCAAAGTTTGCCTCCTTGGCTGTGGCTGCTGCTCCTCCCGAGGACGCCGCGGGCCGGCTCGCCGTGCACCGGAGGATGGGGGGGCTCCTCAGGGGCAGCCCGGAGCCGGCACCCGCCAGCAGCGGCAGCAGCAGCGCCGGGGGCCGCTTGGCCCTGCTCTGGATAGTCCCGCTCACTCTCAGCGGCCTCCTTGGGGTGGCGTGGGGCGCCTCCAGTTTGGGCGCTCACCACATTCACCATTTCCATGGCAGCAGCAAACATCATTCAGTGCCTATCGCTATCTACAGGTCACCGGCTTCCTTGCGAGGCGGACACGGTGGGTTTGGACGCCGCTCGGTACCCTGCACGGTCGGGTGTGCTCCGCGCCGCCCGCCCCGCACCGGCGCCCGCCCCGCAGAGGTCAGGCGCGGGCTGCCGGGACCCCGCGGGCCGGGGCTGCTGCCGCTGTCGGCGGGAGGAAGAGGAGCGCGGGGGGCAGGCGGGGAAGGGCTGCGGGGCCGGTCCCGCCGGGCGCCCCGTCGGGCGGGGTGCGGGCCCGTCCCGCCGCTCCCGGCTCGGGGGCGAGGAGCCGGCGCGGGGCGGGGCGGGGCGGGGGCCGCGCCGGGCGGCGGCGGGGGGCTCGGCTGGCCTCCAGCCGGGCGGGGGCGGGCGGAGGACGCTGCCGGGGCTTGCCGGGCATCCCCCGGGGCCGGCGGCATCCCCGTGCTGCGCGCCCCGCGGAGCCCCGGCGGGGTCGGTGGGCGCGGGGCGGGCGGCGGAGGGGAGGCTCTCCCGCACCTCTCCGCTCCCCCCACTCGGCCGCAGGCAGAGCCGGCTGGAAAGGCCAGCCCGGAGGCGCCTCCGTCGCCCGGAGCCGCGGCCCCCGGGTGGGAGCGCCCCGGCAGCGCCGGCCCTCGCCCCCCCGCTCCCCGGCACCCTGCCTGCCCCAGCCCGGGGCCACGCACACGGGAGCAAACTGCCCCCGCGGCGGGTGTCTGTGGTCCTGCGCCGCGGCGAGAGGCAGGGCAGGGCGCCGAGGGACCCCGGCGCGGAGCGAGGGGCGGGGAGGGAGCCTGGGTGTTGCTTAAATTGCTGGTGATGATCGTGCTCCTTCCAATTCATTACCTCGGTCGAAAGTCGATGAACTAAAGCAAAGGTCAGCTACTTACACGGGGGATCGGGGAAGAAGTAAGCGTTCAGACACTGAGAAGGGGAAATAATGCCCACTGTAGCGGCCAGGAAAGGGACGGAGATAACATTATTTTCAGGTGCAAATACATTTTGCTTAAGAATTACAGTGCCCCGGTACTTAGTTTCTGAAGTGACAGGAAGCTGCTTCAGTGCCCTTTAAACAGCCCTGTTACAGTTTTTCTCTTTCTTTTTGCATGCATACTTACGCGAACCTGTACATACGCACACGCAAAATAGATATGCATATGTTCAGCGTTACTAAAAGCTGTGAAAGAAAGCGAAACACCAGGCTGTGTTTTAAGGATTTAAAGCCTCCCTTTGTCTCCGAGGGAGGGAAAAAAGATAAAGAAAAACCCTTGTTGGCTTCTGATTAGATTATACAGCTTTATTCTTCTTCATTTTCTCATCTTGCCTTGCTTCATTTGCACGATCATGCGGTATCATTTACAAGCTTTGCAAAGTAAAAAACCTTTGCATCTCTGTGCAAGATGACCCAGTTGCAGGCACGAGGTAGTTAGGATTTATTGGGTTGTTTTCAATGATTAACAATGCTAGTGTTAGTGGATATGATAGTATTGTTTACCTGAAAATTCCCACTGTGTGCTAAATACCCTTTAGTACTCAACTGCTAGAACAGGCAAAGTGCACAGAAAGGGCTTTTCTTAAGCATTTTGTTAATTTTTAAAAAAAAGTTAGATGCCTGGTCTAATTAAAAAAAAAAGAGACTGAGAAATTCAGGCCACCACTCTCTGTAGTGCACTGAGGCAGTGCAAGATTCAGAATGCTGCATGTTCTGTACCGTATGTGCTTAAAGGGGAAAATTAAAGATGTATGTGTATGCACATATGTGTATATGCTTATTATTCTTTCGATTTCTGGCCATACGGGAATATAATTTAGGGGCTTGCTATTAATTTGAGGGAAGGCTAAAAGAATGAGGGGAAAAGAAACGTGATTGTAGAGGTGCCAGCTACAATTCCTTAGAATGCATTTTAAAATCACGCCTTTTGCCAATTTTTAAAAACATTACCTTGGACCCAATCAAAGGGTGATGGTGTAAAAAGGCAGCTTTCTCAGGAGAAACGAGTCTTGTTAAAGAAAATGAAAGATGAAGTGGTGGAGCTGCCACTTAAGGACTTCATAGGGAAGCCCAGGAGCCTCTCCAGAAGTTAAGTAGCTGATTTTACAAAATGAAGGTTGTTGCATGTCTTAAGAAGGCATTTCAGAGCGTTTACTTGATAACTCTAAATGTCTTTGCTTTTCTGTGTCTATCAGAAATTCTACTATCTGACACTGTTTTAAAACATCTACTTCCTTTCATTATTAATTCTTCAGAGAGGTGTTCCCATTTGCTTCTATAAGCCTGACAGAAGCATTTCTCTTTCTGGCTGAGCAGGGTTGGACAAAGCTCCAGTGGAGCCCATCGCTGCATTTCTAAGCATCAGTCAGAGGGAACTGGGGTGGTGGTGGTGGGGGTGCTTATTCCTTACCCCGGCGTCAGAGTGCCTTTCTCCAGTGTCCCCAGCCCCTGCTGGCTTAGCCAGGTGAGAGTGAGAATTTGATTCTCAGGCTTGTATCCTTCAGCATTAGCTCCATTCAGTTTTGCAGTTATTCCGTTCTAGTCTAATATGATTGTATGTAAATGTTGCAGTCTTTATGGTGACCTCATACCTGCTTTTTTGTTACTTTGTCAGCTTATCATAGCATCATACCTGTTAAAAGTCGAAAAGAGCTTTTAGGGTAGGTCAATTAGTCGATCCCCGATGAAAGCATTGCTCTCTAATATTGTGAATCAGAAGTGTCAAACGAAGGAGAAATGATCATTTTGCCTAGGCATTCAATAAATGTCACCACAGTCCTCAGACATCCACACCCTCCTCCTCTACCTCCTGGCACCAGCGAGCCCTGCCACCTCCATCCTCTCAGCAAATGCCTTGATTTTTTCATTCTTTCGGTTTTCCTTGAGCCAACCCAATTCCAGCTAATAGTACAAGCAAAGCCAAAAGCCCAGCATGGTTGGAGTTTTTCCACTTCTTTTGAAAAACCAAACCACAATCTTGCTGCTAACACTCTCGTCAGGTAATTTTGCTGGGATTTTGCCTAGTAGTATGATCTCATGTCGTTTTAGTGGACAGTATTGTGCCTCACAGAGACATAAACAGAATTCCAACCACGTAATTAGCTCACCCTATTATACAAAAAGTCATTCAGCACACAGTTTTTTAATATACTAAAAGTAAAAATTAAACATCTTTCAAGCTTGACTACATGATTTTTTGACTTAGCTTTCTGACTGTCATTAAACTCGGGAAGGTGAAAGATGGCTGAAAGAATCGGAAGTTTAACCACAGGAAGGAATAAGAAAATAATTCTCTGGATCATGACATCAGCAATGTAAAGAGAAGTACAAAGAAGTAAGAGAGAGGCTAATGTTCACAAATGTAAGTCCTAGGCTGCTCAGCGCTTGCCAGTGGTCTCTGCAGCATGTGGGTTATTTGATGATTTATGTTCATACCTCCTTGCACCATTTAAGAAGAAGGCTATTGCTTTTGTTATAGCTGTATCTACCATGCAATCTTTTTTTGGAGTAGACAGAGGAGCTCATACTGCAGTGCCTCTAGATTAGAAAAACATAGACTGTCCATGGCAAAGCCCACATAAAAGGAAAGAGATTGCAACTTTCTCAGTAACGTTAAAGGAAGAAAGTCAGTTTCTTTAAGAATCCAGGAACACGATGGATCATGTGTGAAGTTAAAATTACATGTTGAATAAGTAAAAAGTTAAAAGTGTAGCTGTATGGATCGCTGTCATCATCCTCATTTGCCCCTTCCTTCCTGCAAACACCTCTTTGGTCTCTTCTGGGCTGGGCCTTTTATTGCCCCCCAACTCCTCATTCAATTACCAAATGACAAGTATAGTGTGTCCATTTCTTCCGGCTATTTCTTCTTCCTGTGCTCTCAGGATCTTGTTCAGGCTGTTTTCTGATAAATATAAGTTGATTCTGGGTTTTTTAAATCTGCCAGAGTAGGCGCCAGGAGGTGACTAATAAATCTGCATGTTGGTATGTGCATGTGCTTGGAAAGAAAAGGCAAAAATGGGGAGAGAATAGGATCGACGTGCTCACAGGCAGAACAGAAAGAGCCAAGCAATATGTGTAGGGGTTGTGCATTTAAGAATCTGGGTTAGCATGGTGCCAGAAAGGGTTTGACTTGATGAGACTTATGACCAAGATACAGACCAATGGTTTAGGAGGAGCAGAGGCAGTTTGAAATAGCGGGAATACGGTACTAGGGGCAGTTATTAAGAAAGTGGTAGTTTGGGGTGGGGAAGTGCTAGGGACCATTATGGTAGAAAAGTAGAGGGATTTAAGCTGTTGAGCAGAGAGGGGATGAAAAAGTGCTTCAACAGCAAAGTTCCTGAGCAGGAAGAAGAGTTTGTGGAAAATGAGGGCTTTGGGGAAGAAAAGTTGACATGTTTTGGAGGTGAGAGCTGAGGTTGAGCACAGGGATGGAGTGTTACCGCAGCACGTTCCCTACCCCAGTCTTTTCTACCCAGCGTGCGACGTGGCAACAGGGACACACATACTGATCTCCCACTTCTGAGCTAGGCCAGCTTCTTTGCAGTCCCTGCTTCACCATTGTTGCTGAAGTTCACGTGTACTGGATTCATCCACCTTATGTCCATTTAGAGAGACTTCTGTAGCAGAATCACCAGCTCACTGTTACTGGAGTGCCAGACTGCGGGCTGGATCAGGCAGTGAAGATGCCCACTGAACTCCACAGGAGCTTTTGCTAAGTAAGAATAGCAGGACCAGAATTGCAAGAGTGCAGTAAAATCATTTATACCACCATTGTGAAAAATATGACCAAAACAACTTTGAAAGATGTGCATCTAGATAGCACTTTATCTGTGTAAGAAAACTGCAAGGAAAGACTTATTAGTGTAGATAAAAATAATTTATGGACTTTTACTTTTTTTTAATATACTGGAATTGCTATTTCTGCATATAAGGATAATAAAACAAATATTTTTAGGGGCTATGGTATATGAAATGGCATTTTTTGGTTAGAATGTGCTTATTATGTTGCAGAAAAGGGTTCTATTTTGATTAAAACTTTGAATGTAAATGTTTCCAGATGTTCAAGCATTGTTACGCAATGTGATATTAGAGGTAGAAGTGAAAAAGTCTCATCTTCATGTTATAATTGCCTTTTTTTTAGAGACAGATCTTTTTAAATGTTTTTTCAAACCTGTCTGTATATCACAATCTTCTTGTTTTATATCTCCTTTTCATTCATGGATTTTCAAATACTTACTAGTTCTCCAGTTCTGAGTACTTCTTGCACATAACTGAGATAGTTTCATGTTTTAAGACTGTAAAGCATAGCAGCTTTCTGCACATCTTTAAATTATATACATTTTATATCCCCTTTCAAAATTTCCAGTATGCTCCATCAGTTATTATGCCCATCAGCTGCCAAAGTATTAACATCAGTTGGAATAAAATGAATAACAAAGCAATTTCAGTCAGCATAGTGCTTAATTGGCTGTGCATTTAGATATGCATATTAGGAAGTGTGGTTTCTATATTATTATTTCTGTCAATATGGCTTGTCAAAGAGGCATACAGTCTTCAACAGTATTGCGGACAGTCTGGAGCACTATAATCAAAAGTGGAATGTTGCTCATGGATTTCTGATAAGCATCTTTATACAAGCCCTACTGCCTTAGTACATGCACAGCTATTGATTGACTGGGGTGCCTTTACAAGAGCTAAATAAATAACAATGCTCCATTGTCACTTATCAGCAATACCACTTTTGCCTCGGCCTGTGGTAACCATGTTTTTCTAGATTTAAAGCATGTTTTATTGTCTTTTAATCAAATACTGTTTGAAATAAGTTATCAGCAGAAATTAATTTAGCATTCAATGCAGTGTACTTCCTGCTGTTTCTAATTTTCAAAGATGGATTTTTTCTGATAGCAAGAAGTTGACTTGGCTTTAAGGGAAATTTCTTTCTGTCTCTTCATTTTAGTCCAGAGGAGTACTCTGTAGACAAAACTCTGATGTACAACTGCTATGCCCGGTGTGAGTAAGCACAACCAATTCCACAGTCCTAATATTTTCTCAGCTTTCTCACACAGATGGCCATTACCATGGTTAACCATAGGATGATATGCTTGATTTTCAACAGATCTCATAGTGTAGTTCACTGAAGTTCTTCTTTTGTCTTCTCCTTGGTCAAAGCTTGCAATAGTTCTTAACCTTTCTGAGTAATCAAGATGACATTACCGACCTCTTTCTTGTCTTTCCCCAGTATCAGTTAATTTATCTCTGTGTTATTAAGTTTGATGTCCTTAGGTCTGCCACAGTATCTGTAGCAAATTTTTCTAAGCTAACAACTTCCTTTCTAGTTTGTAAATACAGCGTAGGCAGAGCTGATAGATCTTGCTGTGATAATAAGTTGACTTGTGAATGTAGCTGTGATTATAAGTAGAATGGAACAGTCTGATTTGATGAAAGAAAGTATATTATAAATAAAGATGCTGTTCTATAAAGTTAAAAGTAACAAACATAAAGAAGAGACGCCATGTACTTACCATCATTTAGACATTTTTTTCTTTCCGAATAGCAACATGGATGTCTGGAAGTAATTTTCCCCCCTCTTTCTCATAACTTTATATACATTTGTGCACAAGCATGCGCATTCACACACATACATATCACAGATGTTTCCTCGTAATGAGAAAATGGTCCATAGTGTTAAGTTGAAAAAGAGAGCAATTGTCTAAGAGTTGAAAATGTTAAAAAATGTTCAGTGACAATATTCATTAACCACAGATGTAACTGGTCAGAAGAATGTAATTAATTATTCCCTTCCCCTTTAGTTGGCAGAAAAAATAAGCCAGTGAAAACAAGGTGGGAAAGGAGGAGGGGAGAAGAAGTAGTGCTGCTGGATGTTGGTCCACAGAGCTGGGGAAAGGTGGTGGGGAGGATGCCATGCTTAGGACCAGTCACCATCTCTGGCCCATGATTAGTGAATCACCATAGAAAACTGTAGCAATTGGTTCTGAATTTCTGTAAGCACTAAACTGACTAAATCCATCAAAATAGCCCAGATTAAGGGTGTGACTGGCTCATGCACTGTAGTTAGGATAAGAGTCAAAAAGCTTTACCATTTCTGGGGCTTGGTTGATAATAAAAACATGTACATACAATAGATGCGTGGTATCTGTGATCCCAAATCTCAGAAGGCAAGACAAGGTTGAAGCTGAGGCAGGGTTTACCGGCAGGGGTGAGGAATGTGCATCGTCTTTTTTTTTTTTTCCCCACGTATTTGAACTGTAAACAGCACAATGATGAGTCTTCCTTTTAAATACATAGATAGGTGTTTCCTGAAGAGCTTGCTGCTCAAGCATGGAGAGACGGAGGGCTCAGCAATAAACGATTTGCTCAGATCATTCTGCTGTTCTGGGACCTTAGTGGGGGATGCGCTCAGACACCTACTCAGAAATGACAGAAGTGTTAACTCTTTCTTTAGCTCTCTCTTACTGCAGCTGTATCTGCAAAGAAACGCCAACATGCTTCTAAAGCAAGTTGACTGCTTTCCAAATATATTCTTTTATCCCTACATATCTGCAACTGAGTTAGGGCTTCTCTAATTTACTTCATTAATTCAGTTCATCTGCAATTGTAAAATAAAAAAGAGCAGAGAATGACTAGACTTGGAGAAACTTCAAAAAACTCTGAGAAACTTTCTCTACCTTGAAGAGGAGTCAGATGTAGTCTTAATCCATGTTTGCATTGCTGAATCACTGGAGTTGGTTGACTTTCTCAGTGACAACAGCTCTAGAGCCCTGGGAAGTAGGTGGAAAGGACATGGGGATAAATGGCCGTGGGCTTGGCTCCTCCTCACTGACCAGTGGAGATAAGGAGATGTGAAGGAATTGAGGGCTAAAGATGACACTGTTTCTGATCATTGGCCTGGGCCTGATTTGCTCTTACTGAGGTCAAGCACAAAATTTCCACTGCATGACCTGATCTGTTGTGCCTCTGTCAGATATCATGTCCCTCAGGCATGCTGCACTTCTGATGTGGTCCTCCTCCACAAAAATAATGCTTTTTAAGCTGTGAATGAATTATTGCAAATAATAATGCAAGCACATATATTTTTAAAATAGGTTTGATGCAGTTAGTGGATGTGTTCACTTTATTTCACGACAAGAATTATGAGGAATCTTTCAGCAAAAATAATGAATTGCCATATTTATGGAAAACATATGAGCATGAATTGAATCATGCTGTTGTCTTGGGTTTGGATATTCAGTGCCCACAGAGAGGGGTTTAGGAGTTGTGACAAAACAACAGATGTGAGACTAGACCCTTTGGCTTTGTCTAAATGGATGCATCCTAAAATCCTGTTGTCCCAGTTGGTCAGAACATGCTGTGGCTCCTGTCCAAGCCCCATCCTTCCACCCATGCTCTTCTCGGGCTGGTTTGTGTTTGTGCTTTGCCTTGCTGTGGGTTTAAATCCACCTGGGGCATGCACCCCAACCTTGGTATTCAGAGCAGCTCTCAAATACTGCTGCTGATTATTCTAAAAAAAATAGAAATGCTGGGAATGTCCATCTTCCTGAATAATCTATTATATAATTATATATAGTATATCAACTGAGGTTAAATAAAACATTATATCAGCAAGGAAAGGTGGAGGAGAAGTCTACCATTATTTTATTGCTTGGAAGTTTTTCCAAGCCATTTTTTGTAACTTGGAAATTTTACTGAAGTTGCAGGAGTATGACTGCTCACTTCATGCCCTATCAATTAGAGGGTGTTAATTTTTCAAGTACTGTGGTTAAGAAACATGCAACATGGTTTTGTTAGAAACTGTTGGCTAGAATGTGTTATATATGAGGGTACATAGGCCAAATGCTAATTTCGGCTGTGCTGACTTCTAACAGAAAACCAGTCATTCACTAAGATTGAAGCCAGAACATTTTTTGTAATGGTAATTTTTAACTTTTGTAGAAATCTTCTCACATTAGCTCATGAAGTTTGCTTTTCACCACTCAGCACAATTTGACAGCTTTAGCTGTTGTCTGACATGAATATAGTAAAATCCACTGTATGGCATTTAGAGGGAGAAGTTGGTGAAGAAAGAATAGTAACAACATTATTTTGCAGCAACAACAGCAAAAACAAACATCTTAAAGTGAGATGTTTGAATATCTTACGGTGCAAGACATTGCAAAACTGTAGTTAAGCATGCAGATAAAGAGGGGTTGTTGGTCTCTTAAGAATAATAGTGGCCTGTAAATATCTAACTCAGACACTTGAATTTCAGTCTGTAGCTGGCAGTGATTTCATGAGTTGTATGATTATCTAAATGAAAATGCAATTTGTACGTAAGTGTGCAGAAGCTTACTTTCAAAGAGCCTGAGGTCAGCAAAGATAAATAATTAAATGGGGAAAAATGTGATACATCTGCTAGATATCTATAGAGGCAGTTACTTTAGATATGGCAGTTGTTAACGCTGATATAAATTGCAAGTGACTCAACTGAAGACTCCTCAGCTTCTATCTATTTGTTGTACTTGTAGGATAAAATTTGCCTGTCAGGGGTCTTATGCCTTAGACTTTGGGAAGGTGGGTTTCAGTGCAATCTGTGTATCTCATATGGCTTTTGCTGGCACTTGAGCTAGGGACAAATGTCACTGTTTTAGTACAAGGTCACTGCTGGAGACATGAGAAAGGCTCATCCTAAGCTGATCGTAGCAAGTGTGGTGTGAGTAAATAAATATGTCAGGATTTTGCAAATATTTTCTGTTTGTTTCAAGTCATTAACTTGATCTCTGCTGGCTATTTGGGAATTGCTCTCCTCTTTTTTCCTTTTTCCAAATGTAATTGTTTGAATTGGAAGAAAAACTAAAAAAAGAATTACATGTAATCTAGGAGTAAATTTGCATATGCATATAGTGTGTGGTGGTACTTTTGTCTTCTGTAGGGGTCAATTAATTGCCAAAGTATAGTTTGGAATCGAGGAAAATCGGGGGGGGGGGGGAAGGAGCAATCATTATTGCTAAATGATACTTAGGGTAAATCAGTTCAACAGCTAACACCCCACACCCCCCACACCCCCCCATTTCTAACTGTCATGTCGAAAAGTGGCATATATACATTAACCCTTGTCCTGCATAAGCACGGGTATCTCCGGCACTACAGCATATCTTGGCAATAGGCTTGTCTGGAATGGTTATTCCCGTTTCACAGAGAGGAGCTGAGGCATGGTAAATCAGCTTCTCATTTGTGTTCCCTCTTGAATGATTCAAAGAAATCACGCAGTGGTCAGATTGGCCATCTGAAAATTCCCTCTGTGTCTCTTGTGCACTTGCCCGTGATATGAGAGACGTATCTGGGGCACGGCCAGAGTGTGTAACACTCTGTTGTCAATTGGCATAGCTTAAAGCAGATTCCATGCTGGTTTAGCGTATGCCATGCCTCAGTCATCCCTCCATAAGCAATTCATTGGGTAGTGCTTTTCCCACAGTTGTGTGTCAAACAAAAAACTAAGCGCAGTGGAGGTTAAGGATTATTCTGTTTCAGCCTTTGCTTGTGCTTGTTAATGAATAGCCATCCAGTTTATTTCAGGAGTACACAGCTTTACCTATCTAAATGTGACAAGCATCTAACCGTAAGTCACACAGCAGCCTGAAATGGGAAAAGGAATTAAACAAAGACTCTATGAGTTCTGTATTGCTGTTTCATCCTATTGTATTGTGCTAATATTAAGAGCCAGGACCATTAAAACAATGTACTAGTTACTGAACAAATACCATTCTTCCTTCCTTTGGTGTGTAGGCCATACTGTGGGATTAATAGAACTGATTTGTGAAAAAATGAAAAGAGGTGATGCAAAGAAATGGGGGAGGGGAAGAAGGAAAGGAAAATAGGTCGAGCAGGCAGAGCATACCTTTGTTTAAGAAAAAGAAAAACAGAAATAAAGAAATATATTCCCCCGTGAAAATTTGTGATTTTTTTTTTTTACAGGCAATACTTTCTCAGTTATTTGGTTTGATTTTTATAGAGCTATTGTAATTATTTTAGATGTGGAAAAGACATAAAATACTGATCTTTGTGTATGCCAGTACACTAAGCTTAGCACTCTCATGCCTTCATAGATAAGACTTGCCTGTCTTTTGGTATAAGTCAAATCTTTCCAAACTCCCGTCAGTGCTTACATTTTTGGACCCATATGGGGGGCAGTTCCCTTAAATATTGTTCTCTGCTTGTCTTGTAATTCCAGTTGCTCATGGTATCTGATGTCTATTAAGGGAGAAGGGCAGTCATAATGCATTGAGTCTAGATTTGAACTGGTGGCTTCACATCATGTCATTTTGTTTTACAGATACTGTTTGCCATTTAAATGTGCCCTCTCCATGTAATTGCTCTGGATGTTTGAATGTTGGCATCAGTAGGCGAGGTATTTTCTCCGTATTCCATAAGTGAATGTGAATGGGGTGAGGAATTCGTTCAGTGAAGACACATCTAGCTTTGTTTGAAAGGATTAGTTGCTTTCATATGTTACTTTAGGACTGTTAGGGTAATTAGCAGTTCATCAGAATGATTTCACAGGCCATTATTTGTGAGAATGACTGGGACAAGGCTTTTTAGTTTGCAGCGAGTCTGTGTGATTTACCATGTGTAATGCCAATAGATGTGAAGAGTCAACAGTCACAGAGGGAAGGTCACCATTAACTTTCTTTCATAATTTCATGGGGGTTTTTTGAGTAATACATCATGTCGTGTGTCTTTTATTTCTTATCTTAGCGGATGTTATAATTTTTAATATTATTTGTTTGTATTATGGTGGTGTCTAGAAATTTCAGTCAGGTTGTGAGCCCATTGTGCTAAGCAGATGGATTGAATAGAAAAAGACAAGAAAGCTGAGGAAATAATCAGTCTCTGCTGCTGACAGTACTCTCCAGGGTAGGTTTCAAAATAGCTCAAGAGCTGTGTAAAATTAATAAGCTGTTCCTCATGTACTGAAATCTTCTTTCATATTGCATTGGCATGAGGGCTCTCTGTAGAGAGGAGGGGCTGCGAATAAGATTTGCCAGAGGATGAGGTTGAAGATTGTCCCTGAAAGTCCAGATTTTACTGTGAGTCCAATGGATGAGTGCACACTAACAATATGCATAAAAGTGGTCTGTGTGGAATTTGTCCACTACAAAATCTCTGCATCAGTGAAGTCTGCTTAGTCCCTCAGAGCAAGGTTTATTAGGCATAAAATTTGAATCAGTGTCCTTTTGTTTCTTTAGCATCTTTATAATTTTCTTCACTGATAGCAGAAAGAGATGAGAAATCAGGGAGCATTACTCTTATCTAATAGAAAGTTAATGTTAATGAGATATTTTAGTAGCTTTTTGAGGTACTATGTCAATTTGTATTCTCTGATGTGGAAACATGTTCCCTTGGACTCCAGATTTACAGTGTGGCATGAAGTTTTTGATTTTGTTATGACATTTAAAAAATGTTATTTTTTTCATACAGTATATATTCCGTGCATATATACAGTAGAAAAACTAAAAATAAAGATGTAGCACTGAATCATAATTAGAAGGGAAAAAAATCATTACCTGTCATGGAGAAAACTCTGAAATAATAAATACCACTGGCACATTTTACTGCTATCATAAATATTTATTCAGCACATGTCCATAGGCTCAATTTATTACATCATATTCACTTAAATGTGTTTATGAAATGATCCTTCTGCACACACACACATTTTATCAAATTTTAGATTCCTTGATTAATGGCACAGACCTTTTTTGCTACGTGGCACATTCTGTCATACATCTAATCCAATTTTGAAATAAAGGTATTCTTAGATCTCCTTATAATTAGGCTATTCTTCTTCCTACAGTTATACCTCTTTTGCTTATTTTCTTATAGAATGTATTAAGATTTAATAGTGATGTATTTCCTAATAAACACAGCTGGAGGATAGCTTCTTCCATTATCTTAGATATACCTTTGTTACGTCTTCATCGGAACCCATTAAATATTCTTGGACAGTCACTTAGCAATATATAAAATGTTTCTTGTCTTCAGTTTCAGCAGAGACATCAATCCAAACGTTCTGGGCTATATTGCATAATTGTCAAGGAGTTAAATATGCACAGTGAAGGTACAGTACTTAAAATTTACCAGTGTACATCTAATGTTTATAGATAACCCTTCTAAAGAAGTCAGGATGTATTGCCATGTTCAGCCATTCTATCTTAATTCTAAATCACCGTCGCATTGTCTCTGTGTTTTCTTTTGCAGTCAGTCAGCCAAAGACCCTGTAGAACGTTTACCTTGCAGTCTTGCTATTTTAATTATCTTCTTGAGTGTATTAAATTCTGGTAAGGGTAAAACCAATTACAATTTCTCAGTAAGTTCACACCTTATTAGTAGTTTTCTAGGAAATGGAAACCAAATTTGTAGCAGATTTGGAAGGAGAGGACTCCCCAGTTCCCTGCTTTTCCTTTGCATTTCAGACTTGGGTCTTTAGGTAGTGTCATCACTGGCACTAGGTATTGCTGATTCAAAGTGTTGTATTTCAGTCAGTAAACTTTTTTTAGTTCTAATTTGAATATACAGAAACTGTTGCAGATTCACTAATATAGTCCTATGGATAGTTCATTAATGAAGTGAAAATGATTTATCTGCTATGTAGTATTTATTACAAGAGTAAAACAATGGAAGTGAATACAGTATATAAATGCAGGTACTGTCCATCTAACCTGGATCTCCAACTTCTAAAAATCTAGGTCCTATGCATTATATGAAAGTAAAGTCATCAACCAACAGTAACAAGCTCTTATAAACAAAAAAGAAGAGAATGGGACTCAGAGCTACAGGCAAACTCATGTAAGCTGAATGCCCTTAATCATATATTGTAACATTAAACACCATACAGAGGAAAAATCTCTGGCCTCCTCCTTGGGAGATAATATGCACAAGAAACTCTCTCTCACATGATTACCCAGATACTCTGAAAATAAGAAAATGATGTATGGGTTAACTTCAACGTTGTATGAGGTTTCTACATATTGTGTATAACCTGGTTAAGTGAACCAGGTTCTCACCTAACTCATGCTGCTGTCAGCCATGGCTTTCAGGCCACCAGGCTTTTTTCATTAGGCCTAGCTATGAGGAGTGTCTATACCAGTAGATACAGAGGGGTGCTGTCAACTGTGGTCTAGTATTAGGTGCCAGGAACATCTAGGTCAGATCCTCTCCTAATAGAGATGGTTGGAAGCTGTATTTTGCAGTGTTTAATGGACATAACTTCCAGGAAGATTGCCAATTTAGCTTGATCTCTAAATTGCTTTTTATAGCATTTGTGCTGGCAGATCTGTTGAAGATGCAGGTCCCTTCAAATATCTGTGAGTTATCTAATCAAAGGAGTGATTGAACTATTGGATAAATTATGCTCTTCATTGTCTCAAAATCTGAAACTAGGAGAAGATTACTGGTATGTCAGTGAGTGAATGCTCTGGTTTCAGCTTGACCAGCATCCCCAGCTGGGAGCTGTGGTGGGAAGCTAATGTCACACAAGGCATGGACAGTCCTGTTTAATTTAAGAAAGTAGACAAAGAGCCTTCACTGCAACTAAACTGTTGCTTATTTTATGTTCTTGTGAATCACACATAGCAATACAGTCTTTAGTGAATAAAAATTTTATATGGTAAACACTGTTGCCAAGATAGCCAAATGAATTATCCATGAAGTGAAAGGTACACATCCCGAAATCTTATCCAGGTATTTTAGCAATTTAAAAGATGCCATTTTATACACTGGGTATTTCTTAAATGTTCCATTAAATTGAGAACTCTCTATATAAATGCTAATTTAATTAAAATATCTTTGTTTCTTAAATATAAATGAAAACAACAGGCTAGAAGCCTTGCTGAAAGTTTGCATGGACCTCTACTTATGCATAATTTTTCTTATCTTCTGCAGCATTGTCTTTCTTTTTTTTCTTTAAATTAACAATACACAAGAACATTTCCTTTTTTTTTTTTTAAGATTTCTTATAACAGAATATTTTTGACAGACCACTTCTGCTTTCAGAATTAAAATTTCCCCCACAAATGGTTAGTAAGAATAACAAAACACTGTTTTAACTTGGTAGGCATGATGATGATACCAGTTGGCATTTAGCTGTCGCATGTTCATGCATGTGAAACAAAATGATTATATTTACAATTTTTGGTCATTTACCCAGTTCCTATCAGGGAAAATTACTTTAAATGGAAAACAGTTATAAATTGATTTTTTTTTTCTTTTACCAAAAATTCTTTATTGAGCAAAGAAAGTAATGCTTCACCTCCTATGTAAATATGTTTTTCTAAAAACCTCCTACATAAGGGCCAAATCAGTCTTTTTCAGGTGTGGTAAATGTGCTGACTGGGGACCCCTAAAGGAAAGCAGAGAGGCTGGAATTCTTTATCCACAGGATTGTCTGGACATACCAGACACACCAGTTTCTTCACCAATGAGATCAGCCCCTTGCCAAGAGAGTTGCCTGGTTGTGTGGTAAACCTTCAGCTGTCTTCAACTATCATTTTTGGCAACCTGTACTAGATTCAAAATTTTGGTCCTTTGAAGCAGAATAGTATTCAGTCATGCCCACACACACGTGTCTATATATTTTTGTGTGTGTGTGTACATTTTCCTTTTAATAAGACATTGCAAGCATTAAGACAATGCTGTTACTATGCATTCTACCTCTTGAATGTTGAAAGAAAAAAAAAAGGTAACTGATGTAGCTATTCCAATGAAATGTTTAATGAGCCAGGTTCTGATCCCACGTATCCTTAACAATTAGTCTTTATTTACCTATGTTTAGAATCTGTCAACTTAGCTCAAAAGCTGCCTTTGTGTGTAAAGCTGTGATTTTAGCTGTCTGTAAGTCCCAAGTAATTGCATGAGTGTATTCACAGAGTATTTGACCGGCATGACTGGTGTTAAACACAGGAGTGGGAGAAGAGATCTCCCCGTGCTCTAGTGCACTCCCTATGGCACCTTTGGGAAGTTAATTTTATTATCAGTCATTCTCAGGCTCCTCATCTGTAAATTAAGAATTCCTCTCTGCCTCCTGTAGGGCTGGTAACAATCTTGAGTAAAATATTTTGTGAATTCATGGATAAGGAATAATATTCTGTAATTGTTATTTAAAAAGGGATTTACATGTATTGCTCTTAGGTCAGGCACTTGCAACATTGTCATCCGCTGCTTTAAAATATGGCTAAGCCGAAGGGTCAGTGACAGCATCAGGCTATTTTTTCTTAAGAGATTTTAATGTATTGTTCAACTCTATGGCAAGAATCTCTCATTTCCAATTGTCAAAAGCTTTTTTTTGTCTAACAAGAGAAGGCTGCAGAATGTAGTAAAATATGAATCTGGTTAGTCATGTTTGATCTCCCATGTTTCAGGCACCTGTGGGAATGATGCAGTAACTGCTCTGTTCATAAAATTCCCATTGATACAGAGGCATGTTTGAGACATCAGGCAGAATTTAGATCCAGATCTCCTATGGCTGAATTGTCTAGAGGTAAACCTGTAATTACAGCACGGGTACAGAGCAATAATGACAAATAATTACTGTTTCTGGAAGGGAGACAAATATTTGTAATTTCTTATGCGCTATTAGTACACGTGCTACCGTTGCCTTGTGTACTGTGGTCAGAAGGATCTTTTCACCTCTGCCCCTCTAGCTTGGGAGATTTTGAAGTGCCTGTATAACCTAAAATTGTTTTTGACTTTTTTATACTTCTATTCACAATCAAATTCTGTTGTCATGGGTATTTAACACAATTCTCTGCATAGAGGAGTCATAGTCCTGATATTCATTTAGCAGAAGAAACATGAAAGTGTCGCCTGTGTACATTGTTTAAGGCTCGTTTCCATGCTAGGGTCAGAAAAAGTGATTTTTCCACAGCAGATAGGATAGAAAGTACTGTTTTCAGGTTCTATAATCAAGACAAATAAAACTGCCTGTTGCCATGCACCATATATTTTCCACATTATAGTAATGGATGCACTGCTGCCACCTGCTATGTCAGGACTTCCAGCTAATTGGAATAAGTTATGTGTGTTCCAGTTACTCTTACGGTCTATAAAAGGCTGCTTTGTCCTAAACTATATAATAATTTTTGATGGATTTCCTTATGGTAGCAGATATTGCTGTACTCTGGTGAGAACCATTGTTTTTCACAAACACAGGTGTTTTCTGCACATATTAAGGCTGTAGAGATGATTCTTTCTACTGAGTTTATGCTAAGGCATAGCATTTGGTGTAAGTGATATGACCCAGATCCAGGTGTAGTAAATCCTGAAAGGGACATGAATAGACGTGGTTAAGACTGTACCATCCACTCATGGCTGCTGGCTGAAAAACTGCTACATGCCCTGCTGCTTCAGCCTAGGACCTGTGATAGTTTCATCAAAGGCTGTTACATCCTCCTGTTGCTGGGAGAAGGATTCAGGCCATATGAATCAGAGGTGAGATAACTGCAAGGGTAAAGAAGTACCCCTGAGTGTGCAAGATGGGCTCGGTGTGGTCCACTTGACCTGTTGGGAGTACGGCAGGTCCACTGCTCGCTCAGCTTCACCCAGCCGGGTGGAAATTTGCCCCCAGCATCTTAGAAAACACATGACCTTGTTCCTGTGTTTTCTCTGAATTTCTCTGTATTTTTTTTCTCTCTGTGGTTACGATCTTGTCTTAAGGTATCAATGTAACATCAGAAATCAGAAATGTGGTACTTCTTAGGTGAAGTTAATTTTTGTAATAGAAATCTAACTTGAATTGCTACTTGATGGTTGCAATCAAGGTACATACTCATTTAGCAAGAGCTGGAGCTGTATGACTACCAGAGCATAGTGTGTACAACTTCTAAAATAAATTTCCCTATAGTAAGTGATTTATTACTTTTAAAAGGTACCACACTCCTGTATTTTAATCATTTTTTAATACTCAGGGTTGCAGACTTGGCATGACAGAGTAAAAAGGGGATTAACTGTATGTGATCCATTGTTGCTCTTGTGATCAGTCCGGAGAGCATGTATTTCAGCTCTGGCAGGAAGCCTGACCTCTTCTCTTCATAGAGTAGAAGTTCTTGCTTTTTCCTCTCAGGTGTCTCATTTGGTCCCAAATATCAGCCAATGAGTGGCCCTGCTGAACCTGCAGGTTTCATTCTTCAAACCTTCATCTTCCTTGCTTCACAACTAATTGAAATGGTCTCTTTTCTCACTCCCTTTTCCTCCCCAACTCTTCCAACCTACTTTTTAGGTGAGATGGTAGGTGATAGCAATAATATCCTCAAGCTTAAGGCCAATTAGCATTGTAAAAAATGGGCTAGCTATTTTTCAAAAGAAAAAAGAATAGTATATGATTGTGTGCTATAAAAATACGAGAAAATGTGAATTTGTATTTTATAATAAAAATGTTTAGTACCTTTTAGCACTTGTCATGACGGCAATAAGAAAAAAAATGTGGCATTACACTGGGTATAAAAAGGTAGAATTTTTGTGCTATGAATCTCTGTCGTACCCCTCCATGTCCCATCTCAACCTCACAACAATGCGATATAGTGTTAGTCATGGCTAAATAGTGAGGGGAGCCTTCAGAAGGCAATCTTCCATCTTAGAGACTACTTGTGTCATGAAGAAAACTTCTGCTGTAACTGCTAGTGAAAGTATTTGCTACTTCTTTTGGGCATCTTCATCAGTTCATTGGAGAACAGTTTATTTAAAATACATGTTCTTGCAGAACATGCAGGTTCTTTCAAGATCTCTATGATGTTAAGACCATTTTGCTCATTTAATAGCACTTGTTTTACGTATAAGACTATATGAAATGTACCGAATATCTGAAATGAACAAGTTTATATATTACATAAACATGTATTGCTTTATAAAACACAGGAAGAAACTCATGTGCTTTTTTTTCTAAACATATCCTAAAGCTTGCTCTCTTAAACCTGTGAATTAAGTGAATGCATGGAAGGACATGTGCGGGTTTGTGAAATAGTCTTGTTGGTTCAAAATGCACTAACTAAATAAATATAAATTATATATGTTATTTTTTTCTTTTCCTACATAAATACTGTCTGGTGAGTTATTGTAGAACTGTAACTTCAATTGAGTATTGGTTAGTGTTTTTACTAGAGAATTCTTGTTTGCAAACCTGATAAGACAATTATTTTAAGGAACTAGGAGGCTAAGTGCATGAGCCATTTTAGCGAAGCTGGTGCAGCTAATTAATTGCTAGTCCAGCCGGTCCTAGCTTTTTGGTACAGTAGGTTTTGTCACATACAAATGTCAGTAGAAATGGGAATTAGCCTGTGATTGACAGTGTCTTGACTATGTAATTAATAATTTTCCTTTAAATGTGTGTTAGTCAAAGACTTAGTTATTTTTAAGAAGACCGAAGGATCTGAGAAATGCCCTTTGTCTTTGATCATCTCTTAAGCTTGTAATTAAGAGAATCTAAAGCTAATAATAGTATTTCCTCCAAAAGAGGTTTGCCAAAATGGAGGAATCTTGCTAGATTAATTAATCTCTACTCTTGCTGAGAGCAGAGTATACAGACTTAGAAGACTGAGAGTTGGAAAGCTTCATTTTATGCTGAAACCCCATATACAGCATTTGCGGAGGAGTTTGGGTTTAGAAGGGCCTACATCCAGCCTTCTCTTTCTCAAGGATTTTTTGAAACTGTTTTCACCAGGAAGGAGTTGGGCAATAAAGATAAGAAAAGGAATATAAAAATATTTAGATTCTCTTTTCCTCCACCTTTCCATCTGCAAATCTAAAAAAAATTACAGTGATAAGTCACTAAATATTCCTCACCTTGTTACCTGAATTGGGGAAACTTTGAGTCAAAAAATCGGTTATCATAATTAGGTGGATGAATAAATGTCTCATCATCTGTATTCTTTTCCAGTTCTGTTCCAGTTTACCACATTTTGTTCCTTTGCTCCTTTCTTCAACCCTTTGCAGCCCATACTTGCCAGGAATTCTATTTTTCAGCACCAGTTTGCTCACAGTGGCTCTAGAAAAAGCTGTGGCTCAAGAAATTATTCCTGTCTGAGGAAAGGTGGTCTTTTCTACAATACCCTGAGGCATATTACTATAAAAAGATTCATTCACTTAATTCATATTCCATGATTCATAATTCTATAGAGATCTTGGTTATTCATGGAATAGTTATTCATAGATTATTCTCTACTTATTAACATATGGAAACACTGAGCTATGATACTTGCTTTTGAAGAATACTTGCAGAAATCAGTTCCTCTTAAAACATTTATTTCACATGCAACAGTTTACCTCCTGTTTACTTTATGCATGCTGTGAAGATGAACAATATAAGTCATGTGAAAAGCCAGCTATGGTAATGTATATTGAAGGGGCACTCAGTAACCCTGTAACATTTTGTCTTGCTCATTTTTGTCACCGGTAATTTTACAGAAAGAAAGGGACCTATCACTCGATATATATTGAGAGAACATCGAAGTTATGGTGATTCATGTATTGGAACTCTGCCATAATAAAGAACCATATGTAGAATGAAGTAATATGGTATGAAATAAAGTGATGCAGGAGAAGAACCGACAGTTGCATTACATTATTCAGTGGAACAGAATATGAAACTGCTTCAGGGGAATGAATACATGATACATAATATGGACCAATATATCATGTAGATCATTTAATATATTGAAAAACTGATGTATAATGCACTATTGAAATGGGGTGTATAATGTATTCTGTAGAGAGAATTTTCTTTCAATCCTCCTGTCTTAGGCATGGACATAATGGAATATGTTGTCGTGCTAAAGAGTAGCTGACCTTGCCTCCATTTACAAAAGGAGAAGAATCTATAAATGAGCCGTTTTCATAAAGAGGACTACGTGAATAAGAAAATTGGTTTCCCAAAGTAGTAGCGTCAGGGTCAAATCAATCTTGGACACAATCAAAGAATATACTTTTTTTTTCTCTGAATTGTGTAATAATCTTTTGACAAATACAGTGCACCAAAAAATCAGAATCATTACATTTAAGAAAGATTTAAGCTATCCACAAGGAGAGCTTATGTTATGTGGAATGAATGTTCAGTCAACAGAAAAGCTTTAATTTTTGAGTGTTTACTCTAGACATTTTTTCCCTAGTGATTGGTTGTATATACCCTGCATCAGTCTGCCCACATCCAGGATCCAATTAGTTTTTTGAACTACTAAGTAGTATTTTTTCATGCCACCTCATTGATTTATAATAACTGTAAGTAAGCTTAATTAAGAAGATATCTTTTTTTGCAAGAGAGCCAAGATCTGGTGGAGTCGCTTACAATTCAACTTAAAGCAAATACACCACCTCACTTGTTGAAACTGGAAAAACTCTCCCTAAGGATTATTAAATGCCTTTTACAGGTGTGAAAAAGATCTCATGTTGTTAACAAATACATCCATAAAGAATTTTCACACATTTATAAAACCTGTTGCTAAACTGGGGAGACTTCTTGTTTCTTAATGTAGGTAGCTAAACGCTTCAGGAGATGCATCTCCCTCGAGGCACTCAATTTAAACACCAGCCTATTTAATGTATTCTGTAAGAACAGAGGCACAGCTTATAAAAAGAATATTAAAGCATATTTATACCCTGCATATTGGCTAGGGATCGTACTATCAGTAAGTATGGTTTTTCAGCTATTATATTTCACTCATTAGTTGCATGGATGCATTCAGCTGTAGAACAGGTTAATCTGTGGTGTGTGTTTGGGGTGTCTTAGGGAAACATGAGGCTGTTTCACCAGCTGGATGTAACTCCTGATGAGAGTTCTTTAAAGCGAGTGAGTTTATGATAATGCAAGCTGAGAGAGATGGCCTGAGAGAGATCCAACAATGCATGCTTTCTTGTTGGGGATGAGTAAAATAGAGCAAGAATTTGACAAATAGCATTTTTGTATACTGCTGCGCAGGTTCAAAAAAAGAAACTATTTAAGCTGTGTGCACAGGATACTTTGCAGTTGCTAGCCAGTGCTGAATTATACAAGAAGATACTTGTTCTACATAAATAAATTTATACTTTGGGGTGCTTGCCTACTCCAAAGCCCATTAGAGTCAAAGTAATACTCTCTGGATCAAGGTCCTAAAGGACAACTCTGTGGAGTTATTGTATGGTCTGCAGAAATCCCAGTACAGTAGCTCTTAAAACTAGACTGCTTTCTTTTTTCTTCTTTTTTTTTTCTGTTTTCACCTTCCAACTTTTGTATTTCCCTTTCCAATACACACTTTTTCCCTCATGCCTATTGCATTTTTGTTTGCTACTGACCAGCCCTTACTTTTTTCCCTTCTCTCTCTGTGCTTCATTTTGTTTCTGTTTTACTCCACCTCTTGTTTCCATCTCCTATCTTTAGGAATACCCCTTTACATTTCTTCTCTTTTCTGAAGGTATAAACCCTCCCTCTTAGCTCTGTGCCTTCAGCTGCGTAACAGGCAGATCATTAGGGAGCACTGTTGGCATCTTTTCCCATCAGAGCTGAGTCCATAGCCCACCTTAGAGCCAAAGAGATGCTAAGACTCATTCACTCAGTTTCAAAAGGATACTTCATATGCCTTATTTCATTTGCTGCTTTCTTGGTTCATTGCATTGACCTACTCTGGCATAGGGTGAAGTTTTCAAAAGCGCTGAAGTAATCTGAAGAGTCAGATGATATGTCTACATGGGAAACCCAGGTGAACTGTGCCCACTTGCTGAACTGATCAAAAGCCGTATGGCTTATCAGCACAACTCAGTAGCCTCACCCTGTGCTAGGCATGGTTTCTGGATGCCACAGGGTGTGTGAATTTTTAGCTGCTAGTAAAAGACACTGTAGACACACCTTACGTATAATGTATTAATACCTATGGCTTTCTAAGTGCCTACATTGCTTCTGAAAATGGCTTGTTGATGCCCTTTATAATTTTGTCCAAAAGTGTAAATAGCTTTTTTCAAAGGCATAAACATACTCTGCTCTTAATGGTTATTAATGGTGACGTTAGGCAATGTTAATTATACACTCAGGTTCTAAGGTAGATCCACATTTTAATGAGATGTTGTGTGTGAGTTTGTATGAGATGGTTGGGGAGTGAGGCAGGTGGACAGGAGACAGGGTTTTGTGTAGTGACTGCTCTGAAAGTTACCTGAGTAATCAGAAAATGTTGTTAGGTTCACTCAAAAGAAGAGAAAATTCCTTCAATATGTTAAAAAAAGCATTTTAAAAAGGGAATTTGGGGCCAATTTCTTCCTCCCTTCAAGGAGTAATGTGCATTGATTTTAAAAGACTGTGTTTTAATGGAGACTTTTCATTTTTAACTGAAATCAATTGAAGGAGATGAATGATTTCTAGAGGAGCAGGGACAAGACGGGCATGCCTGGGAAGCTGGAGGTCCTACTCCTACACGCTGAATGGCCTGTAAGCACCTATATTCTTTCAAAGTGCAAGGATCAGGGATCTCAATTAACAGAAATCTACTGTCCCTATTTTTCCACACAGCATAAGATTAGCTGTTATTGAGGAGTCTCATTCTTTCCAGGATGTTCTGCATGTTCTAAGTAGGGTACATCATAATTCTGAAAAGTTCAGCAAAGTCTTCACTACAGTTTTGGAGCTAACCAACTCCCTTTTATCTTGCATGAAAACCTTATCAGACCAATATATTTGAAGAAGATGTGGCTGAGTCCTTCATAGAAGAATCTTATGCAATGGATTGTGGATAGAAACAGCCTGCAATCTTGTAGAGTTTGGAAGAAGTATAACCTTTCTACTTTAAAATATTTTTAAATATTTCAGCAAAATTCTTCATATAGTATTACTCACAATCTATTGTATCCTGTTCAGTTCTGTTAGTGCCCCTCTTGCTCCCCCACCAAGAGGGTTTTCCAGTAAAAGGATGCAAATGGAAGTCTGCCATAAATAGGAAGGGAGTATGTTGTAATTTTTGTATTAATTTTGTTTTATTCAGAGACACCGAAAGCCCCTGTTTATGTAGTTTTGGTGTGTTAGCTTTTTCTAGAAGGCAGAACAGTTTATTCCTCTATACTTTAGGAAAAAAACCGCTGGACTTTGTAGGTGGTTTGTTTGGTAGGCCCTTAAGTCATGAGTAAAACTGGATGTGAGTGTGGAGTTGCCGTATATTGTTAAATCTGTTGCACAGTTTGCTGATGAAAAATATGATACAGTAATATTGCATAAAGTAATTTAATAAAAATAGGGTACTCATACGCCTTTGCATTTTGAACAGGTGCTGTTCAAAAATGTTTAGGCCATCTCCACATAAATTAATTTTCCTGAATGTACAATAGTTTGAGGTTTTTAATGACATGTTTTTATTATTTCTGTCACTTCTGGGTTTTTTGGTGGGTTTATTTATTATTTTTCTCATGCTGTTTAACAAGGTTAATATTTAGAATAAACAACTTTATTTGTATAGTGGATTTGTAATTAAATATAATCAAACCATTCTCTATCTTGACTAAACTAAACTGCATATACAAAATAGGAATGAAAGACAACTCTTCATTCACTTTTCTGTAGCAATGGCTACTATTAGTAGTGGTATAGTAGTTAACACTAAATCTAACACAATGTTTCCTGGTCAATATACAATATATTATTTCTATATTTCATCTATTAGCAATTGGCATGTGTAAACTGTATAACAGTTTAAATATTCTAACAGTAAGTTTTAGGTGCTTTGATCTCTGAGATGGTGAATATGCTTAAATGTAGGTGTCTCTGGTTAAAATATCGGTCCTGCCTTCAAAAGTGGGAAAAGTACTTTTGTGCATAAAGAAGTCGCATATGTTGTGAAAACATCTGAAGAAGTTTTTTAGAATAACATTCTAGATGTTCTAGCAATTGTTTTACATAACGAGCAATAGGATAGCTACAAATACACTTGCCTATACATTCTTTTTTGTAAATTTAAGTGAAAATGAATTAAGTATAATGTATTAATGATGCCATTTTGAAATTAACTGTGTGTTTTCCAGGGGTTTTTTATAATACAAATGCGTAACCTTACAATATACATGTAGTTTGTAAATTTGGTGCAGCAAAATCACTTCATTCACAAGTGTTGTACATAGAGTGTGGCACCTCTAGGAAAAGGATAACAGGGGTTGCTGTCTTTTCCTTTGATTTTCAGACGTCCTGTGCAGATAACCTTGACAGCATTGGTTCTTGCCAATAAATACAAAAACAAATGCATGCAAGCTTTCTGTAAGATTTATGAATTACTTAACTTGAATGTAGAGGTACAGTCTTTCTGCTTTGAGACAAAGATAACATAAAATACTGTGATGGCTTGGGTCAGCTCAGAGCCTTACCACTCAAGGAATTTTACAACTCAAGGAATGTGGAGTCTTGTTTGTGTAAAATATATATTTATAGGAAAAGAAAAAGTAAGTTTCTAACAAATCTGAGATGGTCCCCAGTTTGCAACAAAGTATTAGGCAGACATATCAACCAAACCAAGTAAAATATCTGCCCACTATACATCTGGCTTTTATGCATCAGTTTGAAATGAGCAGACATCCATTAAAAATGTAAGTAAGTACACATAGAAAATGGAGAATAACAGATGTGAATCTGTTTTTTTTTGTCTTATTCTAGTTAACCTTCTTTAAAGTAAAGAAGAAAATACTCCCAAAAAATTCAGCAGAGCATGCACAGGTTTTCCAGTTCTCTCTGTGCAGCTGTTTGATCATGTTCAGCAGCTCTGTAAAATCAAAACAGTTTCCTTCAGTTTTCTATTCACTTATGTGGTAATGTGAAGGCTTTTCCCCCCCGCCCTTTCTTTTCATAGTGATTAATGATGAGGAGAAAAGTGATGGGCTGTGGTGAAGTTGAATACCGTTAGCCATAGCTGGTCGTTTATCCCCAAGGAAGATTTCTGTGTGAGTTCTTGTTTCCTTTACATAGCCTGGCTAGTGAAACATTTTAAGTTTTCTTGGCACGTTTTAAATGCTTTCTGTGCCAGTGAGGTCTCATTGTTATTATGTACGTGATGTGTTTACATTGTGCGTTACATATTTGCTTTGTATGCTCTTTGCCTGAGTTACAAGAAGAATGATCTGTGTTAACAGGATAATTTACAGATGTGCTTTTAGTTTTGCGTTCCAACTCAAGGTGTTAGTGTGCTTTTCTGCTACTGCTGAGTTAGGCGGTGGGATGGGTAGTTTTCCTTTCCTAATGTAGTCAGAGTAAATTGATATATGGATTTAATTACCTGCACTCAGAGGCTGTTATGATGGATTCCTTAAAATGAAGTGATATAAACAATTATACAGAATTAGGCCTTTAGAAAACAAAACAAGAACTAAAAAGATATTTTCTTCTGAAATGAATCCTTTGTCATGCCTATCTAGTCAGTGAAATTATTCTAGTGTAAAATAAATGCAGGTGAGTTCATAAGCAGACTTTTTTTTTCCCAACTTGTCTGCTAAACACTGTGGTTTTTAGGAATATGTTTCATATTCCTAAATTAAAGGAATATGAATTATTCCAGGAAAATTAATATGCTCATACTCTGGACAAGAGTAGTAAAGTGCAGTGGTAGTTCATTGCAACAAAAGGGACTTCCCAGAGCTTTTCTTGTTTTCTTCTTCCTTTACTTCTTTCTGCAGAGAAAGCTTGAAAGGGGAACTAAGGGGGAAATAAAGCTCATGAAGTAAACTTCAGATTGTGCTTATATGTTTGCCTTGTTGCAGAAACGTCCTTGGGTTCAGTGTGCGATTGCTGCAGGTTCTTTGACACTGCATCTTGCACATCTGTCATAAATGGAGATCCATCCAGAGTAGCACACAGGATTGGTTTTGCTCATCAGAATAATAATTCTTAAATCCAGTTACCAAGAAATTCCACACTGGCAGCTTCCTGCATTAAAGGGCTTTTCTACAGTGTGAAGGTGGCAGTCTGAGGATGTACGAAAATTTGGTACTGATTCCCTGTGTGATTTGAGAAGGCAAATTCTGTTCTCATTTACTTTGTCCTTATTAGTGGCTGAATTCCAAACCATAGAAATATCTCTCGAGTGGCTTCATAAAGACGAGATAATCTGAGGCAGCTGATTTACTATTCCCCGTTCTCAGGCCAGAGAGGAGTTACAGTAAAGCGAGACCTTATATATACTCAGATCTGGGGGAAAACTGGAGTTATATATTTTGTGGATTTTAATGCATATAGCAGTATCTTTAAAAAGCTGACTGTGAAACACATTTAAAACTTTACACCATAGCAGCAAAACTGCCATTCAAGAGGCTGTAGTTCCTGCAATTTCCTTTTAAGTGAGAGAAGCATCACTACTGAATTTAATTGCTCTGGTTTGTAGCTCGTGGACCTTTCAGCCATGCCTTCCTGTCAAGTAAACTTTCTTTTTTCTTTTTTTTTAATTGGATCTTTAACACTTTCCCTTTGAGTCTGATGCTGTGAGGTGCTGGGTGTCTTTTCACAGAATCACAGAATCACAGAATTGTATAGGTTGGAAAAGACCTTTAAGATCGTCAAGTCCAACCATAAACCTAACACTACCAAGACCACCACTACACCATGTCCCTAAGCACTTCATCCAAACGTGTTTTAAATACTTCCAGGCCACTCAACCACTTCCCTGGGCAGCCTGTTACAATGCTTGACAACCCTTTCAGTGAAGTAAAATTTCCTAATATCCAGTCTAACCCCCCCCGGTGCAACTTGAGGCCATTTCCTCTTGTCCTATCATTTATTACTTGGGAGAAGAGACCGACCCCCACCTCTCTACAACCTCCTTTCACGTAGTTGTAGAGAGTGATAAGGTCTCCCCTCAGCCTTCTTTTCTCCAGGCTAAACAACCCCAGTTCCCTCAGCCATTCCTCATCAGACTTGTGCTCCAGACCCTTCACCAGCCTCGTTGCCCTTCTCTGGACACGCTCCAGCACCTCACTGTCCTCTTGTAGTGAGAGGCCCAAAACTGAACACAGTATTCGAGGTGCGGCCTCACCAGTGCCGAATACAGGGGCACGATCACTTCCCTGGTCCTGCTGGCCACGCTATTTTTGATACAAGCCAGGATGCTAGTGGCCTTCTTGGCCACCTGGGCACACTGCTGGCTCTTATTCAGCCAGCTGTCAACCAGCACCCCCAGGTCCTTTTCTGCCAGGCAGCTCTTCCCAAGCCAGCTCTTCCCAGCTCTTTCCAGCCACTCTTCCCCAAGCCTGTAGCGTTGCATGGGGTTGCTGTGGCCCAAGTGCAGGACCTTGCACTTAGCCTTGTTGAACTTCATACAATTGACCTCGGCCCATCGATCCAGCCTGTCCAGGTCCCTCTGTAGAGCCTTCCTACCCTCAAGCAGATCAACACTCCCGCACAACTTGGTGTCATCTTCAAACTTACTGAGGGTGCACTCAATCCCTTTGTCCAGATCATTGATAAAGACATTAAACAGGAGTGGCCCCAACACAGAGCCCTGGGGAACACCACTTGTGACTGGCCGCCAACTGGAGTAAACTCCATTCACCACCACTCTTTGGGCCTGGCCATCCAGCCAGTTTTTTACCCAGCAAAGAGTACACCCGTCCAGGCCATGAGCAGCCAGTTTCTCCAGGAGAATGTTGTGGGAAACAGTGTCAAAGGCTTTACTAAAGTCTAGGTGGACAACATCCACAGCCTTCCCCTCATCCACTAGGCGGGTCACCTTGTCATAGAAGGAGATCAGGTTGGTCAAGCAGGACCTGCCTTTCATAAACCCATGCTGGCTGGGCTTGATCCCTTGGTTATCCTCTACATGCCGTGTGATAGTGCTCAGGATGATCTGCTCCATCAGCTTTCCCGGTACCGAGGTCAGGTCAGGATGACAGGCCTGTAGTTCCCCGGGTCCTCCTTCCAGCCCTTCTTGAAGATGGGTGTCACATTCACTAATGTCCAGTCAACTGGGACCTCTTTTGGGAAGTGTCAGATGCTTTTAATTCCCAGACACTTTCCTGGATGTTGGATACACTCAGCACATTACAGGAGAGTGTCCCTCCAAGTTCCCTTTGATTCTGCAGAGTGGATAAGGGACAGCAATGATGGCGAATGTGTTATGCCAGGTTAAATAGGCACCCATCTGTAAAAGCGTTGTTTTATAAACCAGGAAATTACTCCCACTAGTAATTGTGGGAGTAATAGTAATTGTAATAGTAATTTTCTCACATCCTGTGGGAAAACCCGTAGTTTACATTATAATCCCTGCAATATTTTTCAATTTTTGCCAACAACTCTCTCTCTGGACAGCTGATAATACTGTTTCTTCCTAATACACCCTTGCAATACACAGCTAAAAAATGTCACACAAAGTAAATGGCTTTACTCTGTAACTTGCTTAGTGCTTTATTTTCAGTTTTCCCAGGGGACATTCTTAGACTTCAAAGTGTACAATACATAGATGGTGTTTCAGCTTTGCAGAGCAACTTATTTTCGTTAGGATTCTTTTTTTTTACCTTGCACTAAAGAATCTATGTCACTAATTGAGCCAGTAATTTCTTGACATATCATGCTAAGTAATGTATTTGTTACCTGGTAACTCAATGGCTTCTTCAATTGTTTTTTACATGTTGGGCAAACTTAGCAGTTAAGTGCAACATGAATTTTTAATTAAGAAAAAAAGGTGGAGGAAGGAATATTCAAACAGTCTATTGGGTAAATTTAAATTTCCCAATACCTCATCAAAATGCCAGTACTTTATATGTATGCATAAAATTTCATCCTGCTCTTTGTAAAATTGAAACAGCCAAGAGAAAAGCTGTTACTTTATTGGAACAAATATGGGAAACATTCTGTCCTTGTTAGAAATTATCTTGTTCAATTGTTTTACAAAACTGCCTTCTATTTTTTCATTTAAAAATTAATTTCTAATGGCCTCTTAGCATGGTAAGTGCTAATAATAACTGGTTTGTTCAGGAAACACTATTGCCATTTGAGATTCATAACTCTGGATGTAGTTCTTTTCCTTTTTAAAAATTAATGAATTTACTAAGGATTAACTTATTGTGAAATGTACTGATTTATTTCATTCCTGTCTACTCATTTCAAATGACTTGATTCTATTGGCAATCAATATCAGTGGTGTACCTGCATAGCTCTACTTGTAATTTCTGTCTCTTACATGAATGTATACATATGGAAAGAAATGTGTTATTTTCCTGACAGAAGTTTGTCTGCAATGTTATATGGCAGTGGTATCTTTGTTGTGTTTGTCTGCATCCTGCAGATTTCATTGATTTGATTTTTTTTTTTTTTTAAGCTTCTCCTCATTCTTACTTTTAGCATCTGAACAGTTTAGATTTATTCTGAGTATTTTTGCTGGGTGATACTACAGGTTCCTAATGCTGATCTGAAAATTCTTTATGATCTTCTTTTATTCAAAAGTATTTACGTGCTTACTAGCATGATAGAACCAAACAAGTGGGAGGGACATGAGGAAAGGAGGGACATGATTTACATTAAATGGAACATAAATTGTTGGAATGACTAATTAGACAAAAAAATAACACCAAATATGTTTGGTGTCAGTGTAACATTTTGCTCACATCAAGATAAAGTGTTTCATATTCAGTTTGACCTTTTGCCTAACCTTTTCCAACTCTTGCAACCCAACAAAATAATCAATCTTTTTTTCTGACTGACACTACTCATTGAATTGACTCAAATTTATGAACTGTACAGCCCCAACTCTGCAAATTTTCTTGCATTTAATATGAATTTGCTATTTGTTAAAAAACATTCCCAGCACACCTCACTCTTGGGTTCGGATGGCATAGTATTTTTCCTGGAATTTGGACCTAATATTGCATTCCTTGTAGAGACAGAGAAGTGGAATACAAAGAAACATAATTATTTCCCTAAATTCTAGATTGAAACAAAAAAATGACATTCAAAGTGTAGCAAATTAAAACAGATTACTTGCCATGTGCCCTTAATCATAAAAAAATTATTCATTTCCTTGCACAACACTTAGGCAGTGAATAAGAGGGTTTTTTTGTGCAAACCTAAGTGGCATAGTCGGTTTCATGCTATTATGCCCCACGTGTGGAACAGAAACAGTAAACGTTACTTTTTCAAACTCAAATAAATAGTTAACCTGGGTTTGAGACATAGCTATTGTACATTTAGGCAGATCAAGGGGAAAAAAAAGATAATACAACCATAATGATATGCATACCTACTTTCACAAACTTTACCTAAGCTACATGCCTTATAGATTTTTGGATATGATTTTTATTTTCAATTTCTACTTAAAAAAAAAAATCCTTCTATCTATTAAAGGAGGGCTGGCTTAGAATATGTGATGTCAACAAGGCTATCTGAAAGAGAGACTGAAATTATAGCTAGTGCTTCTCAAATAGCTCTCCTATTTCCTGTTGTATCGTGGTCTCAAAATTTTGATTTCTTGTTATCTGCCAGGACAGGAATAAATGCTCTAAATTATTGGAGAGGACAGTACTGTAACTCCTCTGGATTTACATAAAATATGCTTAGAGTTTACCCTAAATCCTTTGGGAGACAGTGACAATGATTCAGTCAGTGAACAAGGACTTTGCATTACTCACTGTGTTTGTAGGACAGTGTGATTTTGTTGCAAGTGTAAATTGTGGTGACCTACGGTGACAATGAGGAAAGTGTCTGGATGTCACTGCAGGAAAAGCTGGAGGACAGCGAGCGGCCAGCTGGCGTGTAATCCACCGGCTGGCTAAGCAGCGAACTGCACCAGGGAATCCTGAACGTCATACGGTCCGGTACTGCCTGAGTCAGAGCCTGGTAACAAATCAGCCTCCTAGTAAAAATGAAAAATGTCATTGACATAATGTAAGACTTAAAAAAACCCCAAAATGCTGGAATGAATTTTCTGTAAGTCTTCTACCCAACTGACTGGTGGGAATTTTTCCAAGGTGATAATTTCTAACCTCCCTTCACTTCCCTACTGGATCACTCCTGAAATGCCACGCAAAAGGAGTGATTCACAAATTATCTTTATCATCCCAGCGGAAATCAAGTGCAGACTTCAATTGAAATTGATATCTGAGAAGGCTAGAAAAGCCTTGGCTATATCTTTTTTTTTCTGCTTTTACTCGAGTATCACTCGTCCCTGCTCTCGTACTTTGTGTGCATGCTGCATCCATATTCTACATGGAGAAGCTTGGTTAGGAGTTGTTCAAATACGCTTCTTCACTTATTTTGGAATAATCCTTTTTATGAAAACCAAGCAGCAGAAACATTAAAAGCATGAAGAAACACATGTTATCTAATAAATACAATATTCTAAAATTTTATACTAAGACATATATGTTAAGTGAAAGGAATTCTAAAATTTTATACTAAGACATATATGTTAAGTGAAAGGACTGCAACTTCCATTCTTGCCCTCCATGCTGCATTTTAATCTTACAGGAAAAGATGAGTCTAGATAATATCCAGTCAATGTGTTCAATTCCATATTCCATAGTGTCATGATGGGAAAAAAAAAAAAGTCTTTACTGATTTAGATCAAAATATCACAGCAACATTATCTCAGGGAATCTTTATGCTGATGTCAAAAAATGTCAACAATACTTTCAGAGGAGATATGTAAAAACCTGAAGAGAATTGTAATTTCTAGTCCTGTTTCTGTCTTTACTGCTAAAAATGTAACTATCTGGGCACCTTTGTAGGAGATAATGTTTTTCAGGCTTTAGAGTACCTTTGCTGATAGCAGCATGGTAGAAGAATATAATATAGTGACTGCTGTCATTTCAACACTCTTCTGTAGAGTTTTAGACAAAATATTGTATGAAAAGGTATTAGAAGACTTTTTTTGTTTTGCCGTTCTATCAGTTTGGAGATTCCCTTATGTGCCGTTAAAATTGTTTGTAAGCAGTGAGTTTGCCATTTCCCTTAACAACAGACACCCATAACAAACTTAAATAAGCATATGAGTTCCAAGGTCACCACTGCCATGGAGTTGTCTTTGATTGATTACATTGTACTTTTGATAAGTTGTCATCATATCCTATTGATCTTTCTCTGTCTGTACTTTAAGACTTAAAAGCCAGGAGGAAGGCAGCATAGGCATCTTTTAATGATGTAAGAAGATATTCTGGCCCCTTGCTTTAGGGTAAACATAGGTAAGTAAAGAAATGGAATAGATCTTCAAATGGTATAGTAGAGGGAAGCTGCAGTAATATACCCTTTAAGGATCTGAGCATATTATTAAAAAAGGCTGAATTTAAATTAAAAGACTTTCTGCATAGTTGAAAATGTTGGGCTTCAAATCCTGAGTTAAATTTTATCTTCATTCATATATCTTCAGATTCTAGTTAATACAGAACTCATATGGGTATGTGCAAAAGGTAAATGTGCATTTCCCTCAAGCATATAAACTGAGGTAAGAGCTGTCATTTATTTTTATTTTTGTACAGCATCCAGCAAAAGGAAATTGTATTAGGTGCCCTCAGAATAGAATTCTTAATAATAAAAATTTAAAATAAAAATGCAAACGGAAATCAGTCCTTTTCCCAATTTTTCCAACTACCTTCTTAGACTTGTCTGGTTCAGTTATATATGGCTCACTGCTGATTTTGCAATTGCTATGGAGCTCCAAGCCACAAGATTATGCAAAATATAAGACTTTTTGTACTGCTTCAATTGCTGATGCCATGTATCCAAAGAATAGCAAAATACTACAACTCATGGTGATGATTTAGTTGTTTCAGGGCAATATGCATTTCTGGAGAAATGAAAGAAATATTACATGAAAATTTAATAGATCCTTCCAAGTAGGATCATGTTACCCTCTGTTACTTTCCCAGAATTTATTTTTCATTCTTTTTATCATATAGTTCTGGAACATTATTGTTGTCATATACTGTTCTTTGTCATTTATATCCCTGTGTCCTGGAGAACCATAGACAATTCATGTGTCTGCAAGCTTGGTATGATACCTAGACTAGCACGGTCAGAAAGATGCAAAGCAAACTATACCCTGGTTGCAATAAAATCAGAGAGGAACCACAGATTACAGTGGTATTTGATTTCTGTATTCTTTTTGAAGCAAATAATATTGCAACCCATAATTAAACAGCATCTTTGCAGTCTAAAATTGCATCAAGTGTTGGTGGTTAGTATTGTTCCTTCAGCTAATGCTTTGCAATAGTTTCTCTTCACACCTACTTTATTAGAAAATAAGCTAAGTGAACATCAAGCTTGTTCCTTCATCTCCCTGTATCTGAAAGTTTGTGGAATAGCTGAGAAGATCATCTAGTCCAGCCACCTTTCCCAAAAGTTACCTTTCAGACAGTTGAATATGGAGCATTTTTATATTTATCTTACACAGAGATTTGTGGGAGTGAATTGAAGAAAAGCCCAAATATTGTTATTTTCCTGATATTTTTATTGTTTATGTTTGTTTAGGACTTTGAATTCTTTCCCATTTTATTTAAATCATTAATGTAGCCAGACCTAGCTGTGTTTGTCATATTACATATGTGTCAGGCAAGAAAAGAAGAAAACATTGGGAAATAAAATGTTTTATTAAAAAGAGCAAAATAAACTCTTGTGAGGAGATTTAGAAGGTATTTTCAAAATTCTGAAATTACATTTGAAATTCTAATAGCAAGTGAGCATTTCCATAGAGAAGGTTAGACTTTATCACAACCATCTCACTTTCCATAGATTTGATTTGTAAGTTTTCTGGGTGATGCCTGCTTTGTTTTCCCCTGGCATAATGATATGGTGGCCTATGATCATGGTCTTCGCTGTGGACATATTACTATTAATAGCAAATGACGAAATACAAGCACTGGGGATAGAATCTCAGGGGGGGGGTTTAAAATTCTTTTTAACTTCACTTGCCTTAGGCAAAGACCAGTGAGGTCCTACGCTTACTGAATCACTTGCAAACATACACTGATTTGTAATGTGAAGTATAGCCTGTAGACATTTAGGACCACTTTGTCACGCTTCCTAGAGCTCTTATAGTCCAGTTGGCTTTGGCAAGGTTTGGCCTTGAACAAAGATGTTGAAAAGGACTGAACTACTGGAAGAAATCTAATTTGGTGGTTATCTGCCAATTTAGTGCATGTTGGCCTGGTGGCACCCTTGCCAGTTATTTTTGCATTTGCTGTGGAGTGGCCTTTAAAGAATTCAAAGTAAGGATCCCACTAGACAGCAGTCAGCCAGAATATGCTTCATAAATTGTGTTCCATACATCTTTTTGTGCTAGTCGAAGCCTTGAAGGTACTTATAATAGAACTTATTAATATTTTTTTTTTCCCTAGTAAGTCCAGCCTGAGAGGAGAAGGAGAATGCTCTGTTGCAAGTATTGCGTTTTCCATTAGCCTTTAGGAAAATGATTCCCTTTCTCTCAGTCCTCTCTCTTAATGTGTCCTTAAATGGTCACGCTTCTGATAATGCTGTCAGGAGGAATACTTCTGCAATTTGCTTTGACCTTTTTGCTCTTCCTCATATTTTCCCATTAGTCTCAACCAATATAAAACTAACTAAGCTTGACTCTTCAAATGAAAACTGGCCAAAATCTCTTTGGGAATCATTGAGCATTTAAGAGACAAAAAAATGCATGTGTGATATCTGGGAGTGAACTAATTAGACAAGTTTTCAGGGACTGTTGTTGTGACAAATACAATTTTCAATATTTTCTTCTTTACAGAACTAGAGATAGCTATGAAACTTGGAGGAAGGAGGGTTAAGTCCAGAACAAACCCCACATTTTATAGATCATTACACATGTGTTGAAGACAGCTGATGGGCCTCCCTCTATATCACTATTTTTCCCCCCTGCCTATCACAAAACCACATTACAACCTTTGAGGGTCATTTGAGTGACAATTGTTCTTCATGAGCCTGATTCCATCTTTTAACCTATTTTACTTTATACAGGCATCTTTCTCTATAATGTACAATTTCATTATTCTGAGTACCAGTTCATTTATAGGTAAGAAAATTAGCAGTGCACAATATGGAAAATACATCTTTCTGTACTGGAATACTGAAACATCAGAAAAAAAATATGGTAAATCAAATGAAAAAGATATATTTAGTGGATTTTAGTTCTTTTCACCCTACCTATCAACATTAAATAAATGTGGGTTTACTTCAAATTAGCTTGCTAAAACACTGAAACTATATAAAATAATGTACATGGAATACACTTTTCTGGCAGTAAATTGCGGTGTGATGGATTATTTATAAGACCAAGACAGCAGGTTGGCTTGAACAAGTTGATTCCCTTAGCTTGATTTAGTGATTACATTTTGCACTAGGAATCTGAAATTGCTGAAGAAGTTAAAAACCCAAGATTATTATACTGTACTAATCATTGTCAACACTGAGAAGAGAGAAGAGTACCATGCGGACATGTCCAGGATAAATGGTCTTTGCAACAACCTGTTCAAAAACCCATCAAGATGAACATTTTTGACACTGAAGGTCTATTTTTAAGATGGTTGAAATAGGAAGATTACACTGATTGTCAGTTATCCGGAATTGTTGTCAGTCATTAGGGTGATTGTACTTGGCAGTATTAAATGTAGCGAAGCTTTTCTGTTCCCTGTTACTGTTGTGTCACGAATGACAATGTATTGCCTCAGTGAATAACAGGATGCTGGTCTGATTTAACTGACTTATGAACAGTCTTCTCTCTGCAACCCACATGGGAAAAGACTGGGAGGTGGCAGTGGAAGTGGATGTCTTCCACCTGCCATGCTCTCCTCTATATTATCACGTGTATGAGCCAGAAAAAGAGAAGTTTATCTAGCATATCCACTTATGAATTAAATTGGGGTGAAGTTAATCCAAACAAAAAAAAAAGCGCAAATCAGTATTTCTTTAAAAAGCTTTGAGTGATCAGAGAAAGGCTTAAACCTCACACCAGTCCTGTGCACAATGATTAATTTATTTCCATGGGAAACAAATGCTGTTTTCACTGAAGTTAGTGTAAATGTTATTAAAAATGGTGGTATTGTGCTGCTATATCAAGAGCAGAGCACTCTTTTTTAAAGGTCACAAATCTCTTGTAACTGAAGAAGTGCAGACTGTAGCTTGACATAGTTGAATTCATTCTTCTACCAAAGTGATCTGAAGTTCGTCTTTGCAGTGTTTTAATAAAAAAGCATGTGTTAAAATTTTCGTTTCTGCTTGTGTCAGGCTCAGTGCCTTGAAAGGCAGTTTCTATCTTTCTTTTATTTAAAAATCACATAGATCTGTCATTTCCTACTGAAAAGACAATACAGCAAACATGTACTAGTGAATTTAATTATATAGGACACAGAGAAGATTCAGATAGACATAATATTTACCTTTATAGTTCACTGATCAATTAGTATGTTGTTACGTACACTGATTTGATAATAGCAACTATACACTCCAGTAATGGGAGGTACTCCACAGGAGCCATTTCTGCCTCTGAGGTTGTGATGCTCTGCAACTGTGATTTGGCAGACTATAACAACCTTTTCAGAGTTGTTAGACTAGTCATGTAAATCCTTCTTAGTTTAGGGATCATTGACTAGTTAGGCTGTAACATGTCCTTAGGAACCGTTACAATCCCAGATCCAGCTAGCAACGTTGGTACTCTGCAGTCAGGTTGAATATTTCTTTTAATATTCTGGGTTTAATCTTACCCTGTACAAAAGCAGCAGGGAAATAGTGCTTGCAGCGTGGAATAAGGAGATCCTTATTTTTTAAGGTTGTAGATGCCTGCCATCCCAATCTCTGGATTCTTTCTGCATGCTAACCGAAGTAGCTCTATTTAAGAAAAAACAACAAAAAACCCCACACTCCAAAGTTAACACCACTTGAACATAAGCTAGGCTGAAGCAGAACTGGTTTCCTGCTACCTGGAGGTACTGCAAATGAGTAGTAGTTCCCTTCCGAGACTGATGCTTGCCTCTTTCGCATAGCAAAGGCATTTAGTCAAACAATAGAAGTCGCCTTTTGAGCTAACCCACTTGGAGAATATTGATTTTACAAGGGAGATTGTTCAATATATGTGACTCAAACTGTTACAATGCAGCTTTTTAAACTTCATAAGTGACGTGAGTGAGGAAGACATCCCTTGTGTGAAAATAACCAAATAAATTGTTCATTCATATTTGTTGCAGAATGATAGATGCCTCGGAAAATATTGGAAATTCTGATTTCAATTTACTGCCCTGTGTTTATAGCTGCACTTCAGTTTTATCACAGTAGGGTTAGTTGTATGAATAATGGTTCATCAGTGTGAGCATGGGGAAGTCACAGTATGGCCCTTAGTGCTGTAATATGAGTTTATGAAAAGAGGTCTCTAAAATACAGCTAAGCATTTGATAAATTATTCCAAATAGAAGCAGAAGCTTTAAGCCACTCATTGTACTATGTATCTTTGCAATCTATGCAGCGATTGTTGCATAAACTTCATATAGCACAACAAATGTATGTAAGGGTACAATTTGAGAGAGAGTTTCTCTTACTTCAGTGATGTGTGCATCCTCCATCGTGTGATACAAATAAGAACTGCTCAAATCCTTTTTATAGTTCTAGTCTGAAACAGCTGCTGTACATAGTTATGGGAAAATGATGTGCAATACTCGGTTAGAATGATTTTTTTTTCAAGATTTGTGTTTAACAGGAGCAGTAGAATACATTAGTCATAGTCCAATCATAAACACGATGATGACTGAAATCTAACTGTGTGATGCGGCAAGTGCAGCATAGACTCCATACAACAATACATTCCAGGGGTTCGGAGGTGTCTTTTAATCCAGACCTGAACATTGCGACACCAAAGATAGCTCTGCAGATTTGTGAATGATGAAGGCCCGCTGACTGGTTGCTAATACTCTGGTTCAGCTTCTTCAGTGTACATCAGATGACGTGCGTTGACCACAGCTAAGAGCTTGTAGCAGTGTGGACCAGGACAAGACCTAGGCACATGGCAAGTTCTCCTAGGAAGGGATGCATGGTACTTCTCTTTAACAGCACCTCTCAAAATATTCACAGTTGCTTTAAACTCTATTCAGTCTCTATTTTGAAGATGCATGTAACGCCCAGGCTGATATTATGTACAGGCATGACTATTATCATAGGATTATAGTTTTTCCTACCATAGAGTTTCTCAACACTGCTGAGTGTAGTAATTTCTTAATTCCTTGCTTTGTCCTCTTTTTTTGGAGCCAAGGATAACTCTATATGAGCCACATTAATTTCTAATGTAAGAAGAAACCATTTCCAGTGTCTTCTATGGGGATATGCTCCATATGTCCAGAATTTAGATTACAGATTATTAATTGTTTTTTTAAAATCTTGATTTCTTGTTTCATTACCTTCTTTCAAATAGTTGTAAATTTTATCTTGACTGTCTGTGTATTCCCAATTTTATTTCACCTTTTCTCTTTTTGAGGTTTAAAATCCCATGATCTATGTCTCCGCTGGTTTTTAGTTTATGCTCACAAAGTGCTAGAATTTACTATTTATGGAAGATTTTTAGAGAGGTTCCTCAGTTAAAATAACAGACTAATTTGAAACATTAGCATTTGGAATTACTGCACCGGTGTGTTGATATAACAGTTTCTCAAAGTAGAGTTTTAACACATTTTCTATATGCAGCATCTGAGAAAATTTTTAGGAGTTCTATATGTAGATATAAAAATTCTGTACTGGAAATGCTGTGAGTCCTGAACTCTCGAATCAGCAGCTCTGTCAGCACTGTCTGAGACAATATTGTATTGGATGCATGTTTGTTAGTTGAAGTGGGGAAGAGCACCTTGAACAATGGAGTGCAGAATTATTCCATACAGGATGTCCTGATGTACCCAGGAATGTAATTCATGCATGGGGTATACGCATGAGATGTTCTTCATCATGCAGGGAAGTTTTGGTTCACTTCTGTCAGATTGCTGCTTTCAATAATGTTCTTTGAGTGAAGAAGTACTTAATTTTAGAATTTAAACAGTCATTTTATGAAACTTCTTTCAGGAACACATTAAAATAATACTGATGCTTAAGATATAAATCAGAGTTTTTGAAGCTTGGACATGAATTTTTTGGTGTCAAATTATGTTTTTCGCATTCTCAGTTCACCAACATTTTGCCCCTTTTCTGTTTCAGTTCCGCCTGATTTTTTTTCCAATGGATAGATTGAAAACCCTATTACAGAGTTCTTCTGTTAACATACATGCTTGACAGTCAGGTTCCAAGTCTGTTCCTTTAGTTAAACAGTCCAATAAATAAGTCTTGAACATTACTGTCTAATTGGTAAAACAGAAGCGGTGAGGTTAAGTATCCAGTGCCTTTCTCCTTGTGTAGTTGTTAGAAGCAGTGTAACATAGCGTGACACATCTGCCAGCAATTCACACCCACTTGCTCATGTATAAATGACTGAACAAAGGACAAAGCAATGAAAAATCAAGCTCTGCCTTTTTAAATGGAAACGATAACTGGTTAGAGAAAACCAGAAATATGAGCTGCGCAACACATTAGAGAAACAAAACTCTAGTGGAAAATATTGTAGGATTTTATAAGTGATTACAAATTATGTTAGTAATTATGTATATGTAGCTAACAAGTTTTGAGAACATATATAAAGACCAAATTTGACAGTGTGCAAATAAAAATGTTTGATTCCGATGTTTACTTTGTGAGAAAAGGCAATCAAGGAAAACAGCCGTTTATATTCTTTACTCTAGATTATTTAAATGTGTTTTTTTTAAATAAGATTGATACAATTTCATACAAAAACTACAGTCATTCTTTTAAATCAAATTGATTCCCCAAAATCCAACCAGATGTGTATTTCTTAGGAAAAAAGAATTTTATTGAAAAGATTTACCCATCTTTTCTCTAGAAAATGAGGACTAAAAAGTGAAGCTCATTAGGAAAGCAAGAAGGATGTTCTATTTCCCTTCTTCTGACCTGATTGATATTCTCTTTTCTGTCTCCTGACATGTTTTCTATAATGCAGACCACAGAAAAATAGCTGGCAATTTGGCTTGATTTTCTTCCAGCCTTCAGACTTCAAATGCAGAAAAAATGTCTACTAATTTCTATTTCAGTGTTGCCATAGATACAATTTCTATGATGTTTTTATCTTTTTACTTCTGTCTATCTGTCTGTCTGTCTTTCATCTTTCTAGCTAACAACTTTTTTTCTTCTTTCTTCCTTTACTTTCCATACTTCCCAGTTCTTCCCCTGCACGTATTCCACTCGCTTAATTTAATCAGGTATTACTATTCTCTTATTTTTTGTAATTCAGAATCCTCACTCTTGATGCTTTGTTCAATATTTGTATCCTGTAATACCCCACAGGTAGTGTCCCAGGTATCTTGTTGGGCTTTGAAATACTCTTTCTTCTACTATTGAAACTCACAGTAGTTAACTTTGCTTTGCATACTGTTCCAAGGAATGCCTTCAGGTCTAGATGTCCCCCCTCCCCTTCTGTTCTCAGGTTGTACTGGATTTCTCTTTGATTCTGTTTGTGGTAGACACACACGGATGCAGCATAATACCCATTCTCTCACGCTGCACTTTCCCCATTTTTTGTTTCTCCCAGACACTCTTCTCTTGATTTTTCTTTTCTGTTTATAGTAAATACATACAACGGCAGCAACTCAGAAGGCACTGGCTATGTAGGCTTAATGTACCTACTCATCTGCAGTCATTCTTCATTGCCGTTGGATTGCTTATACAACTGCAAAGAGCAAGACAGTTCAGTGATGTACTTAAATTGGATGCTAACTGCTGCTGGTGAAAATGTTTCATCCCTATTATTTAAAAAAAAAATAAATCATGACTTTATTAGTCCTTCTTAACATGCAGGTGGACATTTGATTCCTGATATGCTATGTGAAATTTATAATCTCCTCATCTGATAGGAATAAGCAAGATCATAAAAGTAGAGCACCCATGTTTTTCCATGGCAGTTACGCCTTTCACTCCAGGGACAGTGGCACTGGGTCTGTGGATACCTTGACAATACTCACACTGTCTTAACTTTGGACTCTGATTTATAGATCCAATTCAGGGCTTTGGAGTCCCTTATATATCTGCTGGAGAGATTTAGATTCCAAATTTAGATGCTCTGAATAACCTTCTGTGGAGAGTGAAGTTTCTTCTTTGGACTGTTTAGGAAACCTATGATCCTAACTGGGGCACCTAACTTTGATGCCTAGAGTTAGCTGCTGTTTTCTGTTTTCTTGTGCACGCATTGCATCATGTGGTATTCTCCCATTTAGGAAACACAGAGCTTGATTACCCTTAAGTAATAGTTGTCATTGATTTTAGTAGGGTTGTGCTCAATGGAAAAGTGTCTCAAGTGACATGCTACCTTCTTTAAATTGGGGCAATATGATAATTCACTTTTCCTACCTGAAGACATTATTGCTAAGTTGGTTTATGTTTGTTTGTTTACCAGCAAGTTTTTTTCTATCTGTTATTCTGTCCTACTGGGCATTTATTCTGGAATTCCCCCAGATCTTGGAGGAAGTCTCATATACTACCTTACTCCTCCTCAAGTATTTATATTCTGGCTGTTTTGTTGAAGCAATGATTTAGGTTAGGTAAAAATGGATTGATATAAATCCAAGCTTGATATGGTTGGAGGATGAGATTGATTAGCAGCGTGCTTACTGTGCCGTCTATTGCCTATGTATGGACTGAAAGGAAGGGAAAAATGCTTACAAATGAATCAGAACTACTGAATTTTACAAACTGCTTTGGAAGAACTGATTCTTAGTTAAAGAAGTAGTAAAAGTTACAGAATTAATGGTAAGCTTCATACTGTACAAGCTCAGGGCTGGCGCAAAGCAAATCTTTTGTGTGTCTCCTTTTACAGCTTCTCTGTTCTTAGTGCCTGTCTGGATCTGATGATTGGTTAATAAAGCCTTTTATTACATGTTATAATTGTTATAATTTTTTTATCAACAATTTGGGGACTTTTGCTTTGCTACCTATCGTCCTCTGAACTGTTCCTCCTCCCCCACCTGTATTAGTACAGAAAATCAGCCCCTCCCCATGCAGCTGAACTTGTTGGAAGTATTCCTGCATGCTTTTTAACCAGTGGTAAATAGCACCGTGATTTATTGAGGAAGCGGGACTTGTCACATCCAGAACAAGCATCTAGACTTTAGGCATTGTGTCTAAGCTAGCCACAGGCAGTCAGGCATCTCTGGGAAGGGATTCCTTCTATCTCCAGTTAGCTGTTTAGGAAAGATAGGATGAATATATAGAGAGACACAACTCCAGGAGATGTGTTTCCATGCCTTCCCTCCAGAAGGGAAGCTTCATATCAGCTTCACTCTGCTGTATCTGTGTCTACTCTGTGGAACTAGCACAGGATATACAAACCCTTCCAAGTGGTACTTCCAGTTTTACAGCTCCAGAGACAATCTCTTTTTATTTCAGTGTTATGTTGCTTTGCTTCAGTTGTCCTCAGACGAGTTATTCCTAATTTACTTAGGAGTTAGTGAGTAAAGAAACAATCCCTGGGCTCAATACTTTTGCTTTGAATGCCTTTACCTTCATCATAATAACTTAATAAAATGCAAATAGGCAGAAATGAAAAGATTTCTTAAGTTGTATTTGGTGATACTTCAGAAACTGGTGTCTGTGTACAGTATGGCTTTTGGGTTTTTTTGGGTTTTTTTAATTTTTTTAAGAAATGAACAAAATTCCTTGACATAGCAAAATCTGCCTTGTAATGTACTAAATGGGAAACCTGACTTCTAAACAAGTAGAGGCTATGGAGGCTATTTTTTTCCTAATCCTCTATTACCGACCTTGTAAAAGGCCTATTAAGAAAGAGTCAGTGTTGATCACTTTTACCACAGTCACAATTTATGAGACTATTATCTCACATAATCCAAATAGGTAATGTTATTGTGCACTTTATGCTACAGTTCTTCTTCTGTGCTCAATAAATGACTAGCTGCATTATTAACAAGTATTTATACAGAAGCCCTGAGTTTAGTTAATGTTTCTGTGGGCAAGAATCTGATAGTACCAAAACCAGTACAAACATAGAAGAAACCATAAAATAAAGTTCTAGAAGATTACAGGAAAGGTTAGACCTGTTTGAATAGCAGAGGTATGGTGATTGAGACTCCAGGTATCCTCCAATGCATGAATCATTACAACGTGAGTGGTAGCACAAAGCCCTGATAGCCTCTTCCTGGGCTGTAACAGAGCCTGGAGTCTCCACTTGTGAAACCTCTGGCTTGCCTTTCCCAGTGTGCTGATTTCAGTGCAAGTATCCACATGTTCACCTTTCTGTCCTGATTTTCCTCTCCATCTCCTATTACTGATAGTTATATTTTTATCCTGTCAGTTTGTCCTTGATTGCTTCTCCCCCACCTTCCTCTCCAAAGTATACGCTACTGTCATATTTTGATTCCTTGGTATCATACCTGTTGCGTGGTCTACTTGCTGTATCTTCCTGTTATAACATTATTTTTTCCTCCAGCTATATATCTGATTAGTATTCACCACTAAAAAATGCTTCAGTTTTACTCTCCCTATGGACTTTCCTTTAAGAGTGTTTACTTCAGGCAAAGGACAGATTATGCTATCATGTTGTAAAATCCTAATAATACTAATAAATGCCTCTAATGGACTGAATTCTGTCCCTTTTTTAATAGAAGACCATTGAGTAGGTGTCCCATAGCAGTGGGTTTATTAGAAAGGAAAAATCAAATAAAAAAGCAGAAATAAAGCTAGCTGTATACATTAGAAAAATAGAAATATCAGAGTCTATCAGTTGAGAATCCGTTTGCAGTTTCCAGTTGCTCTGCTGACAATAATGGGGTTACACTAGTGTGAAAACTGAATCAATAAAATCAACAACATGCCCTCTGAGTGGTATAGCATATTGCATGGCATAGAATATTGCACTATATATTTGTCCCAATAAAGCCAAACCACTATTGATGCAGTATAGAAAGGGGCTAGAAAATATACTGGTGGTTATTTCTGTTTCTCTGAGCATGACTGCCATATGCTGTTGGTATTTTGCTTGGAGTGTAGGATTATTGATAGGGAATTAACAGTAGCCATGACAGATTTTCTCTTCATTTATATCTAGTTATGTCTTTTACTTTCCAGCATGTACATTACTGCTGCAATATGTGCTTTTGGTGAGCTTGACCTTGGACTGGTTGCTCTATGTGGAGCATTTGAAATCTACTGGAAACAAAACTTTGGCATACAATGAGGCAGCCCACTTGCGGCAGCGAGTGTGCTGTTGCGAACAAGTTACCCTGCTTTCCAGTGGTGTGTTGGGTAAAGACTGCAGAGTCTGAGGTCTCCGTGTGTGGAACCATACCCTCAAAATCCTTCCTACCAGATCTGTGCACACCCAGCTGCGCAAATTGAATACGGATTATGGAGGAGCAAAAAAATATGGTGTTTATGGTGCCTGCAGAAAGACAGATGATAGGTGATAGTGAGTCTGAGATGACAGAGATAGAGCTACAGAAATGTTCTTCAATCTCTTCGGGCAAAATGGGAGCTGCTGCTGGCAGGGCATCACTGTGAACAGTTCTGAAATTCAGCTGGGGGGTCCCAGATGGTCTGAAAGTGTTCACAAAGCATTCGTCTTCAGGTGCTTTGAGAGCAGGCTGTGTTACCTGACTGAGTCCAGTTTTCTACACAGGCTAGGTTGCTTTTTTCTCTCTTATTGTGTGTGATTGTTAGCTGCTGAATGTAGAGAAGAAGGTCACGCTGGTTGTTGTAGTTGCAGAGTTGGGCTTTCTGACAGTTGTCCAAAGGTCAGGCTGCTTGTTCTTTTATTATCTGTCTTGAGGGTAAATAAATAAATGAAATACATTGAGGCAAAAAATCCCAAACTATAATAGTTCAGAGTATCTTTTCAGGTGAAATGGCACTTTATTCCCATACAAAACGTTGCATAGAAGAACATGAGGAAAACATACCAATTTGGCTTCTTTTGAAAATCCTCTCTTAAGACTGCCAACTTGGAAAGCAACTGAAAGAAGCAAGGGGAACCATTGATTGTTACACACGATGTGACAGCTAAAGTGTCTTCTTTAAAGGAGAAGAAAGTTCCTCAATAGCTCTCCTCCATCAGTACAAATTGCTACAGAAAGCAATTTACTATATGGTGCCCAGAATTAATAAATTGAGTTACTGATGTAGGATCCAGGTCACCACCTAAACTGGAGGGAAGACTTAGGGGCACAGTGTCTTGCTCAAACAGTATGGTTTTTTTCTGTGCAGAAACTGTATCTTCTTTGAGATACCCAGCTCATACTGACTCAGCACTTGAGATAATGAATCTTTTTCTGAAGTTGAGGTTTCTGCATATTAGTGACAGCATAATGTATTGAGGCTGAGACTGATAATGGTACTAAGTAATCATCCCTTTTAAAACAGGAATTGCTTTGATGAACATTAACATGAAAATCAGTGTAAGTACAGGGTGTGCTTAGTACCATTTAACATGACCTTCATTTTGATAACAGCTCTAATTAGGTGGTGTTTTGTAAAAGCTGACAATCGGTTGTGTTTGCATTACTACAGTACCTCGTGGACTCTGTTTATCTGCAGTTTCGTGACTTTCACTCTTTCTTTATCATTTTTGTCTTATACAATGAGTTAATCCCTTGAGCAGATGAAACATCCACAAAATATTTAAGTGTGCCCTGACATGGGTGCTAGGAGAAGAGTGCTCTTCAGGGCTCAGTCCCATGGCAATGTAAGTCTACAGCTCTCAGATAGGCCCATATGGGCTATTCCAGAGTAGGAAGAACAGCTGCAACAGCTTCCTGAAGCAGTGTACCACAACGTCGCTTGGACACTAATGCTGCCCTAGGAAAGAGGTGATAATATACCTGGCATAACATATTTCTGGGCTTTGAGGGATCCAGGCTTGTTTGACATGCTTTCAGAGGATTTGCTTGTGACTTGGTTGTGTTTTATAATTATGTCAAGTTTATCAGATTGAGGTAACATGTTACAAAAGCAGATTTTTCCACCCACCAGCACAACAATTAGAGCAAGACTGGATTTTTAGGTCCAGCATCTTTTTAAAATGTGCTGCGTGTTTGTGTAAACATAAAGAGGCTCACAGAGTAACTTGAATTTCTTTGTCACATTTTCTTCCTTGGTTATCCTGTCTCGGGAGTGAAAGTAAATCTTGTATCTTCTTGTGACTCTTGCAAGTGTTGGATTCAGTTCTGTTGATGTTACTGTTGAAGAGTTGCAGTGTGATTCTAATCCAAAGCTTTTTTTGTATCCTTTCCCTTATTCATGGTGTGTGTATACCCTCTGCTCTCCCTTAAACCCATACCTGATCTGTGCCTGGAACTGCTCTTATGTAGGCTTTGAGGGAGTCAGATCACACAAGAAGGTTAAAAAGCATCAGTTCCCAATATCATCTTGTACAGTGGCAGAAAATCAGGTCTGGTCTTCCTATTAATTGTACTGTTATTTCTGTATTGGAAACAGTGTGGTCAATTGTTCGTGTTTGTGAGCTATTGAAAAGCAAACTGCCATGGAACTTAAAAATGCCTCATTATTTGCAGTGGTTTAAAATACAAGTAGGAGTTCCTCCTTATTTTTTAAGGGTCCTTTAGGGTATTTTCGGGTCACATATATAAATTTTCATTTCACCTGTTAATTCTAAAAATCTGCTTTTTCTTGGTGAAAGTTCAGATGCCCTCAGTTTTTGATATCATAAGATTATGAGACTTTAGGGAGGATTCCTGTTCATGAAGCACATGACATTTTTAATCACTGCTAAGATTCTTTATAATGCAGATATGAATAAGTCAAATTTGGGTCTATAAACATCAAAGGGGTTTAATAGGAATTAATAGCAATTGCTGTTTAAGGAAATAGTCTTGTGTTTTTCTTTTTCATTATCCTTCTAGATTAACAATCCTATAGCTAAATTTCACGTAGAGCCAAGATTCCAGATGTAGATGAGTCTGGATTTCTCCAGAAAATGCAGTAATAGCTCTTTTGGGATTTGTGAAATTTTTTTTATTTGTATGCTGTTATACATAATCTTTTATTTATCAAAAGGTAGTTTGAAGCTTCCATTCCTTCTCTTTTAGTGTACAAGGAGTTAGTAGCTTAAGGACACTGATATTGAACATCAGCTGTAAGGTCATATATTTTTTTCCCCAAGCAGAAGAGGGAGAATTTTTTTGAGACATGGCCTGTGGCTCTGAGAGCTGCTCACGGTTTCTGCCACATCATTAGAAACCAAATGATTTGTCAGAACTCTTGCAGATTAGGATTAGAAGAAGGAGAGGATGAAAGATTGATGAAAGGGGAATTACGGAGTGACTGAAGCCCTACTCTGAGCATATCGCGTTATCTGAAGCACTCTCATTACAAACAGTTGCTGAATGTTTTTTCTATTCAAGGTCAATAAGAATAAAAAATTGGGTTTGCTAATCACATGAGAACTTCATTACTTTGTTTCAGAGACCAAGGCACACATAATTTTTAGCTTCAAAAGTCATGCAGTTTAACTTCACAAGGCTAATTGGAAAGTTTGATTAAAAAAAAAAATTAGAAATGTATGTTTTTAAAGGTAGTAACAACAAAGGTGCAGAATGTGTTTCAGCTTTGAATAGGGTAAAATATGTTTAAGAACTGATTAAATGATTTTTAAAAAATGATGCCTATTTTTACCAAAGATATTTTCAACTCAATAATATATAATAGAAGCTTGCATAATCAAGCATGGCATACAGGGACCATTGTGCTCCTAGAATTAAGGGTGCTTTTGTGTTTCTATTACAGTCTTGTGTATTTTATGAGATAAGGTTATAGTAATTGGTTCCAGACTGAAACGTACCTTGAAAGATTGAGACCTGAGATCACAAGTTATATTTTTAGAAATGTATTCTGAGAATTACTTAAACTACTGTGGTTTGTTTATGGTATACTGGATTCCCAAGGTCCACATTAAGGTTCACGGTCGCATTAAAGGCAGTTTTGTATAAACAGGTAGGTAGGCACAATACCTATGCAAGTAGTTTACAGTCTCATATCCTCAACCAGCAGGTTGCAATTTAAATAGATGCTTCATCCCACCAGATCAGGATCTGTGAGTGTATTACTAACTGAAGCATGGGTCTGAAATTCCACTTAGGTGTACTGAGGTCTTCGTGCCCACTGGGAGCGGAAGGATTAGCGTGCCCATCCTGTATTCAGAGGGCCAACTTTGAGGTACTTACTGGCAGATAGGACTGTTGAGTGCTTGTTCTTTGCTCTTCAGCTGTGCAGGCTGGCTCAGGGGAAGCAAGAGCCTATTCCAAATCCCCGCATTTGACCTCCTTCCTTGGACGTGCTCTGGGATGCCTCTGCTACTGACTCCACTCTTGTGTGGAGCAACATGAGGAATGGTGTCGTGTAAGCCAAAAAGACATGCTGTGTTTCTCAGCTGGGACATAATTCACTTGAAACTTGGGGCCAAGATGTAAACTAAGTAACAAAGCAAATTGTTCCCATTGTTTTAGACTCCCTGCAAAGCTCTTTGGGTTATCTTTGGCTCATGCTATCTGATCTGCAACTTTTCTGTGGCTAAGCAGAACACCCTGTTAGGAATGTCTCTGTAACATTCACTAAGTGTCCTTCAGAAAAGGAGGCCCGGTTCTTTTCTCACTTGGGTTTTTACTTTGAGGTGACTTTGGTTATTTCATTTGGGATTACTGCTTGCTTGGACCGAAGAGAAATAGGCTCAGGTTGTTGTTATTGCTGAAAGCAGGACAGGTTCTCCATACCTTGTTCTGTTCCTACCTATATCTTGAGGACAAGGGTGTTGATTTACCCTTGCCATCTGACAGTGTTAGACCAGGAACAAGTAATAGCTTTGAGAGCAGAGAACTGAACTTCACATTGATACATTTTCTAAACTATTATTTTCAAAAATGAGCATGAAACCAGTTTCTCTTTCAGCGTGAATGAGATGTTACTGTCGCATTTGGCCTGAGGTATTTATGATTTACTCCACAGCATCAAAACAAATTTTATAAAGAGTTTGTCACAGAGCCTCAGGTAGTTATCCACTTGCTGCTGAAGAAGAGATATCAGATAGGAAGAGATACACAGAATTTTTTTATACAGAGAGACATCTGTATATAAGGGACCGTGTTACTAGAAACGTGTCTTTTCATACTGTTAGAATGTTGAAAAGCTTTTTATGCTATGTATTAATTCTTGCAAATTGCTTGCCAATTTAATATCAGCAGCATCTAAACAGTAAGTAATTGCTTATGATAATGAGTGCAAACTAATTTACTGGAATATGTTAATATTCACAATGCACTTTAGAACAGCGGGGTATTCCAAAAATACTACTTTCTTGTTTAACTGCAGTGTTTAGGTTGCATTGTTATTACAAATGCTAGCAAAATCATCACAAAGCCAGCCTCTCATTGAATAGCCATCTTATTGAGACTCCAGCATGTGTGAGCAAGGAATATGTAGTGTCCTTTGAGAACTAAACAGGATATGAACAAAACCTTCTACATTTAAATAATGAATCTTAAATTCTGATTGATGTTCATTAGATGAACATTTATAAGACAGACAGAGAGCCTTCTTTCCCTTATGACTTGTAAAATTTAATTTAACAAATTTAAAGTCAAATAGCATGCAATCACTTTTTTAATATTTGGGTGTCTTCAATGGATTTACTCTTTGTGTGAGATTTAGAAACATTTCTAGAAATGCTTTATGTGACTCTGTGAAAGAAATACTGTAGTGCAGGAGTCCTCAAAACTTCCAAGTTAGTATACCTTAGCTGATTCTGCAAGACTGGTTTTTAGTGTATTTGAGTCATTGTTTTTTCCTTCTTTTCTTGGGAAGTGTTCTGTTTTTGTTTGGGTTGGGTTGTGTATTTTTAGCAAACTTAGATAAATACTTACTGAAAAATGGGTTATCTCTGAGCACATTTCTGCACAGAATAATTTTCCACATGCATTAGTATTACTTATAGTTTTGAAGGGTTCTTAATATCTTTGTGTAGTTACTATAAAGTGCTATATTAAAGTAAGGCTTCCCAAACTATTGAAGACTGATCTTCACTTCATTAAAATATAAGCAATCATTATTTCCTCCAGCCAGACCTTTGGAAGTGAAAGGCCTACACAAAATCACTGCTCTAATTAGGCTGGGTTAGTCTTCAGAGGGTAATTAACTGCTCACCTTTCTTGCATGCACGGGTGAACTAAGTCATAGCTAATAGTACTGGCATATGAAATGTCAGAGTTGACACTTGAGTTAGTCCCTGTTGAGATGAATGAATAGCTTACACTTCAAAACTGTTTTGTCAGGTTCTCTCCAAACACCATTGCGGAATCCAGTGGTTAAACCATGCTCCCTAATTACTCAACTATGTAAAACAGTGAAAAACATAAGATGCATATTTTTCACTGCAGCTCTTTATCCTCTGAAGCTGGCAGTGAATTGTTGCTTACAAACAACAGCATAAGGACTTTCCAAAGAAGAATGATAGCAATTATCATAATGACAAGGCACATAGCGTTTTTGTGCCAGACCACAATTGGAAATCTATTATGTAGTAGAACAGAAAGAAGCAGGAAGGAAGTGAATTGGCCCAACCTGGCTGGCCCCTGTTAGCTGTTATTATAATGGTCTAATAACCTTAAACATTCAAATACAGCTGGATCTATGTACCCTTATTAAACACTGTTTGTTTCATGTGCAAATTTGATAATATAAGTAAACATTGATGTCCCAAAATCAATCCTTGGGAAAATGACTAGGAAATCTTTCCAGATAAAGTATCATTTGTAGCTGCTTGCTGGTTCTTATTTTTGGGCTTCCCTTGAGCCAACCAACCAGATACTTTTACATCATATTCCTCTTTTACCTGATACTTTTCTGAGGTTTGAGTACATGTAATAGCAGTGAAGACTAGCTTTGGTTTTAAAATTTGAGGATTTTTAAAATCAGTTATTGCTCTGTGTATTGAATGAAATGAAATGTCATGAATTTTTGGGCTCGCTCATGCTTGGAGTTAGCAAGACAATACAATGCTGCAAGACTGCAGTTAATATGTAGCCTGCTCATCAGTCCTTCTCTTTGCCAGATCTGCCTCTGAGATGCCTCTAGCAACTGAACAGCTGCTTCAGTGGTGGATCCATGTGCTTCAGGGAGGCTTAAGCTCTGTGTTTTTCCAAAGATTTAATAACTTTCATTTCCTTTCATTTTTGTTAGAAGAAGAATGGTTGCTATTTTTGCATTTCAAGATGTAACATCTCTAAGAAACTATGCTCTTTCTGTTTTTCTTCAGCTATAGTCCATGTATGTCTACTTGAAAATGTTCAGAAATGCTACCACAACACTATTGTGTCTGCTGACTATTAATAATTGAGTAATTAGTAGGAGAGCATGTATGCTACAGAACTTCTTACTCTTCACTACCTTTACAAACAAACAATATCAAACTTCATTGCACATTGTCCATAATACAACTTGCTATTTTCAGAAGAGGCTCCATCTCAGCAAACTCTGTAAGTTGCAGTGTTGCCAGTACCACCTTTCTGCTGCAAGTAATAGTAGCATCTTATCTTAGTCCAGCATCTGACATCCTTGTTGTGCTTGTATTTTTTTCAGTGAATTTAACAGGCTTGCAGTTAGCAGTGCTCTTATTTTCAGCATGTTATGCATTTCTTCTAAGACAAGTTTTACTACTTTTGAGAGCTCTCTAAGTATTACAGGATTTCTCAAGAGTAAATTATCAGATGCACAATTTAGCAAGGAAGATAATATAAATTTCACTTAAAAATAACTAAGTTTATGCAAGATAGTGCAGCTGGAGTATTGTATTAGTAAGGAAGCCAATAAGAAATAAAGACTTTAGCCTACAAGCATACTAGACATTTGCAGCCACCCTCCTGTCCATTTTAACATAATTAAATAACTTAAGGCCAGCTATTTCAAATGTTTGTGTCTTCATTTAAAGAATAGGTGTTTGATATTTCAAGGTTGCCAGAAATGCTGCAACACTTCTGAGAATCAGGATACTCCTGTAGGTGCTTGAATAAAAACATAACTTCAGGCACTTTGTTTTGCATGAAATAATGACGTTTTAAAAAAATTATTATATTATTTCTTTGAAAAGTACATTGCCTTTTGATGGACCTATACAGAGAAAATTTAATTTTGGATTTTCTTTTACTGTTTTTTGGCCTATATGCACATCTGTGCTGAGCTACTTTTGTGGGAGATGTTCAGATCCTGGTGCATAAGCAGTTTGTCTTCAACTTACAGGCCTCCCAATTGAGTCAGCAAGCTTGGAAACTCTAACAACTCAAGTTACTTGGCTTATGGAATTTCTAACTTTTGCCAGGTTTCCATTGAGTTTGTAAGGTCCCTGGACTGGAACCACTGAATGATTTCACATAGGCCACCAACAGATGGTAACAACATTTGGTCTCCATCGACCTGCATAGTATTTGAGCTAATGTCCTAGTTTCTGCATCCTGTTACAAATCCTTTCAACTAACCAACCCCCTAACTGCATTCATTTTGTGTGTTGGCACAACTAATAAGTCATAAGAAGCAAATCAGTGCACGTGCAGTCCATTTACTTTAATGGAATTTAATGTAACAGTAGTTAAATTGAAGTATAGGGCCTTGACATTTCCTAATGTAAGGAGTGCGGGGACCAGAACAGTCCTATTGTCTTCAAGAGTACTTGAGTTTACTAATTTCAGTCTGATAATGCCTTTACATTCTATCTGGCCGGAAATATTTTTCATCTCATTGCCTTCTCATATGTGTTTCCCAACAACGCAATTTCCACTTCTCTAGACACTGTTCAAGAGATTTATCTTTAACTGTATGTTGACAAGGTTGTAGGAGGAATAAAAACTTCCCTTATTTATAGACATTTGACTTTTAATTTCCATCTGACTTTTTGGCAAGCTTTCAGAAGCAGACACGTTGTATCCTTGTTACCTTTAATAGAGTTATAATGGATTAAAATGTTTCATGTTGACTGCAGTATGACATTTAAAGCAAGCTTTGATTTCAGAAATATATAATTTTCCAACCATCTACATTACATAAAGGTGCAAGGCAATAATGGGGAATTACTTGTCTTACATTTCATACAGAAATGTTCTAAATTCATTTTGAACAGCCACCCATACTGGAAAAGTGATAGGTAATAGGCAGCCAGTAAAATTTTTAAACTGAGAGATTCTGGAGAAGAACAATAATTTTCTTTTACCAGTCTGTGTCAGATTTGCGTTAGAAAGACTGTACCCTTTCATAAAATAAATCATCATTTTTGTATAAATGAACATGCTACTGAGATCAACAAACCCCAGAACTTTTTTACTGTGGATGTTTCAAATATAATCAAAATAATTTTACAGAATCAGTGCCTAAATACTATCAAGTCTTTTGGCATTCAGTAAATCAACTTATGTTTTGTTAATAAGTCAGATGAACAGATACTCTAATTTCTACAGTCTGTTAGGAGTGCTTTCAGCTATCTCTTGCTTAGCTAAGGTCCTTCTCAAAATTATATTCATTTTAAACACAATTGAAAGCTCTTAGTTTGATGTGCCTACTCAAACCGAGTAGCACTTTATTCCGGCTAAGTGATCTAATCTAAAACAATGGGGTCATTTGAGATGTAAGATGCTACTTGATTTGAGTAAAGATATTAGAATCACTCCAGTTGGAAAGTCCTTTAACTTCTTGAAACTTTTAGTTTCAATAGTGACCCTATTGAAATCAATAGAGCTAGATATTCTTATTGTAGGTAAATATGATATATTTTGGCTTGAAATATGAACATTTCGTTCCAAAAGCAGCAAAAATAATGAATACATTTTTTATGCAATGGTGCCTTGTTTCCCAAATGTTACTCTCTCTTACTGCAAGAATCCTATAGCTTCTGTTCCTTTTTCCTCCCAGAGCTCCTGATGATGCTTCAAGTGTGTGGCACCATTGTCTGGCTAGCGTAGCACACTGAGTGTATTAACTTGGACCATCAATATACAACTACCAAGTGCCCTATAGGCTATTGCCAAGCAAAAAGTATAGTGGTTGAGCTCTATATATTTCTCTTTTATACAGTCATTGGTTTTCATTAAACTGCTAAGAGTAAATTTTGCTTGAAATTTCTGCCTACCTCTCTCTCAAATTTGGCTGAACTTGACTATTAGATTGAAAAGTTATTGGAGGATGAGCAAGGACAGCGGATATGTTGTGCAGCTCCATAAGGTTATCCTCCACAGAGAAACTTTCTAAAAATAAGACTTCACATTTGAAACTGGAGAATTAAAATTACAAGAGCAATTGGAACTGGAGTGGAGTATTTTCCCCCCACTTTATTATGGCATGCAGTGTAAAATATAAAAATGATGGGAGATAAAGCACAAAGACAGAAACAAGGAGGGTTTGTATTTGTATAGCACCTTTGACATTTAAAGAGTCTTAAATAAGTTTGGCAATCTCTCCACATGGAAAAAGCATTTCTCTCTGGCATTACTGGGAGAGAGATGATGTGACCTAGTTCATGGAGAAGCATTCCACTGAATTCTCAGCAAATGCAGAGAATTAACTGGAATCAGACCATGCTTCAGTCCAAGTGGCTGAAGCCAAAAGTGGAGGTGCACATTTGTCAGTCGAGCCAGTGACCAGTGTCAGGTCAAGCACTCCTTTTAGTCAAGAGGGTGTTACCAGAAAGTCAAATTATGGGAAGACCCTAGGGATCATTTCAGACAGGTGAGAATGCTATTGTGCCACCTACAGAGCATTTACCAGGTCATGGTACTGTCCAAATACCATTGGCAAAGACTGGCAGAAAGGAGGAGTAAGAAAGGAGTGGTTTACTGGTTTTCTCGTTTTGTTTGTTCTTCTGTTTTGTGTGCATGCATGTGTGTGTGTTTGGAGGCGGAGTGTGGTGCTGAGCTGATTAAGTTACCTATAGCAACTCTTGTGGTCTGAGGAAAAAAACTTTGCTTCTGTGTTACTGCCTTGAATCTGCAATAAATGTCATTGCAAAGGCCAGAATGCTCAGGTTGACTTGAGACTGTGTTGTTCTGTTATCACCTAGACCTTTACCTGGAGACAGCTCTTGGGAATAGCTGAATATAATAAACCATGCACAGCACTGTTTTATAGATCTCTGTGAAAACTTGGATGTAGTGTGATGAAAAGCCTTCTAGGCTCTGATAAAACAAATCAGGGTCTCTGTAGTGGTTTGGGAAGAGAAGTTCTATAATACAATGTAAAGTTGTGTTTGAATTAATAGTAGCTACAGAACGTGGTTTCTGTTTATCAAGGAATGTAGAAGGCTGTGTCTTATCTCTACCTGTTTAATACTGGTATTGACTGGTAGATAAACTGGAAGAGGCAGCAGACAGCAGCAATGAGGTGAAGGCTCTTCTCTTTCAGCATCTCTTATATTCTGGGGATACTGCTTTGTTGGTTCATTTTAATGAATTGCTTCAGCTGATGATTGAGCTGGTTGAAGTCATATTCATCTAGTTATTGTCTGGGTGAAACTATCTTCTTGACCATCACTTTTAAGACATGTCCCGCACTATGAAATAAGCTCCAGTTCTGGATTACAATCAGCACAGTATCGACCTATGCAGAGAGTGCAGATGCCTCAGTAGTATCATAGACAGTGTTGGAAGTTTGGAGATTCAGCTAGCAGCAGCCACTGTAAACATGATGTGGCTTCAGTCTCTCTTACAGAAAAATTGAATTTTAGAGCTTAGCTGGAGCATAGTGAAAGGTGGGTACTGCTGAAGGCTGACAGTAGGCAGATAGACATTTTCTGTTCTCTTTATTTTCATCAGCATCTTTACCTGAAGAGGCAAGATGAAATCATTAATGAAGATATTAATAACAAAACCCAGCAACGGTCTTTGCCAAGGCTGGTTTGGTCAGTGAGTCTTCTTACGGTTACTGTGGTAGAATGGAAGATCAATGAATGAGGTAATGGAATTAGTAAGGAATTATGCTATGCAGTTTGTGATCTTACAGTTGACAAATGTATTGGCATGATAAGACTGCTAGCGGCAGTCATAGTTCGAGCATGCAGTCAGATTGCTTTAAAGACCTAACTAGAAATTGTTTTGAGCAGTGGTCAATTTCCAGGAAAACTATGACCCTTTCAGGTTTGCCAAGCTGAGTGTGGTCAAAGGAACATCCTAAATACACTCCTAGACCCGATTATCCATGAGTCTAAGAGGAGCCTGGCCAGAAAATGAGACATTTTTCCATTCTTACTCCTATGGCTCAAGCTTTTTGGAGAGCTACAGGCAATGATTCGTTTGAAAATCTTCTCCTTCCCCATCCAGTACACCTCTTCTGCTGTTAAATAGACTGCCCTTAGAGAAGCCTGATGTCGTTGTTGCAGCAAAACAGTTACAATCCATATTCAGGCTCCTGCCCAGATTAGTGGGACAGATACCAGTGTACCAGGATGCTTTCAGGAAGTGTTAAATGGAATCTGATTTTTAGTTTGAAATATTTCTTCCAGCAGCTCTTCTCATCTTCTTCCCATGATTAACCCTAGTGGCCATTCCCTCCTCACCTCAACCCTGTGGCATATATTCTCTGGTCTGTGTAATTAATTAATAACACATCACAGTCTAAGAAGAAGCACACGAGAGAGTTGTTTTTTAGTCCACCAAACTGATTATTTCGAAACACCCCCTTCCCTCCCCCTGGCATATCATATTTCAGACTTGAAGCATTCCTTTCTTCACTTACCTTAGAAAATCTGTACAAATCTACATATGGAAATTTTGTGTACTTCTCTGGAACTTCAGCTTGGGCAGGATGAAAATACATAGATGAAAATGTAAAAAGAAGTATTAATGGAGATTTATATGCTCCCCTGAACATAGCAAGTGTGATTAAAGCCACCATATAGATATTTGTGCAAATGTATATATATATAGATAGATTCATAGTGTAAATTCTTCAGTCTTGGTAATTAATAGCAGCCTGCACAAATAGTCTCACTGGATTCAGCAGGTTTATCAATGCAAGTAATTACTTACCAGTGGGAATAAGAGGGTTCACATTCTAGCCCAGAATGAAGTAAAGTACTGATAACATACAGAAGGAAGAAAATTACATTATTGGGTAATTTCTCATTATAAGCAGCAATGCTTACCCTTCATATTTTTTATAATAGTTAAAAATTGCTTTACTATTAATGAAAGGACAGCTAGAAGTTTACAGGCTTCAGTCTTTAGTTTTCCAGCTATAGCACGTGATGGTATCATAGTTCCCTGGGGTCCAGAGCTCAATCAAAGCATTGCTTTCACTTAATCGGAATCTAAAACCTGATGTGAATGTTGAAAATAAACGTTAAGTTACTAACGTTATATGGGAAAAATGGAATATTACCCTTCAGTGCAATATACGTTAAACACAAAATTGGCACGAACATGAGGAAGGTAGAAAGCTGTTCATTTGTTGTTGATTTGAGCGAACTATTAAACTACATCAGATGTGACTTCAGAGCAATAAATATTGAAAAGCTTTGCAGTCATATACAGTAATAGATACAGTAAATGGGTACTAAACAAAATATTTATCTGCTTAATACTGTATAGGTAAGCAGATGTCCTTGAGTTGCTGCCAGGCTGTGCTGAAATGAATGCACTATTTCATAAAGATGAATTTTGCAAACAAGTAGGACTTGAGAGACCCAGGCCATTAAAAAACATTACTGTATCTTGACCACTGGCAGTTTGTTACAATAGGAACCATGCTTTCATGGTTAAGAATTTCAAAGAGCTGTATGGACATTTTTCCTAAACATTGTGTAGATGCATGGATGCATAAAGAATTACGCCGTAAATTCTGCAGCTGAGAGATATAACTGGTATGTTACAAACTTGCCTACTTACAAGTACTGTGCTGATGGCACTGCTATTCTTGACATTCTAATTCTGCTGCTTTCAATTCTCTTGAGATGATAAACCCCAAACAACAGAGTGCCATAAGCTAAAAGAGAGAAGGAAGATGACTGGTTTTTAGTGAAAATGTTCTGAAAGAACGGCAGAGATGTTATAAGGTTTGTCAGAGAGCATAAAAGCCTTTATAGAGCAAGTGAATTAGGCTTCCTCTGTTGTTTCTTAACAGATCCAAAACTGATAGTAAGCAGGGTGGTTTCGAACAACTGCTCAGTTTCTAGCTTTTAATAGTTAATGGGAGGTCGGACTATAAGCTGAGATCAATCCCAGAGTAATAAATTTTACATTATTATATTTGTCTTTCTTGAAATATAAACACTAGAGGACCTATTCTCAAATGGCTTCCGACCCATTTTTTCATAATTAATACAGGAAATTCAAAGAAAGTGACTCCCTGTACAGCTTAGACAGAGGCAGATTGGTATTCATCAGCATGGATTAATTAGCCTGTTACCAGACACACAGTTAGTTGGCAGAGCTACAAAATGGACAGTTATAAAGAAGGGAAAGCTTTGCCGTAAAATACCATAAGCCACATGTTATCATCGATAAAAGATAAGTTTTTTAACTTTGATGTTGATTCTACATAGTTTAAGATTTACAGCTAGATTTATCCAGCCCTACTGACATTGACCTTGGTTTCAATGCGGCAGCACTGTGGAATGAATTGCTCTTCATCGGTTTATTTGAAGGGCAGTATTTAGCAAAAAACTGCAACAAAGATTCACTCTGAATAAGAACAAGAGTCTCTCATTGTTCAGATCTGGAGACTTACTTCTGGGTCATTGTATTCAGTATGAGTCCACCATCATTTGGCAGGCTTTTTCTTTGTCTTCTATATTGGGTAAACAATCTGTTACAACCAAGAAAAGGAGAATTATGCCCTCCCACTTAGATCTTATGTACTATTCTAACAGTTTCATCTGTGACATTGAGGTGTAATGAGTTGTTTTTTCCTAGCCTTCACATTTTTGTTACTTTTAAGAACCTCATTCATGACCTGACACAATATTTTATGAAGTCAACAGAAAGGCTGTCACTGTTTTTAATGAGCTTTGTATCAAGCCCTCGGTTTCTCATCAACACGGAATAAATCCTTTCATTACAGACACCAGTGTGACATATACTGTATGAAGGTCCAAACTCTGTCACTCCTTAGTTGGCTCAAGATCTGAAGTCAACACTAGCAGCAAAGAGGAGAACTTGGGGACCATCAAGAGTGATACTACCTGTCTCCTATCTTTGTTTTGGGATGTACTAGAACTGGAGATTCAACCATCATTACTGAATAGCATGCAACACATTATTGTGCATTTCACAGCACCGCATATGAGGAAAGCAAGAGTGGGAGAGCAGGAGATTAGGTTTTTATCACACACATTCCCAAACCAGACACCATTTGCCCATGTTCATTACCAAGCTTTTTTAAGGCACAGCCCCTATCTTCACTACTCTTGCACAACTCTTTACAATCACGATAAACCCTGATTTCACTTGGAGTGTAAGTGAAACCTTAGATATCAGATCTGTTATTGTGTTTGCCTTTGCTAAAGAGAGTTGACAAGTTTTCCTAAAACACATGCAGGTTGGTATTTTGCCATCAAGAGAAAAGCCAAGAGATCTATTTGAAGCACAGTGCAATCCTGCAAGTGTGTTGATATAAAATGAGCTTTACAGTTTTTTAAGTGCCATACACAGTGCATAAAATATTACAAATTGATGGTACTGGGAAAAACTAATGAGTAGGTACATAATTCCATAAAGGAAAAATGATATTAGAAATAAATATAGGATATCGTTTCAAAAAGACCAGGTGACCTTTTTGCTTTGAGACTGACACAAAGCAGTCTTGCTCAGCAGTAGAGTAAAATTTTGAGACAACTGGAAGTTGAAGGAGTGGTGTAACTATACAGCCCTTCTTATTTTCAGCTTTAAAAGTCTATGTCTTCAAGGGATTTTAGATCCTTTTGTATGCTCACAGTATTTTTGGTCAACCTTGAAAGAAAGTATGTTGTTACACACTTACACATCTCCTTACATGGACATGGGAAGTATGTAGTGAGAGTATTGAGTGGAATAAACTGAATTACATTTAATAAAATTGAAAGTAGCCACACAGTGAGCCAGCTTAAAACAGCTGGTAAATCTAGACATCAATACTTACAATGCGCTGACATATCTCCCTAAGCTTTGACCTATCTTCATAGAAAAGTAGTGGACAGCTTGTAGTGACTTTACAAATGAAAGATCAAGTGCATGCACAATTTGTCTGCTATACGCTGTTGTTAGGATACAGGTTCTAAATGGAAAATGTCTGGATATGCTGCTATTTTAGTTCAGAGGAAATATGCTGGTGATGAAGTTAAGCACCTGAGTGCTAAGTGGTTTTAGATTACAACACTTGTTTAAAACAGATTATAGATTTTGTAAGTGCACGCTGGATATAATGTGCAAAGATTTCCACTCTTATAAGCTATATGTTGAGCATTATGCCAATAAGCCATTGCTTGCTTAGATGGTAGACTGATATCTTTTTGTCCTGACATGACAAGTAAAGGATATTTCCATTTGTTATCCCCATCTGTCACAAGCTGTAAACCTCAGATCCGTAAAAGTCTTATCTGAATGTATTTGTTAACGTCTTGCTTCACTGGGCACGATGACGTATCATATAGTGCATATCATTTTAATTGTGTAAATAAGGAGCTGCATTTTTTTGTCAGTCGTGACATAACTGGAATTACTTGATTTCTTCTACACATAGGCCCAGTTTGGGAAAGCATTTTGTTCAACTCATCCCTGTTCTGCACATCACAGAAACATGTTCTTCAAGCATATGCTTAAGAACTCTCTTGAATAGATGTGCATTTCTGAATCAGAGCTATGGTATTTTAAGTTGCTGCATATGCAATTATGTTATATTCTGCGTTGATTGTACTATATAAAAAGCACTAATATTTCGCTTGCTGCAAAATTTTCAGATATAAAGACCCCTTCATGTTGAAATAGTCTTGATTGTTTCTGTGAATCCATTTGCTATATGAGAACATCTTGATTTTTGTAGAGCATATGATTTTCATGTGGGTTTGCATTGCTGCAAGTGAACTAATTATCTTTATTTCTGTTTTACAGCGGGAACAACATATATCTTTAGCAAAGGTGGTGGACAAATCACTTACACGTGGCCTCCTAATGATCGGCCGAGCACTCGTGCAGACAGACTGGCAATAGGGTTTAGTACTGTTCAAAAAGAAGCTGTGTTGGTACGAGTGGACAGTTCTACTGGGCTCGGAGATTATTTAGAGCTGCATATCGTAAGTATTATTAACAAATGCATGATATTTCTTCTCGTCTTGATTGTTCTTATATTTGTGGGTTTTAATTTATTTTATTTCAGTGTAAATACAGCAGTTTGTTAATGAACCTTTTAGGGTCAATAGTGAACTAAATGATAATGGCTTATAGCATACAATACTGTACAGGGTCTCAGACATTCTCAAAATGCCTTTTACTTTATACAGTGCTACTTTGTGTGGCTTTTCAGTTAAAAATCATACCGTGATACCTGAACAGATATAGCAGTTTACTGCAATCTAATTACATAAAACAGGATTTAGCAATGTCAGAGGAAGGTACATTAATCCTGGAGGATTTAATCTGGAATCTGCTGGGGGAATTACAGTGTATCACAATTGACTGTGCTTATTGTTAATACTAGAATTTATCCTCTGATTTCACCATTCCTTTGTGGTGATAAATCTTGAGCAAGAAAGCAAGATTGTCAAGCTAGGAAGTCTGAAAAAGTAATTTCAGCTGCCTTAAAGCAAATAACTAGCAATCAAAATTGAAAGCATCTGGATTTTTATGGCAACATAAATAAATGATCAGTTGAGATAAACATAACTAGGGCAGTATAAAATTTTGTTGTTTAGATTAGTCTCAACTTTTTTCATGTATTAGTTTGATTTTGATTTAAGGATCTCTCTACTTTCAGGAACAGAAGAGTTCCTTTTGAATTAAATTACTTATTGATTTATAACCAATTACACTTTTACCCTCAGAAAATATTCAGCATGATCATTTTCAAAATTAGAGGGAATTATGGTATTCAATCTGCCCAGGCTCCTTACTTCTGTAAAGGCACTCTTGCACTGTGGACTAAGGTGATTTTTTTTTATTTACTGGCTTGAGTAAATAAACAAAGAAAGAAGGCCTGAAATAAAATTCAGGGGTTGTCTGTACCCTTCTCTTACTTTGAAATGCATGGACAAAATGGCTGGCTGGTATTATACAATCTTAATTTAACAATGTGAACAAAGCAACTTCTCCCGGGTGCCAGAAAAGCTGAGTGCCTACATTTTTCAAGGCAAGTATTGTGTTGCTGAAGAGAATTTAAAAATTTGCTTTTCAAAGCCACATCTAACATCAGGTGCCTAGTCATCATTTGCCTGTTTCTTTGCAATCTGAGACCAGATCCACCCACTGTGGTCAACAGTGTTACTTTCTCCTTACAGTGTTTTCTTTTTCATTAGCATATTAAGCAATGTTTTTCTCGTAGTTTTACTATACCTGAAGTCTACCAAAACCATAATATTTGTGCAATCTTGTGCCTACCCTTGATTTTTCCATTTTAAAACAAATATTGGGTTCATTAGTTATCACAGAATCACAGAATCGTATAGGTTGGAAAAGACCTTTAAGATCATTGAGTCCAACTGTAATTATGAGTTGGAGATCAAAAATCATTGCCTGCTCATAAGTGTTTCATTTTTTTTTTCCTAAATAACTTTCTTATACCCATACTGTAGCAACAGATAGTAAAAACAAAAGAATAATTGAGAGTTTTCTGTGGTCAGAAACACTACCAGCTTAATAGGTATGGGGAAAATCATAAATTATACTTTACGGGTCTTTTGAAATTTATGTGAAGGAGCAACAGGCCTTTTATCATCATGCTCTGTGAGGTGATCCTGGCCTCCTCCTATTGTCTTTGCAAGAGACTTCAGGAACCTCCCTGAAGCCTGCTCTGCTTCAGTGTAAAATTCGTGATAATTGTGCAGAAATTTCACTGGAACGAGGTCTGACCTTCTGAGAGCTGCTTCAATGTAGTCTCTCTCTAGAGTGGAGACACTAAGGGATTGACCTGAAATCCTAAGACATCTGGCAAGGATTTTTTTAAGGGTCGTCAATGTTAGATAAAGCTTGGAAAACTGCTGGGACATAGTTTCCTGGAATCTATTTCAAATAAGTATAGTATTCAAAAGGAAGTTGAAAGGCAGTATTTTCAAAAGCACTCATGGTACCAAAGAACATGTATTTTATTAAAGTCAGTGGAACTGTAGGCACTTCTGAGAATTTTACCTGAGATCAATTTTAGCTCAGCAAGGTATTGTGAAACATCACAGTTATAAAAATGAAGAACATAGAAACGGAGAGGCCTATGTATATCTTATTTGAAGAATAGTTTATCAGATCAAAGTTTTTCAATATTGGCAGCTACTGCATTAAACTAGCTGTAATAAAAGTAGTAGGAGGTTGTGTCATTCAAGACTTCCTTCTTGCACCAATGTTGAGATGCCACTAAGAATGTCTTACCTACTAAATAACCAGAAACATGCAAAAGCTGTGAATAGTGGAAGGAGGAAAAACTAGAAGGAGGGAAGAGTCTAATTCTGCATGTTCTTTTGCATGCACCCACTCACCTGTTTGCATAATGAATATGCATGAGCAATAAATGCCTGTGTACATTGAGATGCACTGTGCATGGATAACTTAGCTGTGTTATAACAACTATAACATTATAACAAGGATATAGTTGTGATTTAATTATGCTGGGATTCAGTTTTACAGTATGGTAAAAACTGGTTCTTTTGTTATGGAGCTTTCATTTTACCTGGGAGGTCATTAATCACTCAGATCCTCTGTAGTGACAAGATTTGGGACAGAAGTGTAAGGATAGGTTTTAAGTGTATTTTCAGCAGAATGGTGGCAAACAAAGTTTGGAACTATTGCTTTGAGTTAAAAAATTTAGAACATACCCCTCACTAGCATGTTGGGGAGGGTGTTTGTTTGGGATGTTTCAGAACAGAGCTAGAGGTAGCTTGCTCTTAACCTTCTTCATTCTAGAAATGGAAGAGGAAATTACGAGTTTGATTATGGTACTTCAGTGTGTGCTTGCCCTCTTTATTATTCTGTTTACTTAAAGACGATGTAAACCTAATAATGAAATCAAGCTCATAACAAATTCTGATTTGGAAAATTGCTACTTGAGCATCTGAATCACAGCTTTAGTGTTAGGTTAGGAACACATTTATTTAAAGTAATCATTTAACCTCCCCAAATAACCATTGTTAATATGAGAAACATTTAAAAAAATGTGTAATGTGCATTGCTACCAGATGCTTAACAGTTCCAGTGCAAATATTTTAAATTCCAAGATAGATTATTATAAAACTCTACCTGTACTGTAGCAGCCTAGATATAAAGGACTGGTTGTGTGTATGATACATATGCATCCCTGTGCTTCAAGAAAGGGATGATAATAAGATTTAGTCATCCAGAGATGCAGCAATTAGTTTTCATAACAATCACTTGACTTCTGTTATGGAAGTGGTCTCCTGTGCAGTCTCTGCTAGGAGGTTCAAGAGGAAATAGATATCAGGCCTAAAAGTCTACTGCCACTTCCTTCTCCTGTTGATGTATAAAAGAAGGACAGATAGCTCTGAGAATTAATATAATCCTCCTTTTTTCCCCTTTTTCCTGGCATGGTCCGCATCCGTCTCCATGCCAAATGGAAAAAGGTGGCAGCTTATTCGCGCAGTGTTTGGTTACTCGCCATGTGCACTTCTGTGCTTGGGTTTTTCATTGACTTCTAAAGCCCTTAGGTAATTCTGTCAGCAATTCCTGTTCCTACCTCTGCTCTTCTTTTCCCACCCTCTTGCCCCAAGTCATTAGACAGAAAAGGGGGGGGGGGGGGGGGGAGAGAGAGAGAGAGAGAGATGTCATCATCTTCCACAGGCACTGTGCTGTTGCTGCCTCAAGTTTCCAGCTTTTCTATGGTGAAGAACAAAGTGAAGTTAGACAAAGATATTGTCTTGAATGGCTAAGAAATCCTGTTAAATTGCTCTTTCTGGCAATGGTGGTAGCATAGGAAACTGGCATTCTCCTGTGTGGCACAAATAGTATTCGCTCTACTAATGAAGACAAGAAGGATAGATTTCCATCAATAGACTTCAACCATTTTAAAAAATTGTTTTAAGTATAAATTATTGCATGTTTTCATCTTTCATTGTTAAAATGAAAGACTTTATAACAAAATGTAACATTTTGTAGGCCTGATGGAAAGAGTCAGCAATTTCTGTGTCTTCCTTGTTTGTCATTTGTTTTAAATTCAAAGTATTTTGGGAGCACAAAACCAGTGTGCTGTCTTTATGGTTACGGCTGATTTTGAAATTGAGAACAAGAAGTTTGTAGGGGGGAATAAGGCCAGCAAAGCATTTCAGATCTTACAGCTTTGGCATTCCAGAAAAGACACCCAGCCTACGGGGCACTAGCTACTTAAGTTAAACTGGGCTCACTTCTGTTATCTCAAGCAGGGCGAGGAATTACTAATTAGGCTCAGTTACATATATGGATCTGCTGAAGTAGGTGAAGTGGTGAAGATCATTCTGATAACAAACATCCTAAGGTTTAAAATAAGGAATGAGGCAGATGTAGCAGCATTTTGAACATTGTCCTAACCCTCTTCTGGGGGAAGCTGGGGAAAAACACCCTGTAATTCCAGTGAGGGAAGAGTGATAATCCTACCTAGGATATAGTAGACATACAAAAATAAAAAGAAATTAAACTCAGGGTAGATTGTGGTAGATAGTTTTATTTCATTCTCTTTAATGTTATTAGGGAAAAATATTGTAGGGAAAGTATAAACCAATAAGGTTAATACTGTGATGGGAAAGCATGGAAAATTATTTTAAAAGATGTGGTAACAAGTTACCTGAAAAAATATGGTATGATTAAGGACAGATAGTATCAATATATGCAAGGTATAACACAACCTGAAATACTCTGAAGATGCAGCATTACTGGCATGATAGATTAATCAGTACTGTACTCAGATTTTCAAAATATGTTTGTGAAGCCTTCAGAGTCACAATTAATGACTGAGGTGAACAGTCATAGGAGAGGAAATATTGTATGTCTTACAGAAAATTGGGTTTTGGATCATGAATAAATTCAGTTTGTGCTCTTTGTCCCAACTATTTATATACTGCATCTATTAAAATATATATTGTGAGAAAGGCATTTTTCATTTGAAATTTTTCCATTAGGAAGATGTGGATAAAAATCAAGTGAAAGCTTTTGTGAGTTTTTGTCAGCTTTGGTTCAAAAATTCTCTTAGTTTAAAAGAAAGTTAATGCTTCCCCATGTTCTGAGCTATTTATTCAGTTTTTGTATCTGATATACTTCATTTTTCATAAACTAGGGAAATATTTAATATCTCCAAATGAAATGTTGACTTTTGTGTAAAAAAAAAATTATATCAAGGGGGTTTGATTTTCAGCTTTAAGTTAATGGAAAATTCTGCAAAAGTCCTCTCTCAACTTTTTTCCTGCTCATTTTTTGGAACTTTTGGCAAACTTAAAAGGACTATTATTTCCTGCTCCCCTCCCTCTGTCTCTTAGTTAAACATATGCAGTATTCTTCTGCACCAGGCTTTTAATAGCTGACTCTGTTAGATTCTATTGTACATATACATAATATATGGATAATTTTAATTTATGCAAGTATAATGACCTTCCCTCAAGTGAACAGAAATAGTAAAACTTGAGTGAGGATCAGACTTCTGTGTTTGAGTGTACCAGAGAAAAAATTGCAGAGTCTTAAGATAAATGAATTTGTTATTCTCTTTTGAATACTTCACATGTCTTGGGCTTAATGCCTAATGGAAAGTCAATTGAAAGATTCTTATTGACTTAGTTGTATTTGGATCAATGCCTAGAGAGTTGAATATACTTTCAGTGAGACTGATGATAAAAATACCTTTGATTTTAGTGGTTTGTATTGGAGCTAATTAATTTTCCCAGGAAGAGTTTAATAATCTTAAAAAAAAATATTCCCAGAATAATGTTTCTTCTAATAATCATCTTTCAAATATGGAATTCCTTATTATTATATGCGTATCTGTGCAATGCAAAGATTTGGTAAGGCCGGTGGTGGCTTGTATATGCATGAAACTAATGAATTTAAAATCAAATTATTCATGTCCAGGAAGGGCTAAAAAAAAAGTAGAACTAGATTTCAGAAATCTGATATTTTAGAACTGCTGAGCATGCACATCAGTGGTGAAATTCAATGGAAGTTGAATATAGTCAGCACCTCTGAAAATCAGACCATCATCATATCAGCTGAGTGGGCATCAGGGATCACTCTGGAGCCCTGGAAAGACTTTGGATCATTATATTTGTCTGAGTTTTGATATTTAATATCCTGCTACCTTGAGGCACAAGACAATTTCTTAAGGCTGATGTTATCTAATCCAGAATTCTGCTAATATTTGATATTTCCTTATTATGCTTATATACATGATATTTATTGGTTATTTTTTTTCTCATTAATATATGTGTATGGAAAATGCTATAGGAAGTTTAACTGTTGTGGGCAGTGATTGTTCTCTTTGGGGAACAAAAAGCTCAGCAACCAGACTATGCGTTAATCTTTAACTGAAGAAAAATTTATTTGAAAGAAGGATTTCCAGATTTGCTTATGGGTTTGAATAATGAAAAGCAGTGCAATCAAAAAAGAATCATTTATGGGACTAGACAGGCAGGTGAGAATGCACTTCAATGTACACAAATATTAAGTTAATTAGAATGGGAGCAATGAATTAATCTAGGGAATTTGTGCTAAATGCAGCAATCATTTACCTCACTGATCAGGTTAAAGATTTAAGTTTGTAGGAAAGAAAATAAATAAATCCCTGAAATGGTCAAGCCATGCCTTGAAAACATACAATTAAGTTATTCTTTTGTATTAACAGAGACATAGATTAAAAAACCTCTGAAAAGGGATTCTATGATATAAGCTGTTTGTTAATGCCTCATCTTGAATATTCTGCACAGTCTTTTATCACACACTGAGCAACAGTGGTCTGTTCTTGCCATAAACAGGCCAAATTGCTGAGAGAAGGTTATGGAAATGTGCTAATTCTGGCACAGAACAGTATAATACCTAACTGTATGAAAAATATGAATGGAATTTGGACAGTCGATGTAATTAAACAGTTTGGCTATGACCGCCGTCATGGAGCACTGCAAGGAGAAATCCTGATGCTGGCATGGAAGGTCCATTATACCAGCGTGGCAGGTCTGATCCTCCAGCTGTGATTTCCTGGTTCCTCAGCCTAGAAATGTGCTTGAGGGAAGCAACTCCTTTCACCTTCTTCCTCTGCCTTGGGATAAATAGAAGTTCTCACTTCTTCCTCTACCCAGCTATTAACTAGCTAAGACATCCTGCTTCTTTTATGCTTTTGGGAGGATAGAAGCTTCCTTCCCAAAAACCATGCTGTATGACAGGGTCACCACCTGCCAGCCCCTTGGCGAGAGAAAATTGCACAACCAGTAGGACCTAAGTTCTCAGCTAAAATACCATGTGTCAGTTGCAAAATGCTCCAGCCCTCAACACTAATGAATCTCATGAGGTGCTTTCTTCTAGCAAAGATGTAAAGCCTGGCTGAGGGTGGGTAGATATTTGAAACACTTCTGGTGGCCCCACATATATTAGAATCTTCTGATAGCAATATGGAAAGAATTGCATGTCACCATGGTGTTGTATGAAATGATCTTGCAGACCAGACCATGGACTCTAAGAACCCTTCTGATCTTGCGTATCTCAAGATTACACTGTAAATTGAATCCATCTGTTGGCTGAACGGCTTAAGATCCAAAACTTTGTAACTGAATTTGATGGCAAGTCTTCCTTTGGCTTTACTGTTGCAAACTGTACACAGAGGAGCCTTTGATCCAGGACGAGGAGAGAACATAAACATCACAAGGAGAGAACATAAACATGGAACTTAATTTTCCAGGGGCCTTGTTGAACTTGAAAAAAATGCTAAAAAGATTAAGAATAGAAGGGGTTTGGGCTGAGTCATGTTATGCTAAGAAAAAAAAGTTCTTAACATTTTTAAGAACTGAAGTGGACCAATTTGGAGAGGCAAGCAAAAGAGCAAGCATATTTAATTAACATAAATTTGAAGAGGCTCATGACCTTTTCATAAAACAGCTCTTATTTTTTACATTGTTACTTTTAAAGCTCTGAAGTACTGTATGGATTACATCCAGTCTTATTGTCAAGGATTCTTTCTCTTCCCTTTACCTTGTTCCCTATGTTGTTTTTCTGCCTTGTTCTCAAACAGAAATTCATGTGCTGTGCATATTCTGCAGTCCCAGTGAATCCCAGTGAAAGCAGGTGGCAACCTCCAGGTGTCTCAGCAGTTACATACCTTTTCTTTTCCACAGAATGAGGCATACCATATAGCTAAAGGAACAGAGGAGTCACTTCAGATGGTGGCTGTATGGTGTACTCACATGGGAGACCTTCTTGATGAGGACCATTGATTAGTTCTGTTTAATTAAAGAACAAAAGCAGCAAGAGCAAAGCAAATAGGCATGTGGCCAAAATTAGGAGACATATCCTTTTGTGACTAGGTTTTTTACATATAAATACCAAATTTATGGCTTCAGAAAGGAGGACAGATGAATTCGTTTATAATGTACAGATAAATAAATAGCCCATCTTTCCTCCGTACCAGCACCTTTCCCAGTTAATATTATATTCTCCCATCGATGTTTTAGAACCATCCCAGTCTAATCAGGTCCTTTTAATCCAAAGTTCCCTGAACTGGTTACTAGCCAACATCCTTGCATATGAAGGGTACAGATATTTTAATAACTTTGCACCAACTCTTCCAGAACATTGCCATGTATAAAAAGAGCTGATGAAAAATTTAGCAGACATTTTAGCAACCTTATTAAGATTTAAAGAATACTTGACTATTTGCAATAGCAGAACAGTTGAGATGTTCACTGAAACCTGGCTGATCACCCAAAGGAAGAAACACTGAATCATAGGAAATGATTGTGATTATTTGGAGAATGAGAGCTTTGGATGATTGAGGGTCACTTCCAAGAGCTATCCACTTTTGTCCACCTATCCTTCATGGGTACTTCTCTGCTTATTATATCTATTGTATATTTTGTTAAACATATGCTGTTTGTTATATCTAGTAATATAATAGAGTCAGCCCTGATAATATTTCCTAGCTTGTTACTGCCTAGTTCTCGTCTAATTTTAGAGAAGCACAAAAAGATTAGCATTCCTTCCTCCCCACTAGGCACGCCTGGCTCAAAACCAAGTGGAAGGCATGTCTACCCAGCGTGTTAGAAGTCATGACAGTGCAGGGTGTAGGCAGGTTGTAGGCACTTTGGGCTGACAATGTGTGGTTTGGAAAAAAAAAAAAAGGCAGACATGAGCAATGGCATCACTTTCAGAGTATCCTAGACTACGCTTTTAGCTCCTGATGGCAGCTTGAATGAGAGAGAGTGACTCTCAGATTGCTATGACCCATTGAAAGAGGGCCAGATTTGCACAGGACAGATCAAGGTTTGTTTCTTATGAATATAAGCCAGATCAAGGTTTGTTTCTTATGAATATAAGCCAGAACCCAAGATCTGGCCCATTAACTCCCTGTCTTTTAAATTTATGATCTCTAAGTGAGGATAAGGATATAGTGTGCACTGCAGCACAAAGTACCAGTGTAGCAGTTTTTCAGTGAACATGCAGTATGAACAATATCATTTTTAATACCAGTCAGAGAGATTAGTCTGTTGATGCAGAACAAGGCTAGGGGAAAAGTGCTGCTGGTGGCCTGAACAGATTCTGATCCTAACTCCAAATAATTCTCATCCCACCACTTCCACTATTAATTTGTCTGAAGAAACTGCAGAAATACAAGCAAGTATGAGCAGGATCTACATCAGGCCAGAAAACTCCTGCTGGAAGGTGAAGGGTGCAGAGGCAATTTTACAGAGCCTGCTGCTTTGCTTCAGGCATTTGTTTAAGTAAACATTGCTATTATAGTTAATCACTTTGTGCTAATAAGGAAAGCTTGTCTTAATACTGTTCTGTTTTTGTGAGATACTACCTTAATTGTAACTCATAATTAGTTAATTAGACCACTTATTTAATTCAGGTTTTGCTCTGTGATGCCTCAGTGTCATCACCAAACTGGAAACTTGTTTTAATATTTAATGCTAGTTTGCTTTTTTTCTTCCAGATTGTTTTATTGTCCTGAGCCTTTCTCACTTTTCACTTATACCACTGTGTCAGTGGGGAGCACCTGTAGTGAAATCAGTGAATTTAATCTGGTTTAGTCTGAATTTAATCCAGATGGTAGAACTGAACACACTGGGCCGGGTTCCTACTTTCATCCTATTTAGCTATTTAACTTTTAGAATCTCTGACACTAACTCATTGCACCAGGGTCAGGCAGGACATAGAGCCAGAGCAGGGAATTTATCTGGATTTCCCAAAACCCAGGTTACCAATTATATCTTCATCTGCTTTTCAGTAACGTGCCTGTGCTGTCTAATCATTTTCTCTCTTACCTGAGCGTGACGTGCTTGACATCAGTGCATCTCCACTGCTGCTGTATCACTGAGCAGCCTTTCCCTTTCTCTCCCAGCAACAACCACAGGTGTATAATATTAGCCTTGCCTATCAATCTCATAGTGATTCTTCCCGTTCAACAGTGGGCTGCTGCAACTGTTAAGTCTCTTTTGGTTTTTTTGCTTAGATCATGCTGGTCCCAAGAATTTCTGCAACAATAACAGACAGGATGAGGATTTAATGAACTGATATTGTCAGTGTTCTGGTAGTTTATGCTTAATGTAACAATCCCACTAACAACAGGTGAGTTTTCCTGTTAAGTGTTTGGAGAGGCTTAAATATCTCTCTGTTCATGAAAGCCCATTTATACTGAAGCATTCTGAGGCTCCAGAGGGTGGATTAGCTGAAGGAACTGACTCATGCATTTCTTGGCTTTCGATAATTACCTAGCTTACATTGAATAAGGGATGCCGAGGAACAAAGGAAAGACACAGGTCCTTCAGTTTTGCCAGTTCTGTGTGAAATTATCCTGAAGCCTTCAGTACATCAGCATGAAAACTACTAACATGGCTTTAACTTCTTGTGCTAGAATTTGCAGGTGATAATCTATGTTTAGTCAAGGACCAAATGTAAGTCCAGATATTCCCTCAGGGAGATGTAAATCATGCTTGCTGCTGCAGCATTATACATTCTCTGTGGTCTAGGAAAAGCCACTCATCAGAACTGGGAAGTCTTCCCTCTGCATATTCTGCTGTTGGGTCAGGTACTCCTTTTCATCTGGGGCCTCTGGATTGAAGGATGGGATTGAAGCATTCTCAGTGGATCTTGTCATGCACCATTCTGGGGCTGGAATCGCTTGTTATTTTCTGTTCAGCCCTCACCTTTGGTGGACACGCAGTTTACTGCCTACACACTGAATGCTACAGACTGTATTCTTCCCGTTCACTGTGAAACTCCATTAATGTCCTGAAGCCTTATTGTTCCCCATACGGGGGTTTGTTTCCTGACCCAGTGAATTCCAGGGAACAACAGAAAGTTCCTGGAGCAAAAGTACTCAGCCTTTCCCTTGCATAGCAGATGGGAGTTTTTAAGACTCACTGTGGATTATGTAGCAGTGCCTTCTCATTTAGGGACAAGCACAAAGAGCATTATCATATGTGAAGCTCCTTTACAGTAACTTCTACCAATTAAAATAAAAAGTGAAAAGATTATGCTATAGAGCCTTAATAACCACTCAGCATATTTGATAATGTCACTGCTGTTGGTATCATATTCACCACTATGTTTAACAGCTGAACAGATGCAGCTCACTAGAGCACCACATGGTATGCAGCAGCAGGGAGTCCCATTTGACAAGTTGGTTTTGTTTTATTTCCTTCCCAGCGAGTCTTCCCCGATATCCCAAGTTTCTGTAGTGTTTTGATTTGCTATTCAGCAAATAGAAAAAGGTGAGGGGATTCTGTACTGCTTGTTTTCAAAGCAAGAGGGTTTTTGACTTTTTAGTGGAAGTACTATGAAATTCCTAATAAAGCCAATATAAGGCATGTTTTAATGTAAAATTGTCAGCCCTTGATCTGAAAAGGGTTGGGTTTTAGCAGGTAGCGTATATCTGCATGCACAGGTTGCTTGTAGGATAGCAACTATGCTGTTTTTTGGAGGTGGCTTCAAGTTTGTGCATTTTTATATTTTTTTTAATTGCAAGATTCTGTGTACACATCTGCAACTCACTTTGCAGAGTGATCATTAACTCTTGGCTGTAATAGTGCCATGGGATGCGGTGGTTGTTTGGTGCTTCTAGATTTGCTCTCCATGGAACAATTCATAGGAGCATTTTGTGAGACTTTCCAATCTTCTAATTGCTTGTCTGGAAAAACACCTGAGTATATACTCTGAGGCTAAAATAAGATGGCTATGCACTTAATATATTCTAAAAAATCACGGGATAATACAGAGTAGATAATGAAACCTTGGTTATATGATTTGGGTATTTGTTTCCAGGAAACATATAATAAAGGTGGGAACAAGACTAAAAGTACTGCAAGAATTAGGTTATCCACCTCATATTACCTGGTCCATAAATAAACACAGAAACTCCCTTGGTTATATTTCCTGTTCCTTATTAATGTAGTTATATAGTTAAAGATAGGTACTGCCAAGGGCTAAATTAATGGGCAGTGTCTTCCCCAGAGCTAAAAACTTGTCACAGCTTTGTGCACAGCTGATATACTCTTTTGGAAGATATTTAAGATTTCTGGGTTTCTATTCCTAATCTACTTTTTCAATATTTTGCTGGCTATTTAAACTGACATTCTTAAGGCATTGATTTTCTTTTCTTCTTTCTTACTTTTCATTGCATATTCAAACTCAAAAAACCACCAGCACGTCTTCTTGTCACAGCTGTAGTGTGGTACATGATGACACCAAGCTGTGCTAGTGTGGGAGGAGGGGAGATAGGGGTTGCAAGCACTGTGGAGAACTGATTAAAATTCAAAATGAGCTTGATAAAGTGGAGAAATAGTCTGAAATCAGGAAGATGAATTTCTACAAAGGAAAGTGCCGAGTTCTGTACCTAAGATGGAAAAATGAAATGCACAGCTATAAAATGAGGAATAATTCTGGCCAAGAAGCAGTTCTACAGAAAAGACTGGGAAGTTACAGCTGATTGCAATTTGCTGCAGAGACAGACAGGCATCAGTCTGGGATGTATTGACAACATGTGGGGTGGCAGAGGAGGCAAAGAAGTTAATTGTTCACTCAGTACTGCTGGGACCTTAGCTGAAGAAGTATGTCCAGTTTTGGGTGCTTGGCTTTGAAAAGGAGGTAAGCAAATTAGGCAGCTAGTAAAAGAACCAGCAATATCCTCTAGTTTCATTAACACGTAGTTCCTAAGAAGAAAATGAAAGAAGAGGCTCTGTTTTATTTATAAAAGAGAAGACAGGGAGCGACTGGATGCAAAAACTGTCTTTTAATATATATAGGCTGTTATAAACAGGACTGTGGCTAATTTGTTTCACCTGTCTGTCAGGATAAGGTAAGAAATAGTTGGTTTAATTTGCAACAATGCTATCAGGTATTGGAAAAAAAATTTCCAGCTGTGTTTGATGGTTAGCAGTGGAGCAGGTTTATGTAGGCAGGCCTTGTCAATTTATCTTTTCAAGCTCAGATTACATTCCTATCGGTAATGGGAATGCCATGGAGACTTCTGCTGTATGTTTTTGCTAAAGTTAGCCTAGGTGTACTTGCTGTTGCCAGTGAGTGATGGGTGTAGTGAGGTCTTCTTAAGCTGTACACTCCCATTTATGCTGCAGTTTTTAACTGGAGGACTTAGGTCCAGGAATGATTTAAGATGAATGCTTAGATGTAAGTACAGTGAGGTTCTCCGTTTTCATTCCTAAAGACACAGAAAAGGGAGAGAGTAAGCTGCTGCTAAGGATTTTCTTTTAATATCCATTGGTCCTACTGTCATCAGCAAACTAAGACTGTGCATGGCAGCATGAGGTAGAACCTGCTCTTCCTTTGCCATATCAACATCTCCTCTCATTTAACACTAGCCAGCTGCTTTGCCGCTACATGCAGGAAAGAAATTTGAATCTGAATTTGAATCTGAGAATTGCTCGCCAGCCAAGCAAAGGCCTGTTGGTGTGTTCTTCACTGACTGTTGGCATGTGCCTCCTCTTCAGCTTGTGGGAAAGGTGGTGGTGATGTAACTAACTTTGCCTCGTCGCCCACCTCTCAAATGTTAGCAAGTGTTTGCTATGGATGCTGTGTGGGAGTAGTGAGGTAATTTGAACTGTCCTGGTGTAAATCCAAAATAACCCAAATGGGCTAAATAGATTACTGAGCAAAATTCATTTGATTATATTGCAGGAATAGTGTGCAGTTGGGATTAATTTATTTTTCAGGTTTATGAACTATTTGGCCAGTTCACTGCAGGTATAGCTGCACAGCTGTGTGAAATGTTTTTTAAGTTTTCTTGTCACAGTAGTGCATGCAGGTTATCTAAAAGATAGTAATCACTCACAAATCACAGAAGATGAGCTTTCCTGTTTCATTTCTAAAATAGACTCTCTGGTTTCTTAACATTAGTGACTATTTGTGATGGGCCTTCCAATGATCTTAACAGAATCCTGATTTAAAAATCTCCTTTAGCTATTAACAGTTGTCACAACTTCAGGCTCATATCATAAAAGCTCAGTACACTTTAAGCATGTAAGAGGTTTTATCTTTTTGGCGTTGTTCTCTGGGACTAAATCTTGAAACTCTGTACATGCCTTTGTCAGTAGACTGTATTCTGGGGTTTCCTCTGGAGCAAAGGCAGGGTATTGCCCTGAGCACCAGCCATGCTGCATCTGCAGGAACTTGGTCCGGACTAAACTGGCTTGGGTTTTGGGTTATCGCTTTGCAGTGACAGCTGATGGTGGTCTGCTTAGATGTGAATTGGTAGCTTTGCTCTTTTTCTGCTGACAGCCACGTGCAGTAGAGAGCGAGCATGTATTTGCCTCTGTGCCAAGGAAGGTAAACCTCCCCTACTTGTGTCACCCCGTCCTTTAATCCTAATTTCTAAACCCCTTCTCCCCAAGTTGTGTCATGCAGCTTCACCAGCTGTATTGCACTTCTGCAGTCGCAAAGGTAGGTCATGGATTTGCTTCGTTGCCCCAAAATATAGAAGTCATCCAGGCTGATAATGGATGTCCTTTCATCGAGTTGGAAGAAAAACGATGAATAAAATCGTTGCTGTGACTGTGTCAGGATTGTCACTTTATCTGTCTTGTAATGGAGATGTTGTTCAGCATTTCTAATTATGATATTAATCTTCACTATCCCCTGACACAGGTGTAATATCAGGAATACTAGTGCATGACAAATTTATTACTTTTGACCCTCAGAGGCACCAGTCACAAACACTTCTGGTTTGCTGGCAAATCTAATTGGTTCCCTATAGTCCTTCCTTTTCTCACTGAAAATATTTGAGAGATTCATGCTGCATTTTTCCTATAATGTACAGTAACATTAAAAATTGAGACAGGGAAATGGTCTTGCATGAATCATGTTCTCCCACGCACATACTACTCATAAAGTGATTATCAGAAACATTCCTTGCATTGTTAGTATTTTTTGAAATCGTAGACAGGATTGATTTTTGCATCTGAATTTTTCACATGTAAGCTTATGCTTTAGAAAGCTTACTGACTTGGAGTATTTTTTAATTGTTTTTTAAGTGTTATCTTGCAATAGAGTTCCTAATCGCAAGCAAATTACTTACCTGTGGTGAGTTGGAGGGTGTAGAGAAAGCAAAGTATATTCATGGAAACACTTCAGGAGGTGGAGAACGTGGTGGAGCCTTCCCTCCATCCCGCTCTGCTGTGCTTCCCTGTGGGCCTGACTGGTTCTCAGCAATGCTAAATTATGGTATCAAGGGAAAAAATGGTACTCATCCTTTTGGTCCTATTGGGCAGGTAATAGCAGTTCTTTGACTCTTGAGGCTGATTTTTAGGAAGTTAGTGGGCTTTTTTGCTACTGCTCAGCTGGTTCTTTTATAAATGTTCAAGGTGGAATACTAATATTTGGGTTTTTCCTCCACTTTAAGCACACGTACCTATCTCCGGAAAAACTTTATGGTTTTCAAACTTCTGTTATTTTGATCTAATACAGGTTAAAACCACCAAGCCTAACCCTTGTAGATGTAAATTGAGGGCCACCCACTTAGTAACTGTCCACGTGTTTCTGTTTGCTGCCAGGAACTGGATGCAGAAGGAGAAATATCAGTGATCTCATCTAGATAGTAGTGCTGTATAAGTTGAAAATAATGTTTTTCCAGTCTCATTTCTCAATGGAAACTGGAACGTGGAAAACTTTTAGGACTGGGATAGAATGTACAAGCGAAGGCAAAAGGACTCATTCCTCAGCACCACTAACCAGTTGGTGCTGACTTCAGTGGGACTGGGGGAAACATGGATTAAAATCCTTTCCCCACCTAGTTCAGACTGGGACCTGATCCAGACTCCCACACTGTAGCTTGAGGACTTTCAGTTACCAAGGTGAGTCAAAAGTTGGCATTAAACTTTGTTTCATTCTGTGTTTCTAAAAATGAAAAATATTTATTTTTGTTGCTGTACATCAGGAAGGAGATAGTTTTCAAAACTTTCTTTAATATTTGTGAAAGAAATTGTTTCTTAGCCAGTCTTAGTGAAAACACATCTTCTATATATTGATGATAAAATGGTCCTATTTATTTTATGGTCATTATAGTCCTGATTGCTGTTGCTTGTTGTTGCTAAATTCAGGATCCATATAGCAATGATCTCCTGATCTCCTTTTGGAAGTTGGCTGAAATATTTTCAATCAAAATTCAGGATGAAGATTTACTTTATATCTTGTTAAAATAAATGAAAATAATTCCTACCTGTTATTTCTAGAATTGTTTAGAAGTGCAGGAGGCAAGGAACTTGGAGAGCACTGCAACGGTTGCACAACATTAGGGACATATTAAAAGAAAATGTCACTGTGCACCAGCTCTTAACATGAAACATGGCATATTCACACTTCCTAGAACCCGCTGTACATTTCCAAAGGCCAAAACCTTTTCTAAATCCCTTAATACCACTGAATTTACTACGTCTTCTTGGCACAATTGCATATGTCTGGAGATGTGGACAAGGGACATGATGATAAAGCACTGTAGTGATGGAGAAGACAGAGCAATTAGGTGAAACATTCTCTTGTACATTGTAGTGGGTATTTCCCTAGATGTAAAAGAGGTTTATGCATTTTTTATTACCAATTCTAGCCACCTGAGATATTTTAAATCTGGATTCTGTATCATATTTGCTTGATTTATTAAGACCCCCAGGAAAACATAGGCAACGTAATGATTCTCTGTATCAATCACTTGTTATAAAACTTCCAAAAGATTCAGTAATTCTAACCAAAAAGTAATGCATCAGAAGCATTAGTACATATGTGAAAGAAGTTTTTTAAAAGGCTTTTAAATGGTTTAAGAATAAATAACCTTTTAAAAGCCAGCTGCAACTCCCCATTTTATTTCCTGCTCTTAATGAATTCCTGCTGTAAGTATATTAAGGCTCTAAAGTTAGATAGAGAGCTAAGTTGTTGGGTTTGGTTTCTATCGGCTATCATGCAATTAAGAGGGTATTTGTGATGGCATAAGTGTAAATGGAGAAAACTTGCATCACTGTTCATGCAGAACATTTTGGTCACTTTTTCCTCACCTCACATCCTCCGAGTAATAGAAAATAAATAACTATGGGTTGCAACTGGAGGGCCCTTTAATGGCTGGTATTAAATCTGATATATTCTTGACAATTTAAAATATTATTTTGATGAAGACAATGTCAATGAATTTGTTTCATTATATTTTTTTCTAATTTCCAAGACATTTCTAGTTCAGCATGTACTCAGTGCATAATAAAAACCTATTATTCAGAGCTTGCGTGCATGTGCATTTCGAGCCTTTAAGGAATGTAAACATTTCTATTTCTGATTGCGGACCTGCCACATAACACTTTTTTGTTGCATCATAACAAAAAAAATGGTTCTAGCATTAGAGGAAGGTAAACCAGAGGATCACCTGGCCAACATGCAGCTCCTTAATTTTAGTTACCAATCTCCGTGTTAAATGAAAATAGCAAGCCAAAGAAGTTTATTCAGTGTTGCATCACTGCCCTGTTCACTTTTTTTTTGAACAAAAATTTCAAATCTTAAAACCATTTACTTACCTTCTCTTTGATTACCAAATTAGGCTGCTTAAACAATGACAGAAATGCAGCCGTAAGAAATCATATACAAATAATAGACCTAGACAGGATAAGTTGTTTAATGCCTTTTTTCCTTTTTTTTTTTTTCTTCATAAGACAGAAGATGGTGTATTTGTTCTACTTTCTGTTGCTGTTCCAGAGCAGTATGGTAGAAGCTAATTCCAATTTAAAGTGTGTTAGTTAAAATAAATTTTGAAAACATAGCTCATGCCAAAAGCAGATACCTAAGGTTTGTTATGATGACATAAAATTAGCAGAAAAGGTGGATTCATTTTATATCCTTTTAATATTGGTGCCTCTTGATCATGTTTTCAACCTTTTCTGCAAGGTCATGAACACTAGGCCCTTATTTATTATTATTATTATTAGTATTTTAAGGAATGCAGTGTAAGTTGCATCTTCTGATAATAGAAATAAAAGTGTTTTTGCAAGACTGTAGGAAGGGGAATGAGCAGTGGAAATATGCCTAGCCACTATCTCAGTAACAAATGTAGCAGAAAAGTGTGTCTCACTGGAGTGCAGTTCTGAAACAAGATTTCTAACCCCTGTATGACTTTGAGGATCGTTCATTAAAAAACAAACTGTAAGGTGCAAGGGTACAGACCTTCAAGTTTAATTGCAACACTTCTTTGAATATACAAATCCAGAGCCTTAGCTGGGATCCCTTTTTAAACAAAGCCCAACTAGGTACATGCACGAATGCTTAGTTGTGCAGCAAGAACGAAATGGATGTACTGCTTTTAAGATGTGCCCTGTGATTCTCATTGAAAAGCACAAATGAATTTTTAATTCACACCTGTGGCTTCTGCACAAAAAATATCTTGAGGAAAAGGTGTCAGACTTGATTGCTAGAAAATTTGTTATAACTGCACTATGTATCAAAATTATTATATTGGATGTCAATTTCTATTATTTTCACAAGGTCCATTCAGTTTAATTATAATTCACCACTGAAGTATATAATTCTCTTCATGTTAATCTTCAAATTATTCTTGCTTTTGCTTTAATAGCTGTTTATGAGTCATCGAAAGTACACCTAATTAATACCTCTGCACATTGCTACAATTAAACATTAATCAGATTTGATTTTTAGAGTAATGTGCTACCAGTCTTCTAATCTTCTAAGTTACGACCTGATAAAATTTCATTACCCTAGTTATAAAGTTCTCAATGGGGAAGGAATTTCCATTTAGTGCATTTAATACATAGTGGTGTCTTCTATATAACTCTTACACTCTTTCTACATCTCTAGATAAATTGATTAGAAAATCAGAAGTAGTGACACAAAGTAAACTGACCTTCTAGAGATAAGTTTTCAAAAAATATTCAGTCGTGAGCTTGTCAGAAGGATATAACTGAAGCAATGGATGATGTTTTTTATTAACATGGGATGACAGTGTTTAGTCAACATATTTCCTTCTTCCCTTTCCGTTTAGAAGGGAAGGTCAGTAGATGTGAGCATGAAACAATGCATGAACTTTCAAACCCCACCTTAACAGTGAGTTTTATGCAGTTGGTATAAGCATTTGAGCCTGGTTGGTTTGGTCTTTTTTTTTTTCTTTTTTTTTTTTCTAACTGTTGGTTGGGGAAAAAAAACCCAAACAACCCAACCTTGGATCCCAGCTTGTCAAAATGGACAAATGACTGACCTGTTGATCAGTGGTTGCTGTAGAGTTGTTCACTGGGGCTGTGTGCTCCTCTGCTCTTGGTCACTGCTCCCTCCTGCCACCATCAATTCCTAGACTTGGAGAGAGGCTGTTGGTAAGTCAAGGGATATATGAGAAGAAGTGGACAGGTGGGGAATTAACTTTATCACGTCCCTGAAACTTATCTCTGACTCTATTAACTTGCTTTCAACGGTGAAAAATCCTTTTCAAATCCTTGGAAGTTCAGAGCAACAAGATGGAATGAGCTTTGTGTCATAGGTTAGCTCTCCCAGATCATCTGCAGCTTAGAGGCATTTCTTACATTTTTTTCCTCAGAGAGCTCATCCCCCTCTCTTCATTCAATAAAAAAGCAAAAGGTAACTTGGTCTAGGGAAGGGCACAGTAAAGACGGTAGATAATCTGTTAGAACAGCTTTTAGTGGAACTGGAGAGTTTCCAACTTTTATTTTGATACTTAACAGGTTTAATTAACCCTATGCTTCTTACTCAAGCTTTTTGCATTGCCAGAGCTAATTTGTTTAATACTGTGGCATTTCTACCCCATGCAGTGAGTTTCTAAGGGGAACATCCGATTTTGAATTTGTTTTGTTGAATTAATTTTGTTACAAATCCAGAAACTTTAGACTATTCAACCAGTTGTATCTATAAATCATGTTATCAAAATATTGGGATCGATACTACTGGGGGGAAAAAATGAGTTATGAAGCTGTCCTTTCCCTAAATTGAAAATGTGTCTGGGTCAGAACAAACACAAACATAAGTGGCAGCCTGTTTAAAGGATGGGTCATATTTTGTCCCTGTTATGCTTGTGCAGAAAGGATGCAGTTTCTTGGTCCCCTCATGGATGTTCTGAAGTCAGAAGGAATTGGTAAGGTCTACTATGAATATGGGTCAAAGGGAGGGTTTGAAAGCCTTGTAGCAATAGTCTGTACATGCTGGAGTTCTGCTCCATCAGGGTATTGTGGGACTTGGAGAGGTTTAAATGAATGTGCATTTGAATTTGACCTTGTCCCTTTCTTGGACAAGATCAAAATTGGAGTGGAGTGGTGGATTGGAGTGGTGGATCCCGAGCTGCTGCACCTGAATGCCCTTGCTCTTCCACCCCGTCAGAGGAAAGGCTTCTTTGAGAGTCCTTCAGGTACTACATCCCTCGTGATTATATCCCTGCTGTTCTTGCCATCAAACCTCTGCTAAGCCCTATTCATAAAAGGTTGGGTTTGGTTTTTCCCAAGACTTTAATGAAGACTAAATATCTGGTACATTGGTGAGATCACCAAGAGATTCTACTGCAGGATCAATCATAAGAAGGTGTAAGAATGTTTTTAAGAGGAAGAAAATTAATTCATTTTATCTTTTAAAAGCTATTTGGAATAAGGGAGTAAAATATAATCCGGAAATTAAAAAAAAAAAAAAATCCGAACTAGTCATTTGGCCTATACCTTCAAAGACAGAGCTCTGAATTAACTTCCCTCCAGGTCCCTCTCTCAGAACTACTTTTTCTAGTCTTGACATCTACTGGTTATTTCAAATAGCTGTGGACACAGGGTAGGGCTTCCAAGGAGTAAAAATTTAATGTTACACTCAGCTCTTGTTAATATTAGCAAATATGGTACAGACTCATGCACTGTTCAGAGGATCTCTGCTACCTCAATGATAGGAAAATGGAGACTTGCTTTTTAGAAAGTGTGGAGTACATGTCCTGGCATGGAGACTTAAGCACTCTGATCTTGAATTCTTTCATGTGTTTTCTTAGAAAAAACATTCAGCATCTGATATGAACCCAAACAGAAAGCAAGAACTGGCAACTTGAATTTTTAATGGGCATTTCTTTCTGGCAGTTACTAAATTGAAAACATTGGTGTGCTTTTGCTTCTCAATATATAACTATTGTTCTGATCTGCATTAACAGCCTAAAGTGATATTGTTTGTTTTTAATTCAGCCAAGCTGCTACCAAAAAAGGTGTATATCAAACACCCTTATAAAAATAAGTGGACAACGTCAAATTCCCTTCTGTGTGTGAGCTACCTGGAGGACCCAGGAAACCTTTTTGCCCTCAGTTATTAAAAAAAGAAATAGGTCCACTTGCCAAGTTTTCTTAGACTTTTTATCTGTTCCATGATAATTTTTAGCAGCATTTTAATGGTAAAGTATTACAAGTTTGCATTTTGGATTTACTGGAAATGCTGGTGATCTTTAGAAGTATTTTTTAAAAGGCACTTTTAATGAGAATAAAACTTGCAGAACATTAAACCAAAATATTATTACTGCTAGGAAAAAAATTATATGTTTATTACTAGGGAGGGATTTTTGTCCATTACTGCTGTTGTGTGGTTTTAAAGCAACTGCTCAAGTGGGGTCATAAATAGGAAACTGATGTTACTCTTACACTCATACATATGATTTTCCTCAATGATCTGCCCTAATCTGCCCCAAGATTTGTTCTTGCAAAGTAAGTGCTTAGCTTTGCCTTCTGAGTTTTGAGCAGTCACACTGATTTCACTTGGGCAACGTGTAAACCTAAGCATGTCTTTGGGTTTGGTTTTTTTGGTTTGTTTTTTGTTTGGTTGGTATTTTTTCCCCTAGGATCAGAGCTTGAACTACTATACCTCCCATTTATGCGTGTGTGTGTGTTTGTATGTAGTACCTTGCAGTGTTACATGGACTCAAAAATCTTTCTGGGCTGTTACCCTTGGATGTAAGAAACTAATGCACGGGAGGACTATTTTGTCCATTAGACGTTAATGCAAAGTATGACAGAAGGGTTATTGTTTTGCTTGATTTATGCCTTGATTTATAAGATAGACCCCAAGCAGAAATGCTAACCTCTCCAGATAAAGTCAGTAATGTAAAAGTTTTATTATTCATTTAAATGTCTCTAGGGTAGTAACCTTTTTTTTTTTAATTACTTTAGATTAATTTCTGGAACTAAGCCTGTGCTTGTGTGTTTGTCTCTCAGTTCTGAGCCTTGGGCAAGATGTAGGGCTGTGCAGAATATGACCAGCACAATGCATCTTGATAACCATGACAGTTCTCTCTTGGCCAAGATAAAATATGGTTCTACCTGGAGAGTAAATGAAAAAATGAAACAGTGTAATGTTTGCTTATGCCTCTAGCAGTAAGGTTTATACTTTTTTCCCCTTATTTTCTAGTTTGAAGGGGGTGATGCCTTGTCCAGAAATGGTCTTTTGTTATTGTGGTAGTTGGAAAGGCACATTATGGCTGCTGGAGGCTTTTGATTTTCAAGGAAAAGAGTTTGATTTCCAAAGAAAACAGGTTTCTGTAATCATCATGTCCATCAGTTGATCAACCCTATTTTCCTCCAACAGCATTTGAGCCTTGTTTTAGACAAATTTAGTAGAAGCCTAAGGTACCAAAGGTACTAAATTCTTGCCTTTTTTCTTTTTTTCCTTTCTTTTTTCTTTCTTTTCTTTTTGGTGAAAATCAGCAGCTCAGTAATGGAGGGAGACCTGTAAATCTCCCATTGGGAGAAAGGTAAGGAAAACTCAGATATTATCTGTTCTGTTTGGCAGTAACTGAATGGTCAATCAGCTTTTGAACATTTTGGCCAGCTGGCCAGCTTGTGTGTATCTTCAACCTAGGGAAGACATTTGCAGTCTTTTATTGACATCGTAGGACATAAGATAATAGGAGAACAGGAAAACTAAATGTTTTGAGAGGCTGCAGGGGTCTTGAGAGGGGGCTATTGACATGGGAGGGAGGGAGAGAGGAACATCAATAAGATGATGAATCAGTAAGAAAATGGCTTGGTTAATTATGCTTGCAGAACAGTCTGTTGAAGATTCCCGTGAAATAGAAATGGTAAGCCAAGAGCAGCTCTCCTTGTTTTCCTCTCTTTAGTGTGGCAAAATTTTCATTTTTGGACACCAAATATTCTTCTGATAAAGCAGCACACTAAGAGCAGAAATCCTACAGCGCATTTCACATTTAAGTATTATTTTATGTTGAATTTGTGAAGCTTAGCAACAATTGTAACCTAGTTTATTACCCAAATTCAGCTGCATAAAACAGTTCTAACCCACCAGCTATGCTGCACCTTTCCTAATTTCCTTTGGGAACCACACCTAGCCCAGCTTCTACCAAGCTACCAGGTAATTTTGAAAATTGGTTTACAAATGGACCAAGACAGCTATCACTGTAATATGTGCTAACCAAAGAAAAGAAACCTGGTGAAATCTAAAGCAAGGTTTCCAAAGTTTGTGGTATTGAACTTAGAACTAGGAGTTGCCATTCAAAAGAATGGTTAACAAAAGTTTATTTTTCCAGGACAAAGGAATGGCATCAGCCTCAGGTCGTTGCAGTGGTGATTAAAAGTCTCTGGTGCTTCCTGAATTTTCAAAATAACAGATAGACTTGAGATATATGAAGCTGAAAAGAAAGTAGTTTCAAATAGGTTAAAATAGCTTTTAAAATTCAGTGGTTTTTATAGCTTGTCCTCAATTCTTAAGTACCTTGAATTATATCCACCTGTGATTGTAATAGCTTGAATGAAGGTAAAAGTATACAGTACTATGAGTAGTGCTCAGATGAAAAATTTACAGTATTCTCATTGCTTTGCTGGGTCAAGACTATGTAAGCCACAGGAATATTAATATATTGGAAGGCTATATCGTACAGCAGGGGGGGAAATTAATGAGGCAGATTCAGTATGATTTCAGGCAACTGACAAAACTGGTTTATAACTGCAGAAAGTATGTAAGTTATGTATGAAGTCCTTCCAGCTAAAGATGATAGTTCATATAGTTTCCCAGTGTGGGGGTCCAGTGAAAATATTGCTATGATATACATTAGTAGACTCTTAAGTATTAGCAGAAAAGCTTCTAGAATGTATAGTTTATTGATGCCTATTTCTGTTGCTAAACCAAAATATTTATAGCAATATGTAATGAACAGATTATCATTCATAAAATATGCGGTCATAAAAATGAGAAATAGTGGGATTATTAGAGGCATTCAGCAGTAGAGAGGCTGTCTCTTAATGGTTTCCTCTTTCTCTAGTCATTATCACTGCAGCTGTGAATTATAGTATTACATTTCAGTGGATTCAGTAGAAGAATTTGTCCAGATAAAAAATAATAATTAAAAAAAAAAAGGAAATAAAGTGGTTTGTTTTTTTTTATCCTGCCTTAGTAATTATGATTACAATTCTGACCAAGACGTCCAGAATTTACTCTGGAATTTTAACTCTAACACATAACAGCTACGGTAATATATTGAAGAGAAATTGATACTCACATAAATAAACTGATTTTGTAACCATTAATTTTGTAGAACCAAATTCCTATCATATGTAGGCATAAGTAAACATTACATATGAGTACGTGCTGGAGTCAGCTCATATTGTGAGTGAACTATTTGCATAAGTAAGCATTTTGAGTCACCTCTTGATGAAATGGGCACACTTGGTCAAGTAAAAGTGCATGACACGCCGTTCTCACTGTTATTTTATTTCTGTCTCTGTTACTGAGTTTGAAATCTCTTTCTGTTAGGATCTTTAGAAATCACCATCAACTCCTAAACAATTTGTGTTTCCCCACAGTCATTATTGGAAAAGAACCAACACCAAAACCACAATAAATAAACAAACAAAATCCAGCAGATAGCAACTGCAAACCAAAAGTGCTTTTATGTAGAGGAATGATTCATTCATTAGTAATTCTAATTAATATCAGTTGTAAAAAGACCAAGACTGTAATCGTGCTTTATGAAAAGGTTATAAAGGTACAAAGTGAAAGTAAACATAGAGATAAGGCATATATTTTGCAGAAAGCCTCTTGAGTGGCCGAGGAGGTTATATTCTCTTTTTCAAAGTCGCCTGTGGAGATTTTCAGGGATGCAAAGGCTATTAAGTTCTCAAATGTTAATTGACTTGCAGTGAGACAGTTTTATTTATTTATTTACTGGTCTTGGAAAATCTTGCTGTTATTATTCTATGGGCTGTTGATGTTGAAGAGATTTATGATCATGAGACCCCCAGTCACTCTTCCTGAATAACTTAAGTATTTTGAAAATTATAGTTTGAATTATATGAATTGAAACAATAGCCTATAACTGCATATAAAGAGCAGTAAAGGAACAACAGTATTAACAAAAATGAGAGAGCATAATGTATGTAATCTAATAGAAGTGTACAGCTTTTTAAGTCTATGAATAAATGTATCTAGTACCAGTTATTGTAGATTCCTGTATGATCAACCCAGGTTAGCTGACTTTTGTGGGCATTACAGAAGAAGTGCTTTGTGCACAAACATTTGAAGGCCATATAAAATATTTTGGGAAGTGCTACATGTCAGTGAACAATTAGGAGAAACGGCAGATGTGTTTTAGGAAAAATTAAGAAGAGGAGGCTCATGCTTGTTTCCTTGTGGAGTACAGTGATACGGCTGATGGGAGGGACAAGGGTCCATAGAAGGAGAGTTTAAATTCTAGTGAAGGCAGAAGTGGGTAATGATGTGGCCAGAGTTGAAAGACCTCCGTAGCTGTGTGTCTTACTGGTTAAGTGACTAATTAATACATTTGGTTTTGTCCATCTCTGTTTGTGTTGAGTCTTATTTTCAGTGGAAGCGAGCTATCTTATTTATGGTTTTAAAAACTTTAGTGTTCCTGGTGCTTTGGAGCTGGATTGAAACACCGGTGTATTTCAAACTTACCTGAATGAGGCACTAGGAAACTTAAAGCTGGTATTTTGAGGTATGCAACCTGTGTATATCAGATTATTTTACTTTCATGCTATGTGCTTTCTTACTTGGCTTAAAGTTGAAATCAAAGCATCAATGGCCAACAAACTGTTCTAAAATAGCTTGGTTTGGCACACAACTCACCATAACCCTCCTTCCTGTGCTAAAATACAGGTGCTCTTTTATATGTTATGTTTCTAATGGTTTTTGGTAATCCAAGCAGAAGAAAGGGGGCTGAAGTGCAAGTTGTTCTAGAATTTCCTTAACAGGGTTTCTGTGCTGAGTTGCTGAAGTCAAAAATTTATCTTGGGAATTTACAGGTTTTGTCAACGCCTGCGGTGACGGTTGCTCAAATGAAGGGTGCCGTTTCTGGTTGGTGCTAGTGAAGGAGCAGATGCTTGTCCTGTCAAACAGCTAATAGAGTTAGGCAGTCACCCAGCATATAGCAGACAAAGGCTCAAGTTTTCCTTTCATCTTACTCAGACAAATAATCCAAATTCTCCCACATTCCTCATGCACATTCTCATTGTCAGACTAATGGCATTTCAGGCTGCTTTCAGAGTTTTTACTATTTTGGCTAATTAATCAACTTTTAACTTGAGCAGGATCTAAAAGTTTCTTTGCTGAACATGGATATTTCTTCTCTGGCTTTCTCTGCACCTGCTAATTCATGCTTTTGTTCTTACTTATCTGAAAACTTTAAAATTTGAGCTATTTTTATAATCTAGGAAGTTAAAGATTTTATTGCAGTTCTAAATTTGTATGGATCAGCATTTGAGATTTATGATGGCAGTGCTAAGAGACTTCCAGCTATTAACATGCAAGCAGCCAATGCTTGGACACTGAAAATATCTTTGTTCTATCAGTGTTGCTCTTCCAGTGGTGTGGGTTTTGGGGGCGGGAGGTTGTGTGTGTGTGCGCGCCTGTAAGCTAATAAGGGGTTAGGTAGGTGCAGAGCAGCTGTGATAGCAGCATGTCTCTTTATTTATTGATGAGAAACCTCAGGAGGAAATGGTGTGGAATAGAAAATCAGCTCAGCTGAAGTCAGTGTTGGATTGCAGGAGATAGTATGTTTTGTGATATATGCAGTGGTGAGACCCAACAGGATCTGATTCACCTCTGCATCTGCAAGGTCACTGGCTCTGACAGATTTAGTAGGAATTCCCTGATTCCCAGACACATGGCCTTGTCCAAATTTAAGTTGTAGTGGCAGTTTTGATTTAGATTGCAGATTTACACTCCTCATCGAGTGCAAACCGGTGGGGATTTGGCCAGAGTGGAGCTGTGTTCAATCTTAGTGCATAGTCCCTGTTTGATGTATTGGCTACATCTGCATTAGCAAGCAATGCAGCTCAGGAAAGGCAGATTTGTAGAGAGAAATGGTTGGTGCAGGGAACCTAAACCAACACTGCACATATTTCAGCAGATTTTTCTTCAGGCTAGCATTAGTCTGGTTCAGTAAACTGAACGTCCATTGGTGACACTCCTGGAGTCCAGTTTGGCTTTGTCCCAAAGATACACAGTTCATGAACACTTGGACATCATGCTTTGGTTTGTATCTTGGGCAAAATGGGAACAAAAGGGAGATTTGCTTCAGTAGTGGAGCCCTGATGTGATGTAAGGCAGTACCCAACCCCTCTGGAGGCTCCATGAGTCCTGCTGTTTTTTTAGCTGTCAGCCACCTCTAGTGAGGTGGATACCCCTGTCCAGACAGACAGGGCACTTGCCTTTTGGAAATGACATCCTACGGTTTTCTAGGGAGAAACTAATTTTGACAATGAATAACCCAAAGAACAGAGGATTAAGGCCCTTCCTGGTTCTGGAGAATGGATGGAGGAAGAAATTTTCCTTTATTAGCATGACTCTATTGACTCCAGCAGAGAATTCAGCTCTGTTCCGTTGATTAATATGACTTTTACTAAAGCAAGGGTGAGTCTCCAAAATGCTTGTATTGGCATAAGGCAAATGCTGTTGTGTAATTATTTTTATGACCAGTGGCAGCTTACTTTCTGACATATTTTGTGTTAAGATTTTTGACAGGTGGTCAAAATGAGGCTATAGTTAACATATGTCTTGCTATATTTTGCAGGTACTGTGGTAATGTGTGTGTTTTAAACTCCTACAAAGATCAAGTGACACTAATGCTTCACAAGTTTCAGATACTGGATCAAATTCAAACTCTTATTCAGGCAAAACTTATTCCTACAAGCATAGAAGACCAGTGGTAGTTATTACACTTTCCATGTGAGACAAAGTTGCAGAATTTTCTAGAATTTAGTTATATTTGACACTTTGGGACAACACAGAGAGAATGCATAAGGAATCTAATAAGCCTTTTTCTGAACATGACATCATTGCTGATAGCAAATGTGAAAGGATGTTCTAAAAATGAAAATTAACTGTAACAAACAAGGAGTAAGAAGGGCTACAATAATTGAAATGTACTAATGAAACTCTCTGTGGTTTATTCATATTATGAGCAGACAAGAATCATGAATAATTCAAGAGTGCAATTGCTAACAGTAGGCTCACATAAGATCATTTAAATTTGTTTCTCTGGACATGAGAAATTGATCTTTGAAGTGATCCCTGATGAGGTTCTACTTGGTCCTGTCAGCATCTTGGGAGGCAAGTGTTCTTACTTGGTCCTGTCAGCATCTTGGGAGGCGAGTGTTCTATTTTCCCTCTTGCATCAGTGAATATTTATGGGATGTAAAATAGAAATAACTTTAATTATGTATGGAGAGGGAAATCTGTGCAGTCCTGAGCAAGACAATTCATTGTAAAATCTAGCTGAAATTCTGACAGGTAGTATGCGTATGCAGTAATTTAAGAATTAAGTTTTGTTGCCTGTTTTGTGTGTGTGCGTCTATGTGGACATATAGGTGTATATTCGTGTGTGTATTTTTCTAATTTTATTTTTAAAATTCTCATTAATTTTAATAGTGATGACTATGTTGCTATTCCTTTTGTTATAATGCCAAGAGACAGGCCTACAGCTATTTGCAGTCTAAACAGCTAAGGGACAATAAATGTGGGAGAAAGGGAGTACCATCATTCTTATTTTCATGTGGATAATCAGATCTTGCTTGGTCAAAAAAGCTACACAGCAAAACTGAAGCAAACATACCTGTTTTCACCTTAAAAGTCAAGCCCTGTCCAGAAGACCAAGCTTCTTCATACAGAAAATACTCAGAGAATCTATGCTCCCAGCTGATTTTATGTTCACAATTGTTTCACCCATGCTTTCCTCTAAATGGTAGAAATTATTCCCTCCATCTGCTTCTTCTCTTGGAATATTATTTAGAAAATGTTGAGTTTCGCAACATACACAGATACTTCACTCTATGGAACTTCAAAGATACTCTTATTTTTCCTTTCTTGTTACATTATCACAAAAATGTTTGATAGAATTTTTTCGTATGAACGAAGTGCTATGTGCCAGTAAGTGACAGGATTTGAGTTGCACATAGCAATTAGCAGCTGGCAAGTTAAGGGAATTGTAGGATTAGGGCCAGACTGTATTAAGAGCATTCAATAAGGAAAAAATTAGGTGAAGAAAACTTGGTGAAAAATTACTTAAAAGTTTGTAATTTGATCTGAATTTCTTAGGAGACGTACAGTAGCAAAAATGACTTCGAAATGAGCAACTGACTTGTACTAAATAACAAATCTTGCAGATTTGTTTTGGAGAGGAAAAAAATCGTCAGGTTGGGGATTTTTTTATGCACAAGTTCAGTAGAAATATTTCACATGTTGTTACTCAGTATGTCAGTATACTGTGGGTGTTGAAAAGCTAGTGGGGGCTTTGCAGGCATGTGCAGCAGATGTACAGTATGTGGGGAAGAATTGAATCCACAGTGAGTCAACAAACACAACCTACTTTGTCTATGGACAAAATGCATGCATCTAAAATGTACAGTGGAAGAGAGCTGTGCTGAACACATTACTGTCATCATTTAATGATTTATTTTGTAGAAGCTTCAAAATATTGGCATGATGCATCCTTCTGTGGTCATCCTTCTGCTTCACTGAAATAAGACGAGTTGATTTATTTTTAAAAGGAAATATGTCAGAAAAGTCAGGAAATGTAGGGAAGTGAGTGCTCTGTGGGCAGACAGCATACTTGGAGGTGGGGTTTCGTTTTCTTCTTCCACGGGCTTGCTGTGAGACCTCTGGTACACGACATAGCATCTCTTGCTCTTTTTCTATCTCTTTGTACTTCTGTGTTTTTGTGCTATTCGTTACAGCAGTATGCAAGTGTCTGTAAACATTCACAAAATAAGCTAGAGCACACTCAATGACAGAGATTTCCTTCCCAGCCTTGCCATGGGACGTGTGGCAGAGGTGGCTGTAGGACCTTCCTCAAGACATCTCCACTAAAGCATGTTACCTCCAAAACTCTGTTGCTGTTTTAATACATTGTTGTCACTAAACGGTGATTTTAAAAACCCATAGAAGCTTGTACAGTCATTGGTATAATTCTTTAGAAATCTTATGGATCTGTGATATCACTCCCAGGAATCAAGGAGACTGGGAGACAAAGTCTGGAGGAAGCTGGGGTCTCATGAAGGACTGAAGCACATTATTCAGAACAACTATGCAGAAAGAAACATAATTCAAGAGAAGTCAACATTGTTACGAATGTCCCTCATCCAACCCCATCTGTGGTCTCCTGTGCAGGGAACATGCATAGACAAAAGCTTGGGACAACCGGGGAGTGTACCTCCTCTTTGGCCTCTCTGCATCTTGGCTGACATCCTCTGAATAAAGCAGAGGCACGCTGAGTCACGTCTGCAGACCTTCTTGAGGAATAGGGAGGATTTAGGCAAAGGACATGTGTGCTAATTGCAGGTCTGTAATTGATCTGTTTTTCTGTGGGATACTGAACTCCAAAGTCAAAACACTCCCATAAAAAGTTAATAAACAGAGATGCTTTATTGTATTTTTATGGCCTCAGTCTGCCATCAGTAACTGAGCATCCACTTTTTTTTTCTATTCCATGTAATTTGCATGATTAGTGAATCAAATCATTGTGTTTCTGGGGATTGTTATAGTCTGTTTTTCTGTATTTTTTGGAACTCTTAGCAGAGGTGGTAAAAGCACAACTTAGCTCACATCTGAGGCAGGGAAAAGAAACCAGGCTACTTTTCTCATATATTTTCATGAAACACAGCAAACTATTGGAAGGTAAAGTGATCCGACGCTGCTTGCAAACTGAAATGTCATGTGATAGTAGTTCAGAGCAGGCAAGAAATCCTGTCCTCGTTACTGTGCAGTACAGTCTGTGAAAAATATTTGCAGTTTCCTGTGCAATTGGAATGCTTTTAAGAGAGTGAACTAAAGATTAAATTATATGTAAATTAAAGTATTTTAATAGTTACACGGAAAATGCCATGTTCAGTATTTTCAGTAATGTTTCATACTCTATGAACTTTGACACTTTAGTTGCTAACAAGGGAGTAACTTCAGATTTTCCATGCAAGAAATTTCTCTTTTATAACTAATAGTTGTAATAATATAATTATAGTTTAATAACTAATGTGCCATTATGTGCAAATAATGCTCTGAACACAGTGTTCCTTTTGCCATGAAGTAGAAATGACTTTTTATACTGCAAATTATTTTGCCGGGCTAGAAAGAAACTGCATGAATGCTTGGGTGAAACTTGCATGTAAATGCTATTCTTAACACACAAGTATGTACGTGCTATGAAGTACATCAACAGCTTAGGCAGTTACTGATTAATGTCAGACAACTAAAACCTTTCTCTGAACTGAACGACTGGGAGTTTTCCTTCTGCTAGAAGGTATAGTTTTAAAGTTTTACCTTCTGGTGTAGAACCAAAGAGGAGCAAGGGCTAGAACCAGGATTTTGCACAGGATGGAGATACTGAATTTCTGTTTGCAGGCTAAGATGTTCAATTTCTGATGCCTATAGAGATCACTGCAAGAGATTACAAAATTACCTAAAGTATTGTTAGTTGATATTTGGACAGTGCTTTTTAACTAATTAACCTCCAAAACATCCTGATTTTGACTGGATGCTACTGAGACACACACACTGTATGAGTTTTGCTAAGGTACTTGCATTGGATCTTTAACTGTAACGTTCAAGTACCTTGCACTCACTGGTATTCCCTGAGGTATAGAAAGTATTATCTTCACCTTGGACTATCCTTTCTATGGGACACCAGCTGCAAAAGATGAAGAGATTTGCCCAGCTCTGCCCACTGAGTCAGTCAGTGGGAGAATGGTGCAGAATTCAAATCAAGCTGTTGCTTGTCCCCAGCTGCAAGTGCTATGCTCTCCACAGTGCAAAGATGCTCCACTACATCTCATGTCAGTCCTGAAATTTCTGGGCAAATTGCTCTTTTTTATTCCAGTAGCCTTTGATTGTGCAACAGAGAAAAGTTTGCATAAAATGAGAGGAAAATAACCTTTTAATAAAAACATGCATGAAGCACTGGAGACCCTGAACCCAAAGTACCTCCTGAATAAGTGTGGGTTTTTTTGTTTAGTTTTAGTCTTGCATAAACCTTAGGTACCTAAGTACAATAACAATATTCTAAGAGTCAGATTGAGTATTTGCTATTTTCTCCCTTAAAGATTAGGTGAAGATTATATAAGTGCAAGAGAATTGGAATGTATGGTAGTTCATATTACAAAGCTTGTTAAGGGTCTAAATTACATACAGTCTTCATTCAGTTTTGTGCAAGCCTTCTATAGAATGGCAGGGCAGAAAATTTGTGGAAAAAGCAAGCCTTTTAGTAAGTAAGATTGCTTCCATGGGGCTATATTCTTGAGCCTTTTAGTCCTTTGTTTACTGACATAAAAATGCAATTGATCATAGAATTGAAGAAATGTATCCTTTCCAAATATCTAAATATTCTTTCCAAATATTCTAAAAACTTGGTCTGAAATTTAGTTTAACCCAAGATTTCTCCCTATCTTCTTGTCATTTAGCTATTTCAGTAGTATTTATTTTTGCCTCAAGAACTGCTCTGAGAACTCAACGGTTTCTATTTAGTAGATTTCTCTGGCATGAAGACATGATGTGTGAGAGGGTCTTCAGGTGACAGCTCAGTCTTGCTCCTGTGCATGAGGGTCAGTATAGTAAATGAAGCATCTGTATGCTTTGAAAATCCTAATTCATTTGATGCAATAAAGCTTGAACACAAAAGGCATGCTTAGGTAACTTTTGGTTTCCTTTAAACTGTTTCTGCTTGCAAGTACGTCTGTCAAAGCTAGTAGACATCCAAGATTAAACATGAATAACCTTGGCATATTTGCAGATGGAAAGTACAGAATTTGCTAAAAAAAAAAAGTATTATCTCTTAGCTTCTTGCTCTTCAGGATTTTGGCAAATAGTAAGTGTGAGGAAAGCAATCGCAAATTCCACTAGCTTCTTATAATTATTGTCCCTGCAGGCAATGTAGCTTCTGGAAAATATATATAAAGGTCTGATGATAAAGTCAGAACTGAACAATTTTAAGAAGTTTTCATTGCACTGGTTTATTCACAAGGAATATAATGAGCCATGTCTGAGAAACTATGTGCTATTGCCCAACGTACTCTAGGAGAACAGCATGTGCACCCATCAAGCACAGCTGTAAATAAATGACGGCAAGAAAGCTTGGGATTCTGCAGTCATAACATCCAGGATGCATTCATGTCAATAGGAAACAACTGCAACCCAGGGTGACAAGTTCTTCTGGCCCACTGTAATGCAGGCACGTTATCACCTTATAATACATGTCAACCCTGTATCTTGTTCTCTGGCTCATTGATATGTCAGGCTAGAAAACTTGAGAAATATCAGAAATATAATAAAAATATACTGCACAAGGGGGGAAAAAAAAAGAAAAAACTGTTAAGACAAATAGCACTTATGGGAAAAGATATGTAAAGAAGCAGAAAATCTCTTCAGGCTCTATTTATTTAACTAGTGCATAATCACAATATTAAAGACTATGATTTAAGGATTAAGATACTAAGGCTTAAAAGATGCTGTAAGACTCATTTCACTTCACAAAGGATTATGTTTGCAAAGTTTTAAATAATAGTAAGTTAATAATATGAAGAATAAAAAGTCAAAAGAAAATAAAAAAGCCGGAACATCTTTTGAGATGTGTTGTGTAAATGTGTCCCCACCCTCAGCCATTCTTCTGACACACGAAGCTGTCAGATATGCCCCAGAGAGGACATGTCCTCCCTTCCCTCTGGGAATGCCCATCATTGACGTTGAGCACCTTTTTATTTGGTTGGCTGTTTCTCTTTGTTGTTTTTCTTCAGCTATCAGCCAAGTGAGACATCTTCAAAGTGTTACAGTAACTCAGTAGTTATCAACTCTTATAGTAGATCCTGGAGACCAGTAACTTGAAGTGGTTAGTGTAGTTTCTATGAGTTTATCATTCACCCTTCTTTGTTTTTCATTAGGTCTGTATAAACTGATTCTGAAGGCAACTCGGATAGTTAATGGAAGTGAAGAGAGTTGTTCTTGGTTCCCCTCTCCTGCAGAAGTTGCTGATGAGTACATAAAAAGGATAATGCCTATAGTCTTCTGGTGTATGGTCTTATTAGCTGGACAGATGTGGAAATGGAAAAAAAGTTACATTTTCTAACAGAGTCCACTGTGATGAATAGGAGTGAGGGAGCATTATTTGATCACTTAAACCTTCTAGTCCTTATCCTCTGTTGTAATGTTCTGCTCCTGGCAAGGAAAGATTTTTGGTTTGTCTTTGAATATGGAGACCCAGAAGCGCCCAGAAGTGTGTGATGGGAGCAAAAGTTCTCTTCTGTCCCATCAGATAAGCATAATAACTTGGTCTTGTTCCCCTACAATTGCTTTTAAAGAAGCACCCGGAGCAGGAGAAGCTCTTGCAAGCACGAGCAGGAGATCTGCTGCCTGGGGAGGGGGCTAGCGGAGCACAACAGATTCCTTATGACTTCTGCAGTTCCTTTACTTGGATCTGAGGAGTTGCAGATTAATAGATTGCACTTCAGTAACGAGCAGACTTTTCTTGCTAAGCATCTGCTGGTAAGCCAGTATATCTCACTCTTCAACCATTGTGGCCTGGAAGATTGCTTATTGGCACTGAACTTTAACTTGTATGTAACCTTGGTATTAGCCACCGCAGTTGTAGGCACATTGGTGAATCAGATAGGTAGACAAAGAGCATCTTTAATCCAATAAAGTAGTATTGTTCCTCTAGATTGGTCTCTTTCACTTTGTTGAGACATACTGTTACGAACAAGTCTTGACAACTGCTGCAGCTCTGTTCAGGGTAAAGCTTATTAGTTTAGCCATATCTCAACTTATAAATCCATGTAAATATGATTTTAAAAAGGAAATGCTGACACTACTGTGACAGCATCTGTTTGTTACCATATTTTTAGGTTGAAGCATTTGAGTTTGTTTTTTCCAATAATATTTAGGTTAAGAAACTACTGAGCTCCAGATTTAATTTTTTTATTTTTTTGGAAGGTAGTTTGGTGTACTGCAGAGTAGATAGTCCATTAAATTTTGATCTCTCTGCAATCTAGCTTCACCAAGGCTGAAAAACAATGAATTGCATCAGAGTTTGAAGGTAATACAAGTGTTCTTTAAAATACGTTTTTTGAGTAGTTTTCTGCTAATAAGTTCCTCTTTGCTAGGTAAAGAATATTCTTAAATACATCTTGGAGAAAGACTTATTTTTAATACACTTTGAAAGTAAATAAACAAACAATAACAGGAAAATCAAGCACCAGCTGGCCTTCTGGCAAGCAAAAATTCTGTTTTTTCTGATTTCTGTTACAGTTGTCAGTAACATTGACAGCTGCTAAATGTAAACCCTGGTAGTATAATAAATGTTTGCAATTAACATCTATGTTTCAGTTGCCAACTCCTAGTGTGTTGTGTCATATGAGAAGCAGATGCTCTTAAGAAATATTCAACCTTGTAGCAATAATTCTAATGATAAAAGTCATAGACGTTTCAAGCACTATTTCTATTTTTTATTCCTGTAGATATCTCTTTAAACGATCACTTTTCAGCTGGAAATTGTAAGTTCTAAAATTTTGCATAAGTTAATTTAGAGTAAACTTTATGATCTTTAGGAGTAAAGCATTATATAAACAAGGTAAAAGCTTTATTTACCCTAGAGCCAAGCAGCATGATTACTCAGTTTATATAAAATACTGCAAAGCGTTGCATTCGTTTGTACTTCACTGAGGACTTCCTCTTTATAATTAGAAGATGGGGATAAAATCCTTCCTCATCCAAAGTTAATGGCAAAACTCCTACTGTCTTCAGCAGTGCCAGGATTTCATGCTTAGTCGAGTAGATGTGTTTCACACAGAGCTCTATGTTTGGATATCATGGCTCTTCACAGACACCTTCATGGTGGTGGTGGTGGTATTTACCTTCATGGGTTACTAACTTTGGCTATGTTTATGTAGATGAAACGGAGCATGTGAAAGTGGGAGCAATCCATTCTGCCTTACATCTCATTAGGCACAAATGCTGTTTTCAGCAATATAAGGAGTGCATTTGTTCCTTATCTTTACTTGGAAAACAAGCTTTGTCTAACTTAAGAATAAGGCACGTTTGAATATTCACTAGCCTTTCTTGCTGTAACTGATTAGTAATATAGGACCAAATCTTCCCCAAAAGTCTTTCTCAACCTCTGGCTTGGATTCCTCCCACGTGTTTTACGGTTACGTTTTCATCACTGAAGTGACTAGTAGTATTAGCCTTATTGTCCGCTCTGAGTGTGTGTCATCAAATTTTGTATATGCACACACTAGTTCCATCAAAATCAAACGACACCTTTGCCTGATCACCCCAGCCCCTCTGGAGGCTGCGTATATGCACGCTCTGGTTCCATCAAAATCAAATGACATCTTTGCTGTTTGCCCTAGGCCCTCCAGAGGCTGGGATATGGAGTGGGATCTTGCCGCTCCGAGAGCGAGCGTTGGGAGGAGCAGACTGAGCAGGCTGCGCTGCTGTGAATCCAAGCTGCTCCTGGCTCAGATGCAGCCGTGTAGGATGTCTTTCTAAAGTCATTGCTTTGGAAGGTGCTTCTGTATACAGCTTTAAGTTATGCAGCGTGGTAAAACATATAAAATTCCTTCTGTCAGTTTATCAGCATATATACACTATCAGGTGTGCTGCTGGACAAATGCCAATGATGGAAGCATATGGCTGCTGGACTCAGTAGTGGTTGGTTGCCATATGACGGCAGTGCCTTCCTTTCCTATGGCCTGGGAGTTACGCCCTTTATGCCCCTTCAGAGCTATGCATAGCTCTGAAAATGATGTTTTGAGCCTCAGTTTGTCTGTAGATAACGTGTGCTTTGTTGTTCTTGTACAGGAACTTGCTATTGTTGTTGGCATCCCATATGTTTGCTATGAGGAAGTATACTGACAGTTTGTGAATGGTATATGAAGTCTCTGATAGAAATCTCTGTGGGTCTCTGTGTATAGAGACCACACAGCATTATCTGATAGATAGTTATTGTGTGTTGGACTTCCTTTTACACTGAAGATTACTTTGATATTTTGGGGCTAATTTATTTTTCATCCATATAAAAACATTCATAGAAAACAATCAAATGTAACCATGTTTTTGACCATGTCCTTGCTTGCGGTTCTATTATAGTGTTCCTGTTGTCTTCCCTTTTCCATGCTTTCAGGGTCTCTGGTAATTGGACGCAGGTAGGAGCTGTCAGCCAGGTGAGCAGCTGGAAGATATAGCAGCTGACTCGGCGTGTGCACTCTTCCAGGACTTACCCATCGTGCATGTCACACTCTCGCATCTTATCCAATCTTTATCTCCTTACCATTCTACCAGCTCTTACATGACAGTTTTCTTGCCTACAGTCTTTCCTAAACGCAGATGTAAATGCCAGAGGAGGTGAGAAGGAAGAGAAAAGCATCCTTAGTGCAAGGAAAAGGAGGCCAGGTCTTTTCTGGTTTTTATGCCCAGGTCTCTAATGTCCAGGGAATTAATTCTGGATTCACTGGCAGCACTGTATTTTGCTGATTGTACCTTGTGTGGCCATTGTCACTAGCAAAGAATGATATCAAACAGTTTAAAACAGTACCAGAGTAGAGCTGTTGGCTTACCACTGTCTTATGTGGCTACACCAAGTGCAGAGCAATAGAGTTCAGTCCTCTGTGTACTATGCTGGTATAAATATTTATTCTGCACTGACTACAAGATTGAAGGAGAACTTCCTAATGGGATAATTAATAGTCTAAAATAATATCTCAGATCCTATGAGATGGTAGCCTTGCCCTTCCAGTATTTCTAGACAGTAAAGGTGTCTTGAATGCTAGGTGGGAGTTGACTTAAGCTCTAATAAGGAGCTGTGAACTGGAGAAGCCAACAGTAGATGGTGGATAATCCATTTAATCCCTTGTCTATTAATAATAATGGACTGGCTGGTCTGCATCCACCCGCACCTCCCCCCTTCTCCGAGACGATAAAGACTACAGTTTTCAGTCCTGCTCTGAAGTGGGTAGGGTTGTACCCCACAACATCCTCGTGCACTGCAGTGTCATAATCCCATGGGATTTTGGCCCTACAGCTACCTCCACAAGGACCTGAGCAGTTGCCCACTCTTCAGAGGGGACTGCAGAACCTGCAATAACTTGGTTTGATCAGGAGGTCATCACATGCTGAGGATCTGGCCATGTATTCAGCCATGGAGCAGAAACATGGGTAATGCATTGAGCTGAATTCCATCTCTCTGCTGTAGAACATGTTTAGTTCAAAAATGTGTCTGTCTTCTTACATTTGATGTTTGTCAGCTTGACTCCTTATTCCTCTGAACTGAAATCCATTCTATGATGAAGCCAAGAATACAGGAGCAGAAAACCAAGTGTTAAAGGTTAGTCTGAGAGAAAATACTCTGAGTCTGCTTTGGGATGTCCAGTTCTTGCTGTTGGCAACATCAAAAGAACTGAAAATATCATTAATAAACGTGCTGAGCTAACTGGAAAAAGTTGCATTTTTACCCTATTATCAGAATTTTACAGCATTTCCTCTTTTCAGAAAAACTTCATTATCTGTTTCTTATGTAAACATTTCTTTATGAACCTAAGGCAATATCTCAGTATTTCTTTGTTAAGGGATGAGGCCTTGAGTTACCTGGTGCTAGTAAGTGACAGGTTCATAAAAGGGAAGTCCAAGTGAGGAGGGGAAAAAAATTATGGTTACCCATATGTTTCTAATTAATTCCCTCAGTATCCTCTTTATAATGAAGAGCATGAACAAGATATGTGCATATCTTACTCTTGATTTTAAAAAAAAAAAAAAGAGAGAGAGCTAGATATCCAGCTGGCAGAGAGTTTTCAACAGATTCAGGCTACAATGTAGGAGGTTGAAAAGAACTAGTGCAGTGCTTGACAAATAGTCTTATTTGTTCAGACCACATAGAAATTTTGGGTGAGCTGGTGGGTTTGGTGTGGAAAAAGCTGGGAGGAGAGTGGAAACCTGAAATGAGTATTGTAATGTAAAAATATATTTATTTTAATTTACATTTTTTAGAAGAAAAGGGAAATTGAAATAAAGGTGAGTGAGAGTAGGGGTCATGATTCAGTTTGTGGGGGAAAAAATGTAAATAGTAACAAAATACAGGAAGAAACATCACTAATTTGATTTCATGGAACCTGTTAGTTTGAAGGGGTAGTGAAGTTCATGTGTTGCTCTGGACTTTACTGAATCTTTGTATTTCATAGAAAAGGAATTGTTTTCAGGATCAACTGTGTTTCAGTTAACAACTGTGCCTTTTTATTGAGTTTATTATGTGGAGTTTATAATTAGTTTATTTGGAGTATTTCTTAAAATTCCAACTTGTGAGGTCATGTGACAGATAAGACATTTACCTTTAAAAAAAATAAGGTGTAGACATAGTAGAGGATCTAAAATTGGAAAGCATTGGAAAGCACACAAAAAGACCTCAGTTAAAGATATCTCTCTTTAAATATTGTAAAATTATAATTAGTGTTGTATTCCATTTAAAAAGAATATTTATGGTATTTGTAGTATTGCTATATATTTGATAAACCTTGTAATCTAGGGAAATGTCTTCAATATACATAGCAATAAATGAGTAACTACCATTTGGTGACTATTTTGGTATGGCAGGAGGGAAAAATGGATACTGCATCTGCTAGTAGAGATGGGGAAGATGTCTATCCTGGATGAATATCCTCCTTGTGGTGCAAAGAGAGGTGCCGTTGGTTGTACCTCTGCAGAATGGACAGAAATGAAGTAGTTGGGACCTTCCATATACACGTCTGCAGCCTGGGATAATGGATAAATCGTCTAAATCCCTGTTCAAGAAGGCAGGTGAATACCAGTGAAAACACTTTCACATCTGCAAGTGTTGAAGAAGCTAGTTGGCTCCAGAAGTAAATGCAGTTATAAGCTGGTCTTCCCAATAGGAGAGGGTTAATGGGAGCTGCTTAATGGTCTTTTCCTCTCTGTACCGCCTTGGAAGGGGGAATGACTTCTGGCAATTAGGATGCACAGCTCTTGGTGGATGTTTTTGGCAGGGATGCTTTTATTACAAATCAATAAATGAAAACACCAGGGAAAAGAGATCAAGAGGCTGCTGCTGATGAAGTGTTATTTATCTTCTCCAGGAAATGAATTCTACCTGTCAGCTTGCACAGGAACCACAGCACTTGTTTAACACTTGGTAACTGCTTATGTGCTTTCTTGAGTCGGAACTTTAATTTCTTTGCATAGGGGCAATAGTAACAATTATAATTTCTATCTCCTTGAGTTAATGAGGATTCATGATGCAGATTTTGTGAACATGTTAGGAAAATGCTAGGCTTACATGTAGCAGGTAGATTGCTATGAGAGCCAGTAAGTGTGTATTTTGAAGAACTGTTCAGAACAAATAACTCTTACTTGTGCATAATCTTTCTTCATATTGACAGGCAAATGTCAGACTGTATAGAAACCTCAGGAAATTTTCAGGGTTGACATCACCCTTTTCAAGTCCTTATAAAGCAATGAGGAAAACGAGCTGATTTTGATGTGTGGAATTTCTGCAGGGAGAGAAAGGGAGATTATTGTTGTCTGAGCAGCTCGATAACTTTGTCAGTAAAGAAAGATGTTGAAAGTTAGAAATTTTAATGGGGATTGAATGAGATTCTTGCCAGATGAAGAAAGAGAGTGTGGAGCATTCCAGTGATTCATTCTGCAACATCTATACCTTTCGTGAACAAAACATAGGAATCTGTTTAAACTCTTTAAGAACAGATTAGGAAGAGCTTAAGAACTTAAGTTATTAATAAATAATCATGTGTTTGGCTTAACACAGATGTAGACTGTGCACAGTGAATCATTGGCGTGGCTGGCTTTTCCATGGCTGTACGAGCTTACTGACCACCCTTCTGCAACCAAGCATGACTTGGTGTAGGGGAAAGGTTTGATGGTGTCATATGGTGGTCAAGAAAAGCTCTGGTTTACTGCTTCTTGTGGTGGCAGGTTTTTTCCTTTAGCAGCTACTTCCTCTCACATCAGCAAAATAGCACTGATAACTGTGATAGACATTGCCATGGAGTTTGACTTTGGGCAAGGCCTAGGTGCCCCCATCCCTCAGCCAGCTAGATCTTCTTGTGATAAGTAGTAGATGATTCCAGCTGGTGTTGAACTTTGGACTGAGTTGGAGCTGAGATCTGTACTTGCCATCTGTTATGATGGTACTGATCAGCAGTATCTGGTTGCAGTTAGTTGGTAGCACCAAGTTCTCGCTGGCATTGCGAGAAAAATGATGGCATGCCTGGCTTATAAATATGATCATGCTTCCCCTTCCTGTTACACTTTGAGGTCTAATAACAGATGTGGATGACAGATTGCTTTTTCATGGTTTAATCTGAAGTTTACCGGTCCTCAAACTGATGCCTCAACTGATTTGGGAAACTGCAATTTGCTACTTGATAGGCCTTATTCTTAGGAAGGGGCCATTGGACACTGAGAAATTCAGCACTAAACATAGGTATCTAATACCATGTGTACTCCATCCTGGACTGTCCTGCCCAGCCTCCAGCTGCGGCTCCAGGAGGTTGCAGATGTCCCTGGATCCAATGTCAAATCTGGTAGACCCAGGCAGATGTCTCAGACACCCAGTCTGTCTCAAAGGCATATGTTTAGGCTAGTGACTCACTCTTTAAGTAATAGTAATATGTACAACATTTCAAGGCAAAACAAAAATATTAATACACAGATAGTTTCTCCTTCTTCACTGCGGTGCAATGAAGGGACAAGAATTTTATGCAAGGACTTTCCTTTTTTTTAGAAACACATTCTCCTATTGACTTAAATAGATGATCTCCTATTGACTCCTATTAAGAAAGAACAGGATTTATTTGTAATTTATTAATGTAAAATAGCTTCTTTTATAATAAGATATTTTTCTACTGTGATAGAAATACTTGGCCAACTGTGCAGCTTTTCTTTACTTGATGAGATCAAAACCAGGATGACAATGAGTGAAAATTTGCCCAAGAAATTGGTGTAACATCCAATCCATGGGAGACAAGTGAAATAATTTTTATGTAAGAAATGAGTTTATTGTTATTCTGTTGCAAAAAGCCCATGTTGTTGTTCATATCCATATACTTTGTATTGCATTAGTCTACATTAATTTTCATCATTTTTGCACTTGTGGATAGTGCTTATGACTAATTTGTAGATTATATGGTGCCATATTGACTTAAATAGACTGTATTTTAATGCTATTATGAGCATTTTCTAGTAAAATCATTTAATTACATTGACATTTAATGCTATTACAGTGGATAATTGACTGCAGATCAAAAATGTAATATATAAGAGCTACCTGGAAGGTGCACAAAATCAATTGGCTCAGCATTAAAGTTGTTCACTCTACCGCTTTTTAAAAGAATGCAGCCTGAGGAGTCATATTCTGGTCTCTGCTGATTCAGTAATCAGATTACTTTTAAAAGTGCAGCCCACCTATACCTTAATAATTCCTCTCTTTGTCACATCTTTTGTATGACCATCTCAAAAAAGACTTCAGTCTCAGAAAGAGATAGAGAGACACTGTCATTATCATACAGAAAAAGAAGTATATAAAAATTATTTGCCAGCAATTGGGACGGAGTGAATTCTTATCCCATCAAATTCAGTGGAAAAGTTAGCACGCATTTAGAGCCAGAGGTTCATCCAGGATGCCTTCATGCCAGCAGAAAGGCATCCAGGTCTCTGGAATCCTTGTTATGATTTTTTGTTCCAGCAACAATTTTACTGTTCAAAAGTATTGTTTGTTATGTAACAAATATTTATTATTTGTTATTTGTATATGTTTAGTTTCCCTTGGATTACACCAAATGAAGTAGTCACAGGGGCCGCGAGATGAATTTTCACTAAGAAAATGAGTTAAGCTTAAACGATTATGTCTGATTACTTGAAAAAAAGAGCAATCCATTTTCTAACCTAACCAAAGTTCAGGTGTGGTAAGTTTGGTTCTGGCTCTCTTAACCTCAGGATAATAGAAATAAAAATAATTTGATGAGAGCATGAGAGGAACAGTATATTATGCTATAAAAATGAACATCCAGATTAATATTGACTACTGATTGATAAATTCCTCACACTGGTTTTCTTGTTCATCAGTCTTACATATCTGGAGGAGTATTTTTAATTAGCCGCTTCTAAGTATGTCTCCCTGTTATAGTGTGGCCAGTTTTGTTTCTCATATTTCAGTATGATTCTACAAGATTCTGTGTGTTTTCTGATAAGGTGACATTCCTGTTATCTCAGCTTCTGAATACCAGTAGCTACAGGTTTGATATCTTGGGCTTTCCAAATTGAAAATTATATCTGGAAATACATCAACTCCTGATTTTTCTGACTTAAGGCACTTGTGTGCACCCTGCAGAAAATACCCTTAGTTTACAAACGTCCTGTTACATACAACCCAAGGCACCACTCGGATTAAATGAGGCCTGGGCTATATCTGCCCCGCTCTTCACTGATCAGATGATTCTGACAGCCATTGCAAAACAAAGAAGCAGAGAAAAACTCTTAAGAACATTAGATCCTTGTAAAGCATTTGGTGTGGGGGAACCAGAAGTGATAATGATCTGGGTAACAATTGCTCATGGGCTTTAGGAATGAAGGGTCGGCAGCTTATGCCAACCCTCCAAGTTGGAGAATACATAGTTGAGGTGGTTGCACATCCACAGGTGCCCAACAACCTGCAGAAGGCTGAGCCCGAGGTGAAACCACTATATGTAAAGACCAGGCCACCAGCCTGGACTCGGACACGTTGAGCACCTGGAGCTGGGTTCCTCCAAGTCCATGGTGTTGGCCATAAGTGAACTGGAGAGGAAGGAGCCTTTTTGGGTGTGAGGGTGCCTGCACTGAATGTGTGAGTGTTATAGCATTGAAATCTTAGGATAGAAGGCACTATATTCACCCAGTATACCCATCTCATTTAGTAAATAAATCTTAGACTTGTCAGCTAAGCGATATGCAACTAAGTGGTTCTTGCAGATACCCCACCCTAAATTTTTGTGTAGCACCCACAAATATCAAAACAGGGCAAGTTAACCTGATAAAGGAGGACTTCAGTAGTCTCACCAACTTTTCCAGTTTTCTATTTGGTAGAATCGGCACCGTGAACAACTTTATATCTTTTACGTGCCTTTTTGGAGACTCTTCCCTATACTACAGAAACCTGAGAAAACTTCTCCATGCTAAGATTCAATGACACTTCTCTTTGAACCATGAAAGGAGTCAGTTGGGATCTAAATGGAAGTGGATAACAAGTTAAAGCAAGAATCCTGGGGATTCCTGAATGACCATTTATTGTCCTGTGACTGCACAATGCTTCTTTTGACACCGCTATATTTATGTTTTCCCTTACTCTGCTTAGCAATTCTTTAAATGCTTAAGAATGTAATAGTATTTGGAGTCACTGTCATCTTCTGACCTGCTGCTTTGCTATTTCTACCTAACTGGCTACATGTACTGACCTACTCATATGATGTCAAGTTGCAGAGGAAATTTTTAAAGAGCAGCTTCTGATGGCATCTATGAGAGAGCTAGTAGTTCTTTGAGAAAGGGATCATCTATACTTGCCTGACCAAACTCTTATCTACTAGAAAGGCCTGAAGATTTCACCTTCTTTGTCTGCTTTTAAAAAATACAGTATAAAAGGGTATGGTGTAAAAGTCTAGTGTAATAAAAACTGGGTCATCCTCTGTAATACGTGGGTAGGTTGCATTCCTTTTCATTTCCTCCATTGATTTTTTTCATATTTAGTCTAGATTGGTTTTGCCATTATTTATTCTTTTGTTTCCACTGAAGTCCGCAGTCTTTGTGTGAAGAGCAGATTTGGTAACTCACTTAAAAGTTTCTAACTTCTTGATTCAGTTATTTGCTCACAAAGTTGCTAAGGCAGGACCTGCACAAAACAGATTGCTCTCTCATTTGAGCTCTCGTGGAATATGCTTTGAGTGTGAAATGAATAATTTTGTTTTGACTAGAAAAAATGCTTTCTTTTTTATTAATCTGAAGGTTTTATTTTTATGTAGTGTACTAAAGAAATTATTTTTAAAAGCCATTCTTTACCTCTCTGCTAATAGTTCTGTTCCAAAAGAATGTGATTAGATTCTCATTACTCCTTAAAACAAAACAAAAAGCACTTTATTTCTGAATAAAGATCTTTTTATCTTAGAAGAAAATCTTCATAAGAGGACCTTCTGTAGTGTAGAAAAATTACTCCCATCTCTGTTCCCAAACCAATTGGTGCAAGTACTTCTGATTGGTTTCCCCCTGTAGGAGAGCTCTTACCTACAAGGAACCTGCTGAATTCAATGAACCTTCAATAAATCTGGTTCAGGGTAAATTGGATAGAAACATCATCAGTAAGATTTACATGAAGTTTAAAGTGTCTAGAATTCCAGGAAAGTACATGTACAGAAATCAGAACTGATTTGACCTGAATACATCACTCTTGTTAACTTGAGTATGTGTTATGAAATCATTATTCAAGACGTTCATGTTTGAAACGTTTACAATTCGGCAAGAATTTTCCTGACAGAGCAAATAATTGACTGAGAAGTACTTACACTTTTGACCGTATCCATTGTTACTATAACCCCACTGAACTTTCAGCAAGTCTGAAAGGCTGCAAAATGTTCATTAATAATTATGTCGGTACAGAAGGGAACTTTATAAGAATTTTAAATATTTTTATAAGTGGATCAATAATTAATTATTTTTCTAGGAGGTGCTCTAATGCTCATTGTTATGGCATGTGAGACTAAAAGAAGAAAATACAGACCACAACAGGAATGAAATTAGTTCATTAAAGAGAAAAAATACATATTTTGTATGCCCAAACCAGGGCTTGCTGCTAAAATTAAAAATTAGACATGTAAGACTCTCCGCTTTTACAATCTCCTTTGATGTATTGCCCCCAAATAAAGTACAGGAAAGGCTCTGCCTGTGCTGGGAGAGATTCTGTGAAGACAGCAAATCTTCACAGATTGGTATCTCACTATAATTAACTTACTCCTGTAAGACCGGTGTCCTGTAAGACAAAATGCTTGGGGGGAGGCATTGTCTAATTTCTGCCCTCCCCCAGGAGGAGCTTTTCTCCTGAAGACATGTACTTTCCTGAAGTAACTGGTAAGGTCTGGTGGACTTGGCAAGTGTCAGAAATGTCAGAAAGTTTTTAAGGACCAAGAGAGTATTCTTTTTTTCCCTATTCTGCTGTATGTAGAGGACTTCATGGGATAAAAGAGGTACTGCTTTACTAATAATGCATTGCCAGTCTATTTGGGTTACAGCTACGCTGGAGTTGGGGGTTGGATGGTAGGTGGGTGGTCATGATGCCTGAGTGAGCAGGAGTCTGTTTGCTCAGGGAACAACTGTGGCAGTAACATTGCAGCAGCACATCAGCCACCCAAATAAATACTTGAGGTCCTTGTACAGGTCATGGCAGAGCTTACATGAACATGATTTCACTGCTGCCGAAATGTCAGTCAGAGCTGGCACCTTGCCTGACCACGCTCCACGACGTGCCCCTTGGTAGCTTGAGAGGAGTTCACTAGGTCTTGCCATAGTCTCATCGTTTCAGTAAAAGAAGTAAAAATTCTTTACATTTCTGTATTAGTTGTCATGCAAATACCTAAATATTGATTATATTAATGAGTTGTGTCAAAACAGATTTTGAATGAGTAGTTCAGTCTGTGCTGTTAACAGATGTGGAAGTTGAGTTGCTTGTACCCTTTTACAGTGCTGCACGCACACCAAATCAGCGGCAGAGAATCTTTTTTTTTTTTTTTTTTTTTGATCTCCGAGCCAATCTTTCTCCTTCCATAGAGGAAAAAATACTATTTTAACTAAAGAAAAAGAAAACAAAAGGCAGTTTCATCCCCAGATGCAGCATTTTACTTCTCTCTGGTCAGTATTGGCACAGCTGTTCATTTTCTGCCTGAGTGAATTCAGAAGAAGTCATTTACCTTACAAGTGATGAATGCTATATGACACTTGCTTATCTATATCTTACTAGCATTTAGTCTCAGCCTGACAAAAACCTTCTATTTCTTTCTGGATCTGCTGGTAATATTTCATTGAACTAATTATTTATCATGTTTCTGAATTGGGTCAGAAAGCCAACCATCTAATCGAGACAGCAACTTTGTTGTGCCACACTCAGATGAATTCACGAGGGAAACAATAACCCAAACAATGATGTCAGTGTTACCGGAGCAGAGGTTTTCAGATTTGAGCAGCAAGTATTACTAGACAACAAGCTGTCTTCTGTGAAACAGATTAACTTCTATTTCACTGCAATTTATTCACTTACCGTCTTATTTCCATTTTGGATGTACTCCTCGGTCCATAAGGATGCATTTTTTGCCCATGTTTTCCTCTTGGGCTCAACAAATAGAAATTAAACACAGTAATTTTGAGAGAGAAAAATGAGGGTTACTGTTTATGTAAAAGTTAAGGAGAATACTGGTTTTCTTGCTGTTTTTCTTTTTAAGTGCAAATTTGCAAGGCTGACTCGAACTATTCCAACATCATTTCATTTTGATTGCTGTTTTGTGTAGTGCATGTAAGACTATACTATGGCTGTGAATGTTAGTTACAAAGTAGTAATAGCAGCATCTCCAATAAATGTATTACACATAAATGGATTAAAAATGTGCATGTTCAGTTTTGTACTTAGTAATACTCTGCTAATCTGTAATGCTTTAAAAGATAATACATGCAAACACTGACTAATAAATACAGTCAGTGCTGTGGAGCCAGCACTCTTCAATACTGCCACTACTGTAAGGAGAAAAGTAGTGTTATCAATAGCACGGAAAAGTAATAAAACTGTAAAATATCTTGGGTAAATGTTTTCTTCTTCATCATATTTGCAGACATTTGGTCCTAGTATCTGAACTTGAAGGATTTTAAGCAATTAAAACAGCTGTTTATCAAGAAGGTGGGAGAACACATTACACAGTCACTACATGAGGGTCAATTTTTAGTATAAATGAATGTAACTTCACCACTGACAATAGATGCACATAAAATTTATTCCAGCTGAGTGTGTGTCTCTTTTTTCCCCCTCTGTCAAGTGAAAAGGGTTTTATTCAGAAAGAATGCATTGTGTAGCATTTGAAAGTGCAATGCTTTTTAGACTCTGCAGGAAATTTAGGTTAAAAGCTGAATTTTAGAGCAGCTGTGAGCCAAAATTTTTGATTGTTCTGGATTGTAAACCAAATGTGTATCTGTGTTTTGAACCAGCAAGAATGTAATAAAGCATATGATGTGGTATACTTCAGAATATATTTCTCTTTGAAAGGTGAAGAGCAATGTGCTAATCTGATAGATGGAGAAATTTAACAGAAAGGTGTTTGCCAAGTGTTGCTCAGTTGGTTTTGAAGCAGTTGCTCCGGGGAAGTCGTGTCCTGATGACAAAGTTTGCTGCTTTTAAAGCAACTTCTTTTCTGGTTCTTGCTAGAAATCACTAACCTCAAGAATGAACTGTTCCAGCCTTCGTTCCCATCAATATGTGCATAGTACCAGCAGAATAATGCATTTACATAGCATCAGTCTTGCAGACTTTTGGAGTTATGTTAACTGTAGCTATAGGCTTGGGGAGAGCAAACAAAAATGCTTCCTGGTTCTCCTTCCAGGCACCCAAGTACAGAAATACAAGCTTCAGTTTTGGCTTAGAGATTGCATTACAGTGTTTTTTTCTTCTGATATTTGAGTTTATTAATCCTTCAATGTGGGAAAAGCTAGCATTTATAGGCCTTTTTTAAAAAGAAGTCTTTCATTCAGAAGTGTGTAAAAAGAGCTAGTGTGAGCATGGTGACCATGGTTCAAAAGGGGCATTAGTTATGAAGGGAATAACTTGGTAGATGAGGCTCATGTATTACAGATTTTTGTGATGTGTGACCCCATTAACAAGGTTAAAAGGACAGTAAAAAGAGAAGTATGATTTCAGTTACTTTTTCGGAGTATTTTCTCCCTTAGTGAAACTTTTGCATCAGGTGGCAGAAGTGGGCCAAGTGGTGTATTTTTAGCATATAGGTGTTTGCGGGAAATGCAAACCAGTGAGCTGTACTATAAGTCTTCCTCCTGTTATTAGTCTGATTATTTCCAAGGTAAGAACCAAGCACTCTCGGTTGTATGCTTTCAATGATGCTTTCAACTTTTTCAGCACAAAACACAGAGGATACTGGTAAATTGGCCCCATATTAAAGTTACACAAAGTTATGACATCAGACCATACCTGAAAAGCTCATTATTCTCATTGTACATGCCAGTGCCTTTAACTGTGCTTACTACTTTGCTCCAAATTCCTTTTGGATTTCCTCATAAATTTTTCCTTAGTTTAATGTAGTTAAGTTTATGCTGTTAGGTATATTTCATAATCTTGTTGTCCATCTCAGAGCTCAAATAGTTAAAAGGTGTATTTGACAATATTGATCATTGAAATTACTTCCTATTAAGTAATCTTCTTTCTAAAAGGCAGCTATTAATTATGCCTTTTTCTCCCTCTTAGGTTGTTATTAATTCAGAACTCATTATCTTTTTCTCATTTGCCTTAGAATAATCTCTCACGAAAGGTCTTGACCAACATTAAATTAAAAAAAAAAAATCTGAATGTAGCTACAGGCTCCCACTTGTGTACCATGTAAAAACACTTTGAAAGAATAGGTTACAAACTGTAAGCCTTATTGATAAAGCCAGTCCTCTGCTTTATTCAGTCTGTATTTATCACACTACTGCATTATCCTACCTTTACCTAATGCTTTAGGGCTGGTCCTGCAGGTTGCTGGCTGGAGCTACCTTGAAGACTCTTTGTGACTGCACTGGTGTGTTGCCGGTCCTGGTGCTAAGCAGAGCTCTGCTTCATGGCTTGGGGAGCATTTGAGCTCTTAGCTCTTTGGTGGGGCAACAAGATTTAATTTTATTTTTGTTTTGGAAGACTGGTCATCTGGGAATAGCTTGCCTTACTCCTTATGATTAACAGCTTTTTTTTCTTGGCTCTGCTCCTTTTCCTTTATAGTCTTCAGGCACTCAGCAAACTGTCTGGCCCTGGGCATTTAATTTTTCAAGCTGTTGTGTAAATTTGTGTCTCTGACATCATGCTGTAATTTCCTTTTAAGTTTGGACAATCCTCTTATAAATAAAGTCATCTAAGTAATTTAACTCTTTATCATCTTGATGCCTTTCATTTCTGCCTTTATCCTTTAATAGCTAGTCTACAAAGGACTGATTTTCTTCCAGGCATTTCTTCTCCTGGCTGACATAGACCCAGACGCGTAGGCCGTACACCAGCCTTGATACTAAGCAATCACTTATGTTTCCTTTAATGAAATAATGAAACATTATTAACGAAATGAACAATGAAATAAACAAGAAAGTGCTAGTATCCTGCTGCTTAAGCAGGATGGGATCCTGATGGGATTTGGCTGCCATGAGCTTGAGTCCAGATTGATATCTACAGCTCCCTTAAATAACATGCATCCCAGAATATCATTAATTGGTTAAGAAATCTCATCCTGTCATGCACCAGTAGATGCTTTCTCATCATATTATTGACTTATGCATAAGCTACCCTCGCCATATTTGGTGCCGTGCCACCATGGCACAGTTTTGAGCTAAATGGTAATAGATAGTTGGAGTCTGGTTATAGCTGGCAAATCTGGTTATTTCCCCTGCTACCATAGGCATCTGATTCTTGCTAGATGATACATCAAACTACTCAAGTCTGCTGACATCATCAACAGTATTAGTGCCTAAGCACTTCATAAAGCCTGTGAAAACAGTTTATATTTGTTCTTTTGCATTATAAGTAATTTTTACCATGCCAAAGCCTACACCACAATTTGCCTATGCACATTTGGCCCTTTTTGTACTTCCATAGTGGGGGAGATGGGGTTAAACACATTTTATGTATCTCATGGTCTTTGTGTACATGTTCTTCAATGATCCTTCTTTATCATTCTTGGGACGTGCTCTGGCTAGCTCAATCACAGGAGCGCAAGTGGTGATGCTAAGAGGCCCTGTCACCCAAACCTGGGCAGACTCAGCCCTGCCCAGAGAGAGATCAAGAGAGGACGTCTTCTCTACCTCTTCCTCCTTTTCTGGAGGTCTCTAGACTGGAGAGAGACCAGGGTCATCCTTGGGGTGGTGTGCATCAAAACAGGAGAGCAGGCAGGGTGTGAAGTGTGTTATCCCCACTGCAAGTACAAGATACGCCAGCATGAATTCTTAGGAGTTACTGGGATGAATACTGACTTACTGAAAAGGGTTTTCCTACACGCTAGGTGTCACATCATCCTTCCCCACTTGCCCAGCATTATTTCTAGCCCACAGCTTTTGTCTCCCCTTTGTTTCCATTCCTGTCTCCTTTAAGAAACATCCATTTGTAATTCATTCTGTAACTATTGGGCATGATTTTGATTTTTAGAGGGTTTATTGTAGCCCTACTGATTTCTGCTGTGTTGCTTTGATCTTGCTTGTAGTTTTAATTATGAGATTAATAAGCAGCAGCTTCCATTGCTAGATATTTTATAGGTGTTTATGGATGCTATAGCTGTATCTTCTCTGTTTAGCTCCTTTTAACCAACCTCCTGAAAGATTTAAAGGTTTAAAATTTAGCCATTTGAAATTCATCATAGCTGCTTGTCCTTGATGATTGTTGTCTATTAGTTTTTCATGCACAATTGCATACTCATAGCAATTGCAGTACAATACTTCTCCCACATTATCTTATAAAGAAAATGCTGCAGTTTCTACATATTGCACAAGATGTAATTGAGAACAGTTTTCTTTCTTTTATGCTACAGAATTCTAATACAGAATCAGTATTTTTCTTTAAATTGCCTTTGGTATGTTCTTTAAATACCTGATTCTGGGAAAGATGACATAAGAGAGGTTTGATAAAGTTCATTTTTCTATGTGAAGCTAATCTGACAACAGTATATGCACAAGGTTTCCTGGAAAAGTTGCCATTTGCTAAGTCAGTGGTACGTTTCCAGTAAGGTAGGGAATAAAGTCTCTTCAAAGTGTCACTGAACGACAGGCTTTGCTTACTGTAGGCTGTGTGATGAACAGAGGGAGGTATTTTAGGCTGTGATTTTGAACATTGGCATGGTTGTGTACAAGAAGCTTTCATAAGAGTAGCGGAGTATTCCTTTTCCATCTGGTATATTCATGTTTTCATGATAATAAATAAAATGTGTGCTTTCAAAATGGGAAGCCATTTGAATTAAAATATGTCTAAATATTTGCAGATGTCAAAATGCATTTTTCAGACCTTGAATGAAAATTGCATCAAGAAATATTTGTATATGAGAGATAGTGGCTGAATGTTTAACTTTTGTCTATGAACTTAAAACTGACCAATTCTTGCCCTCTGTAGTTTAGTAGATTGAAAGATAAAATAATTTTTTATTACTTAAAATTCACTCATCTACTCAGAACAGGTTCCTATACTAAATATTTAAATAACTAAAGCATTTGCATTTAAATAATTTTTAGTTTCCTGTTGTTACAAGTTCTAGAAACAGTATCTGAAAATGACAGAAACAATTAAATTAAAACTTAAATTCTCTAGTAAAAAAAAAAAAAAAATGTCCCTAGCTATGCATTAGAGACTGGGGGCTGTAAAACAAATAATGTCTTGTAAAGATTTGATTTGGTATGTGCAAGTTATCTAGTAGCTGCTCTGCATTACCTTGGTCTACCCTACCTTAGAAACACAGCACCGACTTACTCAACTCTCTCTACTAGTCCTGTTCTTGAGTTGGTCAACTGCAGACAAGGAACAAAGCGAAAGGTTTTGAAGCTGATGATGTCTGTTTAATTACCCTAAGATTAATTGTTTTCCTTCTCCTTAATTAAGCTAAGGTAATAATGAAATCTGTTTGACAACTGTACTCTGAAAGTCATCAGTTTGTTGCTTGTCTATTTGATAAGTGGGCAGGTAGAGGATAATTAGTTTCAGTCATTTTGCTAGCTCTCAGAAATAAAAGAAGGAAGAAAGAGGTTATTTAGAAAGATGTTTTAGATTCTCTCTTCTACAAAAATTGTAGTAGTAATAGAGAAACTATATAAAATAGAATTTGAAAGGTTCAACCAACCAGTCAGCCAAAAAGAAAATCCCCGCAACCTAACTAGCCATCTGAATTTCCCACACTGTTGCTGTCCATGAGGCATCAGAATATTTTTACAGGCTGAGGACTTCAGCTCCTCTAGAGTGTTAGGAAAGAGCCATCGAATGAGGTCTGCAGACAAGTAAAAGCACAGTTTTCCAATATTTGATTTTTTTATTGTTAGTTGGTATGAGGATGTTGCCTTAGTATGATTATTATATGCACATAGTACTAAATGTCACTATGTGGTTTTTAGTATTTAGATTAATGACTGAAGAAAGTCAGGGAGCCAAATCAAACAATTTCCTTTCAAAGTGTTACTGTGACATCAATATTAAAATCTAACTTGTGCCTCGTTAACAAGGAGGTGATTCCTATGGGAGCTTCCTGATAGCTAGGCACTCTGCAGTACTTTTCATGATGCAAGATGGTGCTAGATCATGAACTACGAAAGTATAAATATACAAAGCATGCACTGATGTTAGTTTTCATGCTTATGTGCATACTTTTGCTACAGTGAAGTAGTATTGGACTAAACAAATTAAATTGACAGGCAATCTATAGTAAAACCCATGAAAATACTTGCTGTGATCATTGAACCTATAATTTCCTTGTGGAAATCTCTATGAATGGCTTAAGGGTAAATATAATAGTAGGTGAGGAATAATCAGGACAATTTAAAGTTGTCATGACCTTAAATATGTAAAGGAGTAGCAGCAATTTAGTAGAATGTAAAAGATAAGCAGGATTAGAAAACTTTAAAATGTATAAACATTCACATTTGGATTTTGCAGCCCTTGTCTGTAGCATGGGTACACAGCATTAGGCTTCTGCAAGATCAATGGGCAGGATGTTTCTTATTGCGATTCATTTATAAATGATCATAAATATTGTAACAGCTGCCAGAGTCATGCTTATTTCTGTATCTGATCTTGCTGAATAAATGTTTTATTAAGAAATAGATATTTAGAAAAACGACCTGTTCCCTTTTTACTCTGCTGGATTAGTGTTTACCATTTACTTGTGTGGTGTTGTGGGTCAGCTAGGTGATGGGTTAATCCAGTTTGGAGTTTTGCAAGTCCTTGCTAATTTTGTAGTCATAAACATATTATCTAAGATAACTCTTCCTGAGCTAGGAGAAAGGTGCATTGGACCTTAGGAATTCCAGAAGCAGAGCAGAGAGAACATCATGACTTAGATCTGAGACACAGTTGCGTCGTTCCTTCGGTTTTGCTCCAGCATTTTTCCACGTCTGGACTGCTACTTTCTCCACCCTGTGGATTAGGCTGCATTCCTGCCCCATTTGTAATGGCAGGCTGGAAGAAGCATCTCCTAAGGACTGTTTTCTACCTTGTGTTGTTAATGGTAATGAAGACAGGCTGTTTCATTGCTGGTGTTGATTTTCATGAGTAAATGATGTTGATTGTGATTTGGCCCCAGGTAAATAGATGTTTGCATGAATATGTCCTGAAGACAGAACTATCGATAGACATTTATTAGCATGGAAAAAAAATCTGACTAACTTGACCTATTTGGAGCAAATGTTTTGGAGTAGTTGCTTGTAATGTTCACCCAAATCTATCTACCCAGGCTATGTGCTTGTGTACCTCTTATAAAGACTATAACTTCAGCTTCTACTCTGTATTTTCAATACATCAGTCACACCAAAATATCTAAAATAAAAATAAATATAAATCATCTGGTGTGTCGCTTACAGTATTTCAAAGATTCTCTTCTGCCTTGATCTTAGATATCTGATTTCACTAACTGTCTTTGAAAGTCTGTACTTTTTTGCTTCCACTAGTGTTTCAAAAACATCCAAGTGACCTTGGAATCCTGCTGGGGAAAAATGGCATTTTCCCAGCAAGGTACAGTGTTCCTAGGGGACCCACACAGGATACATGCTCTTTTATCTCTCTCTCAAGAAATTTAGACCTATAATTTATAGAGCTAGTTTGGGGGTTTGTTTTTCCTATTTTTTAGTTTTTATTTTCTGACAATATATTTCTTGTTCTGAGAGAACAGAACATTGTCTCAATTCTTCCTGCTTCAACAGAGCAAACCTGTCTTTTCAAGGACAGATCATTAATTCTTGGTGTATCCTGTTAAATTTTGCATGCCAATATTATCGAACTCTCCAACAGAAATGTTTTGTAATCCTTTTCTCAACTACCTCTGTATTCCTCAGGAATAATTTTCTTCCATATGATTCATTTGTTGTTGCTGGGTTGTGGGTTTTTCTGTTGTTGTGGTGGTTTTGTTTTCTCCTACTGCGGTATGCATTTTAATCAGTCTTGTTTCTCTAGAGAATCGTAGCTCCCATTCCTCCCCAGGTTTAGCCACCTAGAAGCTTTCAACAAATTTTTGATTCCTCAAGCAGACTGTTTCCTATATGCACTTAGTACTTCATAGCTGTAAGTCATCCAAGCCATAACCTTGTGAGTGATTTCCCAGATATAGCTACCAAACAAAGGTGTTCTTGATGTTGAAGGCACATGGCTCTTCAAGCCAGATAGTTATGAGGAGGAGGAGTTAACCAGTTCAATAGCTTGAACCATGCGGTCATGCTGTAGAGTGCCTGATGTCATCCTTTTTAGTAATTACCTGAAAACCTTTGGAGAGAAGCATGCACAATAGAATAGAGAATAATGAAAGACAGAGATTGAAACAGCTGTTCCTGGAAAGTTCTGGACCATCTTCCTCTTATTCTGTTTTTCCTTTCTTCTTTATGTGCAGAGTTGGGAGTGAGAACAGTTGTTTAAATGTTTCGTATGTGCTTTTGTTCACAGCTCTATTACTGAAACAACTTTAGATTCGTGCTTTTCAGTGTTTGAATTTCCAGGGACTCTGAACACCTGTGGTTCTCACTACCTTCAGCTTTGCAGTTGGAAGCACTGAGCTTTAACCATCCAATTGTTTAAGCCTCCTATATTTTTCCCCATCCTCTTTATTCTTTATTTATTTTAGTTAAATTAGTAAAGAGTAGTGAATATTTTTTTAAACTAACAATTTATTTTAACATATTTGAGGGGTTTTATTATACTTAAAGTCAAATTCTCCTTTCTGCAAAGAGCAAATGAAACATGATAATGCTATTTAAATTATTTTATGTCATGTTCAGAGATGCATAGATTTCAGCTTAATCTCCTGCACAAAGGGGAATTTAATCTATCAAGACACTGAAGACAAACTCGTTTCATTTTGCTTTGTTACGAGTAGTCTGAACATGGGCTCATGTATGTTTTTCTTGTTTCTGCAAGAGGTCAATGTTGGAAGCATTTGCTCATTTCTGATGCTAACTCAGTCTTGCCATGAACCTTATAGAAATTGATGCTTCTATAAAGTCCTAGTTCCTATAGATGTGTGTCTTTATGAGAATCTCAGCTGTTGTTTGTATATCACTGTCATTATGTTGGAAGCAAATTTGGAAACATGAGCCCTGCTGTCCAGAAAACTGAAACAAATATGCAAATATATTTTTAATCCAGTCTTGTAGCTAATTACAAGACTGTGGCTCACGGTTTCTGAATGTTTGAGTTACTATACTTATTCTGTCTTGTAAACAGAGCCTAAATAGTGAAGAGTCGTTAATGCTGAATTTTTACTGTATAGAGTTAGGTTCATAAAAGACTGTCAGAGTCCAAAAAAATCTTTGCTTACTGGTGTAACTTTCTATAATCAACCGCTGACTGAGGTTATGAATAAGTGCTAATTGCAGTGGCACTAGAAATACTAGCAAGAATGAAGGAGAAAGCAGTGGTTCACCCAAACTTACTCTTCTCTCTGGTTCCATACACAGACCAAATTAGAAACTCTGTTGCATTCAAGGGTCTCTTCTTGGGTTGTATCACTGGTGCCTTGTTCCAGTAATGTAAAATTATGCTTTTATTCCTTCCTGAATGAAAAGATGCACATTTATAGAACAACTTGAAGTTGTGGAACTACATTCTGAATTGGATGCCAAAGCTCGATGGCTGATGTCTAACTTAATACTTATCTTGCACACTGCCAGAATTTTATGGCCATTGCTCTTCCTTCCTCTATAGTTTTCTGGACCTTGATAGTTCATACTCAGATTTATAAAGTAATGATATTAGCTTATATCTGTACATAAAGGTGTGATGGTTGCTTATCTAGTGTGTAAATGAGTTACATTTCTTCTCAAGACGGTGTTCTGAGGGTCTTACAGACACAAAGAAATCCAAGTGCTCATTATTGTTTCTGTAGAATATGCAGCTGCACCAAAGAAAACGCCAGATTTTATTCTGGTCTGAGTAGCTGCAATTGGCTTTAGACCTGCCATTACATGGAGGAAATTCACCTTAAGATTTTACATGCTCTACATGTATTAATTGTTCTTTTTTTATTACACTGGTAAACTATTTACTCAACCGTATTATGCTAATTTTCTTTGGGTTGGAGGGAACCACATATATTAGGTGATGCAAGTTCTAAAATTTGCCTGTACATTTTATGGATCTGAAAATCTGCCTTTCCTCTCTCGGGCGTCATCAGACTTGGGTCATTGGTGTCAGGGGAACTGCTAAGACGCCTTTTCGTGGGTTGCCCCCACGATCTTTAAAATATCATTATACTTTTCTTTTTTCCCCCCATTCTTGCTATTGTGTTTCTTTTCAGACATCTTTTCTCTTGACTGATCATGGGTAGAGCTCCTACCCTTCTTTTTACACAGACCTCTGGTTTTGTACCTCTTGGTAAACTCTAATTTCTTAAATTTCCATCTCCAGTCTTTCCTTTAAATATGGTATCCAGAAATATAGCTCAAGGGCTATTTGTCCTAGGCTGGTATAGCAAAACATCTGTGCTTCTGTTTTTATTGCGGATTCTCTCGGCAGCACAAACAGCTAGGCACTTAATGAAATGAAGGCTCTGACTCTGCAGCTAACGACAAAGTTGCAGAATTTGCATTTTTTTCCTTGTGTCTGCTTTTTCCCAGCATCCTAGATTTTTGTCTCAAGTCCCAGTTTGGATGACTTCTGGCCTCATGTGAAATATTCATTAACCAGTCACAAAGGTTCTGTTAAATACAACAGAGTTCTTCTGAAGCTCAGTGATTTTTTTTTTTTTTTTTTCCCCCGGCCACCCCCACCCCCCCTCCTCCTGAAAGAATACAAGCAGAACACATTTTATTTTACAGAAAATGAGACTAAACCTCCTGTTGCACCTTCTGCAGGTAGGCGTCTTGCAGTAGTACCACTGGTGGCTCTCAGGTTGTGTGGTCACAGCTATACCTTGAGCCCAGGACCCAGCCATACTGATGTAACCCACAGAGATGCTGCAGACACAGACTGAGGAGGCTGTTACAGCTGATCAGGACAACAGGATGAAAGATTCATATCAGATTCTCTGTGTCGGTGTCTTCTCTTCACCCAGGCTGTAAATACCTTGCCCTTATTTGCCCTGCTTTGTTATTGACAGAGAGCAAACACAGCTGGGGGAAGGGGACAGTATGCTTGGGAAATGCCTGCTCCTTACACACTGAACCATCCTTAACTCTCAGTTACCAAACTGGGCCCAGAACAGTTATTTCTCAAACCAGAAACTCAGTTTGCTTTGTCTTGTTTTAAACTACAAAATTACTCAGCATTAATAATGATGTGCATAGTGTTTAACTAGAGAGTACATTAAATTAACTTTTCTTCTTGAAACACGTGTCATATCTAACATGAAGGGCATATTTGCCTAGAGCCTAACTGGTACCAATAGAAATAACATAGCTAATTAATGTCAGCTCATAAAACTAATGACTGTGTTCTTTCCAAGTGGTAGCATCAGTTCATTGGTGGCATGTACTGTGTCTTTGCTTTTAGTCACTTGGCTTTGAGTTTTTTCTGAATTGGAAGTCCTGTCCAGAGTTTCTGCTTTATGTTCTTCATCTGGCAGTCCCAGAAAGCATATGTTCTCTTCAAACAAACCCAAACCAGGACTAGGCAACTATGATTTATCCTGTATCTTTTTTTTTTTTTTTTTTAATTCTGTATGATATTGTATTTTAGTATCATTTCTCTTTGAACCTTTTTACAACTCTAAACCCAGTATCTTTCTGTTCATGTTCTCATCTGTTTTATGACAAAGCTCGCAAAACCCCATCTTGTGATTTGCATGCCTGTTTCAGCATTTACACAATGCAGGCATTTAGAGAGAAGATCTGGAAAGTTTTTCTTACTTTGAAATTTCAGCATTTATGCAAGTGATTCTTGACCCATGGAATGAACTCTGTTAAAGTCAATTGAATTACTGTAAAGCTAAGAATACACTTTCCTTTGCTGTGGGGCAAATGATGATGTTAAAGCTTCAGGCTCCTGTCTGTACAGTCACCAAAAGGAAAATTCCAGCTGAGTTCAGTGACATGATCCCACCCAAAGCCTAAAACTACTATTCAGTTAGCCACTGAATATCACCAAATATGCAGATAGCAAGAAACGTAGTCATGAACTTGTAGCACGAAAGGGAGAAAGGAGAAAGAAGAAAGACTAAGTTCTTAAAAACTCAAGAGTTGTAAGGACAGAAAAACTGAGGGCTGTAAAGGCATATAAGGTGTTTATACATCTGCAGAGTTGGAATAGTTTGGTCTTTGCAGATGTGCCAAGCATTTGGCAACTGCAGTTCAAGTCAGTGGAATCACACCAAATTACTTGTTCAGCTGAAAGACCGGATGTAAAGCGGCTGTGAGAACTGGAATTCCCTGCTCGGACAACAGTAAATTAAGGAAAAAAAATCCAGAGGACATTATAAGGATGTTTAATTCAGTTAGAAAGGATCATCCCTGCAGCTTCTGTCAAATATTGATCGAGGACAGTGTTGCCTTATCACAGGTCCTAACCACAAATATACCCCCACAAAAAATCTAACCTGTAAAAGGGTAGGGGTGCTTTTAACCCCACTGATAGACCCAGCAGAAGGGATACAGTAGAGCGTCACTTAGCTCCACTCATCAGCCAATTTTATAGTTGTGATGTGTTACTGATACCTACCCTGTCCATAGTATATGTATTGTTTGCAGTGCTGCTGTTCTCACTCAGGTCTTTCAGAATTTTGAATCCCTTTTTTTTCTTGGAGCAGTAGCACAGCTCTGTGCCCCTGCTACAGTATTATTCAAATGCTGGTATGTACATTAGCTGCTGTCAACAGCGGCACAAAAATTAAAGGTAACAGGTCCACAAAATACTATTAATTTATTAGCCACTCCCTGTTTTCAGATGTCTCTAGCGAGCTGCTCCATATACCTTCACATGCAGCCTCTTGCTTTTCACACCCTCTCGGTCCAGCACATGCGATCTCAGGCTGTAAATTCCCACTAAGGAAGTCTTTCTCCATAGAAGACAGTGACGGTGTTTCCTTGCCAGTATGTTTGGCTGGCGTGACTAATCGAACCAGTTTGTTTACAATTAGATGACAATAAAATGTGTGGAAAGACAGTGTCTTCCTCTTAACTGGGATGGTACCAGGATATTTCACCATCAGTCAGCTCAACCTGAGTTAATTGTTACAGGTTTCAAAAATTAGCCTAAGTATATGGCATAAAACTGTTCTTCTGAGAGCAATAGCTGTAACTCTAGCTGTGAAGAGCAGAGGTGGATAGGCTTTTGGCACTGGCGTATGGGAAACTGAGTTAAAAAGCTTCTTGTCAGTCTCAAGGCTGGGGGAGAATGAAACCTGTACCGCCTTTTCGTTTCTGTGCTGGGTATTGCACTCCTCTAGCGTGGTGTTCTCCGTTTGGCAGGTTTGTCCATTTCTTAAGAAGTTTATTATTAGCTGCGTAACTATTGGGGAAGAAGCAGAACTGGGAGAAGCAAAGGGAAAGCAGCTGCTGAAATGTTCACAAATGAGTTACCATTGCAAAAGTGAGCTGTTTGTCTGCCAGTCATATTTCATTTTGTTCCTCAGAACTGAATGTCTTATTTTAATTTCACTGAATATTTCAATAAAGTCACCTTTTGCCACCAGCATTTATCATCTACGTTTTCCTCCTTGCATCATGTTTAAATCTCTCTACCTTGATTTTGTTGTTTGGCATATATTTATTTATTTACTTGTTTACTTAAAGCCTCATGCCATTAAGCAGCCTGCCACCAAACCAATAAATGGGTAAAGAAATAAATGTGTTAAAAGAAACTGTCTGCACTGTGATTTATGCAGAAGCAGCTGACTCTTTCAGGTTCTTAAGAGCTGCATTGTAGCTTTGAAAGTGACAGGCTTGAACAGTGAATTGAGTTTCCTTGATGGAGCTGACCTCCAGGAATCTCTTCCTTTTCAACTACAAGAATAAAAACTTTTCCTAGTTTCAAAGTTTGTCTGTTTCTTTAGTTTTCTTTTCTTTTCCTAAACCTCTCTTGATAATGTTAGAAGGCTGGGACCTTAGACAAGTTGATTTTATACCATTTTACCGTTTTACTTTTTCTTATGCTCTGGCTTTGACAGATTTGCTAAGGAACTGGAACTACCCAAGCTTGCTCACTCGATGAATTGCTTTACCTTTTTGAATCTCAAGCTCTGTTCTGCTCTGTCCCTAATCATTCCTTTCAGGAGTGAACAATATGGCAGTAAAGATGCCTTAAAAACATGTTTCTTAAATTTCATGTGTTTTAGAAAAACCCAGTATATTTAAGGCTGTACTCAAGTTCAGCCTGAATGAGCAACAACCCAAAGATACTTCATAACTCTGAGTTGTGCCTTTCACAAAACGGACTATAAGAAGAAGTAGGAAAATAAAATTGAGGGCTACTTCACATCCACTTGCTTCTTTCATTCCATTCATAAGGAAAACAACCTTCTACTTTATTTATCCAACTTTTGGGCAATTTGGAGGCAACATAAATAAATGAGAATTGCTGTAAGTAGAGCATCAGTCAACCATTATGTAGTTATAAAGTGAGCAGGAGCTAAGAACATATTAAAAATGCAGGTGCAAAAAACTCAAGAGCCAGAGTAGCATTTCTATTATCCAGTCTAGCTCCCCAGCCTCCTGCAAGTGCTCTGAGCTTATTCTCGGTGGGAATGATTTGACTGAAAACCAATTAGAAAAATCATATATGTGCCACACTCCTACACAGAGGTGTAAAACACTACAAACACTAAGTAACCAGATATTGCTCTGTGATTAGACTTCCCTGCCCTGAGTCTCTTGATGTTATCTAAAATACAGTTTTCTGGTTTCACTGTCTTTAGACAGGAGTTTCTTCAGGGGACAGCACTGTGCTAGCCCCCTCAGCCGAGTTATTTTAACAGCAGTGTATTAGGATCAGAAATAATGGTTAGTGTAATATTTTGTGTGTTTGAATATTTTGTGTGTTGTACAACATCACCAAGCCTTGTTCTAAGATGCTATGAACTTTCACAGTCATCCCTGAATGAACAGGATATCAGGAGCAGGTGATGAGAGCTCTTACATGGTAGCACAGGTCTTGGCAGCTTGTAGCCCAGTTTGAGCTCTGGCTGGTACATGGAGCAAGACTTTTGTGAGACAGTGTGAAAGAAAACTTCAGTGTAGTCATGTTGGATTGAGATGCTCAAGAGCTCCAGGGGAGGAGCAGAAAAACTGGTGGTGTAGGATATGCTTAAATAGCTGCAGCTGGGCAGTGGCAATAAACTTGAGGCTTGTACTAACTACCTGAAATAGTAAAAAGCTAGTAGGAGGTTGGGAGCCTTTCTCTGTGAGAGCTCCTTAATGTGTGATTACTTAAAAACTGTCTTTGCAACTTGTTCTTCTGCAGTGATATGGATGAAGGATAAGCAGATCCAGGCTTGGTCCTCACCAAGTTGAGGAATTGCCAACTACTTTTGCCATTTCTTCTAAAAATGCTCTTATATATATTTTTTTAAGTGGTTTGGTGTAATATTGAGCATGCTTAGAAAACAGGACTCCAGAGAGGACTTAGAGTGCTGGGATGCTTCATATATGAATCGAAAATATCCTAATGTGACTACCCTTGATAGTCACCCTAGTCAAGAAAGAGATGAAGGGGAACACAACTTTCACTGTCTAGGGAAATGTCTGTTTTAAACTGAGGTGCCTTAGGTGGCCAGGGAAGGTTAGCTAGCATTTTCTGAAATGTTTTCTTGAGCTTAGGTGCTTCAAGCTGGCATTACCAAGTGCCAGCTGAGTGAATACTGCCTTCAGTGGAAATAGCTTTCAGCTGTACTTTTCAATGGTCTGTTTAGCCCAGATGTCTAGACACGTGAGCGATATCTCAAATAATGTCAAAATTAGTAGCAGATGTTGTGATAGAGTCACTGTTCAACTGCAACTGGTCTGAGATTACCAACACCCAGGTCTTCCCCTGTGAATACCCAAATAAACAGCAGATACTATTGGTTTTTTCCTTTCCTATTTTTCCCCTTTGGGTAAACCAGAAGCCAAGAGCAGAAGATGTTTTGTATTCGGTGTGTATTCCACAGCCAATTGCTACAGTCATCAGGTTCCAAATGAGAGAGTGTTTTTAATGGATTTATTGTATCTATTTTTCTTACCTAATATAACCGTCTGTCTCTTAATGCTTTTGGTAAGCTTTCAAGGATTATATCAACTTTTATGACTGCAGTGTGGGATACAAAGACTATTCAAACTGGCTGTAAATGTACTGCTTGGAGGTCAGGAGAAATCTATTGTGGCACTGTGGAGCTCCCTTTAAGTTGATTTACTGAACTGAGAAGTCACAGGTGGGATGCTCACAGAAAGCTAGTTGAGGTTTCTCTGCATTGCACTGTAGTTTGTGGATGCATACCTGAGCATGGGAAGTAATTTCTGCAAGGTTTGTTTAGCTTGCCTTTTTTTATGATTCATTCTTTATTTTTAACACTAGCATCATAGAAAAGAGGGCTGATTTCGCAGTAAAATAGCTCACGTCAGAAACTGAGTTTGCTATGGGCTTTCCGTATGATAATTAATATGTCATCTTACCATTTGCATTTGTTTACAATATAAGCACATACACAATGTAAAAATGAAAAAATAAAATAAAAAAAAGGGATATTTCTGTGCCTGAAGGATACATTTTGAATGAGTGTGGGACATTCGACTACTGTGTGGCTGAAGTCTATGAATGTATAAATGACTAATGTATATTCATGCTGTCAGTAGCAATTGAAAGGCTCCTACTCTCCTGACCACAAGAAATTGCATTCTGGTTTTTGTTCTCCTCCAGTCATTGTGGCTTTTCCACTCTACCCACGGGGAAAATGGCCTTAAGACCCAGTGAAACAGAAAGGATTGCTGGAGAGGAGAGTGTTCAGAAGAATGTCTCTCTTTGTCCTTTTTTCTTTTTTTTTTTTTTTTCCCCTAAGTTGTCTCAATCTGTCCTGTACCATAAAGATAAAGCCTGTGATAGTGTAAGCTTTACATACACAAGGACACTTATGACTCTGGTTTCATACCTGAGGGTGCAAAGCCTGTTGGAATTACCTCTGACCATCATTTTAATTGCACTCCCACTGCTGCGTAGTTCTAAAAGCTCACCTCCATTTTTGGTCAGATTTGTCATGGTGCTAATAAGAATTACATAAGATATAATAAGCAAAGCAAGCCTGTCCACCTGGTTCTCTTTGCACGTTCAGGAGCCCAAAGGTAGAATCTAAAAGCTCGTTGAAACCAGTGGTTTGACCATGAGCGATTTTGGTGAGGTGGGTCAAATTTGTGTATTGACAGTGGCTTTTACTTGAAAATGCTTACTTCATCTTATATTCCTACTTTAGAAAATGCTAGCAAATGATCTGTAACATCTAGGAAAGGAGTTGTATGGGAAGAAAAAGATCTCTCTTTTTTCAAAGATGAGGTGGGAGAGTAGTAGGATTTTTGAACAATGAAGACCATGTTATCTGCACTTGAACTAGTGCATTCACAGTGGGCAGTCATGACATGTGGGATGAGGTGAAATAACCTCTAATTCAAGCAATTTGCAGGCTAAACTCCTTATGAGTGAAGATGGAGGGTAAAGAAGAATTAAGCAGCTGTACAGCTGGCGGGTTAGATGGGAAGAGTGTAATGGTGATGAGAAGTATCAGCACTGCAACAGGGTTAAAAAATTACTCGGTCTAAAGTACTAAAGTCTCCAGAGGAGCCCTGAATAGTTTCAGAGATGAAGTGGGCTCAAAGGCTGAGGTAAAGAGAGATGTTCATCTGAAGTGTCACCACTTTTGCCTGCAAAAGAGGGTGGGAGAATGCTTGAGAGAGACTTGACCTAGGAGAAATATTTGATTGGGATGAAGATGGCAGTAAAAACAAAAGGTTGGAGTCTGAACTTCCCTTTGTATAGTACCATTGACATCAGTCAGGTTGTTGCAAGTGGAGATAATAAAGCTTTGGTTTAGGTTAGATTACAACTATGAAGTTCACAGGCACATTTGAAGATTTATAGGGTTACACCAAGCATCATTTTTTAAGTTGAACTGCCTCTTGACATCTTGACATCTGTTTCAGCAACAACAGTCATGTTGGTTGGCTCACAGGAGGATTTTGTGCCGGTCTTTTTTCCTCTACAAGTTTTTCTGGTCCTAACTTCTAGATGAAGTCTGTGTTAAGATATATTTGGGTTTGGATGGCTGGTCAGTTTTCCTGCTTTCTAAACATTTTTGTCCTTCTTGAATTATAACTGCAAATCAGGCTTTTTCTCAGCCTCTTCCAAAAGGACACAACTCTGCAATAGTTAAGGATGCGGATCCTGGAGGAATAAGCGTGCAGTGGGGAGAGTGTGGTATCCAGATACCACTGAAACAAACCACCAGGACAGGGACTCTGACACCTCCCGTTCTGCAGCACCACACTTTTCTTTCTTCATCTCCAAATTCTTTATAGCTTCTTCAAGAAACATCAACCAAGGCTTGTCAAGTGCTTTGTACTGATGATATGCTGCAATATTTCTTTTTCTCTTTGGCACTTTTATTAAACCAGTAGCATTTGATCTCTGGCAGTGATTTCTGGGAGGGTTTGGGGTTTTTTTGTTTGGTTGGTTTTAGTTTGGCATACCCCTCATGCTTGGAAATCTTGTGGCATTTTGTTTGGAAAATAGAGTGGATGTTTCTCATAACACTGTTTTATGTTTGATTCCTAAAGAGTTCATATGTACGTTTTACAAGAAGAGTTAAATAGAGTGTTATAATTGACTTTACTCAGTTTGTGGGGGAAAAAAAAAAGTAGAGATACCAGAAAGCAAGAACGTGCTTTTCAAGTACAATCAATTCTGCACTTGGTTGCAGTGTCTTTTGCTGGTTAAAAGCTACCATATCCTTTTATGTGGAAGATGCTAGACATAATGAGTGTGGCCTGATGTTTGGCAATTTCTTTTCTCTGACCGCTGGCTTTGATTTCCTGTTTAACAACAAACACCCTCGAGTGAAATCCTGGTGCCTGACATGCTACTTTGGTGCATGTGGCTTTCAGTTACGAGAAGCAAAAGCGCATGCAGAGCCCAGGTTTGTTGAGAATTAGGTTCTGCACTTTTAATGTGTTTATTGAATCACCTGCTAACTGATGAAGAGAGAAAAAGTTGTTGTGATTAATATGATAAAGGTCATGTTTACTACTGCTGCCATTTTATTTATTCCACATTCATCTTTGATTTTGCTCTGTGGACTGGATTATTTTATTCCAATATTTTTTACGTTACTGCCAGAGGTATGTAGGAAACACTCTGTTAGATGCACTAGAAAGATAGAGAGGTGATTGAGTGTGTAGTAGACGTGTCCTGTGACTTAAAGAGAAAAAAAGACCATTCCTGGGTTTATCACCTAATGTATCTATTCCCCCCGTGTCTGGAGAGGAGTCTCACGATTTTAGGAGGCATGAGGGACCTTAGTGATAAAAGATAAAAAAGAAAAATGAGAACATCTGTTTGTTTATTGCATAAGAGAATATAATGTCTGGAGGTTAGGCAGGAATGTAATTTTCTGTGACCTCCTTTCAAAGAGGCAGTAAGAGAGCACGTGCACATAACTGTCTTGGAGGATCAGCTGGTAGTTCTATAAACATTTTTCCATGGCTCAATTATAGCTAATTTTGGTGAATGATTATATTTATAGTTACTGAAACTTTATCAGTCTTCAACTTTTGTCAGTCTTCTGCAATAAGGCAATACTTTGTGACTGTGGGCATGTGTCCTTCCTCACTTTACACTTGAATTCATTCTGGCCTTTTTAAAATTTTCATATTAAAAATAAGGTAGCTTTCCACTTTTACGTCATGAAAGGAAATTGCTGAGCAATGTGGGGATCGTTTTGTGCTGTACATTACCACTGGTTCACCTTAGTGCCCGCTGGCTTTCAGCAGCACTGCCCAGGGCATTTAAAGAGATTATTATTATTATTTGGCAGCATCGATACTATTATGTTCTTTGATATCACAGTTAAGTGGAAGAAAGGTTAATAAAATTATTTTCCCATTGGAAAATGCAATTCCATCAAACTAGTCTTAATGTATTAGATTTGTTTATTTTCTCTCTGAAGATTTTAAAATTTGCAGGTTTCATGCTGCTTTAAACAGAGGTCTAAAATCCAAACTCTTTTGCCAAACAGAATTTCCATTCTCTGTACATCTTGGCTTCAATTATGGGCAAGGACTTCTGATTTCCTGCAGGCTCAAGGCAGGAGGCTAAAGATCGTCAGCTGCACTAATGTCCACTGCTGGTTAATCCATTATTAGTAGTATTATTTGAATCACAGCAGTGCTTAAATGCCTTAATCAGGAATGTGATCCATGTGTGCCTATGCACACATGTATAGATAATACGAAATAGTTTTGATCCAATGCCTGACTGATCAAGCAAGAGAAAAGTAGAAGTTTGGTAGGCAGTAGTGAGAACCACGATGTGTCACATTAATAAAAGGGATGTGATGAAATCCCTGGTGCTGCTCTGAAAGAAATCTCATTGAGAACAAGTCGGGTTTGTTTTTTCTGTTTGCACATTGACCTTACAATGCTCCTTTAAAATTTCCCCCTTTTTTACAGTGTCCTCTGTTACTGTTCTTTGTTCACCTGATTCTCGTGGTGCCCCCAGTGGCTAAGGGAACCAGGACTGACTGAAGAGACTGCAAAACAGAGCTGTTGCATTTCTTTTTATTGCTAATCATTTCAGCTCCTGGCAGATGGCCTAATTGCCAGAACAAAAGGAAGCTCATGAGAATCGTGGCCATGGAACTGGCCCAGTGACTTTCAGTAAGATACATGGCTTACAAGAGCTCACAGTACATTGGGATAGTAAACATTATTGCTGCTTGAATGTTCTCAGAAGACTTTGAATAATGGGTTTATTAAATGTAATTTACAGTCAACTATAACTTAAAGAAATGAAGCAAAATATGTTTAGCAATTTCCTTTCATGCTTTCTTTGGGGCATCCAGGAGAGTAGCCAGTGTATCTGAACCAGAAGCTTTCTTAACTGATGCTTTTACTTCTCTCTTCAGGTACATAATTCTTGTTAATGTTAATGAGCTACCTGCAGATGTGAGACACACAAGCATATATTTCAAAGAAAGGGAGTAGTACATATTGACTCCAATTGGCTTGTTTTGTGAATATTATATTAAGTATGTTCTGTCAGGGGGCTGGAAATGGTTTTCTGCAGCAAGCCAAGGAACTGCAATATTTCTGGGGTTTATTTATTTTTTTTTTTAATTAAAAAACTCCTCTTCTCCTAACTCATTTCAATACTTGTTTTCATTCCTATTGTTTGAATTGCATCTGCAGCCTCAAGTAATGATCCAAAAATGAACTAGGAGTGGAGGAAGCTCTGCTAGATATATAGGAATGTAAATTACAAAAGCAAAAGAAAAAAGAAGGAAAATAAAAAGCTTGTCTTGATCTTTTCTTGAGGTCAGCAGTGGAGCAGAAAGATTACTGTTTGATTGCTTGGCTTGCCTACTTGCCAAGCTTAATATTAAAGTCATAGGATGAAAAGGCATATATTTAAAAACTTGTTAGATGGCAAACATATGGAATTGGAGTTTATTGCTTGTACTGCCTTTAGCCACCCCCCTGCTCCACCCTTTCTGCTGTTGTTTCTACTGGTTTGTTCTTGCCATCCTTTGAAGAAGTCTCCAATCCCCTGTAACTTCAGTGGTGACCAAGAAGGAAAAAACAGTTTCTTCTCTGCTGAGTTTCCTTATATTGTATCAGACACCAGCTTTGGTTGTGCTGGGGCTCTCCCTGGCATAGCAGCCCCTCAGGGTGTCTGTCCCCATAGCCACAACATGGTAAGTGGATCCCTGCAGCTGGTACTGAACGACGAGATTATCGATACGGCATGTTAGGGTTGCAAGGTAGAGCTGCTCTGATAGCAGCTCCAACTAGGTTTTTAATAAGGCCAATGAGCACAATAGAAGGATAGAAGTTACCAGTACATGTTTTTATTTGGTTGCCTCAATGCTATTTGTTGCTGATTTCCAGTACATATGCAGTTTACTGTTCTCTTCCTTTTTCCAGAATATAAATGAGGATCTCATTAAATTTAAAGCTCAGCTGTGCTGGAAAATGCTACTGAAGTCAGAATCTTCACTAATATCTTTACATATGAGAAAACATTGATACTGCCTTTGCCTGCTTGCCTCGTAGCTGCCCCAATTTAATCAAAGCATTTTATGTCTAGGAGACCTGGTTATCCTGCAAAGTGCTGTCCTCTGTGAAGTTTGGGATTTTTTTCAGCCTGGCACAGTTGCTGTTTGCATGCAGGCACTTATTTGGTATTGCATGGGCACAGGTCGAAGTGAAGCAAAGAGCTGTTTCACTCTGAATTCCTGTCCTGACCCAGAGAATTCCCGTGACACAGAGAATTCCCATGGCACTAACATCCGTGTAGTGGGAGGTAAAAATCATGCTCCTAGTTTACAGGCAAAGCAGCTAATTTGCATAGGCAGTTCATAGAGCTGCCCTAGATTTAGACCTTCTCCTTGGTTTGAATGACTGGGGACCAAATACAGGCTGAGGAAGTTAACTAACGAGACTCCTCACTGCTTCACGCTTCCCTCTTACCAGCAAGGGCTATCGGAATAAGTTCATGGACGTTAATTTACTGTGTGGAAATTTTTAATAGGATGGTGTCTGAGAGCACTGGGTAAGTGCTCAAAGAGCATGTTTTGAAACTGGAGAGACAAATGGTGCCTATGTGGAGGTGATGCAATGCAGATGCTTCTTCCTCTACATCCGTTTATCTAAGTTCATGCTGGGGCAAGGTGGAGAAGAGCAGCTTTTCCCCTTCACTTTCCCATTCTCAAAATAGTGTCACTTCTGCAGACGTGTCTGGTGCAGTGTTTTCTGAGCTTCCCATTAAAAGCTGCAGCTGCATTGCTGCTTGAAAAAGTTGTGAACAATAGCAACAGCACTGAATCCATCTGCTGATTCAGGAAGACATTCAAGTCATAAAAAAATAATTGTACACACTTCTGGTTATTGGAAATGGTATTATATTCTGCAGTAATTAGTGGTGTGAATTCAGTTGCCTATTAGTGCAAGTTTTTCTTTCTTCATAGCTAATTCTTTTTTTTTTTTCTCAAGCATCACATGCTTTATTGCATTTCAGCATGTGAACTATGACACTTGCATCATTAGATTATGGGATTCTACAAAAAAGTAAACTTGACCCTTTTGAACTCCTCAGGTGGCTTGAACTTTAAGCTGTATTTTTCACATCTGGAAATGTAACTTTAAATAAATAAATGAAGTTGAGATTTCCCCATAGCATGACTCTAATAGTTAAATTCTTAAAATAAAAGATCAGATATTATGAGATTCACAATAAGATGATAGGAGTCAGAAACATAACCTAACAAGTTGTTGTTTGCTTTGGAAACTGCTCTTGTTACTTTAGGGTGTAATTTATACATCCCTACTAAGATATGTTTTAGGGGGCTGCTCCACTATCGTTGCCCTATTTGAAAATGTCCCAGTTTCCCTAACTTGCTGTACACAATTATGGAATACAACATGATTTCAAAAGATGTATTCTTTTCTCCTTAAGGAGAGAACATCTGCATGGAAAACAATTTTGCTTGAGTGGTAACATTAACACTTTTGACTGGAGAAAGAAGATGATATCTGTAGCTGTGTGAAAGTAATCACTCTTAAAATAAGCTGTGCCTTATGAAACAAACAATTCTCTGTTATTATAAGATTTATATACTGGCTTAAATTAAAGCAAGTTGCCCAGGCACATTGCAGTCCTGCATTAATCCCATTCGAGTGGCTTATGCCAGACATGGTAAAAATGGCTTTGCTGTTGCTAGTTACTGAAGCGAAATGGAGCACTTTTGTCATACTGGGCGAATAATAGCTTACTGCTCAGAACTTGTCATTCTTGGGAATTGGCTACCAGGAGGTAAAATTCCTAACAGTCAGATGCAGCTAATAAATACAGTTTAATATTTTATGTTGCTGTGGCCTCATTAATATAAGTCCCTAGGGAGAGATTTTTTATTTTTTTTTTTTTACCTGGAAAAATTAGCCTTTGCTCCAGTTTTGGGTGATGATTTTCTGAGAGCACTGCAAAGGCATCTCACAGCCCCTGGCAAGACTCTGCAATTCTCCATTATCACCTTAGATAACAGAAGAGAAGGTACTTTTGATTCATTGTCACATTCAGATAAGGAAGGAAGGAATCCTCCCCAGCAAGTGTGAATAGAGTCCTGTAAACACACGGGATTAAGTACAAAAGAAAACCCAACCCTCAGAAAGGAGCTTTTCATTGGAAGAACATTTTCACCTTTACAGCCATTTTTGGCATCTTCGTATTGCACAGCAGAGCTGTGTATGAATAGTCATCGGCAGTACGGCTTCCTTCCCTGTAGATTTTGACTCGGAGGTGTTCCCGCAGGAACACCTTCCTTGCTCTGTCTGCTTTACTGGTGTTTTCTCCTTTTTCTGTACAATACTACAGGCTGCACATGGAAAACAGACTTTTTAGCTGTGTTGTTACTGACTTGCATGGTATCGAGGATCTAAACCGAGTCAACCTTGCGTTCTGTTTTTCCCCTCGCATGAAAATTGGTGAACTCTTATTGAGCATTAACCATTCTGTTAATTAGCCACCAATCTTGAGCAGTAACAATATATTTAGTTGAAATTAGTTTAAAAGATCCAAGCGCTCTCCCTAGTCCTTCAACGTACTGTCAATGTATTTCTAAGTATTTGTTTTGGACTTGATTGTCTCGATATATTAGTGGAAATGAGATCAGAATTAAACAGACTGGCCCTAGCTGTCTTCATAATAACCACAATACTCTGAATTAGGCTGTCCCATGCCCTCCATCCTCCTCTGCTTCATTGCAGTTGCTGTCTCTATAGCTTCTTCCAGTAGTCTTCTACAACAAAATGAATCACCTGTATATTTTTCATGCGAATTCCAGGAATTATTCAGAGGCAAATGCCCATAGTCTGTTATCATGCACTTGCCAACAGCCTGAAATCTGCTCGAAACAGTCACTGGGAAGCCATAGTTCATTTTGCTGTCACCTAATTGCATGCACCTGCTGGTGACAGCAGTAAAATGTGATATCTCTGACATGATGGCAGCAGATGGGGTGCTCAGAAGAGCTGCTTCCATTTCTCTTCCTAATGAGTGTAGTCTTTTCTCTCCTTTTGCTTTTTCACTGTGCTGGGAAGATAGAGAGATATGCTGGGAAAGATGATGGCTGCGGCACTGGAGCTTAATGCAACACTGCTGCTTGTTTCATACTTTTCCTAATAATGTGTCATTCAAATATTCATGTATGAAACTTTCTTTTTAATGGCATTAGTGGAAGAAAAGACTTTTACAAACGAAAGGCCTCACAGGAACTTTGTAACAATGGTGGTATGGTCGGCATGCGTAAAGCTACAAAAGAGGCAAGATTTATAGGGAGAGCCAATTTCACTTCTTTTCATTGCTTTTTGATGCTCATAGCTAAACAGGGGCTTGTCAGTATGAAAGTTTGTCCTTTTCCCCCCCATTTTTTGGTTGGTCTAATGGGAAGAGATTTCCTCTCCCTGCAAGCCTTGTGTCTCTGTAGCCCGACATTCACTGGCTCTTATACCAATGTTTTAAAAACAGTACCCTGGTGAACAGTAATGCATAAAGAATTTGCACTTTCTAATGAGATAAAACCAGTGTTGCCAGCTTGATGCATTCCAACTGCAAATGTGCTTAATCAGAAGAAAAAAAATAAGGCAGTTATAAATTTTCTGACAGACTGGTTTTTGGGGGTTAAAAAGCTTATATATGAGAAACTAATATGCCTCAGAAATAAGTCCCTTTCATGAAAAAGTAGTTCTGAAAGAAACAATTTTTTTTCAGGAAAGGTATTTAACCAAGGCCAGACTTGACAATTGAAAAACTAAACGTGATTTTTGAACAGCGTAATGATGTACTACTATTTAAATTTATGTTAAAAAATCGCTGATGTCCTAGTGGTGCTATGCCTCACGCAGTGCTAGTCACAGACCAGGATTTCATGCTCTGTAACCTCCCTCCAGTTGAGCAGGAAATCTGGGGTGGCATCCTGGTTCCAGAGTGGGCCTTTAGGAAAGTCAGCCTATAAGACATCACTCCATGTTTCTGCTCTTCAGGTTGCTATGGAGTTGTGACCTGAACACTGGGCTGTATTATAAGATTAGGAGGACTTGAGGAGTACACTGGGAGTTCATAAAGCCCTCTGGCATATTGCAGCTGTGGAAGTGTAGTGGTCTTAATGGAGATATTTGAACTCATGTGAGCAGATGATGCTGCAGACATAACTCTGCTGCATAATGCTTTAATCAGTTGTTTGCTGGTGCAAATGCAGAAACCTTTCATTTTTGCTGAATTTGATTCTGCCTTATTGTTTTTTCAAGTAAGTATAACAGAAATGTTCAGCTGGTGATTCCCATTGCTGAGCTGTGTTTTGCATGGGACTTCCAAAAGCACTTAAATAACTTAGGAGCACAGATTCTATTAATAGTCATTTAAGCACTTTGGAAATGTCTTCTCAACATTCAGTCCATAATTCTCCCAGAGGAATGATTCAGGTAATGTTTGCTATATAAAGCTTTTTCAATCTGAGCTTAGAACTGTTTAATAAGTGGGGGGTTTATTTAAAGCATTCAGCGGACTTTGCTGCTACATGCTGATCAACACAGTTGGGGGTGCAGATAAATACATTGTGCAAATGAGCAAATATGGGCCTCATCAAAGCCTACCGAAGGCCATCAAAAATCTCCCACTGTGAGGAACGTTGGCTCAGACCCATAACAAATAAATACAGGGAAAAAGCAAAGAGATTGCACCGCTGATTGCCCTTTATGCTTGCAGTTGAATAATAGCGTTCTTTTAGCGTTAGTTACTCTGTTTCCCAACTCTCTACCTCTTGTATGGACGTACTTGCGCTCCCCTCTTACCCACCGCCCCCTCTCCCTGGTAGAAAGTGGTCTTACTGTCCCAGCATACTGCAAAGCTCCTCTTTGAGGAGAGGGGGGTTATATGCAGTCTTGCTGCAGGTGGTTCGGTCCAGTTGGTAGAACTGGCTGTTAAAATCGCAGCTGGACCCCAAACAAAAACTTACCTCAAGCCCTGCTCCTTGTGACTCCAAACCCCCAGTGCGAGTTGTGCCATGCAGACTTGGCTTGGCTCTTCCGTTATCATTCCCTCTCTATGCAAGCTCAGACCCAAATTTCCCTTTCCACTGCATGGGAGGGAAGAGCTCTGCCGGTCCCACTCCGTCTTCTCTTTCCACCCCCTTGCATCTTGGTCCCATCTGCAGTGCTGGTTGATATTTCCTTGGCAGTGAATTTTTGATAGTACATTGATAATATGTGCAGAAATTGCTGGCAGGGCTAGAGCACTTGGTTTCTCTAAATTATCCAGCTCGGCTGAGTTTTATTGAAGTGCAGTGCTGCAATTTAGGTATCAGTTGAGATGCATCTTCAAGATATATCATTTTTGTTTTCTCTTTAATCATGCTCTAAATCTAAATAAATAAATATGTAGCAGTAAATGCTCTGTGGTATATTTGGTAAGATTAACAGTCTTCTAGTAGCATAACAGCTCATGATAGTCTTTGCTATTTATGTTCCTGCTGAGAGGAGAGGAAAAGCAGATAGTTCGGTGAGTAAATTATAAAGTATGTGGGTTAATGAAGTGCCTGTCATAAAGTTGATTGTTGCTTCTTCATATCCTCTCTTTTTTGCTAACAAAGCTCTTAATATTCCAAAGCTTGGAAAATTGAACCTTCCTCTTTATTTTTCAGTGCACACGCATATTCCAAACAACAAAAAAAAATTCAGTGAAATGTTTATTTTTATCAATCCAAGTACATACTGTGAATAAGTTAAGGTATGGAAGTAATATAACTGCTTATTGAGGCATGTCAATCCTCAAAGTTTTCTTTTGCATCCCATTTCTACTAACAAGGTATTTTTAAGCTTGGATTACTACAGATTTTCATGATCATTTCCTCTCATAATCTCTGTATCTTCTTGATAGAGACAATTTTGCCTTTTTTTAAATACAGACAAGAGGAAAGGGATCAAATGCACCTTTCCGCATCTTTGTGTTCACTGTTTTATGTAGCTCCCTAAAGCCATACAGTTGTTCAAGAGATTATTAAGGTGGTTCTTATATAAAACAATGAGCTTTTGATTTCGTTTTTTCCCTTGCACGGTAGGGGGTTTTGTGCCTGGAGTTGTGACCTATACTTACAGCTGAGGAATAAAAAAAAAAAAGAAGAAAAAGCAATTCATACCTGTGAACCCTGTCTTCCCATACTTACAAATACACATTATTGACTTGCAAAGAAGACAGGGATAGAGAGCATGAGAATGAGTTAGTACTGAAGGCATTTACTACCCCATATTTACCAGTAGCAATAAGACAGGCAGCACTCTGCTAAGATCTAATCAGGAAACGTGATTGCAGATGCCATTTCTTCTGTGTATTTTCCCTTCCATCTAAATATGCTCCTACCCCAACTCTAAAAATAACATCTTAAAGAGGAGATGGCAGAAATGTTTTTTCAGATATAATATGAATATGATTAATCAATATATACAGTTTGCCTCGGCTTAAATTTCCTTCAGAAAAGACTTAGGATTTTGCTGCATAAAAGGAAAAAGTGCAAAGGCACACAAAAAATCATCTCTTTTCCAAGTGTCCTGACTTGCACTTTGCAGACCAAGATGTGTGTTCGAAAGATCTTCATGTTCTTGCCGATCTCTGTGGGTCTTGTTGTCATACTTTTGGGAGCAGCACCGTGTCCTTGCATCTTCCCTGGCATCATAGATGTTATCCCTATTGTACAAAAGATGAACCGAAGCAAAGAGATACTGAAATGACTCTGGTAGTCTATGGCACTAAAAAGTATTAAGCTGGGAGCCTCCTAACCCTGAGATTCTTTTGCTTTTTTCTGTATCCTCTGCAACAGTGAGACAAGCATTGGCAGCTGCAGGCAAGTATTTCATATACATCCTATCTGTATTTTCCAGGAGGGTTTGAGGTTCCATTTCATTTAATAATAAATACCAGCAGTTTGCTGGTCTACATAAGCTGTAATGGGATGCTGGCAATAATATAGCTGAAGACTGAGAAAGTTTTTTTTTTAAAAATACACCATGTCATTATGTATTTTTCTTTGTAATATGAAGCATAGGTAAAAGCAGCAAGGCTAGCGTTAGGGGGGAAGTCACGGCAGTGCACTTTCCTCTGTTAGCCCCCTTCACCGCTGTGTTACACCACTTTGCTACTGGCAACAAACCTGGAGAAACTCTCCAGAGTATGACTCTAGAAGGTGGAAAGAGTGCTACAGTTGTTTCCAAGAATTACAACATTAAATTAAATATGTGATTTGGTCAATCCCACCCTTAGAAAGTGGTGCGAGCAGCAGCTGAAAATGGAGCAATATGCAGCCTCTCCAGGCACCGGGGAGAGCAGTACAAAGCTGAGGGAATCTTTGGAGCTTCCCATCCTTATTTGCTTTTAGATGTTGTGCTCTAACATGAAGGCCTGGAAGGAAATTTTCTAATGTTTGAATTGCAGTGAATGGTTTTCATCCTTTTAGCTGCTGTGTGGGTCTGTCCAGACTTGATTTACTGTCATGTGTTGAGTGTGTGAATTATCAGGCACTGGTCAAATGCACAGTCCTTTTATATTTTGCTGCATTTGGTTGGAAACTCTGATAATATAATTTCAGTAGCTCATTTTGTTGCATGGGCAGCACAATAAATATTTACTCAAGTTTCCCTCCTCATAATTTTAGAAACCATGATCAGCTTGGACTCCTGGGACCTCCCCAACCCTTGTTTTCTCAACAGCTTATTTAAGGCGAGAGACTGAGTGCTAGTCACAGTATAGCCAGCCAGAAATGTGAATATATTATGGGTAGATGTAATTAAACTATTTTAGCTCATACGAGTAAGAGCAATAGTAAAGATGGGTTGCAGTGTTGTAGGCAGCACCAGCTGCTGGCAGCTTTGCATTTGAGTACCCTAGTCACTGTTGAAGGTTTATTACCCCATCTTTATAGCTTTTGTTTGCAGGAGAGAGTGGCCCAACCTGTGCTGCAGACACACCTTCAACCTGAAAAGGTTGGTGTCATCCCAGAGGCACTGGCAGAGGCTGACTGACGGGGTGTCCCACCTGGTGGTGAATAGAGGACCCCAGCTCCAATGGGAATGAGCTCTTTTATCCGCTCTTAGGAGGAGGGAAAATAAATAAGATGATGTTTAGAGAAGGGAGGGGCAACCTGTAGCTCAGCCTTGCATCATCCTTTCTTAGGGTGTCCTAGCCCTGGCTTTTGAAATGCCATTGCTCATAGGGAATGAAGATGCGCCAATCAACGTGAGCAGAGATCACAGCCCCTTAGCCCTGAGTAGTGGTCAGAGGGAAGGAAGGAGGTATCAGTCATGTAACAACATGGGGTAGATGAGCTAACTTCAAAAAATAAAATAAATCCTCGTGGCTGGTTGTTAGGAGTCTGTTTCCCAGCAATAAAAAGAAATATCCAGCCCATTTCTTCTTGCTGTAATTTTGTTTCCAGCAAAATCTGGAAACCTCAGTTTTGATTATTGCTATTGGGAAACATATGTATTGTGTTTTATTTGATCCAAGATTGGCTGGAGCAGTCTGAAGCTGACCACATTAAACTTCCAAGCGGCTTAACCAGACAAGTTGCAATCTTGGCTTTTCCCACAATGGCTGTACTAGCAAATGCCACTTGCACATTTTTGTCACATATCAATAGAAATTTACAGCTGAAGAAAGGTTTTTTTTAAAAAAAAATCAATAGTTTTTCATGACTGCCTGAAGCTTTATGATTTGGCTCACTGGGTTGGTTAGAACTGTTTGCTGATGCTATTCTGGGGGTAGCAAGAAGGTATAAAATACTTCTTTGCAGCCAATATTCACATTGAATTGTTCTTCTAAGTCTACATAATACAAATTTATTTTGGAAGCCTGTACAACCATTCAATACACGTTTCTGCATTACTTTTTCTATGTTTGCATTTGTTATTTTGCAGTTATTTGCTTTTGAAATCAAAGCAAATTATTACCAACAATAATATCCCTAAAAGGATTGCCCAAGGGGGGCAGAAAAACAGTTGTTATGCATAGTACTTCTTATGTCCACATGTTTTACCATATTTTCTTTGGAAAATATGTTTGGAGGGTGGGGGGAGGGTATGTGGATTACAAAACATATAAGAAAGAATGGGGGCAAGTAGAGAGCAAGTCTTAATTTCATAATCCAGTGCCACTGATTCATAGGAAAACTCTTTAGGACCAGGCCGTGTGGAAGGTATTATAACACTGTAGTGTGTTGATATTTTAATCATTCAAAGGTGACTTCAAAGATCCCTGAAGTCACCATCATGCTCTGCTGACCTGACCCTTCATGTTACAGCTCCCTTTTATATGGCTTTTTTCTCCAGGAACAAGGGAGATGTGGATTGGGCTCACTATTTTGTCAGGCTGTGCCACAGAAAGTGGAGCTAAGGAGACCTGAAAGCTTCAGCTTGGCTGGGAAATCTGGGGAAAAAAATCAGGACACTGCCTAGAAACAGCATTTAAGATCTACTTCTGCTTTTGGAAAGGTTGTGCAGGCTGGTGGAGGGCATCACCAAGTGGGACCGTCTGGACTCGCTGGAGTGGAAAGTACTCCAGCCTGCAATGACATGGTGTGGCATATGAGTATAGTGTTTCCTAAACCAGGTCTAAATCCTTCTGAGTTAAGAGCTGCCCAGTGGAGGGGGGGTTGGTGGGTTTTTTGTTTGTTTGTTTCAATAGCTTTTTTGGACTGTAAGCATGATGTAGAAAGGTTTCACTAGTAATTGGAATCTATCTTATATTGTAGATTTATAATAACAGTTATAAATGGCCAGAAAAAAAATTCTGAGATTACAAATCGCAAACTAAACCTTGAAGGTTAAAGGCCACGCCTGCTGCACTGCTTCCTGCACTTTTTGTTTGCATCTGTATCCAACAAACCTTAAGTCCATTGCCCAAGAGGGATAGTAATGAGAAAGAAGTTAGGTGCCGGATATGGAAGGTTTACCTCAATGTATTTGGTTTTGGGTATATTCCCTTATTAGAAAACCGTGAAGGTATTAAGTGCTTTACAGTTGGTTATGGATTTTTTTCCATTTACTTATTTTTATATAAAGTTTTCAAAGCAACCCTCTCTAGTGGATCATAGGCTATCTCTGCATGAGTTGCATCCTGAGGCTTCATACTGTGTTTCATTAATTTCTAGAACAAAACAATTGTTCACAATGAAAACACATCTGTTTTTTCCTATTTTTATCCATCCCAGTTACTAAGTGTCAAGCTAGAACCTTTTCTTACTCGATATCAATACTAATAAGTACATAAAAGTAAATGTGATAAGCAGTGAGAGTTTTGTAGTTTCAAACAGTGAATCCATGAGACCTTTCCAAATGCAATCATTTTAGCTGTATGTCAGAGGGAGAGTTGGGGGTTTTTTTTGAGGAAATTAATCTTTTGAAATAATTGTTATGAGGATACATGAGAAGGAACAGAATCCAGCTACCCTCCCTTGGGGTATGCGGAAACAGACATCTAGCTATGACAGCACACATCTCAGCACAAGATTTCCTGAGTATTTACACAGCTTCTTAGATAGGTTTGGCAGCCTGATTTTTCTCTAATGCCACAGCTGCTCCTCATAGATGCGTACCTGGGGTTGTCTATGCTACATATCAGTCTCATTAATGACTGTGGAACATGCACACCCCTAGGTATTTTATTCAGTAGGCACATTGCACAGTATTTTAGTTTACTGCTTCTTACTTGTTACATCTGCAGAGAACAAAGTTAAAGATCTGTCTGTGCTTCAGTCAAAGGCACAGCAATTAGCTGTGTCAACATATCTAACCTGGTTTAAAATCATTCCCCTCAAAAAGTGGGACTTTAGGCTGACTGTCTGAATATTTATCTGTCTAGAGATACACCCCACTCTTGCACTGATATCAGCACCTGAACTAGAACTGGACTGGGGGGTCCAAGAACTGCCCAGATCCCACTAGTAGTGCTATCTCTGCAAGAATTGTTTCAGCGGGACAATAGGAGTAAAAACCAGTAAACATTAATTTTAGTTACTTAAGGCAGTTGGGTCTTACTCTGAACAGATATACTGGTTTCAAAAGATACCATTTTTATTTATTTTTCCTTTAAAAAATAAAAATACAATTGAAGAGTTTGAATTGAGCTGTGAATCAATTGTTCTGTAGAGAAAAATGTGTTCACACACAGAAATTAAAGAATAAATTAAGCTGTCTGCCATAGAAGTTGACCCTAATTAAGGTCAATTCTCCTTCATAAGTAATTAATCAGGAATCTTTATTATAATTTAGTCTCTCTGTTAACAACAAACAGAGCATTATTTTATTTTTATGGTTGGAGTAAGGCTCTTAATTGATAATATTCTGCAGGAGGCAAACATCCATCAGCACTGAAACTGATACACTGAAGGCATTTTAAATTAGAACAGCATAAGTTAAATTAGTCAAAGAACAAAACTGCAGAGCTCAAGAATGTACATCTTCTGCAAACTTCACCTTTCTGTAATTTGTTGCTTACAAAGAAAAAAAGCATGTCACCAACAAACAAGAGGACAAGGTCTCTGGCTTGAGGTGATTACAAATATTATTTAATATTATCACTCCTATAGAATCCAGTCTACCATGGTTGTCCTCCTCTGCTCATCATCTTAGTACCTTAACACCTTTCGCTAAGCAGTAATGGCAAATATTCGTAATGTTGTTTTGTATTCTTATCCCTCTATATGGATCGTGTGCAGTAAGATGTTCTGTCTCACCTCGTCATTCATATATATGTATGTGTATGTAAAACATACAGATATAAAAGCATACACACACAGAGGCATCTGCATACATATATAGATCATGGTGTATTTATATTGGTGAAAGAAGGTGGAAAAGGTTTTGATCATCAGTACCTGTCTCTCTACTTCAAGTTTAGTTTCTGAGTGTGGGATGCAGCACAGAAAAGAATTATAATTATCTAGGAGGCAAAGTAAGTTCTCCTGTACTATTAGAAGCAGAGCTTAGTGGAAGAGCAGCTCCAATGAATTCCTTGTTTGCGGTATGTTCTGTATGCTGGAGTTTGTGGAGTTTCTTCACAGCAGGTTGGGCACAGTACTTGCACGATGCTCTGCCTGAGCAGTCTCCAGGACGTGCAGAGCTGAAAGAGGAAATGTGAGAATGCTTATTGGGGAGATCTGTCAATCACAGATGCCCTTTGCTATGGTGAAAGAGCCAAGAAATCTGTTAGCAATTGCACAGGCAAAGCAGAAGTGGCAAAAAGCTAGCTTCACTTCAGGTGAAAAAATTTGTATATCATGTCCTCTAGTGATACTACTGCTTAATGAGACTATTTGTGGGCAAAGAACAATTTGGAAAAAATAAGAGAAGAAAAAGAAATAGGGTTTGCTTTTTATAGACCTAAATTTGTCACATTTAGTGCAGAAGAATGTCTGAAAGGCTGTATGTGTACACAGCCGCACACACACATGCATGCACACCTACCTTGCCTGATGCTATAGTAAAGCCATTTTGAGCCTAACGCTCTTGAATAAATTGCTCCAGAGTGGTTAGTTCACCCATGTGGAAACCTCACCTCTGTGATGCTAGCAAAGTCAGCAAGACATTGGGTTATCTGCTGCAGAGCACAAGGCATTTCAAATGTAAGCTACCCAGAAGGCTATATAAGATGCAGAGTTTTCCCCCTGATATGTTTTTAGGAAGTCTTAAGAGCAGGACTTGATCCAACAGGTCCATGAATCCCCTTCCCAGTGACTCTCTGCTTTTTTTTTTCTTGTCCTCCCTTTTAGAGATGCCCATTCTCTTCCCTGCCACCCTGATGTATTTGCAAAGGCTTATTTGACCAAATGGAAGCAAAGCTATTCACGACCTTCAAGTAATCAAAGATTTGTATGTCACAAGTCACAGATATGCCAGCCAGCTAGGTTGCATTTTGGAGTGGCTGAGCTACAGGGAGGGGATGTATTTGTAGGGTAGCTATTTATAGCGGGGGTCTTCTGGTGTGTAAAATCCTGCCCGCTCCCCTTTTTTTCCTTTTCAAATAGTCCCTCACTAACATTTAAAGCTGTAGAAGTATGAAAATGAAAACAGTTATATATGTCTGGTTTCTAGTAAGCTTTTTCTAGGAAAACCTTGATCTTAGTAAAGCCAGAATTTTAATAAAAATAGTGAAAGCACATCATTTGCAGCAGCTGTCTGTCAAATATTTTACCATCACACCTCTTCCACACTGAAATATGTGTGAATAGTGGTAAGAGGCAGGAGCTCTGAAAAAGTAACGAGTAACTCTAATGAGAGATGCCCTGGTTTTACCACGCTGCTATTTCTAAAGTGGCCTTGACTTCAGTGGAGTTACTTCTGACTTTTAACTTTCAGAGGTAAATATCTGCCAGGTATATAAAAAACACAAAGAGAAGAAAGTAGATGCATTAAGGGCAGAAACCAGGAGTACACTATTAGTGAGGTTAGAATAATGCCCAAAAAAGTTGATTGTTGGTTGCCTAACTGACCCCGTTTGCAAAGAGGTAATTTCCAACAGTAGTAAAAGTCTATTGTAAAGTAGATAAGAACTGAAGAATTTATAACTAAAAGGATGACATTGTTCCATTCCCTTGTGCAGTTTGAAGATAATGATGTATTTTGCAATTTTGGCTGTTAATGGCTGTTGCGCTACATGTTGTAAAGCAAGTATTTATATACTCTTAGGGATTTTTTAAATACCATTGTGTTCATGAAAACAAATAATATATTTGGACATCATTCAAGCCTAATGCTGATCATTCCAGTGAAGACAACAACATTCATGACTGTTCCCTGCTTCAGAGAGGCATTCAGAGCCTGACAGTACTAACTCTGTTATATGCAAAGCTCCCTCACTGTGGGTTAACTTCTGTTTTGATTTTGTCTCATTTGCTTGGGGTTAGCCTTTTCAAATATCTGGCAGGTTCCTTCTAAATACAATTAAGTTTATTTGCAAGCTTCTTGCATTTCGAAGGGCATATTGTTGAAGGTGCTCGTGCTATTCGCAATGCTTCCCACAAAGATTTCCTCCTTATAGAAGCTGTTCATGAACACTAATGATTTCCTGTACATAGCCCTTTCATTACTTTGTGGCACTTCTCTTCCACAGGGTGGTTTTTTGTTTTGTTTTGTTTTTTAAGATGCCAAAGCAATGTCGTTCAAACCTTGGGGGCTGTTAGCAGCAGTAGCAGAGGAGAACGTAGAGGTAGCTATTAGATTTTGCTTTCCCCTTCCAGCTACCCGTTGGATATCACAGTCCAGTCAACTAAAGCTGTTTGATCACTTCATGTGCTACATGTATTCAGTGTAAGAATTTTTACATGCTCTGCAGCATTAAGTGATCAAAAGAAGTGAGATCCTCTGTTGTGGCACTGATAATAGGCTACTCCGCACTGCATATCTCAGCACAGCACGCAGGGAAATTGTCAAATTGGTTTTGATTCTGAAAGATCTTCAAGATGAAAAAAGGTAAGATAAAGGAAAGTACTACCATTGAGAAAAATATACATGGTATTAAAGCTTGCTGTAGGATGACTCTACACTTGATGATAAGAGAAAGAAAGCTGGCAACAGAAACGATAGGACTGCTCAGAAAATGGGACAACAACCAGCACTTGCCTTTCTGTAGGGAGCCCAAGCCCAACCTGTGGCATGTTGTAGCTCTGCTGTCTGGTAATAGCATAGCTATGTTTCCTTGTGTGAGGTCTTTTCACTTCAGTTGTACATTTCTCTCGTAGACCAATAATTGATTTTTTTGTTTGTTTCTTTGTTTTCAGTTCTACTTCTGCTTAACTACTTTGCAGATATGAATTGTTTCAGATAGACAGTAAGTTTCTGAAGTGAGAATGTTATATTTTCTTCATTTTACAGATAGCAGGCAAAAATATCCATCTAGGTCCACTATTCAGATGCTTGGCTCTTAAATCACTTTGTGGGCTGGGTTTTTTTGTTTTTTCTTTCAGTTTTCTTTCACGTAAGTCCATGTCAATAATGAATACTTAGCAGCCAAGATGAATTAGGAACAGGTTGTTTCCAATTGGAGACTCTAAAGCAAGAGAAGGGTTAGGAAATAAGTCTGGAAATATATTTGTACACAGGTAATCAGAATAATAAAGGAATGCAAAGTCTGCATTTAAACAGTGTTTAAAAAGTACTTTGCCCCAGTGTCTGTGGTAGACATCTGGAAATATTCAAGATTGTCATTAATATTAAAGGAAAGCTTATCAAAGGCGTGAATGGCAGGTAGGTGTTCAGTTTTCATTAAAGCTTAATAGGAGTTGGGTGTCCAATACCATTTTTGGGTTTTAATAATTCCCTACAGGTTTTTAATATGAAAAGCCCTTTGACCCAGATTCTCAAAAATTTATTACTTGTGTTTTCATGAGCATGTGTGTTGATCATATGGCTATTAATCATTTAGTATGAAAGCCTGCTTGAGAATTTGCTGATTCTTCGCTTCTGGTCCCAGTTATACCTCCTTCTGACTCGATTTTGGATTTGTTTCAGACACTCAAATTATCAGAAGAGTTCTGTGAAGCCTTTCTAAGCACAGAAATAAATACCCTTAGACCAGCACAGTTTCCAGTGTGGATTAGATTGTACCGATATCAAGGTGCTACTCGTTTGGTTTTTTTCCTAGGAGTATCTTTACACCTTTGGATGACTGTATCCAGTCCCAGGAACACTGTTTTAAATCATCTCTGTATAAAAACACTATAAAAAAGTGGAAAGCAAGGCTAATTTTCAAATCTCACTGTGCTCATCTGGAAACACGTGTTGATGTACGTGTGGGGAGGAACAGTGTTTGCCATTTTTGAGTAGCTGGAGCTCCCAATGAGTATGCCGTTCCTCAGGCTGGGCATGCTATATTTGAGGTGCAGAAGCTCACAGGCATCTGCCTATGTTGAAAATAAGCGTGCAAGAACAAACTCAAGGCATGTGAGTTACCTTGACCAGTAGTTAAAAGACTTTCTTTTCCTTCAAATTAGGCTCTGTTTGGTATAACAGCATCTGTAGTCTCTTCAACCCATCCATACCATTTCACCACAGCTGGGAATCCTTGGTGAGATGCTAGCAAGGTCAAAACATTTCTGTGCTACACGCTGTTTTGACAGAAAGTACCATGTTAAAGGCTGACTACTTAAATTGTTCTTTACTGCATATTTTCTTAGAAAAATTTAATTTTGTGTACTGCAGTAATGACGCTGAGTGGATAATAAGATGCAGTATGCTGCTGCTGCAGGCTCTACACCATATGTCTTCCATAACTGTTGCATTTTGGGGGGCTGGTTGTTAGGGTAATTGTATCGTCTCAGTAATTCATCATCAGAGTAACTTGAAATAATACAGCTATGATATATAGCAGTGAGAATTACAATGTTTAAAACCAAAAAGGAAAACTGCAGTCTGAGAGCTGAAGTGTCAGAATTGTAGATTTATAAATATTTCTATATTTTCTACTTGCTGAGCTTTATGTATAAGTCGAATTGCTATAACAACACTTAAAGCAGACTATGAGGACAATTATTTTAAAGCAGAAACTGATACAAGTCATTATTTCATAGTAGTAAAGAGTAGTTGCTTCCTGCCCTGAAATGCTGGGGCAGTGAACACTTCTGTGACACCTTATTTCCAGGCTTTTTGTTCTGTGATCGTATATATGGCATTTTGTGACATAAAAAAAATCATTTTAAGTCATGTGTCACTTCTTCCACTTAGTGAGCCATTTAGGTGGCTTTTTTTTCAGGTATGCCTCAGTTGTAAATTAGTGTGATGGTAGGCCCATATTTCACTTACCTCTTTTAAGGGTCATTGGTTTAAGGCTAGAAGCTGCTCAATTTTTATAGAGCAACATTTAAGAGTGCAGTAGCTCTGGTAGCATCTGTATGTATTTGCATACATAATACTGTTACAGTGAAAGTGCTATTTCTTATGTCAACCAGGGGCATCTGGTGAACAATGAATTTTTATTATTTCTGTATTGATTTAGAAAATCTAGATAACTTAATGGCATGAAACTGGGGTCATTTAAAGGTTTATGAAATGATCTTACAGAGCTTCTGAGTAAAATGTGAGAGCAAGATACATTGCAAATTCTCTCTTCATTTCTCTTTACCAAAATCCATGAAACAACTGATTGAGGACCCCAAAATTAGGGGGAGAAAAAAAGGTTTGTTGCTGTATATTTATGATTATAGATCTGTTTTTGAAATGCCTTGTATTGTCTCTGGAAGGATCTTGGTGTAGATGAGAAATGTGTGCTTGGGTTTGCACTTAGGTGAGCATGCACAGGTGCTGCAGGAAACACTGGTAACATTTGTAGCTCTGCAGACAAGGTTTTTGCTCTCTGAATAGCATGAATAGTGGCTTAGTGTAGTGTTAGGCAGCAATTTCAAATTGGATTGGTGTGTGCAAATGGGTAACACAGACCTGCCTGTGCATCTTGCAGGAATCCAAGGGTCACATTTTGATTCCAGCCACCACTCAAGCCAAATAATTATATCCTTCAAGATTTCAATTCAATTTCCTGAATGCAAGCACACTGTGTAGTGGAGGCTCAAAAAGACCAGTCAGCTGCAGATAAAGTCTTGCAGAGCAGTTTGGGAAGTAAGTATTGTCAGTTTATCCCTCCACTCTTACCATCCTGTGGGCCAGGAGGCTGAGAGTCAAGTAAAGGAGAACAAATCTTTCCAGAAGCAGGTCCAATGATGAAGGAGGAACAGTCAAAATTGCTGGGAAGCTGGACTGAGAGGAAGCCCACTTTGCTGCATGTTGCTCAGATTTGATATGAGGGTAATGAAATCAGTGTCGCTTGCACAGAATATCACACCTCCAGCTGGAAAGAAATCAAGCATTTAGTTTAAAATCATGCGACTTAACATGATTGTCAATTCTTTCTATTAGCCTGCCAATGCAGTAGCCTGCAAGGTTTTAAGCTTTTCTGTACAATTATCAGAACTAGAAGCTTCTTTTAAAATGAAAAGTGTCATTTTTCTCATAACCTAAGGTCTACAGAGCTGTGGATTTCAGAAATAAGCAAATATCAGGAAAGTTGCAAATAAATGGTGAGAACTGGCAAGAAGGAACACTGAGAATAGCTCAGTCTCCTTGCCTAGGCAACCAGGAAAGGGAGATTTTTTTTTTTAATTATTTTCCCTTCTCCACAGTGGGATATGTATTTCCAGCTTTTGGGAAAAGAAAGAGAAACCAAACAGCTTCACACTTGTCAGATACCAGTCTATCAAAGACTGAATACTGGGTGGATGCACCCTATCAGACATCAGCAGCAAAAATCTTTGCTTCCTTCCTTGAAGTGCCTACCTATGACTGATAACTTTGCCTGCTAGTGCTCTGATAGAGTTTTCAAGCCCCTCCTATATTTTCTACAGTACCTCAAGCACTGATATACTGAAAGCTATAATCCATCCCTGAAAAGGGTTACCTTTCTGAATTCAGGAAGGGACACAAAACCTGACTGTAAGTACCCAAGATGAGGGATGACATGAGGATGCCTGTGTCTATGGTGTGTTGCCTTGCAGTTGACTAAAAAGTAAAAAGATTTGATTACTGATGGTAAAAATTAGGTTGAATACTTTATCACTTCTCACAGAGAAAAGCAGTAAGAAAAATATATTAAAAAAATCATTTATGATGTTAAGTTAATGACATAATACCTCAGAGTATGAGTTTAAAACTCCATATCCAGAAAGTTAACTTCTTTCATTGGAATATAAAAGATGGATTAATTCAAAGAACTCTTCCCAGACGTTTTATATTTTCTGTGTCTTTCCCAGGAAACATTTCCTCTGGAAGATACTAGATGGTAATAAGAAATATTGATTGATCATTAGACTAAAATATATGTAGTTACTCAATTAATCTTGGTGTTCAAGTGTATCTTCTGTCCATTATGTATCCCTTCCCTCAGTTCCTGAAGCAAACAGAACTATTTTTACATATGCATTTCCTTACAGGATTCAGAAAATCAGAAATTTTTAAAATTATTTTGTATATATTTCTACAATATAGAATATTAGCCTCTGATTACATTTGAGTGAAAATGATCTCACTCTCCTTAATAAAACTCAAGAAATTTATTCTTCAATAAAATCAAAGTCAACCATCAGTTACTTCTAAGACTTTGTTATCGCATTCACCAGAAAGTTGTGCCTCAGGGACTGACACTATAGGATGCAAGCTGGTACGCTTGATTCCCCCACCCGCGTTTGTTCACCTGTGGGAGTCACGATATTATTACTTTTCTTTGAAAGCAGTTAAAGGTTGTGAGTGTTATGACCTTAGGTTGTCTGTGGTCTTTTCTAAAACTACAGTTGTGCCAAATTGTCACATGCTCACATTTGACTGATTCTAGAATTATTACTACAGAGAGCAGTAAAACCTTGCTGATGCTATAGGAAATATTATTCTGGAGATATATATATATGTGTATTTTATACTAGCATAGGTTTTACAGCATTTGGAGTCAGCAGATGAGTAGCACTGGACTAGGGACAAATTGCAGTGTCAGCTGTTGGCTTGATTTGCATTTCACGTTTCTCACTTGGTTCTCGGGTTCATCAGCATTCTTGGTGCTTTGTCAGAAGCCTGTTAAAGCCAATGTAGAAGTATCTAGAGTACACAATTCATAAAACATGCTTGAAAATAATCCACTGGAGTTGCTAGATTACCATAGTAGCTGCCAATGCTTTTAAAGACAAAATGTTTGGAAATGATTGTTATATACATACACATGCACACACACCTATACTGTCTGAGCAATCAAAACTCCTAGTGTTTCAGAGCACATTAGGAATGTAGGGTTGGAGCTAAACACATATATATCATGCTTTTATTCAACTGCTTTGAAGCCATTAACATATTTACCCTTACCCTGTGAGCCTGGATTCCTACAAGTGGCTGGACAGCAGAGGTTAAACTGTAGGCAAAGCCTACATTGCACGTTGCAGTAACGTGTAGGGCTATGTTAGATAACACCAAATGAGCTTATCTGCCTGTGTGGTACTGTGGAGAGAAAGTCACCCTGGCCTCAGAAACAGGAGACCTACATGGCCAAAGCACCTCCAAACCAAAAGTTTAGCTTTTCTGAAGAGCTGCTGGTTGGGGCTCAGGGTGTCAAGTACCTTGTCTATAAGTGAATTGGAGGTCCCTGCGCTGCTTTGTCCCAGGCAGCGGTGGTGGTGGTGATGCGATGGTTGTAGCAGTATTCATAGCGCCTTCCGATCTGAAGTTCAAAATTATTTCCAGAGACAGAGAAAAATGTTTACGCTACTTCTTGAAATGCTTCACTCTTCTCCTGAAGGTGTGTCCTCTCTTCTGGCCTGTCTCAGAAATAATATTGGACACTCTCCCATCTCCTACATGTCTCCACTCTGTTATTGTGGCCTTCCCAGTTCAGGTTAGATAGAGGCACAGTAGGAAAAGGAATTGATTTCATTACTGTGTTCTCTCACAACTGGGAGAGACTGAGAAAAACAAAACACAGGCTAAGAACCGTAAACAGCACGGTGGAGTTCTACAGGCCCTGTGTACAGAGCTGATTTTTACCAGAGGAGCTCCAAAATGATCATCTTTGCTAGTGGGCAAACATAACCTCCTAGAAATGTGAGCCTGAAATGCTGTGCTATTTCAGGTCACTGGCAAGGATAACATCATTCAACAATAATGTTGACTTATTGCGGTACTTAGTAATGCACAGACATTTCTATAGTGCCTGTCAGCAGGGTGCTAAAGAGGGAACCTCTCATTCAGCATTTGTCTGAGGCCATTTCTGATAGGAAGAATAACTTTAAGATTATTATGAATGAACAAGTGAGAAAGGAAACTTTCTACCACTGCACCGTGCAACTGAGGCTGGCAAGTGGAAATAGGAATTTAGTATGCTTCAGTTTTATCAGTCTCTTCCCTTTCTGCACTACCATGTTGCTCCAAAAAGAAGGAAAAATAAAAAGCAGTCCTTTCTAATGGGCTACAGGCCCACTACATTAAGTATCACAAGGCTGAGGGCTGATATCAGGATATCTCAACAGGTTACTGTACATCAGCTGATCCACAATAACTGTATGTGCACATGGTCTTAACCAATGACAAATGAAAAATAACGTGACTTACGCTACCTTGCAGTGAAGGAGGAGTACAGTGAGTCAAACTACTGCATGACTATGCAAGGGCTTAAAAAAACCTACTATCTACATACAGAGGTGCTTATCGCAGCTCAGCTGATACATGGTGACTTACTGCTTTGTGGTAGTGTCATCTTCTGTCTGGGCCCATGTACTGTCAGGTCTTCGCATCATATTTTATTTTGTGGTTCTAAAGGGCTGTGCACAATGGGGTTGTAGTCCATACCATGTTCAGCGTGATGTGCAGAAGTCAAACTTAAATATGGATATAATAATAAGGAAGACTTAAACTCAAAACACAGATTTGCTTCCTTGTTTTATGGGAGGTTACATAAAGGCCCACAGGTGCTGAAGGAAATGTGAAAAAATGAAACATATCCTTTAAATAGGGAGTTTTTCATGTTCTCAGCTACACCAATGTATTAGAAATAGAGCAAAAAAAATGGCCGTAGTATGTTATCAACTATTAGGGTGATATTCTTTGCTATTGCAGCTGCGTGCTTGGTGTCTGTGCACAGTACTTCTGTACAAATGTAGGGAAGTCAGAGAAACTTGCTTTTTTCACTAAAAAGTATATATGTATCAAGTAAGGCTAAAGGTCTGCCTTCAGGTGTGTAAAGCATTCATTTCACTTGCGAATACCTGGCCGTTCACAAATGGTAACTTGGTAACCATTGCAGCACCCCATTCTCTTATTTTGGAAAAGCTGCTGATATATTTGCCTTTTATGCCACTTCATTTTGCCTGCACCTGTCCTATTCACTATTTTCCTTGTCATTTTTTGATCTAAAATAATATATGTATATACATATATATAGCAGATAGGAAAGCAGGTATGTAAAGTGTAGGTTATGAATAGTATAATTATGAATCACTGTAAAATTAGTCAGCTTTTTTTAATCCTCAAAGCCTTTGATTTCTTGAAAGTACTGTGAAAAGGTGCATATGCCATTATCATTACATGCTGGTTTTCTGCATTTCATAAATTAGTAAAAATGGAGATTGCTTTAGAGCCAGGACAATATTATATTTTCTTGTATACATTTCTGTTAAAGAGAGGAAGCATATGAATAGAACAGGTGAAGCAAATAAGCTACTGCATCCATGGGAGAAAATGGGTGAAATCTATTCGGAGTCATAGTTGAACCAGTTGAAATAAAACAGAGCTACAGTTACTCTCCCAAGATAACTGGGAGATTGCTCTGCAACTCACACGAGAGGCAAAAGAAGGTGAGCATGTGCTGGATGAGGTGGATCCCTTATTGACACCCTATAGGCATGGAAAAGTAGGACCAGCCAATAGAGAAATGTTAAAACAATCTGCAAGGAAAAAAGAGGAATGTTTAGAACATGATTTAAGCAACTGAGCAAATTAAAAAAAATACTTTTCAGAGTCATTCTGCAAATCTCAGCAGGGAATTTATTGTTTTAAAAAAGATCATAACCAAAGAGGTGATAGCATAGCACCAAAGCATTGAGGGATTTTCTCCAAAGGTGTTCAGCAGCTGCTCAACTGTGTAACTGGAATATGCAAGCACTATTGGAAAATGAAGTCAGGTATTTAAAAAGAGAATAAAATAAAGTGGAAGAACTCCTGAATTCTTCATTTGGGAGACTTCTAGAGATGAGGAGCTGCAGGATACACTTACTACAGGGAGTGGTGCCATGGTAGTAAGAGAAAGAAGGAGCAGACGCAAAAGCTACGCGGGAGAGGTGACGCTGGTTCTAGAAAGATTGACGTGAATGACCAAGAGGTACAAAGTGAAATGTTTCATTGTGTTTCATCTGGTAGTGTAAAAACTTAAAGAAGTTTTGTAACTCTTACGAAGTATGTACCAGTACCAATGACATGAAATTCCACGTAGAATTGCCACTTATTATGCACAAGCCCCTAATCTCATACTGTGCAGTGTTTTTCTTATTTTCTCCTTAATTTAATAAGTGTCCTTATTCAGGAATAGAATTGATTTTATAGGAGAAAAAAAAAAATCACAAAGCCTTTAAGTTAAACCTTTAGTAGACATTAAAAGACTTTGTTAAAATGTGAATGTCCCATTAGAGTGAACATCTTAATAATTAAAAGACAATAAAACTGAGAATGTGCTAATATCACAATCATCTGGAAAATCTACAGCCTTGTTCCTGAGTATGAATGTGCCTGTGAAGTCTCCTTAGCCCTAGGCACGCTCAGGCAGAGGAGCTTACAGGCAAATCCCAGCAAAAAAATCAGTGTCTCGGTCCTTAGTGGGAACAAGATGCTGTCGCTGTGTCACAAACGCCTTTCGCCCCTCTCTGGCTCTGATCAGGAATGTCCTTGTTAGTCTATCGGTCTGTTCTTGTCTTAATGATTTGGAGCTAGGAGGTACTACAATGTGATGCAAAAAATCTCTCCATTAGGGAAAAAAAAAGTTTCCTCCTTTGTTATCATTTGTGAAGACTCTGAGTATGAATGAGGTTTGGAGAAAGGAGATGCAGGGCTAGGCCTTGGTTTTTATAGGCAGAAAATCCTCATACCTCTTCCAAGTGACACTGCAAGGCTTTCCGTTTTGAAAGCCTAAAAGGAAAAATGGTGTTTAATCCTCATGGAGGTGAAGGAGGGGACAAAGAAAGAATACTTGAGCTTTCCTCCTCTTCATCTTGGTCTGAATCTCTTCGAAAAGGAGATAACTCAATTTGGTGAAATAACTCATTTGGAATCTCAATTATCCATCAAAGAGATGTCCCGGACTTACTTGAGCTGTCAGGAGGCTTGTCACTGCCACATGCAAGCCTTCAGAAGTTACATCTGAGGAGGGAAGATGTTGTTAGAATTCTTTCTCTGTATGACACACTGTCTGTATTTCTTGCTAGAACAACTCTTAATTAGCTCTTCTTTTTCTTCTTCCCTTTTTTATTTTTTTTTTAAATATGCAGCACCAGGGAAAAATTGGAGTTAAATTTAATGTTGGAACTGATGACATCTCTATTGAAGAGATCAACGCAATCATTAATGATGGAAAATACCATGTAGTACGTTTCACAAGAAGTGGTGGCAATGCCACGTTACAGGTGGACAACTGGCCAGTTATCGAACGTTACCCAGCAGGTAAGGGCTTACACAAACGCTTGTGAGTAAGAGGGTGGGGGATGCGTGGAGTTTGGCTCGTTTTGCTTCTCTTCTAATACAATGTCAGCTCCTTCACAGTGTTTTAGTAGCTAATTAAGTAGTTAAAGAGTCCTGAGCAATGTGCAGTTTATGATGATGGCATTTCCTAAGTGAGTTAAATGCACAAATTCAAGTTATTACTGCAAGTGGAAAAATACAGTTATAAAGGCATGAAATAGTGGTTTTGTTTCTTGTTTTCATTTGTTTTTATTGGATTATTGTTTTAGGGGGAAAAAAAAGGCTTTGACAAAAGCTACACAGTAAAGTGACTTCCAAATCGATCTCCAAGTGATGGGGTAAAACATTTACTGAGGAAAAGGTTGTCTGTGTTCTTTTCATTACAAGTTGTTATTAAAGCAGTCTGAAGCTTGTGAATTCAGCAGAAGTGTTCCAACAGGCATAAATCAAAAGGTGTATTAGTTATTCTTTGTACAACCAACCAACCAAATTAAGATGCCTTAACTTAAAATGCAAACTACAGGATATTACTTATGCAAGTGATACTGGTTACTTGAACAGGACCGCTCATGTGAATATAGAGTTGCCTTGATTGGGCCCATATTTAATTTTATGCAAATGCCACGCACTGAAGATTACTGTGTTACTAATTTTATTCGTTTTTAAAGGCAACAGGTTTTTCAGATACGCAATCCCTTTCTTATTGAATAGGACTACTGAGCCGTTAATGGTAACTTACAAATCTGCATGTTATCTGTTAACAGTTGGTGTGTGTGTTTATATTATTAAACAAAAGGCAGCAAATCCAGAGATGTAAGTGGAAGGTATTCTGGTTTGCATATTTGCTACTACATAAATGATAGTTCTGATTTATCTGTTTAAAAGTAGAAAATTCTTCATTTTGGGGGTGGAGTGGGACTGGATGGTATGTTTCACTAATAAGGAATGCATAAGCCATTCCCTGTACTAATTATTAATATTTAGGGTTTGGGTTTTTTTAGTTGGTGTTTGAGCTGTAGTCCAGCTGTTCACCTGACTTTTTAAAAAATAGAAATAATTTTTAAAAATTCCACAGGTGAAATATCACCCTTTGTATAATTTCTTGGAAATAATTTAGAATTTAAAATAAAAATTAAAGTATGCATCGCAAATGAAATTATGTATAGCAGGAGTTGTTAAAAAATCCTGTATGCCAATGCGTTATGAATGAGTGACAGTTCTGGCAGTTAGAAACGATTAATGGCTTTAAGTTAGACACATCTCTGAGAGGTGATAAACTCTTGAGGGAAAGGGGGATACTGAATGAAATATGTCCTGTGATCTTACAGATATTCCTGTTTCCCCCCTTACTCTTCTTGTTTTCTAACTTTTGCAGTGTTTGATAAATGGTAGCTGAAATAAGGGTGGAAGCTGGGGAGGAGTGTGTCTTAGTTTGTGTTCAAGACTTGTGTAGCAGAAAGGAAAAAAATAGGTTTGGGGTTTTTTTGTTTTGTTTTGTTTCTTTTGTTTTTTACTGAAATGATGAGCATGAAAATATTTTTGTTTTCCTTCTCTGTTCTGTTTCTTCATGAAAATACAAAGTGGCTACAATAAGGACGAACTGCCATTGAGTTCTGAAGATGGTGGCACACAGAATTTGTTTATACTGAACATAGATCAATTTAGAAAATAGAGTGATTTCCTTGTGATGTGATTAGTGGAGTGGAAGGAGCTTGGATGTTTTCTCTGAAAAGAGGAAACAAAAAATTAGAGCTTCTTGAGCTTCTTTTAGCAATCCATGTGCAAGCAGCATTCAAAGGCATTTTCAGTTGCTTCATCAGCCGAGGTAGCTTGTCCTGAAGACTGTGCTTCCTTTAAGCAAGGTTGATACTGCTCTGAAGATATTAATGGCACCATGTTCAAAGCTACCATTGTCATTCCAGTTCTAAAAGTAGTATTTCTAAAAGTGGTGTCTTAAAGATATCAGACAACACAGTTCGGCAAATGCTGCTGCATCCAATTTAGATGTGCTTCCGCTGTTGCTGTTTTAGGGACTGACAGTAGTACCTGGCAGTACTGGTTAACCAGCTAACTTGCTCTTTGCTCATGTTTTGGATGGAGGACATGTTACAGTTGTACAATATGGACCAAATTTGATCCTGTTGGCATGAGTGAGGGCTCATTAGCTTTCGTTTCAGTGCTAGAAAGAATATGCTTTTTTGCTTCATGCCTGTTTTCTGAATTGTTTCTTTCTGCATAATTTCTTAATGTGCCTGCACCACTGTACGTAAGCACAGACTTGGCTCTCCTGCTTATGGGTTTTTTAAAATTAAGAATAGCAACAAGATTAGCAGCTTAATTATTAAGTTTGCTATTCTTAAATATGCTGGATTTCCTTTTTTAAAAAATAAAATAATATTAAAAAAAATCAGTTGGTCGCCTAAAGCATACCAACTGATCAATTCTCCTTTCTTTACAGGGAAAGATTGTACTCTGAATTACATTTCTGGTTGGAGTGTCTGACTACAAGACATTGCTTGTTTGTGATCGGCATCTTAAAATATTGGGTGAAGATTTTCTGAGAGGAGTTTCTGGTCAGAAGCTCAGGATTTTCCATTTTTATTGCCTGTGTAGCCTTCATACGGCCCCATCTAACTGCTGTGGATAACGGCACCCGAGGCCAAATAACAGTCGGTGTTGCATCGCTTGCTAGGAGGATGCTGTGGGCACCCCTGTTGATACTCAAAGCAAGCATCTTTGGAAAAAGAGCTGTGGCCCTGATTGCCACAAGTCTGTGTGGGATTTGTAGGGAGTCTGAACTTAGTCCTAGGTCTCAGGAGCTGCCCAGAGTTTAGTGCTCTTGCAAAGGGTTTTCTAGCTGGTGTAGCACACATGATTCTCTAATATTGCTTTATGAGCAGTCAGAGAGGTAGACACCTTGCAAAAAGTATCATATGGCAATGCTCCATAGGGCTTCCACGGTTGCTTTGTGTGTTTTATCCTAGTGCTGCATAAAACGCAGAAATGACCCTGGAAGATGAGTAGGATCTAGCATGTTTCTCTTGTACATCATTTTCCATCCCACTAGACTCGAGTGTTATGTTTTCTCTGGGCCAGTGCACCTTCAGTTTGTATGTGAGTACATGTGAAATGAGAGAGCTGTAACAGAAAAAGAGGGGGGGTGGCCAGTGGTAGAGGACGATTATCCTTGTAAAGGTGGCTGGTTGTTTTTTGGAGTATAGTGGGGAAAAATGTGTTTTAGTCCTAGACAGATGTGAAGATTTCAGTGTCCTGAAATGACCGAATGATTTTCAGAAAGAGAGGTTCTTCCAGACTCCCATCAAAGTCGTCTTTTTTTTTTTTTTTTTTACTCCAAAGTTTCTCTCTTGCCATTTCTCTGAGTGCAATGCTAGAGCTATGAGGATGCACGCTTCAATTTCTGCCCTTTATTAAATGTTTGTCCTGTTTTCCCACTTCCTCACTGTGTCAGTGGCTGGTGGGTAGCTCTATGATTGAGAATGGCATATTGTAGTTTTTTGATAGCTGACAAAGATGCCCAGTTCTGTACTGGATTTGTATATTCCATCTTTCTTAACTAAATTCAATGTTGTGTCGCTTTAGTGAATGATTATCATCCCTCTGCACCTTCCCAAAGAAGCTTAATATTTCACCTTGTCTTCTTTTTCAGATAGTGATTTCCCATTAACTTAGCTGGATGCAGCCTAACTTCCGATCATATTAAACAGGAGTGAGAAAACTGCTGACTGTGCAGTCAGAGTTCCTAATCGATAGACTAACCCCATTTTCCATGCAGATCCTTTCTATTCCTTATGGCTTATCTTGTCTGCTTCACAACTTAGTTTTAATTGCCCTTCCCGACTGGCTGGCTGCTCTTGTGGCGATGGGACGGTACCACAGTAGCAACTCCAGCTACTACTGTAAACAGACTGCTCTTGTAACTTCAGTTAGGTAATAATTCTACACTGAAATGTAGATTTGCTAAGAATGCATTTATGATAGGAAACCAAAGAACTTGATAATTTGGGTAAAACTGAAGTAACAATTATGGCCAAAGGAAAAACAAAATAATAGGAAATTGGTTTTAGTAATGGCAAAATATTAATTTCAGTATTTTCTAAGTAATATGTTCTGACTTTTCATGTCAAGATTGCCCAGTGTTTATAGGGGTTTTAGGTAATCTGAGAATAAAGCACTTCGTTTAATTTGAAACAACCTTTTCTTCCTTACCTGAAAGAAAATCTGTTTCAAATCAAATAGGGTGGGGGGTGGGGGTGTGTGGAATCTTTCTCACAGCAGTGCTCATAACTATATCTATTTAACAAGAAAACCAGTTTTCTCAGTTTTCTAATTTTCCCTCCTTAGTAGTGAAGGGTTTGCATTTTACCAGTTTGGAAAAGGGAAAGTATATTGGAACAAGCTAGGTGACTTTCTAAAGCCACTACAATCACCATTTATTGTGCAGCATTTTCAGAATCACTTTTCTGTGAATAACTCTCCACTTTCTGCAGTCAAAGGGAGTTTGCCCAATGCTGATTCTTTTAAAAAACATGGCGCAACCAATCATTTTACCAGTGGGAAACCTACTCTTCAGGACTTCCATCATAAGACTGATGCAGAATTTTCTGCATATAAGATGATCTGTTAGATATTGTCCAATTGGTCTATGTTTTCAAACCTGTTCAGACTGCTGGGAATACTCAGCAGTTCCCGGGACCCTGCAGCAGTCTGGAAGATACAGTCTGATGTAGGCAAATATCTGAAACTAAGCCTTCCCGGTCATCCCTGGACCTCTGGTCAGCCTTAGAAAAGCATAACTTAGTTGCAGCTGTCCTCACGTGTACCCCATGGGTCAGCAGACATTGTCAGGGATGTGTCTGACAGACCTAGATCTGACAACACAAGCATCTCGCACACGTTGTTCACACAAAAGAGATTGTCCAAAACATTGCCAAACTACTGGAACAGATGTATCTCTGTGACTGGGGAGTATGAATTAGGATCAAGCATATACACCAAAGAAGAACCTGTGTGAGAGTCCATGTATGTTGGCAGAAGATCAAACTGCAGGCTGACATTATGTACTAGTGCCAAGTACTAGAGTTACTAGTGCCAAGTACCTCTGCAATATGGCAACTGGCAGCTGAAGCTCTTAGGACTTTGGTATAATACAGAATAATTCTGTTCTGGGTTTTGGGTTTGTTTTTTTTTGCTTTAACACATAAGGTTAAACATCTGAGAGCACACATGTTGTCTTAGGGACTTTCTCTGGATCTGTGGGCTAAAGGTTGTTATTGCAGAACATCCAAGGGCTAAGGGAAGGGGGCATCTCTTTTAAATGTTTCTCTTCATCCTGTATTCTGGAAAATAGATAAAGTGTCTGCCATCTTTTCATGGGATACACCTGACTTTAAGATAAATGCTAAGAGTCACCTGTTACCATATATCCTATTTAGGGTAAGTGCTATCCATTTGTCTTGGTTTTGTGTGTTCAGACTGACCATAAAATTAACAGGAGACATTTGTGTCAGTACATTTGTTTCTCTGAAATAGTTTAGTATTTCCCAAGCAATCCATGTAGGTGTCTAACATGCATACCATTGGCTTAGAAATACCTTCCAAATTCAAGCCCCTACAGCCACTTCTGGAGAGAATCAAAGATCTGTTTCTCAGGCATAAGTGTGGTGGCCAGAAGAGTTCTTGAACTCTTTCACAAACGTATCTTTGAATATTCTAATAAAATGGACAGACAGCCTGTTATCACCCTATCCATGCAAAACTGTAATGGTTGAGGTGAGGTAGGAACCTAACAAGTAAATGGTCACTCAGTATTGGCCTTGCCTTGCATTTGCCATAGGGTAATTTTTCAAACCTCCCTGGCCACTGCTGTTAGGACATGGGACTTTCAGGGTGTTTTCCTCACTGAAATAATATAAGCCTTCTAACTCCTATTTATTTCTTTATTTGTCCAGCAACACATCATATTTTCCTTTTTTCTCACTTGCTTTCTTCTTTGGATAAAAGAATACATCTTGGTTCTCTCTCATGTGCTTTCCTTTGCTATCGTTAGAGTTTTGACACTCCTACAGTCAGATCTGTCACCTTGATAAGTCAATCCTATGGTGGACACAGAGGATATGAAGAACGCCCTCTTCCGATGAGCTGCAAAGCTCACAAACTTGGAGCAGTCTCTCATTACTTCGTGGGGGAAATGCTCCCAAAGATAAAATAAAGATTACCTTTCTGCCCAGGAGGGTAATGCAATGGAAAAGGCTTAAGTTTTGTTCGCAGCAGTTAAGCTTCTGTGAAACAGATACTGCCCAATGTCTCCTGGTTTGTATGTCATTTTCCTGCTGTGAGAAGCTAGCAGTGCTGATGAAACAAGGACATCTCATAATACTTTACTTCCCTTGGAGATAACAGTGTTTGGAAAGATCAGGAGGACTTCTCAGGAACTCTCCATCTGGGAATAAGAAGATGAATTATACAGTGCAAGTGAACACTTTTTGTATAAATGCATGCCATATTTATAAAATCAGGCTATAGATGTGGGTCTAAAATATTTAGTCCATGGAATTAGTAAGAGGAGAAAGGGAAAAATACCAGCTAAGTCAGTAGTTCCTTGATTACCAAGTAATGTCTCATCCTCCCAGATTTGGAAAGCAAAACTTATCAACGTTCTTTATGGCCTTTCATGTGTCCATGGAGTCACGTCTCCCTGGAGTTCTGTTTATGCTGATGTCTCCATCTGGGAATGTCTGCTGGTAACTATTATAGTTAAACCTACACCGGTTTGATAGGAGATAATGGGGCATAAATATGAATGAGTTAACTTTTTTCAGGGGAGGGGGATTTGCGCAAAGTCTTTGACAAAGTCCCATATGTGAAAATATTCAGGAAGAAATTACATAACTGAGGTGGTAAAGGCAAAGTTCTTTCATGGATCAGACCCTGGCTTACAGAGAACAGAGGCACAGATTCCCACCTAATGAAAAGCAACAGAGTAAATCCATCGATTTTTCAATTGAAGTATGATCACTTAAACCTTAAGTTATATATTTATTAACATTGATTTTTTAAAAAATAATTTTAAAAAATAGTTAGAAACCATACATACTGGCTGTATTGGAGAAGATATCAAGATAATTGAAAAAGATCAGTGAAGGAAGAATTAAAAAAACAATGTATGCTTCCTTTGACAGGCAATGAAAAACAAAATTAAAAAATGAAAAATGAAAGGTATTTAAAGAACAACAAAAAGATATTTTAAAACAGAAGCATTTAAAAACACCAGATTTTTACAATTCTAAAATTTAAAAATGAAAAATTCAGTGTTTTATGCAACTTATTTGTAGTCTTTCCAGTGAGAGATTTTGTAAAATCTTCATTAGCTTAAACAACTTTTTAATCTTATATAATGATCAAAATGTTGTTTCATTCTTGTCCCAAAGTTAAAAAATCAACTTGCTTTGTTGAATAGGCATCATAACAGTAAAAGAAAAGTTGATATATGAAAGATAATGCACCCAGGTGACTTAATTTGAATTTTTATAGAAAACATTTTGAATTAATTGCACTGGCTCAAGACAAAGGTTTAATGCTGTAGACAGCTCATGGATTATTTTCATTAGCAGTCAAAAAACAAGTAAGATCTGAGAATGTTTAGAATGCTAAAGGAAATATTAATGGAACTGTATTTGAATCAATGGTCCACTTGCCCTCTAAAGGATTTGTGGTTTGTTTGGTGGGGGTTTTTTTCCCATTCCCATTTATTTTTTCCCCATGTGTATTTAAAAGTTATGTTAGTGATAGAAGAGCTTAAGAAATGAGAAAAAAAAATGGACTGCGTCAAGTCTGCTTCTTTGCACAAATTGCTTCTCTGAAAGGGTAACTTAGGAGAAAACTCCTGTGCTTAGAAATTTTCTTTTAGTTTCCAGTCCAAAGACTTTCCAGTTCATCCCACTTTGTTCTTGTATGTCTTTTCACAAAATAGTTTTCTCATTATTCTGCTCAAAATAGATTAAAAATTAATCTTAGTTACTGAGCCACAAACCAGCAGTTAAGTGATGGATGTAACTAGGCCAACATGCTACCTTACCTTTGCCAACATGTAACTACACAACTGATTTCTTGCATCTTTTTCTGATTCATACAGCTCTGACTGCTCTTTGGCTATGATTAAAGGTATTTTTCATCATGTATCTAGGTCTCACTTTCAGTATAATTTTATTGTTCATGTGCAAGATTGATGCTAACAAAAATGGTTATTTATTTTCCCATTCTCTTTGGGTGAAACTCTGTTACAGCTTATCCAAAGTCAATGAATTTTTTTTTTTTTAAAAAGCACTCCTGCCCTTTGAGAGACTATGAAATTGTTCTATCCCGCTGTCAGCTTTAAATAAAGAGCCTAGGTGATACCCAAACAAGACACTACAGTAAGTCTCTTTTCAAAAAGTGGTTTCAGTAAAGTTTCCCAAATCAGCTTTTTAATTTGACAGCTTATCAGGTTTTTCTGTCAGATAATGCTATATAATAATGCTTCTCTAAGTCTGCAGACAGATTTTCTTTTTTCCTTTATTTTTCATCTTGGATATCCTGGTGAAATACAAAGGCTCATCCCTTCTTAGACTTGATAGATCCTGTAATTAAATTCAGATCTTGATGAAATGTGTGGCACAGTTGTCATTACTTGATCACAGAAGCTATAACACCTTTCAGTTAAATACAGCAAGATGGCACAATGCATCTAGTTTAGAAGGAGAAAGAAAATGTCAAATGAGCAATGATTCAGAAAAAGGTGTTTTAAAATAATGAAAGAAACAGATAATCTGCTCTTTTTGTGTCTTGTGGCAAAGGATGGTGCCCATACCTGCTTACCATAATTAGGCACAGGGTGATATGGAAATGGAATTTCTGAAGAAGACCACAAGCTGTGGGGATTCAAGTTAGAGGAAGAAAGTGGAAGTGAAAACAGATCTTAGGATGAGACAGCAAATTTGTCACAGCTGGTCCCATTCACCTCTTCAGGAAGGTCATTATCTATTAACAATCTCAGTAAAATTCAGATCACAAAAGATAAAACATTGCCAATATGAAGGGATTCTTTTGCACACTTTTATTTGGTTGGACATATATTTTCAATGTAACCTGCAGTATCACAACTTATCCAATGTAGTAGGATACATTCAAAGTGGAGGATTAATGTGTTGTTGGTTAAAAAGAAAAAGATTCAATCACAGTCTTTACCAAGGAATTTTAGCTACACTAGCTTCTTTAAAAATACAATGCTGGTATGTGTGATAGAATCAATGTCTTAAGATGTTTGTCATTCTTCTTCTCTTTCCCAGTGACAGCACCATGTTGTCAATACAAAGTTTTGAACACCAGATTCCTCTATTTCTCTTTCCTTTCAGCCTGCCCTCTAGTAGGTTCATAGCTGTCTCGTTCGAGATTACGTAACGTGTCACTCACTAAGCCAAACCAATATCCACTGACATAGGTAAAATTACTTTTGTGTAACACTTAAGTGAATAAGCGCTGGTATGGTTGTGACTGTGCCCCTCACTTTAGATGCCTTACTTGATGGGCATACACATGCATTTGCTCTAAGACTGGTATTAATGCTCCCGGTGGCTGATAGAGCTTGCAAGAGAAGAGTATGACAGTGTACTTCTGCCGTGTGTTCCTTCTGCCATGCAGTTTGTTTCCATTAGCTTCTGGGACAACCCTGAAGTCAGTCTGAAATGGGAGCCTTTCTCAGGACAGAACAAATCAATGCGGTGTTGAGCCTTCCAACCAGACAATCTATCATATGGAAAACAAAATTAATTTCTCTGCAGTGCTATTGTGTTTTAGGTGCTCTCAGAAGATGAGGGTTTTTTTTTATTTGGGGCACATTTGTGCATGTGTCCCCAGATATATTTTACTGGTGTTGTAAGGTGTGACAGCAGAATAGTACTTTATGTCTTCAGGTTCAGGAACTTCCATTAAACTAACTAATTCAGAAACAGTAACTATAATTCATACTGCAGCAGGGAAAACAGCAACCTGCTCTGTCCTAGATAAATTTTCAAGAGGCTGAACCACGTTAACCAGGTATCCAGGAGGACACAAATCATTGCTGTCTTGAACGTATGAGTAAGTACATGCTTTAGACGCTCTTTCCCCACTTTGTGCCATGTGAACACAGGAGAGAAGACATACACCCATCTCTTCATCCTGCAGTGTGGTTAGCTTTCTGCAGTCGTAAGCCCCATTAGTTAAAAAAAGAAAACATCTTGAAACTGCAGTGTCCACACTTTCAAAGTAACTTTTTCTTTAATAGTTTAGATTTGTGATTAATGGCAACTTAGTTGTAACCAATTCTACAGGACTGTTGCATTATATTGTGCTTTTAAAGGTAAATTCGGAGTGTTCCAGGAGTGTTCAAAGAGTTACCTTGACCCTAGCAAGGTGCAGCTAAACCAGAGGGTCTTTTTTGCAGTCTATCCTACCTTTCAGAAAAAGAGTGAAAAGCTTGTATGATTTATATAACCTAGAACCCTTATGAGCTTCACAAGAGTCAGATTCTGTAGTATACACAATTTCAAATAAATTTGAAGCAGAAATTGAACATCCTTTGCCGTATCAGAAGCACAAAACATTGTGAACAACATCCTGATTTCAACCCCTTACAAGCAGAAGTTAACTGAATTAAAGGCAGTGAAATTATGCTTTTACAAATTGGTTTAATTGAGATGTGAATGGTTTATTTTCCTCAGTGGACTATTTCTAAGGAGTTAAATGGCCTTCCTGGTGCAGCATCAAGTTTAGTGGACATTAAAAAACTGAATGAAACACAATGTTGTCAGGGTTAAGTATATATAAAGACAATTTTGATTTTCCTGTTTTACAGAAATGACGGGCATTAATAGACTACTGGTTTAAAATTTTAAAATTACAGTTGCACAGTAGGGAGAGAAGAATTAATACACCCTTTTCAAAAGAACAGATAGTAGTAAAAGTTTAACTGTAGCTGGGTATAGGGCTAAGTCTTGAAAATATGCTCTCATTTTCAGAGCGCAGCAATTTTCAACCAAAGGATTCCTGAGCATCTCACCTTAGGGTCCTAGTCCTGTAGTTCTCTCTCATGAAAATTCATGTGTGTTTTTGTCTGAACTAAAATACAAACTCAGACTGAAGACAGTGCTATGGTTGCACTGTCAATTCCAAAAAGCTCTGGTAGGATAAGGGACACGTGAATGATTTGGACAGAGAAGTTTCAGGCTCAGTTTCAGAGTTCCTCCTCCCCTTTTTAACTTCTCTGGTGCTCACAGGTATCCTGTGTGTATAAATCATACTTTATGAGCTAAATTACCATCCATAGAGGTGCCGCACTGCAGTGTTCGGGGTTGCAGTCACTTTGGGGAGCCTGCATATCACAGCCGCACATCTCATTGTCAGTCCCAAAGCTGATGAATACTCTTCATAAAAGTGACGAGCAGTGAATATAGTTGATTTTTCATTAGTCAGCTTGAGCTAATAACCTCAATATTGCATACAACAAATAGTTACCAGTGGGGAGCATTCATTGACTGGAAACATGTACGGTGGGGTTCCGTACTGGGCTTGAAAATATCTAACACTTTTATAAGTGGCCTGGAAGTCTGCATAAAGTCATTGCTGATGATGTGTGACTGTTATAAAGACAAAAAAAGTGGTAAATAATAGTGAGGGCAGGGCAAATGTGGTGTGTGAACATGATCACTTGAGAAGCCAGGTGGATTTAAAGAAAGTTGCAGAAAGCACTGCAGCAGTGCTAAATGCCAAGGTATGGGTCTAAGACGAAGGAGTGAAGGTTATGGTAATGTAGACAATGTCCCGGAAATGGATAATTCTGAGAAGTCACTTGTGGGGGTCTCATCTTCCAGGTTGCTCCATATGAAACATCATGTGATGCTGTGACAAAGGAGTTTATGGAAATTGCTTTGTGGGCACAAAAGGCTAAAATATAAGATTTGGGGAGGATTTTACCACCCTTTACAGCACTTTGAAACCAGCTCTGGAACAGGTATCAAAATCTGTACCTGGGGTCTGTGGTTCTATAGAAAAAAAAAATGGTGCATGTGTAACAAGAGGCCAAAAGAGGTGCTATCTCAACTGATTTCTAGTGTCAAAAATAAAACTATGCAGTTACTTGATTACAGTATAAGTGCTTTCAGCAGGAGAAAACACTAGATGCTTACAGTGCCCTTTAGCTGTTCCTAGAAAGCCGTAACCAGAACTAAGAAATTCATGCAAGAAATAGAGCACATGATTTCAACAGTGAGCCTTGGAATTCACTGCTGAGAGATTTTCCTCTACTGTGCGTCATCACGTTAGGAGAAGATATTTTCCTGGAAGACCTGTTTGAGTCCATTACAGTAAATGAATTAACCAAAGAATAGTTTTATGGCTGGATACAGGATCAAGTGTGTCAATATTCATATCCTGTGACAGGCAGATCAGATTATGCCTATGTCTATATTAGAAGTGTATTATCAATATAAGAATAATGCTATGGTAGCATTGTGTTCAGAATGCAGATATAACTATACCTTCCCAGGAATTAACCAAGACAGACCAGAAAAAAAGAATGCTTCCAGGTATAATTTCTATATCCAGAAACATTACTGTGCTAAACAACAGCTATACAATGCCCTAAACATGTCAGTCCTATTGCATTAAACTGAGAATGTGCTTGCAAAAGAGCAGAAAGAGAACACTGAAAATATTACCCCAGTCCCAATGTATCATTCATCTTTCTGAGCTTTGTATATTTATACATCCATAAATCCTACTAGCTAGGAAAATGATTATTAGTTAGCCGCTTGCTTAGCTATTCTATCTGATATCTCACAGTTTGTTACGTGTATTTTTTCCAGTAGCTGACTTGAGTTAAAGAGCATTCTATGGAGTAAGCCTGCGTACAGCTTTTCCAGCTGAGCTGGAGAGATGAGCCATGTTGCAAGAGTCTGTCAAAAATAATCTGCTGTCTGTACACTTTTTTATCTGCCATTGCTCTGTGGACGTGAGCACCATGGGTGTTCTGTGCAGAAAACAAAATGGGATGTTACTCCAGTGTTTGTCAGAACGGGGTTTTAACCTTGTGGTTTATCAATGGTAACAATCCATCCTGGCAGTGAGACATATTTTAATCTCAATTAGATTTACTTCAGCCTTAGCCATGAAAGTTTGTTTGTAAGTTCTAGTGTTCTACTTTGGAAGCAGTGGCAAATCCATGCACGTGTTAATAAAAGCAAGGACGGTAGGCGGTTTCCTTTTCCCATCTAATCTATCGATTCCATGGCAGTACTTTCATGGGTGATGGTGGACAGTGGACTGATGGAATTATGTAGTCCTTCCTTCTTAGATTCCTGAATTTTGTCTTGAAAATATGCTTATTAAAATGGAATGCATTACTATTTTATTAGTAAGCCATCTGCACTTTTTAGCTGTTAGTGTATTATCTGCTTAGAATTAGATGTTTATTTAATACTTCATCATTCTCAGTACCGTCATTTAAAAATAAAAGTAATTTAAATAGTGTATTGCATTATTTTTTAATAATGCATTAGTGCTTCGTGTTAAGCTACTAGAATTCATAAAGCTGGAAAGATGATAACATCCTTATCTAATTTCTTCAACATAGTGGGTTTCAGTATGTTTTTAAAAGGTCAAGTGGTTTCCTGAGAAAAAGTGGATGTGTAAATTGTGCTAGCAGAGCTATTTTATTTCAAAAGTTGTTCTTTTCCCCATTTAAAATTTCATAAGTGTTTCAAAGTAGAAGTCGAGTCGACTTTTTGGATATTGCATTAGCAAATGGATTTTTGTAAAAGAAAATGAAAAATTAAACATATTGACAGTTGACTAGTGATTACATATTTCCTTGCAAATTCATATGAGCTTAAATAGTTCAATATTGATTGTTTTTTCATTCTGCTGTTTCACCCAGATTAACTCTGAAAATCAAGGCAATAAATTTAGACCTACACGAAAGTTAGCTGCCAGCTTTGCACTGTCCCTCTAAAATGTGGCCTTATTAACTTTAAAACAGAGTAGCTCCTCGTATGAAAGTGTGTTCTGGGCAAGAGCTTAAAGAATTGGGATATCTTGATTTAGCTCGTGCAGGTCAGATCCTTATGTGTTAGATCTGGCATTGGAGTCAGCGGCTTTCTCTTCTAGTTGCCCAAGGCTACCTTGACACCCGCTGTCATCTGAAAACATCCAAGAAGAGATCTGTAGCTTCAAAGGCCTTTTCAGGCCATGATTTAGCAAAGCACTTGAGAACTGCTTCTGTGGTTGATGTTCAGCATGTCTTTAAGTGCTTTTGCAGAATCGGATGCCCTGAAATGGACTTTCCATAGGAGTGGCTCATGACAACACTGACAGCCTTTCTCACACCTATCGCCCCTCACAGGCGCTTTATTCAGCAGTGGGTCTTTCTCCCATTTTTACACAAAGAATATGAGAAGTCATGAAGCACAGATTTCAGGAAAGTGATAAATATGTTATGGTAACCATCTTTTCCCTCCTTTGAGAACTTCCTAAAACATAAAAGAAGGAAACTATAGAAGTTTTGGACATAGAAATCCAGAGCTTTTGAGCAATGCAGTTTTCGATTTTCTTCAAAATCAGAATCTCAAAGGAAAATAAAATGTTTCACAATAATCCGTAGTCTTCTCAGTTAGACTACACAAAAAACTGAGGTGAAACATAATCACAAGTGGAAAATACTTAGCTAATTGGAAACACACTGCAGATTTAAAAAAAATAGCTGTATTTCATAAAAAGTTATAGTGATGTGCTGCATATCACAGATTAATTTAAATGGAAAATATTAGTGAAGCTTTATTTTAATGTATAATTAGGGAATCAGATTATTTCACCTTTTAACAGATAAAACTAAATCACTGCTGGGATTCTACCCACAGCCATTATGCTGTTGCGTGGTGGACTGCTCATTATAGTTCTGCAGTCCTAAAGCACTCCTCTGCTTTTATCTCAGTGAGCATCTGTTTCTATTATTTACAGTTTCTGTTTCTGTGTCTTGCCAAAAGCGTTAAAAAAAAAAAACCCTATGTGTACAAGTTTAAACCTTTCCATTTGAAATAGATTATTCTTTTATAGTAAAATGTCTGCAAGGCATAAATACACAAATTGAAATGCCACTTTTAGACAGAACTGAAAGTCTGGAGCTTGCTTTGGCCAAGGGCTACTTTCTTTGCTGCACTGCTGACACAGAACAGATTTTTATCTCTTAAATGCCATTTTCTATCTGTATGGGTGCATTTGGTTTCTTCTGCTTGGCAAAGGTTTGTCCAAATAATGACCTCTCTTTTGTTGTTTCCATTGGCTTGTGTGTAATCATGCATATTTCTAGGAGAACGAGCTGACGCAGCCTCAGCAGATGTAGTGAGTGTGACAAAGCACCTGTATGGTCCAGGGCTTTGGGGCATAGTGGTGGTTAAATCTAGCATTTTCGTGCTTCATGAAAGAACATGAAATCAACGTTTTTAATATTTGCATTTGCAGTCAAGTTAGTTTGTGTGCTGTTGAGCGTTGATGCTGATTGCCTTGGATTTCTTACGTTTTTATGTCTCTGGTCATGTAATGGGCCTGAAATTATCCTCACTGCACCCTGCATTGCCTCCAAACAGTCTGCTAGAGCAGTTCAATTGCTGGACCTTTGGTGATCACAGCTGAAGGCCAAACTCTATTTTCTCTTATAAATCACATAACCATGAGCAGAATTTAACCCCAGAATAATTTTTTTAATTGTTTCAGATAAATTTTCCTGTTGCAAATGGTCCAGAAATAATATATGGAAAAATACATAGAATTACCTAAAGCTTTTCACTGTCTACAATAAAATGCAATGATATAAGCAATGACCTTTTGACAGTTTCTCCTATTCCATCCTAGGAACTTGCAGTGTGACTAAACTTAATTAGGAGGCTTGCACATAGTTAATAAGACCTTTCTTATTGATGGCTTCTGCCTGAATACTGGATACTCATGGGGTTACAGACCAATAGAAATGTAAAATAAGAGCTGAGCACAGTGTTTTCGATTTGCTGTTGTTCATTTATATAATGTATTATTTCTGTCAAGAGACATTCTATATAGCAGGTCTTTGCTAACATGAAATGAAGATCATCCTAATTGCTACCTGGGCGAAAGTCAGAAGAACACATTCAGTAGTTGCTATCTCAGACCTAGCTAATTTTAGATACAGTGAGGTTGAAATATTCTCCATTTTCCAGCTGTTGAAAACCTATTGAATAAGAAACCACTTACAGTCAACTTCTGGTTAAATTTCTATAGGAAAAGTAACCTTAAATGCTGTGTCATTATGATTTAGAAACAGTTCAGAGTGCTTTTACCTTGGAGAACTGCAAAATGTCACTCTTGGAGTGATGTGGGGCAAGGTACTGTACTTATAACAATTCATTTTTTATACTTTAATCTTCCTCTTTAATGATTTCTATCAATTTTCCTACCTATTTTAGCAGCAGCCATACAATATTAGCTCCTTAAATGCTGCACAGGCAGAACAAAGGATCTTTTTAAAACTCCTGATAACAAAATATGACCTTTAATTTATCAGACAAGTCGTATGTTTTCTTATCACCTTGTTGTTGCTTTTCATCTTCTCTTGCTTGCTTTTGATATAATACACCAATCTCTCAAAGTAAGCAATCCAACACTGCATAAACTGAGACAGATATTGCATTACAGTGAGGAAGTGAGAGTCAGGAAGAGCACACTCTTCGTTTAATTACTAATTAATCCAGTGAAAAATAATCAAAACCAAAACAGGACGGAAGGTAGTTGATTTGAAGTGAAGGTTCAGATCTCCCTGAGAGGTTAATGAGAGTTTTCAGTTTTATCCTGTAGAAAGTTGTAAAAATATGATTTAGTTTGTTTAATATGCAAGCATGAGACAAGGACCTTACAGGTGAACATAAGATGTTTTGGTGCAGTCTGTAGTATCAGTGGAATGGGAATCAACTGCCACATACATCTTCCAATAAATCCGATTACTGGATTCTTCTTTAAGGCAACCTAAGTTTTGCTTTGTGTTTAGCAGTGTTATGAGCCACCGATGAGATATTTCACTTTGCTATGAAGACTGCTGTCAGTCATTCTTGAGCAGAATATCCTCTTGGGATACCTAATATCCATTATAAGGAATTTGGGAGTCCCTGCAGGGTGAAAAGGACCATATTATGTTATGGTTATTTAATATGAACTTGCCAGGTTTGACACTTTAAAGTCTGGAGAAGTCATACCTCATGGTGGTTTCTTTTTTTATAGGTTAGCTCTTCTGGAATAAGGTAAGGCATTGTAGAGTTGCACTCATTACATATTTGCTGCAGGTTCTTTCTCCAACTTTAGAGTTTCTTTGCACCTTTATCTTCTCACCAAGCTGACGGTAAGGTTTGTTCAAGATGTCCAATGGGAAAAAATACACATCCTAGAACTGTGTGTCTACCTGCCCTTTGAACACTGGAGGAGGCCCAAATCAGCCTTCTGGATATGTAACTCCTCGTCTTTGAGTCTGACCAGTGTATCCTCCTCCATCTCTCCTAACTCACTGTCCTCCACATTGTAACAGGTAGAGCAGGCATATTTTAGTAACAGAAAAAGACACACAGCTTTATCTGATCCATTCAGAACTTTGTCATTCCTGGATCAAATACCAGATGGCCAAGTCTGTAAGCACTCAGCAAAGATCTGGGTCGGAGTCCCCCACAAACACAGTGATTTCCTGGGGTGAACCTGGACCTTTTGTCCTCTGCCCCATCCAACCCAGTCTCATGCTTGTATATCCTGGACCCAGGGGGTTGTGATGGAAAAGGTGATCTTGTGTTTGCAGGCATAAAGGCAAGCTTCCTGATTGCTGCTGAGGACAAGATGCTTGCAGGTAATAGTAGGGCTATTTAGGAAGGCAACAGGCAGGATCGGATGATGGGATGTGCTGCAGACTATTTAGGACCTAAGTTTGTTAGGAGCAAGGCTTGATAGAGGTCTACAGTGGCAGGTGAAGTAAGGTTATGTGCTAGCACACCCTACTCATCGTGCATGGAAAGTCTGGGAACATACTGTGGGTCTGCAGCGTACATGTGGGTGGGGAGCCCTCGCCTGAGTGACCTTTCTAAGGGTTCCTTGGTCAAACAGAGCAATGTAGACATAGCTGCTGAATTCCTTAGATGACAGCTAAAGACTATTTAAATTTGAATCTTAATATAGCTTTAGAGAACGTCTGTATATTGGCTATTCAAAATGCATTACAGCAGCATTGTATTGTTAACATCAATTTACGCTGCGACTATGATGACACTGAAAGCATCCACGTATGGCCAGGACATGGAGCCAGTGTGAACACCAGCATGACAAAATTATGTGCAAGTCATGTAAAAGTTTGTGCTTGCAATTGATAGCACTTAAAATATCACTCCCTCTTTTGCTGGGAAGAGGCAAGCTGCACGTGCAAAATCATCTGTTGCACAAATTTTAGACCACAGTCTTTGTATCTCCAGTTTATTCCAACATTAATATATACTTGTATACACAAGTGTGTGTGCACAGTAATAGATGATTTGATTGAACTTTAGTATGGGCCATTACTGAGATTGTGCTTTTGTTTCCTAGCCTGGCCATGTGAGACACTGTGTGGACTGTTTGCCCCTGTACCACAGAGCTGCTGTGGCTTCCTCCCATGCCGTGCAGATGACACTTCAGTCAGGTTTCATCCCTAACTGCATCTGGAGGAATGATAGGGGTCTCTGCCTTCCTCTTGCGGATGTCAGGGAGTCATGGTTCAGAAATAGCAGTGTCAAGATCATGATGAGCAAAACTAGGGAGAGGGGGCTTTATAAATGGAGATAGATCTTGGTTTCATCACCTTGTTATTTATTTCCCTAGCAGATCACTTGAGACTAACAAGGTGAATTTGTATTCTGTTAAAGGGTTTGTTTCAAAGAAAATATTCTCTAGTCTAGGTTGTTCTTCACAGACTCTCGATTTTCAACCTTCTTACTTATTCCCTTTCAAGGATGCTGCTATTTCACATCAATAACTGACACTTTTATTTCAGAGAACAAAATAGAATTACACTCCAGCACTGACAATATAATAAATCAGGAGGGATAAAATACATATTAGTGAAGTTCACATAGTTGGTTTGTCCCAGCTGACCTATAGATATAAAGGTATGATTAAAGTTTTTTTGGATTGCTTCTTCTCAATCTTGCCACAAGATTTAGCTTCGACTCAAAGATTTGACCTTTGCTGCTCCTCTCTGCTTACCTTGATTCTTTGGAATTATTGTTATTCCCTTGAAGCCTTTCTGCCCGCACAGAATTAACACTGTGTTGTGACAAAATATTATCTATTTAGCAGAAGAATTAAGCCATCTAGAATTCAATCAGGTTAGACAGTGTCACAGTGCACATCCTGAATGAATCATTTCTACCTAGCTTTTTAAATCAAAGAAATCTTGGCCATATAACCAGGAAGTGTCATGCTGGATAGTCACATAGCTGTCTACAATTAAAGTTTAGGCATATCAGTTGTTTTTTATGAATTACAGTTGAAAAGCATGCCTGCCAGAGCACTTAATCTTTCAGATGGGTAACAGAAATAAAATCTCAAAGCCACAGGTTTATTTAGAGTATGAAAATATTTATCAATCTTCTTGGAAGTGTTTTTACTGAAGAAGTTTCTTGTGGTTCACCATATTGGTAAAAACAAGCATAAATAAAGGAAGCATGAAAAATGTGCACTGAATACTCCTGAGAAAAACAATATGTGGTATTTATGTTTTCCCTACTGGGGATAAGATTACCAGATGAAGTAAATGCACATAGTTTTACTGAATTCAGTGGGGCTATCCAGATTCATTGTAGCTGAGTGTATGACCCAAACCAGCTGTTTGGGAAGGAGCAGTTATTGAAATGATGTGTGGTTTTCATGATGTAATAATAGGATATTTGTTGCTTTTAATGTCATTTGCATTATTTTCAATGCTACGTATAATGTTTTTTTTTAAATGTAGTTGTTAAGTTACCTATGTGTCTAGTAGTTTCATCATTACCAAACCTATGTGTTCTCCTTGAAACTAAATCTGGATAAGTTCCACACCATTTCCCTCTAGCCCTTCCATTTATATTATATACTAGAAGAATTTAAGCTAATGTAATAGTGTCAAATTGAGATGCATTTGACAATGCACTTTTCCTCTGATGAGGGATGGGCTAATGTAATCAGCAATTATTTTTTTGTGTGACCTTTACAAATCAAATGGTTATTTCCTTGCTTTTCATTTGTATTTTGCTCCCAGTGGTGCAAGGCTGCTGCAGTTAGTATAAAACATAATTTATAGACAGAATCACATTATAATAGGGTGCAATATTTAAAAAAAAAAAAAAAGTACTGCATGGATTTTTTAATGAAATAATTCAAAGAAATGTATAAGCTGGTCAAGATGAAATTTATGCTGTTAATTCACAGAGGAGTTTCCACGATCACCATAGAGATGTCCTGGAGCAGCTGCCAAGGAGTGAAAGTGGAGGCAGCAATAAACCCTTGCCTAGGATAAGTCCTGTGTTAGTAATGGAATTACAGCAGAGAGATGCCATAGTGTTAGGGATCTAGACTGGTGACTGCAGAGGGTCCTGCTACCAAATGCACCTAATTTACACCCACTGGCTGAATAAACAACATAGAGTTTAATGCCTTCCCAACATATGCAGTTGTGAACAGTGTTTCACTTTGACGTGACTGTATGGTTCTTCTGAGGTCTAGGGAGCATTTCTTCATGAAAGGCATCCAGTAACACTGGGTGAATCTGATGAGTGAATGATGATCTACATCCATGAGACTTCTTTCCATTGTGTTAATAGATTCCTTAAGCCCGCAAACCTCTTCTGAACAATGTAGCCTTTTCTTATAAATGACATAGAAGACTCCCGCCCACCCCCCCACCCCCCTTTTTTTTTTTAAATATAGGTAACATAACAAAAAACCCCATACCCAACAGTAACAAAACCTCATGATTCATTTGTTTTAAGTTAAGGAAACCTTTTGGAAATAGGGTGTTCTCTGACTTATTCAGTGAATCAACTGATAATGCCTCAATAAAAACTGTAGAAACATCTTATTGACAAGCTAAACATAAGTGTTAAAAGTAACTGGCTGTCAGGGAACATATATTATTAACTCACTGGTGGAGGGGGTGGTGTGTGTATATATATATATATATATATATTTTTTTTTTTTTAATAGAAGGTACAAATCCAGAACAGAAACATGGAGGATAACACTACTTACCTTTGTTCCCATGTTGATCACATGACAGTTTGCATGTTTTTCCTGTACTTCTCAAATTTCCATTTAGTCATAAGTTTGTTGTAAGTGAAGGAACCCAGGATAAAGAGCAGTAATTTTAAGATCATAACAGGAAAAAATATTTAAGACATTTTGTATTCTCACAACATCACAAGAGTTGTGTTCTGAAGCCTTTTATTCTAAATTTTCCGTTTCTTGAAAGGCAGAAAAATTAAAGTTTCAGTAAAATATTGTCTTACAGATAATATTTCTGAAAGTTGAGAATAAAGCAAAATATACATATGAAAAAAAAAGTATATATTTTTATATATACACCCATGCACTTTTTAATATTGACATGCACGTAGAAGTTCACATAGCATATTTGCCCAGAGAAGTTGTGGCACCAGCTTCTGTGGTTGCCCAGAGAAGTTGTGGATGCCCCATCATTGGAAGTGTTCAAGGTCAGGTTGAATGGGCTTTGAGCAACCTGATCTCGTGAAAGATGTCCCTGCCCATGGCAGGGGTGTTGGACGAGATGATCTTCAAATGTCCCTTCCAACTCAAACCATTCTATGATTCTACACTGGAAAGTGAATAGGAAAAGGACATCCTCTCAAAAGAAAATAGATCAGCTTTTGGCATAGTGAACTATGTCCGTGCTAAACCAAATGAGGGAGGCATGAAACATGGAAAGTAGTAGTTCATGTCACTGCAGAATAAGTATCTGAATAATACCACCATGCGTTTTGGCACAGAAGCTGTTTCTCTTGCTATTTCTGGGGGCTATGATACTGATTCTTCCCTGCAAGCCTGTTATGGCTTGTGGTGCTGATAGCGGGGGTAATTGTCTGACAAACTAGAACGTCGATTTTCTGAATTTGTATAATACTTTGGTTTGGTAATTAGCAGTATGATCCTTCTAGCTGAAGAAAATGTATTTCTGAGCACTGCATGGCCTACTGCATCCTGTACTTCCATTTCCACTGCAGATACAGGACTTGGTTCGTTGGTGGGTTTTGAAGTCAAAGACAGTATGCACATTTGAGCTAGTAAGATTGACTTTGGATTTGGACCTGAATTAGGAATGGCTGCTTTTTACTCATCTGGCTCTTCTTATCTCTCAGGTTCTTTACTAATATGAACCAATACAATGGAAGAAAAAGGTATTGTTTGTCTAAAATACTACTGCCACCAAAACCCTGTATATTGAAAGAAATATTTAGGTTTACCATTCTCCTAAGAAAAGTTCTAAGTAGAAGACATGGTTTTCAGAGAGATCACATCTATAGCATTCAAACACAAAAAGCTATAATTAGAAATAAATATTTAAAGTTATCTGCTAATTATTCCTCGTTGTCTGATATTTTTCTGACTGTACCAGCCTTATTTTATCTCATTGTTTTATTTGAAGAAGTCAAAGATCTCTGCACAGACTGAGAATAGATATGGTTTGCAAATATGACAAGTTTGTGCTTTGCATTGCCGGGTTCTGGTTAGTTCTGAACTTATGAAACCTCACTACAGATGGCCTCTTGCTAAATTTTAAAGTGCTTCCACATTTCAGTACCAGGCTACCTTTCAGCAAGTCACTTTTGTCAAAGCCTTGGTGTTCCTTCAAGACATTGTCAACGTGTCCTATGAGAATGTACAAACAGTGAATACCCTGGTCTGTTCTGTACCATATATTTGAATCTCTGGAATTTATTTAAATGAAGCGAATAAGAATGTCTCTTTTCTGACTAGGAAATAAGTTACAGCAGGTCTATTTCTAGACAGCAGAAGTAAGTGTGCCTTAGATGGTGATTAAGAGTTGTGTTCTTCTTCTTTAAATGACTAACCTGGAGTGAGAGGTTGGATGTCTTTTGAAAACTTAAACCTGTTTCACCTGAACATGTTTAACTAGTTAATAAGAAACATCAAAAAAGACAAAACCCTGAGGTCAATGATCATTTTTTGTAAAGCCATTCGATGATGTTTAAATTTGTTTTTTGGGTCTGTCTATAACATAAGTTTAATAACCTAGCTCAAATGCAGATTTCTAATTTTCAATTAACATAGGAATAATTTTGTTTGCTAAAATAAAATAAATGAATGAATGAAAAGTCTGAACCATGAAATGTTCTAGGTAGCACTTTTTAAAATTCCAAATTTCAAAAAATCATGTGGCAACTGTATAGCTCAAGCTTTAAGTATTAACTTTTAACCTTTGACCTTACAGATTTTAACCAATGAAATGTCTCTTTAAACTTTAAAGGAAACAATGATAACGAGCGCCTGGCGATTGCTAGACAGCGAATTCCATATCGACTTGGTCGAGTAGTTGATGAATGGCTACTCGACAAAGGTAAAAAACATTGATTAAAACTTCAAATAAAAAAATAATTTGAACATAACCAAGTAGTACTTCATTGTAACACTAATAAACATAAAAAATAAATTTCAGTAAAACTAAATTAAAAACAAATTTTAAAAAGTAAAATATAGAGTAATATTTGCATACCTTGTATAATAATTTCTATACATTTCTAGAAGTACCAGCTGTTTAATAATCTTACCCTGTTAACTTAAGGTTAAAGGGACTGTTAAATATAATCCACTAACTCAATCTATGAAGGTACTCATAGCAAACATTAACCAAAAATTATAAATCATTCATAGATTATATTACATGTTCCAGCATCTAAATTATTAACTAAAAATATATGTAGTTATGATATCTTCATTATGGTCCTGAAAAAAAATTTGTTTAAACTGTAGGTATCTTAAATAGTGGGCAATATGAATTGCCAGTCAAAATGAAGTCCCTTTAACGTTTGCAACCTTCTAAGGGGATTTTGGAACAAACACTAATTAAAACAGAACTTAAAGTTGTGTGCATGCTTTTTGTGAGCAGAAACCAATCTGCTAAAGTGACTATTCTATTTACTAAGAGTGGTACTGTTGCTGAGGATTTCTCTGTTTAATGGAAATGTGCCATGATTTCTCCATCGGTATGTGTATCATTTCTGAAGCCGCTTTTACATCTAAAATCTTTTATTTTAATTGATAGCCTTGCTGAAAGCCAATCAGACATCTATTTTTGAATCTGCCTCTGAGATGTGTGCCTCAGTGCCTCTGTGAATCTGCCTCACTCAGTGTGAACCATGTGTTTCTTTTCAGTGTGGATGTTGAAGGAAAATAAACATTTAAATACAAAAAGGAAACATTTAATTAAAAATGTAAATATTTTATTCACTTATGTAGAGATATGACAGATTACTCCATGACCTATTCTTTAAAATTCACTGGACCTAGTGACCTGTTGGCATATATATAGACTCTCTCTGTGTGTATATACATATTTGTATGTGTCTATACATACATAAGCTCACATGTACATACTTAAAGCTATAGACCCTATGCTGTATTGTGTGGAAAAAACTTTGAAATGTTGGCAGACTTGAAGAAAAAGTAATCTTAAGGAATTAGAAACCTGGCATTCTTGACACACACCAAAAAGCTTAACACTGCGTTCAGGTAAAAGGGAGAGGGGGTATCATTTGTAGTACTAAACACATTTGCAAATATATTTGATTGGCCTTTTAGCAAAAAAAAAAAATAAAAAAAAAAAAAATCCTAAACCGTTGTAAATTAAGACAAATTCAAATGCTCTCAAAATTTATGCATTTCATGGACACCTCATTAAAAAGCAATGAATTATGAGTCAAATCCTTTTCTTATAGTTTATTGCTCTCATTATTCACCCCATGAAAATCTGTTATCACTTGTGTAGATTATAGTGTTCACAGTCAACATTTTTGCATGTATATAATATTATCTTCACAGGGCGTCAGCTCACAATCTTCAATAGCCAAGCAACCATAAAAATTGGAGGCAAGGAACGTGGCCATCCTTTCCAAGGCCAGCTCTCTGGTCTTTACTACAATGGCTTGAAAGTTCTGAATATGGCAGCAGAAAATGATGCCAACATCGTGATAGAAGGAAATGTGAGACTTGTTGGTGAAGTGCCTTCCTCTATGACAACTGAGTCCACAGCCACAGCGATGCAGTCTGAGATGTCCACGTCAGTCATGGAAACAACCACCACTTTGGCCACGAGCACCGCTAGAAGAGGAAAGACCCCGACAAAAGAACCTATTGGTCAGGTTAGTTGGCTTTCTCGACTTTTGCAAATATTTTCCCGTCTTTGAGTGTGGCTTCCTACATCGCATTCATTCTGCAGGTGAAATTGTTCCTGTTGAAGAAATGCATGAATTACAGATAAAAGTTCTGTACCATACATGGCTCATGGATGCGATGTTGATCAGCATTTAGAGGGAAAGTAAGGACTTTGCTGTTCTTCTAAATTAGGCAAAAACTTACCAGTTCAGACTTTTCTTGTGCTGAGTTTTTTTGCCCTGTCATCCATCTTCATAGTGGTGCATATTTTTAAATACTCTTTCTTCCTTTGATGACTTATATAAATTATTTTCAGTGTAGGAATGCAGGATGTCTGGAATTAGAGATAATGAAATGAAATGGTGATTTTATCCATGAGATAGAGAAAAGAGACCCGTTTTGAAGAGGGAACAGAAAGGAGGTGTGAAGACAAAAAGTTGGAAGAGGCTGGAAAAGAAGGAATTAGCAGTTTCTCTAGTCTCACGATTGATCATCATCTTGGGCAGAACTCCTCATAAGAAGGAGTGGCAGCAGAGGGAATTAAGAGCACTCTGCACCCTGGGAGACTCCAGAGCCTGTTGTTTACTGTTTGTTGAGGTTATTTGCATCTCATGAATTTAGTGATATAGTTAGTAGCTTTCAGGTTTTGTCAGGATCTCTGTCTAATATGTGGGGGAATTTAATTATTGCGAAAAGGTGGGATAAAACCAGGTGAGTGAATTAAGTACCTTCATCTTGTGGATACCCTGAGTAACAGCATTCAGAGTTTGTGCTTTAAAAACCTAAAATTTACCACGAGATTTCCGTGGCAGAGCAGATTCTTTTATATTTATTCTGCCTAAACAACAAACAAACAAAAACCCCAAACAAACAAAAAGGAACACTGCTAAAAGCTTCTCCTGTGTTCACTTGGTTCACATGCTTGCTTGTGCGCTCACTGTGCCATCAAGCCATGACAGCTGCACTCTGAAGTAGGACAAGGAGCAAAGAAAGTGTCGTGAGACATAGGGAGGAACAGGAGCACGACGTGATGAATGAGGTTAATTTTCTCAAGAATGGAGGAGAATGTGCTGATTAGGCTGGGAGGATGAGATCAGGTTGCCTGTTTTCTGTGTAAAACCTCAACTGACAGTTGGAATTTGAGCAGGGCATCAAACTCAACACTTCAGCTTTTCCATCTGTAGTATTTTGGTACACTTTATACTACAGATTGAAAACTACACTGATGTAAAAGTAAAAATTGTTATTTTGTATAAGGAAGCAGAACATTTAAGTTAAAAATGAGCTTTTAAAAAAATTTTTGACTTGTATTATCAAAAAACCACAGGTTTTATGCATTTTCCTTGTTTATTTAAAGTGCATGAGAATCCAAAAGGGAAAAAAAAAGGGGGCAATAAAACCCAACTAGAGATATATGGAACCAGCTGCCTCCAAAAAGTGGCATCCATTGCAGATTATAGGTTGCAGTTCTTTTACTGATTATTGTAGTTAACTACAGTGTTTTTATTAAATAGGCCATAAATTTTCTTTGTTATTAATTCTGTTTTAAATAGTATCTCCCATTTTATCATCCAACCAGTCTGATCTCAGTATTTTGCAGCAATGAAACGTACGACTTCATCAAATTTGCACAGAGGAAGATCTGCATCTAAAAGGGCAGGACATCCTCACAGTGTGGAAGAATTTGGGCTAAATTAATGCTACTAAATTAAAATTAAACGAAGTTAAACTGTTCTAACAGTTCCCAGCATGCTTTTGGCCTCTGCCACTCGCTCAGGTAACTCCCAGGCACAATTTGGGAGGCAGAACGTCACAGCGAGCTTTCCCAATTGGCACTTTGCACGATTTGTGGGCAATGGGAGTTTACTGGTATAGTTGCTGTGCCAGTTGGCCTCAGCTTCCAGGAATATTCCCCAGTATGATTTACTCACTTGTTTGGATGTCTAGCCACTAAGATTTTTCTTTTTTAGGTGCTCCAATGGCATATATGGCGAAGAAAAAAGTTTCTTAAGCTAATAACTATAGTGAGGTATAATTTTTTCTGAAGAGGGGAAAGAGACGATTAGGCAAAGAGATCTTCCATAGATCTTCTGATTCTACACTGTGGTGCCTGAAATAAGCTGTGACCCTTACTGACTTTATCAGAGCATCTACACAATTTATTTAGAGCACCCCGCTGCCACTGGAGCAGAGTGACTTCAATGCAACCGTGCCATTCCTTCGACCCCTCCTGGCTGAGCTGGCTACCCCACAATGCTGTCAGCACCTGCTCTTTGATGTACCAACATCATGAGCCTCAGGCAGGCTCCAGGAGCATCCAGAGGTGCACAGCGTCTTGCCAAAGCACATTCTGCGGGTGAAGGTTTAGATCAACCTCTCTCACCTGTTAGCCTGGCTGATGCGAGTCCTTGATGCAGCTCATTTGAAAAAACTTGGCAGGACTATTTTGTATCTAAGAGCCTGAACTCAACATTTCTGAGGAAAGCATTCAGTGTTAATGCCATTACAGCACATGGTATCCTGAGTCTATAACTGAGCCCTTCTTGCCATTAATAATACACAGTGGTTTACTTCAGCTATGTCTAAACATCCTGCCTGGTAGGATCTGTGTTGTCATTATAGCTATACGCTTAATTAGTCAGGGACTGCACTGGAACGCAGTTTGCAATCATGCCTGTGATTTGATTTGAAGAGATTGATAACATCCCAAAGTCAAAGCTGAAATTTGTCTGCAGGATGCTATGTTATTCATGCAACAAACTCAGACCTAGGAAGCTACTAAATCAAATTAAGGACATAATTTATTCTCTTCATTAATACCTGTTTTCTTATTCTACCTGCATGTAATAATTTCTGTGCTAGTGACCCACAGGACTCCCACGGGTTTATCTTGCAGGGTGCTGAGTAATCACTTTCCATCTTGATGTCACTGGGAGATGAAGGCACTCACCATCTCATGGAAAATCTACTTTTAATTTCTGCATTCCCTTTCATTTTTGTCCTTTACATTTTTTTCTGATTTTTGTTTATATATAACCTCTGCAAGAGTGTCAACTACATTGACATACTGTAATGCACAAGAAGCAAAGTTACCTTTCTAGCATTAATTAGGTTACTGAAGAAAATATGCAGCTGAACAGCAATTGCTAATGAAAAAACCTTACGTTATTGCAAACCAGTGCGTGTCTGAAATAGAATAGAAGCAAATGATCTAATCAGTCAGAGATTGTTTGCTCCATTTGCAGAGGTATTGAATTCAATTAAAGATTACAATACTTAAAGAAGATCATTTAAACCTCTATTTATAGGAAATGTTCTTTTAAAAATCTACAATGTTAGTGCTTAAATTGATGGAGTGTGTGCTTCTCAGCAGATATCTAACTAATGCAATATATGATACAAGATAGACATGATACTTCCAGAAAGTATGTTGAATACTGTTCTGCATGATTTTAGACAACTGAGGTCTTAGCGCTTCTGAAAAAAAAAATACTTTTTGTTAGTGACTCTGCTCTAAATGAAGGTTTTTCCTACTTGGACGCTGTGTCATATTTTAAGAATTGATGTTTTGGTGATGACAGACATCTTAATTATTATACTTGTAAATGTAGATTTTTCAAAGGGGAGAAAGGTACTCAAAGCCTATTGAATGTCAATGGTAGGTGAATGCCTCATTTTCCTTAGAGCCTTAAAAATCCCACCCCTCCTCTCTCTTTGATTATAATGGCACCTAGAGCTGTCAGCCTTCATGCAAGGCACTGCATAAACACATAGGAAGTGACAGCCCCTGCCTCAAATAGCTTACAGAATAAATAAAAGGTATCAGGTAAGGAGGGGGGAAAAAAAGATTAGGAGGTGGGAGGAAGAGGGAAATAAAGCAAGCATTGCGCTGTTTCAGTGTTAACAAGCAACGTGCAGATTTGCAGCCATCGTGGGAGGGATAGTTTACTGCCTGGTTTTTGATCCAGGCTCTTCAGATAGCAGCCCCTGAGCTACAGCTGTCCTGTAGGATCACCGCATAGCTTATGGTAGACTCTGGAGCAGGCTATTTAAGGGCTGGGCTGCCCAGTTTGTCCCAGCTGGGCAGTTGGTGCAAAGTCAGCACCAGCTGAGTGGTTGATGAGATGTTTTCTCCACTTTGCTCCTCACTTTGCCATTGACATTTGAGGGAACCCAGGGCCAGTGGCATGGGAGCTGAGGACTGCGGGAGAGGTCCTTCGCTCCCCCCACACTGGACGGGAGGAGGTTCAAAATTTTGCATAACTTTATGAGCATGAAACGAAATCCCCAACCTTAAGTGTTACAAGAACAGGACTTCTGTTAAGTGAAAATACGCAGCTATGTGTTGCTAACTTTTGGTGAGCTGAAGGTATGCACTGGGGCTCAGAAATCATTAATTTGGTCTAAGAATATCATCTTCTTTATGAAGTTATCCAGTAAAATGATGCAGTTAAGTTCTTTATTCTTTTTCTCTTTTATTTTTGACACTTTTTAAAAGTCTCATTTGCAAGTTTTTCTATTCAGTCATGAAGGTGATAAACTTCTTTTAAAATTGAAAATAAAGGAGATTCACATGTTGTATAACTCCAGGAGCCGGAATGTTAAGCAAAACATCAAGTACTGCAAGGCTTGCAATAAAAATTGCAAGAGTTGGCAGAAGCAGAAGGGCTTCAAAAGGACTTTGAGTATGGGTTTTGCTTGAAGTAGGATAGCACAATCAGGCCTTTAGTATCTCTTTGGCATGGCTTTGTGGATCTGTATTAACTGGAAATCATAAATGAAGTGATAGTAAATCAAGAATAATATGCTCATTTCTCGTCCGTTTCTAAGGATTTGATTATGACAGCCCATCCACAGAGCAGCCTCTGCTCTCATGCGTTGGAAACTGTTTCTGAAAGTTGTGTGCAAAATAGCTTTTTTTATTTTTCATAAGGGATTCTGGCAGTCCTCTTTGTTCTCATCAGAGTGGGCTCTTATCAATAACACTAAGCCACTTAACCAGCAATTGCAATACACTGTGAGATGATTGCATGTTTTAGAACAATAAGCACTGATTTTTGGTCAAGCAGAATTAAATTGACTTCATATTAAATTGATGAGCTGAAATTTGGTCAGTTGCCTTGGAGGGCATACCTCAGGTGAAGGTTATGTTTCTTTACGTGTATTGAAGCAGCAGATTTAAATGGTATTCACTGTAGCAGGGACAATGACAGGCTTGGCTCAGTGTCTTCACCTGCCAAATAAAAACAAGCATTTGAAAAAGACAGGGGTGTTTTCCATGGAAAGAGTTCAATTTTAAGAATGGTAGTTGAGTACATGACCTTTACACAGGATAGTAAATGTGATTAATTTTAACATAAATTTTATGGAGACACATTAATCATTAAATCAATGTAGTTAATAGGAAGAAGAGTATTTTCCACCCATCTTGGTTTAAAATTATCCACTGCATGGTTTGCAATGCCTGTTCTTATACACAGGGGTTGGGTTCTTTCTGTGCCTCTGCGCTGCTGCCATTTCTTCTCTGGATGTTCACACCAACCAGTCAACTTGGTCCTGCTGGGGCCAGTTCATCAGCTGGCCTTCCCCAGGGGTCTGGTAAATCACAAGGATTTGACTCAACAGATGCTTACTAGTATAAAATGAATCCCATAGCTTCCAGCACTACAGTGCTCAGTACCCATACATGCTCGCTAGATGACAGAACCTGGGGAATTCAAATGTTAAGGACAAATCTCATTTGCACTAGGATGTCTATGCAAATATGGTAGTTGTAGAAGTGCTCACTTTTTAATTGCAGGTAGATAGAAAATTAGCTAGGTGCATGAAACCTACACCGTTTTTTTTGCCTGTTTTTTTTTAAACTATCAGACTGTGCTTTTTTAGTTTCTTCCAATTATTTTTGATAATTTGATTGTTTAATTAATTAATGAACATAATTGTTTGTTAATACTGACACTCAACTAGGATCTCTAAAAAATTAAAATAGGATACCGTGAACATTAAAATTCTCTAATTATGTTTTAGTATTTGCTACCCAATTAGATCTGACTTTCCCATTCTCCTGCAAAGTATTTGTATATTGATTATTAGCTCTTCAGTAGGAGCACTGAAGTTATATAAATAGGGTGGCTTTAGAAATGCAGCTTTCAGCACACCTGCGTGTTGGGTTGGCTGATTGGTTTGTTGTTTTCAAGCATGTCTTATGTGGTTGCATGTTTGTCTGTCTGTCTCTTAATAAATATTGAATCCCTCAATCAATTCAGTCAAATCTGTCATTGGCAGAAAGATTTCAAGGACATTAAGCTCATAGAGAAGCCAAATTACGTGAGTTCTGCTGCCATCCTGGTCTTCTGTTGCATATTGCAGAGCCGTGTTTCCCCCCATTTTGTGTTTAGAAAGCAAAGATTAAAAAGAAAAACAAAGTGAATGTGCGCTTAGGATGAGGTTTTCAAAAGTTCCCTCAAACTCATTAATGTTTTTCTATTACTTCAATGTTTTTGAAAATCTTATCCGAGACATTTCTATAGGTAGATACTATATCAGAGTATTCTTAATGTGTAAGTTACTTAAGAAATACACGCTTTTGTGCATGCAGCCTTGCCATTGAACTCCTAAATAACAGCGATTGTCGTTAGCTTTATAGTCTACGGAGAATTTTGCCTCTGAAACCAGAGCTTTGTGTCAAGCTCAGAGGATAAGACTTGATGTTAGTTGGTTAGCATTTGTTAGAAAGGAGGGGTTCATACAGGCAATTTGTAGCACACTGGGGCACCAAAGGCAAATCTTGACCAGTTGCTTGAGAAACTACAGGCATAAAAATGCCTGGACCTGATCAGCAATGATACTTCACATCTGCTACACTATACAGTCCAGAGAAGACCGACTTCTGGGTGGGTTGCCTTGTCTTTAGCTCTGCTGTGGATTAGCTTCAAGAGGCACCATCCAGCCTGGTATGATGCATTTGGGTCATGAGACATGCTGCAAAGCCTAGTCTTTCACAGGTATTACCTGAGAAAGAGCAGCATGCAGGAGGCTGTCTCCATTTCATTCTGTGAATTGTTACTCTGACTTGGCAACAGAATTTCAAAGAATTAATGGAAACTTGGAAGTTGCTCACACTGGCACCCTTCCATTGACATCCTTTCTTTGTTGTCGTTCAATGTGAAAGCTGACTGGGATAGGTTTCCAGTCGCTCAAAAAGGAAGCCAAACCATGCAATTTCCGTTAAGCCAGAGGGGTATGTCTAAAGCCTGGAACAATGCTTTGAAAATACCCCCTACAATTTGTACGCACAGGAGAAAAAAAGTTTGTAAATTAAATTAAAACATTGTTAGTATCCAAAGGACCTCAAGACGCTTGTCTAAATTGTTGGTTAATTGGTTGCAAATCAAAGTTTCTTTTTAAGTTCAATTTGGGAAAAAAGGATCTGAGGCCACTTGCAGCTTCGATTTTGTTGTTCTTGCATGTTCAAATGACCAAGCTCATTTATTACAAAGTCTGCTTTATCATGTGTTTTTTTTAACCCAAATTGGTGTTATTCAGTCTCAAATTCTGGCTCATTGCATTTTTTAAATACGGTGAATTTTAATTTTCAAGTAGAGCAAACTTTATCTTGATACTAGCATTTTTTCATAGCATGCTGCTTTTCTCCTAATATGTTGTTCGTGTCACGTTAGCGCTGTAATATTTCTAAAACATCCCTTTGCATAATATGAGACATGGTATCTAATGGTTACTGAGCAAAGTCAGCCCCAAATTTAGCCAGTGATTTGTTGTTGGAGAAATATTTCCCTTGCATTCACAGGCTCTTTCTTCCAACTGCTTTCTTAGGAAGGGCCCTCTCATATGAAGCGGTGCTTGGTTCTGTCTCATACTCCATATCTCTCTGCTCTTCCTCCTCAGTGCCTCCCAGCACACTAAACAAACCTCATTACATCAGGATTATACAGAAATTTGATTGTTTCACCCAGGTGGAACAAGAGGCTGTTGCAGAGTTGGTGACCCATAACCGTACAGTCACATAGCTGTTACGCACTTTTCTGCATTTGAGATGGCTGAAAAGGCCTGGGTGTTACAGTCACTACTGATTTTCACTAGCCTTGCAGGATAGAAATGCTTGCATTGTGTCTGAGAGCTGCTGTTCTCCTGTGAAAAGAAAGCGATAGTCATTCAGTCCCCTTATCGTTCACTGAAGCTGTGGTAAGCCTGAAGATCTTGTTCACTGTTTTCTTTGGTGAATTTCTATGACTGAAGTACTGTGTGTTTTACATACTTGGCTCACACAATTTCCTTTCAGAAAGCATGAAATAATTCTATTCTACATTCTATTTCTTTACTTTTGTGTATGATCCCTCAGAGCTGAGGGAAAGGAAGATAGATTGAGTTGGGGTGTGACTCTCCTCTCCCAGCGGTAGGAACCCAAAGCAGGTAACCACCTCTGAAAAAGCACAGCTTAAATGTGCTGCTACACTTGCAGACCCCCCAGGGTACTGCAGCAAAGTATCAGTGCAAATGATGACTGCAATAGTTTTCATGCTATACGTATATGAGTGGCGCTCAGGTTGATTACTGCAGGTTGCAGTGTTCAATGTGCTTTTATGTATGGCTGGCAAGGGCCCATCTACGATAGTACGCTGTTTCATGTTTTGTTGAACATCAAACATGTATCAGAACTTTTCAAAGTGTAGGTGATACAACCATATTATATACTGGACATTTCTCTAAACATGATGGTGACAGTAGTGTGTGAAGCCTTTCTGCTCACTTACTATTATTAAGAACAAAGCTTCATTCACAGGCACACCTGCTTCATAGACTGCAGATCACTTTCTTTAATGAAATAACTCTTGGGACTATGTTCAGTTAATAAGTCAGTATAGAAGGTTTATTTAAAAAATATTTGCCTTTTTTTTTTTTTTTTTCCTGTGGGTAGTACCAACATCCTATCTCTGTCTTGAATAAATCAATAATTAATTTGTGACTTATTTCATTTAATCTGTTAGCTAAAGTTGTCTTTATTTGCTTCCATCTGATATTCAGTATTTGATGTAAATAGCTGGTGCTCAGGTTTTGTTTATATATGGGCATTGCTTCAGACTTAGATAATTTCTAATAGTTATGTCTCCATGCTCTTTACCTAGAGGATTTGCAGTTCTGTTACAAGTAATTTTGCATGCAGGCAGTGTATTATTTCTTTGCATAGTTTTCCTTTCTTTTAACCACTCTCTGTTGAAATGTCCCTTTTTTGCAGTATGGTTTTGCAAGCATATATATATATATATATATACACACACATATACACACACTTATAAAAGCCAGAGGAAGTTATTAGTTTGGAATTTTTTTAATGCAAAGGTGAACAGTAAAGTCTCTGAAGTGACTTCAGGAAGAAGCATGTGAGACTTGCCAGTTTCTCCCAAGAGGGAACATAAATGATGGGCAGGGACATCTGCATTGAGGAAGAGAAGAACTGAAGTTGTTCCATTAGTTGTCCCATATAGTTGGATCTAACTATACCACTCTCTCCTAGAAGCGTATAGAAACACAGACTGAGAAATAGGAACCATTTCCTTAAAATCCACTCTGGAGAATGAGATGATATATTGACCAATTAAACAGAAATCAAAGACGTAGGTTTGTATTCATACCTGGGGGAAATGATACCATCTTCCTCCAGTTCATCTCTCATCAATAAATTAACCGAGTACTTCCCTGCTGCGAGATGACGATGGGGTGAGGATGAAATCCATTAATGGCTTTGATTATGTTCAGATAGATTATTAAGATTATTGTCTGTATCTAGAAACACAGAATTGGAAGTATCAGGTTTTAGGAGAACATGTAGCAGGTAAATTAGAAGTAGTTCTGGAAAGAGCAGAAACAATGTGGGAGAAGGCCCTTTTGAAGAGATTGCATGGTGCTGACATACCTTCACATCAGGAAGAAAAAAGGCTTGCATGGGGAACAAAACATATGAAGGTATAATGTACTGTATTATTTTGCTACATCTTTTAATCTAGCCACATACTCAATGTTTGGGATTTTGTGGGTGGATTCTGTCAAGAGGGAAGACTGAAGAGGTTGACAGGGCTGTTGAAATGCCCATCAGCTCGCACGAGGTTTTGCTCAGCCCCCAGCATAACAGTATAAATATAGAGAACACATTTATTCTGACATTTTCCTGCTTTAAAAAAAAGGATGAGGTCAGAATAAATGGCCTTAGACATATCTTAAATGACACTTGCATATTATTTTCAGGTTTTTAAAGCAGGGCATTAGTATCTGTGCTGAGTAGATGCCGTGATAATGCTGGGAACAGCAAGAGTGAGATTCTGATGTCCATGTAGCCATAGGTGACTCCACTGACTAATAGATTCAGGAGTTGATCATTTGCTTTTCTTTTCCTATCCAGATTCTCCTGTGACTTTCACAAATGTGCTGGTGTTAAGTATAAAGCCCTAAGAGAATATTCTCCCTTCCTTCTGTCTATTTCTGGTCAAATTTTGGGAAAACTAGTGTAGATCCAGCCTCCATGTTACACAAGGCCATGAATTCACTAAAATTAAGTGTCTGGGAGTTCTACCAAATGCTTTAGGGAGATCCAGCTAGACCGAAAGTGTTCAGTAAAGCTGATAATTCCTTACATTAAAACTAAGACTTAGCTGTTTAATTTCAGGCTCCCAGAGGTATGGAATACAACAGTCTGAATACATTTTCTCTAGGTGTGATGGACTTGCTGATTTAATCCATATCGAAGCATTATCAATACTTTTGTATATCATGCCACAGTGTAGGATAGCAGTGGTAGCTAGATGTGTATTGCCTTCTAAAAACTACAAGTATTTGCATACGTATTTGAATGTATAAACATAATTTTTTTAGTTACATTTTTGTGGTGATGTCCAATTACAACTAGGATAGCATAAACATTTAAAATATTTCCCTGATAATTTCATTTACATTAACATTTCCTCTCCCTGAGGTAGATGCTGGTAGCCTGAATCATCACGTGCAGGAATAGTCTAAAAAATAATATTTTCTAGAGTAATCCAAACAGCCGTATTATAATTAAATGAGAGATAAAGGCAGTTGTAGCATTTGCTTTATGAAATGGCAGTCATGGTTAAAGCCATATGCACAAGTGGCAGGAGAGGAAGGTTCAGGATGTGATTATTGTTTTTCTCAATGAAATGATTGATGGAAGAATCATTTGGGATGACCCAAAATAGTTTTTCCATTTTTATCAGCAACATAACAAGAACAAAGGAACACAAACTCTTTTGTTTGAATCTATTTCTGTTTGATTTTTTTTTTTTAATTCTTTATCGTTAGGTTCAGGCAAATTTGAAAAAAAAAATATTCAAAATGAAAATTCAAACAAGACCAGTGTTTAAAAAAATGTTTTGAGTGTATTACATTAATCTAATTAGACACAAATCTGTAAATGGCTGAGATCAGCCCAGTGTTTTCAATCAACTGTCCAAAAAGCTTTACAAATTTGTTGTGGCAGTGCCTCCTCTGTAATCTTAACTGACCTTAGCATTTAAACTTTTGCAATAGTTTTGCAGTGCTATGAGTCCCCACAGAAACAGACACCGTTATCTATTTTTTCAGTGTTATACAGGTAAGCCTTTAGAGGTAAACCTCTAAAGAAAATCCTACCATGTGGGGCAAAACACTTAATTTAATATCTTCATATATTAAAAATAGCTATCAGCTTGCTTACCCTGTGAATATATTAAAGTGCTTTGTTTTTCCATAAGAGGGAGTTAACAGATGTCTGACATGATAATTCCACCATATGGCAATTTCATTTTCTTTCTAGCGCAATATTAAAATGATAATGATGAACACTGAGTAACATTGTTAATCTTAGTAGGTCGAAATTTCACCGTTTAAGAAGGAACAAGTGGTGGTTTTAACTTGGTATTGAACATCACAAGAGGCGTATTGTGGTTTCCCCTCTTTAGTCCTGGGTTCATGGTAATATGAGCTAGATCACCTAACAAGACTTCACCACCTCTGAATTGCAGGATGCTGATAGTGGTGAGGACAGTAGCCCTGTTCAAGGGATGCTGGTGAAGCTCATGGGGTAAATATTCTGTTTTCTGGTAACGGTGAGCAGGAGAGCTAATGCATTGCCTATATGTTTCTTTCACATTATTTCTATTCAGCAACAGTTACTATAGACCTCTCAACATCAAAGCATACCATTTGTCTTATGTAAAGTTTATCCCTCTGTCTTGGTGATGTATGTGTGTCGTGGTTTAGCCCCAGCCAGCAACTAAGCCCCACCCAGCCACTCGCTCACTCCCCCCCCGTGGGATGGGGGAGAGAATCGGAAAAGTGAGAAAACTCGTGGGTTGAGATAAAGACGGTTTAGTAGGTACAGCAAAAGCCGTGCACGCAAGCAAAGCAAAGCAGGGAATTCCTTCGCTAGTTCCCATGGGCAGGCAGGTGTTCAGCCATCTCCAGGAAAGCAGGGCTCCATCATGTGTAGTGGTTACTTGGGAAGAAAAACGCCATCCCTTGGAGTGTCCCCCCCTTCCTCCTTCTTCCCCCAGCTTTGTATACTGAGCATGACGCCATATGGTATGGACTAGTCCTTTAGTTAGTTTGGATCAGCTGTCCTGGCCATGCCCCCTGCCAACTTCTTCTGCACCTGGCAGAGCATGGGAAGCTGAAAAGTCCTTGACCAGTGCAGCAACAACTAAAACATCTCTGTATTATCCACACTGTTCTCAGCACAAATCCAAAACATAGCCCCATACCAGCCCCTATAAAGAAAATTAACTCTGTCTCAGCTGAAACCAGGACAATGTGAAAAGTCTTGGATTTGTCAGGTGAGAAGTCTGATCTGTGAACTGTTGAAGGTTAGGAGGGTATTCTAGGAAAGTATTAACTTCTGCTTGCCGTATTCCTATGCTCTTCCCAAGGCATCTGCTATTAACCATTACAAGGAAAGAATGCCAGGCTAGATGAACCTTTAAACTGACCAAGTATGGCCATTCTTATAACACAGTGTGGCTTCTTTTTTTTGTTTTCTGCTTCTCTGAAGAGAGATGCTCATATTTCAAACAATGGTTGGGTTTTAAGCACAGAATTTTCCCAGAATTATTTGCAAATTTTGCTCATGCTGATCAGACGACTAGCAAAATAAACCAAATGTCAGGTTTTCATTTTGAAGTTTTGGCAAGGCAAGTTTATCAGTATGAAGCTACACCCATATGACCTAGGTAGATGGAGCCAAGGGAAAAAAAAATTGAGAAACATTAAAGAAACTGTATGCAGGTATTTCAGTCAGGTAACAAGGATGGTCTGTACGCCCACAGAAGAAAATAGAAAGTTAGAGTAAAACTCTCAGTTGGCATTCCCTTACCTCCTTCTTGGTCAAAGAAGAGAAAAATGCAGTGGCATGGGTGAAAGTCACAGCGTGAGCATGATTTTATTTATAAATTCTAACAGTAAAGTAGAGCTCTAAGGCTGCATTATCTGAGTATTGACTGTAATAGTGGCATTGTTTTACTTTCTTTCAGTAGTGTAAAAGAAAATTTTATAAAATCTATTGCTGATGAATAAGGCATATGAGATTTTTCAGATGATACATTTGGGCCTGAGTATGCAGAATTCCTATTCAAGATCGCATTTAAATATATGTGTTTTCTTTAAACGTGCTTAAGTAAATGCTGGAATTGGAAGGGATTTAAACATGTGCTTTTCAAGTCTTTTCGTGAATGAACAAATTGGAAATAATGCTGCCCATTCCAGTGCCATCTTAGCCTAGGACTGAACTAAAGGTAAAATCTGAATCAGTTCATTCATTCTCTACAGAAGGAGTTCTGTTTTCTTTCATTTTTCTAACTAAGATGTGACATGAGGTGTGATTCTGATATCTGCACCACTGTTTTGTAACAAGAATATGAAATGAATGGTTTTATTTCTGTCCAGGTTGGGTGTCTGTGAATTACATTCTACAAAACCTCACCCATAGGTGACAGGGCACATAAAGTGCAATCTGATTCACTAGTTTTAAATAGCTCATTAATCACTAATGCCAACATTCTCTTAATTGTGGTTCTTTGTGACCGGCAGAGCATTTACTGGTGATCTGCAGAGAAGATGGCTCATTACTTTCTTGGCTCTCCTCCACTTTTGCCACTTGCTGTACCACACTACTGATGGTTAAAAATACATGAATAATTGACAGATTGTTTTTCTACGTACTCTGCTGCCATATTTGCCACAAGAGCCTGTATTTAACTGCCTGTGGGAGCGAAGTGACCTGCAGGATCTTGAATAGAAGGTATTTAAGGGCTGCGAGGCCCTTCTTGATAAAGATGAAGTTTGGACAATGAAGACATTTTGAGAAGTTAGATAGGATAAATTAATCTTCTTGGAATATCCCATAGTTATAACAGCCCTGGTGAAGCTGAAGAAGTTATGGGGTGCTAGCACATAAAACATGAATACACCCAACCATGAATAAAAGTAGACCTCAGATCTGCCAATATCATGGCATATTATGGTATAATATAAATTTTGGTATAACTTTCCCCAGTACAAACTTCCACGACTTTCTCCAAGTTCCTAGCTCTGACTGTGAGGAAGAGTTGGGATAAATGTGGCTGATTCTGCTACTGATGTCAGTCCTTTCTGCCAAGGCTGCCAGCAAGCGCTCATTTAATGCTGGAAGTGGTGGGTTTTTCACTTGCACTCTGGGAACTGGAGTGAAAACACCTGTTGAAAGCACACAAGGTAACAAGCAGTCATTGCACAGAATAACTTGGGGCCGCTATTGACCAAGAGGAGATTGTAACTCGTGGGCTAGAGAGGATGAACTTCTGTTGCAAATTCCCGGGGCTGTGCTGGCAAGTTTCTTAGTATTGTCAGAGCTCCCTCATTTTTGTTTCTTTGAGAGGAAGCGTTTTTCAAAGAAGGACAGAAAGCCATTAGTACAATTGAAAGCAGACAAATAGCTAATTCTTAAAATTTTATTTTAGTTACAAATGAATATGCTCTGAGAGTTGGATCAGAAATGTTTTTTTTATCCTGGCACCAGAAATGGACAGAAATGAAAGGGTAACAGATCCTTGACTTTGGCTAAATAAACAAAACTGTTTAATGAATGCTTCCTACATCAAGCCAAATTCTCAGTTGCAGTGGAACAACTCTATTGACTTCAGTTATGGGCATCAGTGTAGCCGAGAGGAGAATGTAAATCACAAAATTGTTTCTATGCGCTACCTTGGAGGCAGCCTGTGTTTTGAAAATATATTTGTTGCTATTTCTTCATATATAAATTTGCAACAAGCCAAATAATGAGTTTAAATTATAAAAGAGGAAGTTAAAAGTTAAAGGTGACACCACCAAAGATTAGGGACACAGAGTTGTGACTGGTAGAGCAAGAAAGTTTTAAACAAAGGTACGTGTGCAGATTTAACATATGCTGCCACCACCACCAGGACAGATAAAGCAGTGAAAGAAAAAAGAAAGTAGGTGCTATTGAGCTGAGGATTTCAAATGAACAAATGTACAAAGTGGCAGTAAACCACTTGGGTTTGCAGACAGCCCCCTTAACCACAAGCTACAGGTAGATGCCTATATTGTGTGCTATAGCATATGCAAATGACCAAAGATTTAGGCCCAAAGTTAATGTTAATTTATACAAGACAAATTAAGAGCAACAGATTTGTACTGGGACAAGACGCTCTTTCCCCTGAATATTATCCTGTCATTTCATGCAGTGCATTTAGTCTGCTGACCAATTTTCTAACTGAGATATTGCCAGTACTTGAACGTTGCCTGACGTCATGTGGGACTCAGCACAGATGCCTACACAGAGGCATGTAGTGCCATTTCGGATGCCCTGGGTTATCTGAGACTTACACGGGACTTGCAGATGTGACATGGGGCTTGTGGGAGCCCTGCACCCTTCTGGAAGGGTGGGTCAAGGGCACCCAGTGCTCTTTGGGGCATTGAAGGTGGGCACGGTGCTGTGAAGCCATGCCCTAACCATTAAAGGAGCTTTTGTGGCAACAAGAGAATCCTCTCTCCAAATTTTCTAATGTTCTTTTGCTCAAAATAGGATCATGCTCCTAACAAAGTAATGGCAATAATACTAATATTTGACTTTTAACACGTCCTTTCCAATCAGTGTGCCTCTGTGGCTTTTGCAAAGGAGATTGGATTGCTCTGCTTATTTTGCAGAGACACAGAACCCTTGTTCAAAATCAAGTGACTTCTTCAAAATCAGCAGTCAGCAGAGACAGGGCATGGGACAGCTCAGGTCTCCTGAGGCCACCTTTGTAGTTAAAAGCTGTATTTGACACAGGTGAGTTTCACCATATAAAATAAGTCAGTAAATGGTTACAGATTTACCACACACGCAACCCTGAACTGCATTAATCAGGCTTGTCATTTTTTTATAATCATGTAGCTGAACATAAGAACCTATTTCAGGTTAAGCTGCAGTCCTAATTTTCAAACAAACAGGTTTTTTTCTTCTTTCATGTGTGTGTGGGGGAGGTAATTGTGTTTTGTATGGTGATAGGCGATTTGTGCTGGCTTCAACCAGCTGCTGAAATCAGTGATAACAGCCACTGGCCTCCCCCACTACCGTCGGATAAAGAACTGCCGCTGAGTCTATTTCTCAAGCTTAAGCTGAATTGCTTTGAAGGCTTGTGAAATTCAATTTGCAAGAGAATGGAGGATCCTCTCCATGTAATTTCAAAATGTGGAAAATAGTAATTGCTTTTACTTCATTCAGAGTATCCGTGTAGGTAAGCGGCAGCATCCGTTGGGCCCCAGCCTCCCCTGCCGCTGGAGTCGGTAAGACAACATCGCTCCATGGCTGCGAGCGATGCTGGACCCCACATCTTTTTGCCACAGCAGTTCCTTTCGGCAGGCAGGCATGTCAGCTGAACGGCCAGTGCCATGTCTTTATATCTGCTTAACGCAGTGCTTTGTTTCTCGCCAAATTACATGAAAAAGAGTTTCATTATGATAACTCTGTCTTTAATTGACTGCATTTGTATTTGTCTCTTCAGCGTGGAAGATAATCCTGTATATGAATAATCAGGCTTGATCTCAGATTTAGAAGGTGTTTAGATTTGTTCCATTCAGTAGAGAACGTAAGTATTAGCGGATTTTTTACAAGTCTCCTGTTAGGAGCCATCCTTGATCCTATGGCTGGCTTGTCTGCTGGTAATCTTTTTCCGTGCTTGAAGAGCTGACAAAAGCATCTGGGCCTCCCTGGCAGTAATTAGGGCGAGCTAACTGCCTGCTGGGCTGAAAAGTAGCTCTGAGATTTGAGGAAATGCAAGTGCAAAATGCAAACTGGCTAGCGTGCCAATACCTTTTTTCCTTTATACAAAGGAACCGCTGCATTCAGTTGCATTTAACTGAGACCATTATCTTGTTGTTGTTTTTTTTTTAACTCAGAAGTTTAACTAAATTCTGGTGTTATCTTGAGAACTCTAAGCTCAGAGTAAGGTGGTGGTTTTTTTTTTTCTCTGTTGCACAGCTAGAATTGCCTTTACAAATTAATCAAAGGCCTTCAGTTTTCAAACACTGAATTTTAAAAGCTAATGGAGGAACCTTCCTCTATAACCTGTAGGTGGAAAAAAGATAACCTCAGGCTGCAGTCTAGTAATTTTGTGTCCAGGAAGCCTACCTCCCTTAAAAGAGACTGAACAGGAACATGAGAAGGGACTGCTTATAACACGTATTTTACTAACAATCACAGCAGCCTCTGTGCACTTGTGCTCTCAGGTTTGAACAGCCTTGCTTACCACAGGATGATTTGCAAGCTGAGGTTGTAAGTAAGTGGCATGTTGTGAATGACCACATCCCCAGCAAAAAGTTGTGGGGAGCAGCAGCTAGTTCTGGCAACTTATCTACTTGGATTTGGATATATATTTTTTTTCTGTGGGAAGAGAATAATGGTGTAATTTGTGAAGCAAAATCCTACCTGGCTCCTATGTAGGCTAGGTAAATTAGGGCAAAGTAGCCTGCTCCTTTCCTCTAGTGGACTTTTGCAGAGGCTGGATGCAGTTTGTGATCTTTTCTTTGAATACTGAATAGCGTGTGAAGATGCCCTGAGATCCTGCTTTGCCTACAAGACTGTCTCTGTGACAGATGTTTGTTACTCTTGACATTCCTTTCTTTGATATTCATTACAGTGCCAATATAAGCTCTCCGTTCTACTCCTAAAAGCTGAAGCAGCGTCTTGTGATTTAAATGGTCAGAAATACAAATCTGGCACTATAAAAGAACAGATTTTGTTTTCCGCAAATCACCTGAAGACTTTTCTTTAAATCTTCTCTTATTCTATGACTTCCTGATTATCAGATCCCCTTCTTGCGTTACTTCTCGTATTGTAGCATGATGATGCTACAACATTTCTTCCTTCTCTGTGGGAACAAAAGTAGCGTCCCCTCCCTCATCATAAGGGACACAGTAGCATAGACTGGCTGACAGCAGGTGCTGTTAAGTCCTGCAGTTATTTTTCTTTCTCTCTTTGGAGGTAATTATCAACAAATCTTGATTTATTTATTTTTTTAAGATCATAAAAGCATTTGCCACAGCACTGCACCTTTGCTGTCACTTACGCTCAGTTCCACCACGGTGTGCCCTGAATCTGTTTTGTGATACATGACACAATTATATCTCAGGGAGATTTGCTCTTCCCACCCCTATGTTGTACGATTAATTTATATGCAGCCAGCCCATGCTTGGAATTAAATAAGTTTTTCATCTTTCTGCCTTTCTTCACATTTTTGTGCTCAGTGGGGTTTTTTTTGAGAGGGAGGTTTCCACAAAGCAGTTTTGGCATTTATTTTCGTTGAGGAGCTTAGTTAAATAATTGAAACAGCCAAAAAATGGTTTAAAAAGGGCAAAATGTATTTTCTTGTTTTGCTTCGTGAACAGCTGAGTTTGAATACAGATGCAGACACTAAAGTAAATTAGATTATCTCAGTTCAGTATTCTGCACCACAGTTCCAATCCCCATCATTGTCCCAATCCCCATATCTATGAGATGGAAAGATTAAGTAATAATGAAGACATGTCACTGCACCTGCTTTCACTGCATCAAGCTACATACACTAAATCCACCCGTAGTTTCGTTTTTCCCCCTCAGGCATTATCTGTTGTTCACAGCTCCCAGCTGGGGGCCTGATCTAGATCTCCAAAGACGCTAAAAACACATTTCTAATCATTGCCTGTTCAGATTTTGAAAACAAGCTGCTTTTAAAGGTCTGGCTACATAAAGTAAACTAAGCATTTGAGTTGATGCGTAGTTTCATTTGTTAGAACTTTAACACTGGTTAAATGGTGAACATCTGGCACATAAGGTGGTTTAGTGGCTACAACATTGCGGCTGGCATGGGCACGTTATGGAAAAGGTAAGAGTTCACCAAAATAAGGTTTTCAGGTGTGTGTGTAGCCTTTAAGTCCCCAAGAGTCGCCCCACAACAGCAGAGAAAGCTTACGTCCTACCCCGTGCATGTGGATGTGGTGCATTTGCTCAGCAGCGGTCCTGCAGCAGCTTCTGGACTTGCCTGCTACCTCTTTTGCACATCTAGCTCAGCATGGCAGTTAGCTCCTGATGGCACAGCTCTGAGTTCCTGCATAACTTCTCAGGAAAATACAGAGGAGATGAACATACAGTGGCTGATGTGATAACAGGGGAAACAACCCCATGAAAGGGCTGCGGGTCCAGAAATAAGGATCAAACTCTGATCCGTTACGTTGCTATGCTCCTTGAACAAACTACAGCTATGTCAAAGCCGTGTTTTGTTTTAGCACTGGCATGGCCTTTGACTTTCTGTCTCTTTCCCTATTCCAACTTATTTCTTTTTTCCTCTCTAAACTGTTTTTCCTCCTCTATCAATCAGCATGGTTTATGCAAGAATTGCTCATTTTTAAAAATTTTTTTCTGCCCCACTAGTATGCATGGTGATGATGTTCCCCTTTACTATCCTCCAACTGTTTTTCTTTTTTTCCTTCTTTTTTTTTTTTTTAATGTCAGATGGCCCCTTGCTGTTAAGGTCATGTGCCATCAGCCTCACTGGGGAGTCTGAGTTCCATGGCAGCCATGTAATTGTCTTGATATCATCTCACTGAAAGGTCACAATGTGCTTTGGAGGGTGTTTTTCCCTTGTCTTAGTAGCATTTTTGGATAGGTAATTATGTTTCATGCAATTCCAGACTCTTGGTTTGAATTGACAGTTTTTCTTATTCTGTAAATGGAAAATATATTTCATATTAAGCATAATTTATTGAACTCAACAGCTGCTGTTATGATGCATCAAAAATGTCCTATCAGGATTGATATGTTTACACTGATCCACAGCATCTGGAATTTCCCCATGTGTTCCTGTCCTCGTCTGCCCAAGTCTGAAGCCCTTGGCTTTGGAAACCAATCCGCGTGAGATGAAGAGTTAGGGAGTGGGAGGGAAGAGTCCTACAGACCCTGCAGCTCTTCCTGGCTTCTGCTGATGCTTTTACTAACACAGGGAGAGTTCTGCAGATGAAAAGTAGGGCAGGATGTGTCTGGAGATTAAAATTCTGTTTGAGTGCTGAAAACAACTCTTGTTCCCTGTTGTCCTGCAGTGGCCTAGACCCAAAGTAATCCTGCAGCTTGGTGCTGCCTCCTGCAGTTGCAGCAGTGAGGATGTTTCCTGTTGTTTCCAGAAAAGGTCCAAATGTCAGCCCTTCTCCATGTATCAGTAGTCCAGGCATTGATTTGTTCCTGGTTCTTCTTCGGCAGCGAGTCCCTATCTTTTTAGGTGATGCAACCAAAACATGAATAATAGGAGAAGTACTTCAAGATAAATGCTATTAAAAACTAGGTGCAACCCTTGTAGCATTGCCATAATGATAACTTCGTTATCCATTTGTTTTCTTTTTTCTTTTTTTCCAATCTGCCTTTTGGTATCTGCAACTTAGAGTTCACATTGTCAGGTTTTACTCTGCAGACCAGAGAGCTAGAAATTCAGCTTTCTAAAAAGTGAAATGAGATTATGATACATGCATTTGCAAAGGCTGGAGTTTAGAGAACAGTGCCAGATATCATAAGACCTGAAGGTCTTACAATGAAAACTGGCTAGACATGTATGTGCTAGAAAAGACTAGAACAATGGTTTCACAGAAGTGTCGCTATAACATTTTATTAATACACTAATAAACCTAAACTTTGCAAATGGCTGGTACTTTCATTTAGAATAATTATTGTAATAGAAGACTTCCCGGGTCATTTTTATTGCTCTCCTGTGGGGCTGAAGCTGTTCTGGTATAATGGAGTTTGCATATTCAAGATATTTTAAGACCTACGAGAAGGTCATCTGTTAATAACAACCCGTGAGTCTGAACAGCTCCACTAGGCTCTGTTTTATAGCTTGTCTTTGGACATAAATGTAAGCTTCAAAAGAATAATAATGCCCAAGCTAGTAAATAATATATCAGTCATCCTCGCTAATCTAGAAAAACTGTGCACACTACTTCAGCCTATAGATATTAACTCCCTTCATTGTCTGAACAGAGAGACCTTTCTAAATCATTTGCCTCATATAATAGATTATGAATCAATTGCTGTAAATTGGGGAGTTCTGGTGACTTCCATTTTATTGGATTTAATCTTCCTCCTGTCATGGGTGTTCCAGGGAACTGGCTCTATTTGTTATGGCCCACAGTTGATGGCAGAGATGTATTCCCTTGCAGGAAAGCTTCTCCTGCAAGCTGTAAATTGAAGTTGAGAACTAAATTTATTCCTTCTAATACCTCATGCTGAATGGCTGAAATTCAAACTAGTCCCATAGCATCAACTTTGGTGTTAGTTTGACAACATTGCATTTTCAGTATTTATCTGAATTGCATAATTTAGTGCAAAGTATTGTGACTTTTTTTTGTATGTACTGTGCTTTAAATAATACTTTTCCTTTTTCTATTCACATATTTTATTAGCTATCAAGTAGTTTGTATGCCAATTGGTGTTTTGAGGTTTGCCCAACATATTTTATGGTTGTATAGTACTGGGTTTGAGTGTTTATACCTTGATGATGCTCCATCTTTTACATAAGCCTGGTAATGTAGTATGTATATCATTCAAGAAGTGATATTTGATGTTATTTCATTTTTCTGGGCTATCATTTTCAAACAACGCCAAAAATTGCCTTAATTTTGTCAAAGAAGAAAGTGCATTTGAATAATAATCAGAACTAGGAATGAGAAGAACCTGAATTTAGCAATCCTATGCATATGAACAGCTTCACCTAATCATTTTTGCCCTTTCAGTAATGCTGTACATTTTTTGCAGATGGCAGTGAAGTCCAGTGAGCTTACATACGAAGGAGACTGCAGGAACTTTGCAGGGGTTTTTCCCTTACTTTTTTGTTTGGGGTTGTCATCCATTTTTGTCCAAAGAGCAGATGTCCTTATCTTTATAGCACAAAATGCAGATGAGAAATCAACATCTTTTTTGATGTGGCTAGCTCAGTTCAATGTATATTTGTCTTAATGGTTGTAGGCACTTGTCGTGGTTTAGCCCCAGCCGGCAACTAAGCACCAAGCAGCCACTCGCTCACTCCGCCCCGGTGGGATGGGGGAGAGAATCGGAAGAGCAAAAGTAAGAAAACTCAAGGGTTGAGGTAAAGACAGTTTAATAGGGAAAGCAAAAGCCGCGCACGCAAGCAAAGCAAAGCAAGGAGTTCCTTCACTCCTTCCCATGGGCAGGCAGGTGTTCAGCCATCTCCAGGAAAGCAGGGCTCCATCACACATAGTGGTTACTTGGGAAGACAAATGCCATCACTCCAAATGTCCCCCCCTTCCTTCTTCTTCCCCAGCTTTATATACTGAGCATGACATCGTGTGGTATGGAATAGCCCCTTGGTCAGTTTGGATCAACTGTCCTGGCTGTGTCCCCTCCCAGCTTCTTGTGCACCTGGCAGAGCATGGGAAGCTGAAAAGTCCTTGATTAGTGCAGCAACAACTAAAACATCTCTGTATTATCAACACTGTTTTCAGCACAAATCCAAAACATAGCCCCATACTAGCTCCTATAAAGAAAATTAACTCTGTCTCAGCTGAAACCAGGACAGCACTGAAAGTGCTTTGATATGAGAGGTTGCAAAGAACCATCCTGTCTGTAGTTACAAGTGGAATCGTGACTCAAGCCTGATTTCCAGTGCCTCCTACTCATGTTTTAAGGAAAGCCGGCACTCTCAGGCTCACATGGGACCAGACTCTGACTCTCTGCTGAACTGCAGTGCTGTAAATGTGAGTAGCCGTGTGTGTAGGCATCTGGAATAAAACTACATAGGCAAAAATGCAAGCAGAAATTTTGGTTGGTCTTCTTAGTTATGTGGGGAGAAAAACTTGCCATTGAAAATCCTTATATGTATTTTAGCCACTTCACAAGAGACTTGTGAAGGCTTTTTTTTTTTTTTTTAATTTCCCTTCTTTGACTTTACTATATATTTCTGCTTTCAGGATCAAGCATTTCTCCTGTCTCTGTGGCCTCTCTTTGACAAGTCTGTTCTTCTAACCAGCTGTGTCAGGTTTCATAGATGCTTTTAGAAACACTTGTCCTGTGGTATAGAGGCTTGACAGTCTTTCAGTTTATATCCTTTACTAGTGAAACTCATGAGATTCAAGTGTAGGGTCAAAGCCAAAGTGTTCCTTAATTTTTTTCTACCATTGCTGCCAAACAATATTAAAATAGAAATAGTCTCCAAGAGTATTAATATTAGTGCACAGAGAGGTGTGCTAATTGTGCAGAAAGCTGAAACATAAACTTTTCAACTTGCCTCACCATCTTTCTCCTGTCCCCAGCTGCTAAACCTTTTCATTTCTGTGCGTCTTTACCTCTTCACAGTTACTCCCCATTGGACCCATAACAGTGCACCATACTTCTCCTAGGTGGTAGCTCCTACCCCAATGCATAAACCCAGCTAATGAATGATCTTGTCTTTGGTATGTGGTCTGCCTCTCAAATATTTTTTTTTTATCTCACACGTATGAGAAGAGTTACCTTCACAGAACACAGGCCTTAGAGTATTTTTTCCCAGTAATATGTAATAAAAGTCCCTCTTAAAGGAAGGCATCCTTGTTCACAACCAGGCATGAGATTTTGAGTTCTGGAGATACCAAAGAGATGGCTCTTGGGAACAAAGCCATCAATGTGCTGATGCTATGGCTGGGTCAGCAGGTGAGCAAAGCTGCCCTGTAGCCCATCCACATGAACCACTAGCCATGAGGTCTGTAGCCTCACAAGCAAGTGCAGGAGTGCAGATGCTCTCCATTGCCAATCATACACAAAGACCTCACTTTAGAGCTTCCTGTCCCTCAACTGGGAAAGAGATGTAATTTTTATGCCTCTGCGTCAGTGATGCTTAAAAGGCCTTGGGAACACGTAAAATAAAAATTCATTTGGGATTTTGAGGTTTGTTTGTTTTTCTTTTCTCTTCAAATAGCCTGAGGCTAGTATTCTTTGCAGTCCCTTAAATAGTAACTACGTGGGTTCAGTTTTAGCCTCCACATGAAGTAAATGGGATGGAAGCAGGATTATTTGAGATGGAAGTTTTTTCAAATAAACTCAAGCTTGAAGAAAACAGTACTTTCCACTTTTTAACTGAGAGGAAAAGGTGGTGGAAGTTTGGGAAAATTGTTACTAGCCTGAACTGCTTCACTCATGTTCTCTATTTATATGAGAAGGAGCACTATATCATAGACAGATTTCTTGCGATTGTCTTCCCATTATAAAATAATGCAATAAAATAACACTGAAAATGAAACAGAAAATGGAAAAGATGAGAACGTGTAGGGAAAAGGGCTCTTAATGTTTAATAGCTACCACTAAAGTCCCTAATTCAGGCTACCAATTCTTACGCTTCTGTAAGTAAGATGAGGTGTCAAACATTATTTAAAGCGTATGTGCTGTGAGATTGGACTACGCTTTGTGTTTCACAATTGATAAAGTATTGTTCCTAAATAAATCTTGCAATTCTAGCTGCAGTGACACAAATAATAGAACATGAAGGTGTGAAAGAAAATGGCCAATTTGAGTGATACGAAAAGAAGCTATGCTTCATTTGGTCTTAGAAAGTAAGGCACAGTACAGATATGATTGCCTTTCTTGAATGGTTGTATAGGATTGCTACTATATAAAGCTCTCCCTGCTTACATTTTTGGAGTGACTCAGTGATTTGTGTATGTTGTGCAGTGTATTTTTCAGTCTTGAGAGACATGTTAAGGTAATGGTTCTGTAAAATTTTAAATGTCGGTGCTGTATAGCTCATTTTGTCATCAGATTCTGATTTGTTCGCAAATTATCTATTCACGTGTAAAGGTGGTAAAACCAGGCGGAACACTGATCCTGAGAAAGACCGCAGCTCACAGAAGTAGTTGTCATTTTATTTTTGTGTCTATTTTTAAAAGCTAAGCTTCCAGCACCAGGCACTTAGGAGAAATTAATTCTTCTATCTTTGAAAAATAATATCAGCCTAAGTTACACCTTCTGGACCTCTCATACCCTTTAGCATTTTTACTGTCTGCTGCTGTTTATACTTCAAGATTATTTTTAACCTTTAGACTAATGAAAGAAAAAGTATGCTTGTTTCTTTATAGCAAATATGTAAGTGGCCACCAGGTTAAAAATTACATTTACAGAGAAAATGTAGCCTGACTTCATAAGAAAGTCAAGATTGACAAATACCATTGGCTTCTTGTGTTCATTTCAAGTTGGATTTAGCTAATGCCTGCGTGGCTGTAATCTCTGTGAGGTTACTTTATTACTTAGAACACATGTTTTGAAGTGGCAGTCAAAAGGATGAGGGCTTGGGGTTAAAAGACTTTCAGACATCATAATTCTTAATCAAAATCTCATTTGGAAAAAAATGGCACCTGGATTCAGTAAAGCATTGTGACTGTCTTCCAGGGAGTATAGCAGCCTGTCTTGACAGTGATTTACGTTCTTTTTTGCCTACCATGCCCAAGTATATTATCTAGGTTGACATGCATTTGTACATATATCAAGTGAGGTCTCAGCACCTGCTACAATCCCCATACTGAATGTATCATTGTTGATACCTCTGAATATTGGTAGAGAATGAAGGACACAGTCCCTTGACACACGTATCGGCTAGATGTAGCACAACATGATTTGTGCACAAGCTGGGTGTATGTTTAGACTCTGCAGCAGAAGTAATTAAGAGTGGAATTTGATTGTCATCTGGCCTTGCAGTTGTTCTTGCCATGACAGTCTGGCAACGTGTAATCTTACAGGTCAACAAGCAACCACCTAACTTCCATACGCTTTGACGTTTCAGGGGCTATTTCTGTGTAGATGTGAAGCAAGCACTCTGTGGGAAAAATATTACAGTAGTAGATGCGACTCCTGAAATCTTGTCAAGTGCAGAATAATTTAATTGTTCTGCAAATCCTATGCATACGTTTTCCTAAATTTAAAACATGCTCCACTATTGGAAAAATACCTAGCCTAAGCATTACTGCTTTAAGCATTACAAAAAGGTCACTATATAATTTACTAGAAAATTATAACCTTCCAATAGGTTTTGAACCGTCCTGTAAAATTTAATACAAATACAGTGTTCCAGCTTGGAGTCTTCTGGGGCACCACTGAAACAAAACAAAACATATTTGCAAATTAAGTTTGGTAGAATAATGTCTGTATAATCTTTGGATATCACTTTTCCTATTTTAGATGGGATTTGTTCATAGAAGTTATTTGTGCACTGGTTTGTCTTTTCTTAATCTCTTCCTTCCCCTCTACCCTCAATGCATAAGGTATTTTTTCTGTATGGAGCATTATTTTCTTTTTTATTTGCATTCAAATAAGTGTTGCTTAAGCTCCTAAGTGGACTCTTTAAAATTATTTGGTTTGCTTTTTTAAACAGCAAAATATGACAAGCCAGTGCAAATCCTCTTAAAACTTGCTAAAAACCATGCAAGCTCACAGCACGCTTTAAGGGATATAGGGCAAGAGGCACAGAGGCCTCCAACATCTAAAAATGGGGTTTAGACAGAATTTGGGCAATTAAAAAAAAAAATTAAAAGTAGTCCAGTGCCCCTCTACTTGGTAAAAGCTTCTGCTCACCTAGATTAATTTTGCTCTGAAATTTGGGCAGCAGAGTTCTCCAGGTACCTTAACTTAGGGTTCTCCCTGTTGAACCAGGCATGGTTAAGCTGCATCTGAGCTGTTTCAAAAATTCTCTGCAATAGAGGCTGTTTTTTCTGGGTTGTGTCTGAACCTCCTGTCACTGAAGTGTTACTCAGAATTTCGTCCTGATGGTATAACGTAGCTTTGTAACTTCACTGAATTTGCTGAATTTATATGTGAGTAGTCAGATTCCAGCCCTGTGACTGTGCACCAGAAAGAGGAGATTTCACACAGATCTCATTCTCTGTCTTATTCAGTGGAATTATCAAGTTATTACCATCTAATTATTACATGGAACATTTAATGGGATATGTGCTATAATTACGAATTTGACCAGGACACATTAAGGAAAAATCTTAGCATTTCATCAAGTGAATGAATCGTACTTCAGAAGATGTGTGAGGTTATTTTCAGGAGTAATGCACAGAAGTGAAGAGTTCAGCCTTGATTTATGAAATGCACAAGGCACATTATAAAGCAAATTTGAAGGGCAGTATCCTAAACTGATGAGGACATGTGGGAGAGGTTCAGCAGTGAAAGAAGCAGTGGCATAAATCACAAATGGGCTGTTCTTTGGTTGAAGATGTATATTGGTGGGAAGGCTATGAAATGTGCATTTGATTCTGCTTCAGGCTGAAGCAGCTCAGTGCCAGACCTTGGATCACAAGCATACTTCTGTGATCGTCTTTTGCACTCTACTCTGCTGCACAGTGAATGCCCCCAAAACAGTTTTTTGGGAAGCAGAGCTGTAAATACATCCATGCTTACAGTGCTGAAGGTGCAGATTGTTTTAAAACAATGAAGAGGCCTGACTCCATTACAACATCCTTCAGATTTCAGAAACAGAAGTAAGCTGCAACAGTTTAGAAGTAAAGCATTTTTATTGGTATAAATGCATTATTTGGAGAAAAATGTAAGTTACAAAGAATATATGTAAGTAAGTAAGCCAGTTTACTCAGGAATTTAGTGAAGTTTTTTATGCCGAAACAATCTATTGTCTGAAGCGTCTCTTCTTCGAAAGAATTGCAGGTTAGGAGCTACAGAGATGATAGAAAATACTTTTAAAGAAGACATTTGATGCTTTTGCATTATCCACTGATTAAACAATATGTAGCACGTCCATTTTCCTCTGATTACTTAAAACCCATTCTAGAAATGTGGGGTGTGTGCATATATCTGGGACTGATTTCAAAACAGATGTTTCTCAATGTTTCAACTCCCTGAGCTTCTGCTATGAAGAGGTGGGTGAACACATTCAAAATGTATTTAGCAAATGCAAACAAATGTACTTGAAGACACAGTCAGCCGTGCATGACATTGTCTGTCTGTGATGGCGCTCTGGATAGATAAGAATTTTGTTGTCTGCAGTGGAAAAGACAAAGATGAGAAATGTGAGTTTGCACACTAGGGATAAAAAGAAAAACAACCAACAGATGAGGTAATGTTTTGCAAGAGTTTGAAAAGCAAAGGGACATGGGGAAATAAAAAGCTTTAGTAGCGTATTATATCTGACATTGTTGTCTTTCTCTGTGTTCACTCTCACCCACACAACAGATCATTTCTTAATTTTTCCATATGTGTTTCCTTTGTATTTTTCATTAATTGTCCTATTTTCCATAATTAATTGCATACTTCTAGATTTGTTCCTCTACTGAAAAATTCTGGTTGATTACTGTCTGCATCCTTTCTCCTTTTGATTTAGCCTATTTAATCATTATTATCTTTCCCCCTCAAAACCTATTCCCCGTATTTTTTTTCTGAAGCAACAGCATACCTCAAGTTGCCATTTCTCATTGAACTTTAGCAGCATCCTTGCATCTGCTAATCCCCCATGGCTCTGTTATTCTCTTGCAGTAATAACAGCCTTATTTTTTCTTCCTGGGAACACTGACGTGACTGTTACCGGCAGTGAAACTTTCAGAAAAAGCTTCTAAGTCAGTATATGTAGAAATGGGGTGCTCCTGTCAATGCCACAAGTAGCTGTCTTTTTGAATGGACTTTTATATGGCGCACACAAGCGTGGGTGCAGAAGGAGGCTTTATTGCTTTGTGCAGAATATGTGTCTCATAAGCAAGTCCGTATTGGCAACCTAACAGTGAAATCTATGCTGGTCCCAATGGATGTCTCAGTTTACCTGGTGCTAATCCACTCCTGTAGGCTAAGACTCCAGTCTAGTTAGGTTGTTGATTTGGTGAGGCCTTCTGTGATCGCCAGGAAAGGGGAGAAAAGACCTCAGAGAGGCTTGATGAGTATGTTTCATGTGAAACCGCATTTATATGGAACCTGATCTCTTTTGTATTTGTCCATATATTTCTGCTTTCAATGCATTTTTAATCTGCAGTGGCATTTTTGCCAAAAATTATGTAAACTCTTTGTTTCCTTCTCTCCTTTGTTTGCCTTCATTTCTTTTAGCCTGTTAAAAAAATAATGGAGAAAGGGAGAAAGAAAGGAGTCGAGAACAGAGGAGTCTAACAGCTTTTGAGTCAAAGCAACCATAAAATATTAACTTATTTAAAAGAATCACAGAGAAGACTGTCCTTTGTCTCAGTGTAAAGTTAGGACTTTATACGAATTTTCTTCTGATTTAGTCACCTGTCATAGAGGAACCAGAATTGCTTAGAGATTTTGTTTTGGGAAGGCGTTGTTTGTTTATTTTAAACAAAAAAAATAATCCCTCAAGGCTTCTTCTTATGGAGAGAAGAAAAGGAATTGGGTACCATTTCTTGTTGATGTCATAGGCAGAATGACATGTCTCAGGTTTGGGATGGGTCAGCTAATTTTAAACTATTGAGTCACTGCTCAGTCACTCAGTCGCAGCACTGGACTACCATGAAATAAAAATGTAGTGTTGTCTTTATGAAGCAAGATGTAGTAGCCTGTGAGAAAGGTGCTTTCTTCTTTGTAGCGAAGAATGTGTTACACATGTCAAATTTCAACACTGGGAATATAATTGGTTGAGGTACGCATTTCTTGGGTTTCGGCTGTAAAAGCATTCATGAGAAGTCACCACTTGTAAGAGGAAAAAATGCATGAACATAGGTGTCTGTGCCACTATAAAGCCACCTTTCTTTTGCTTCTTAGGCTGAGATAAGCCTATTTTGAAGGTTCTGGTGATAGGAATTTCTTTGGACACCAAAGCAGAAGGTGGAAATGTGAGGAGAGTGATGTTAGTTTCAAGATGTTTAACCACCCATACATTTACAAGCTACATACCTTCTCAAATAGCTCATCTTACTCCTCAGGAGCTTACTGTTTAACAGTGGCTCTTGTATCACACTTTTCCCATGGTCCAGCTATCAGGGAGTTTTGCTATTTCATTTGTGAATGCTGTGTGCAGTGCTTTTAAAAGAACATTATTTTGTAGCAGAAGTTACAGGTTTTCATGTAATAAAACAACGACACTACTGTGTATTTATATAGCCCTTTCCTAACAGAAAATTTCTGAATGTTAAGAAAGGCATGATCATTTTATCATGATGGGCTTTATCTTCATATCCTGTCCTTGTCAGAGGATAAATGATCTAGGAATGATCATCTTGAGCTTGAAAGGTCAAAACTCCCACAGATGTATGAGGTCATGATCCTTAGTGCTGTCTCATTTGTTGACCTCAATGAAATTATGGGAAGAAGTTTTCTGACCAAAGTGGGCTGCACCGTTGCCTCATCTTACTGCAGGTCTTGTCCTGAGGCAAACTGCTGAATATGTCCAGAGTTTTTTGACCAAGTTGCATGGTCCTCTTGGAGCTCGGTGTTCCTATGGCTGTGGGGCTGGTTGGTTGAGTTACCTCCTCTAAAGGTGCCTGGGCAGCAACGGTCTTTAATAAGAAGAAACAGTTCCCCTGAAAGCAAGAAGGGAAAGATAAAGAATTTGCAAATACCTTCACGTACAAAAGCAAAACCCCTTACTCAGAAGTTGCTTTCTGGCTCTTTGTGTAAGCACACGTTTAAGTCATCTTAATGTATGTAGTGATTTGCCAGTAGGCTTTTAGCCACAGTACAGTCTGTTACGAAAGGCTCTGGGTGTTATAAAGTTTTTGTGCTTTCTAAACAATTAATCAGAATAGGAACAGTTATTATTTCTTTGTTGCATTTCTTGGGATTGGAGAGGTGAGGAGAGGCTGCCAAACACCAACCAGTCAGATCTAAGAAACTGTAAACCATGTTTTTACAATCAATAGAAGTTGTTTTAAAAATTTCATCTTTCAGTTCCCTTCTTGTTTCTAGTTACTAAATCCCATGAAAAAGGTATATCATTATCTTATCCTCTGCTCCACCATTTCGGATGTTCAGAGCCCTTGATAAATTAACACACTGTTTATTCAGAAAAATAAATTTACATTTCTGGATTGGATTTATGATTATTATGCAAATGTAACTGCCATATACTGTGCAGAAAACACATTTAAAAGCCCAAAAATAGCAATAATCCTGTTCAGGAGCTACTCCAGTTAATACTTTCCTATATAGAATTGAGTATTCATTAATAACTTCTGGATTGTTATTAGAATTGTTTTATTGTAACATGTAATTTGCTTGAACTGACTACATCTTTCTCAAAATGGTTTTAATTACAGAAATAAATGACAAAGCTTAGTGGAGATGCTTATACAACAGTGCAGTAATTTTCTGTGTGCCAACTGGAAATTCATTCTTAACAGATGGAATTCACCAGTCTGCAAAGAATGAACACGAGGCCTTTGCACTGCTTAAAACTTTACTTAATCTGTCTGATAAAGTATGAATGTGTCTTGGCTTCTGCACTACTTATAAATTATTGTGTTATAGCTGCAGAAAAAATAAAGAGTTGGTCATTTTACTGAGGATGTATTTTGCTAATAGGAGCAATTTTATATGTCAACAAGAATGTACCACTGTGGGTCAGAATAAAGGTATGGCTCAAAATATTTCCTTTTCTTTACAGGAACTGTGACATTTATCCTACTTCCTTCTGGGGGTGCGGGCAGTACTGTTGCAGATTATTTTGGCCTCTTCTTCCTCTCTTTTTATCATTGTGCCTGACTCTGTTCTTGTAGCTCTTGTTGTCTTTATAAATCAGTAGGTATGACCTTCTCCCAAATTCTGATTCAGGATAAGGGCTGTAGATAGCCATAAGATGAAGCCAGGACTTTAGATGCAACCTACCAGGAATAGAAAACCAATATTTTGCTCCTAGTTGATGAGCTGGTTGATTGCAAGTCTCGCCTCTTCCTTGAGACTCACTAACTTTAATGAACAGCAGTAAAAATGTAGCCCAGGAGTAGCTCAAAAAGTGGAGGTGTGCTGATTAGGCATGACATAAAGAAAGGAGGCATCATCAATATGGAGAAAATGAGGGTATCAAGCTGAATGACCCTGCGGACTGGGGTAGGAGCAGAGAGATGAATTCATTAGTATCAAGTGCAAAATCACATACTTAAGAATAACAAGATATTCAGCTACAAGTTAATTGCTCATCAGTTAGAAATGAATGAGAAGTAAAAGCATGCAATGTGCTTAATGACAACAGGATGAGTAAGCTGGAGTGTTGTGGCCATGGAAAAGGCAATTGTACTGCTGGCCCATATCAGGGGAGAGAGAACTGGCAACGATCCTATCCTACAAGAGAAAAAAAAGGGTATAGCTACATCAGCCAGTCACCTCAGCTTTCCGTGGAGCACATCAGTGCTCTGTATCCACTAGAAATGTGTGTGTCTTTATCCCAGTGTACTTCGAAAAAGCATGACATTAAGGTAGTTACCGTAGAGTGTAAGAACTGCTGTGAGTTCACATCCTTGATCATCTGATGTGATCTTGTTGACATTTTCATCCTCTAAAAGAACATGGCTTGTTTTAACACAGCAAAACAATTACTAGAAGTGAGAATAAATGAACCAGAGAGGGGAGAGCACTATTTTTGCCAAAGGATTGAAGTGACATGAGAGAAAACAGAGATAAACTGGCCACAGATAAAGTTAGGTTGGGACTGAAAAGAGGGTATCAAGAGAGTGGTGTTCCAGTAGGAATAACAGTCAAAAGTGAACTGGTGTGATCAGTTGATAAAAGGGTCCTGTGCTGGTGGTGATAAGGGGCTAGCCCCCTTGAACCAGGAGGTCTCCCCCAGCTCTGCCTTCCTGTAGGACCACTCTGGGTGGAAGGGGCTTGGGGAGGTCTCTGGTCAAACCTCTCCTGCTCAGAGGAGAAGGTCCTCCTGAGAGATGGATCCAAACAAGAATGACCTAAAGTAGCTACATGAATAGAATGACCAAGAATAGCTAAAAAATACTTAACAAAGAAATAAATGTTAGGCCAGTAGGCAGGACCCAGAGATTTTCCAACCAAATTCTGCACTAAGTAAACATTTAGAAATAATGTCATTAATGAAATAAATTGGATCATCAGTTGTGGACTCCAAGGTAAAATAAGTTCAACATGAAAATTATATCAATTCTGAGCATAGTGACTTTTCACTTTTTATTATATATACACAAGCATTTGCATCTGTATCCTTTTTTTAAAAAAAAAAAAAGTCTGCTTCCATCTTGCCATGTCTTATTCATTTGATTATTTATGTATTGGCTACAGCAATATTCTGTTAAATATTGAAAAGTTTGTGATTTAAACCTGACTGTGATTTGAGTTGTAAATATTTCTTATGGACATAAAGGCTTAAATTTAACATTAGGCTGGTTTTATTTATTTTTATTGTTTTAATTTTGTAGCAAGACCAAGCAAGGATATACTTAGTTCATTAACAATAAATGAGGAAATAGTGCAGCTATGCTGTCAAGGAAATGAAAGAGCATAGAAAATACATTCAGGACTATTTAATTAATGTTTTTACTCTGCATTGTCCTACTCTTTATTCTGTAGCCTTCTTTAAAGCACAGAAAACATTTTTGATAGACAAAGAATAATTATCCTGGTTGCTTTCAATTAAATAAATATACACTTCTAGAATGCTAAATAAAATTCAATTATATTGTTTAAAAAAAAATAGAGGGAGGAGGTCTGAGCAGATGAACTGTCTTTGTTATCTGGCAGAAAGTATATCCCTGCTTCTTTATTGTTAGAGTTTAGGTGCTAAATCCACTTCTTCAGTGGCATAAAGAAAGGCACTCTAATGGAGCCTGGAGAGTACCTGGCTTTGCTGCCCAAGGATGCTGCTGGTCCAGCATAGCTCTGCTGTGGCTTCTCTTTACAAGGCTTCAGCGGAGAAACCTAAACCTGGCGGGGAGCCCTGAGGGAGGATATCATACTCCTTTCCTTCTGTTCTTTGGGCAAAACCCCTCCTGTGGCCAAGGAGCTCTCCCTGGCGCAGGAGAAGGTGCCACCTCCAGCAGTCACAGCATGTCTGACTTCGGGGCTTAGCTGGGGCAAAGCAGCCATGAATTTTACTGCAAATAAAAGAAGAAAAAAACAGATTTGCATTTCGCTTGTTTTGATTCCAGTACTTAAAACTAATCTCGAGTAGCTTTTTTATTTTCTTGAAAGCTGCTTTGTACTGACTAGCCCTTGGTATTTGTCAAATTCCTTGTTTTCTCCACGTATTCCCTGCTGGCCTACTCAGAAGCTAGTTAAATTATGAGGATTATTCAGAGCTGCACTGGATAATAAAATGGTCTATTGATTAGTAGACCTCTAATTACTTGTCTCTTAGCATGAAAGAGAAATAAGAAGATTTGATAGTAAACAAAGCAGAAAACAAATAGGGTGTTTCCAACATGTAGGGGTATACATGCTTGTGTATGGCCTTGTACATGAGTATTGTAATTTCCAGTTTATCATCATGAGCTATTTGACTGCTTACAGAACTGTGACCTGCACAAGCAGACTGTTTGACAGATAATCAGCCAAAAAATACAACTCCTTAATTTTTTTCTGAAATACCCTGTGTATGCACTGGAAGAATAACATCATGATGAGCAATATGTTTTTGATTTTTCATGTCTTGTCGTAATGAAATGAAAATTATGGCTAATTTGTGTTTTAACTAGGTATGTACCGATAGAAATGAATATAAATAGCGTGTCAGAGTTTCAGCTTGAAAAACAGTGAACACCAGTAGGCAGTGAAACCTGTCCACTTGCATCACATGCCTCTGTACTGGTTCAACATGTCAAATTACCTCTGGTCTTCCCTAAAAACAATGCATAGTATGTATTCCACCTTCAAACCAGTTTCTCTAACAGCGCTCATCTTAAAGATGTGTGTGAAATTTTTAAGGATGCGGATCTACAAACCTACGAGCCTTGCCTAGGAGGAGAGCAGTGCTGACATCCTCTCCTCCTTCCTTAGTGCTGAATGGCAAGGTGATGGCAACACTGTTTGCGAGAGGACTTCTCACTTGTGGTTGTAGGTGACTGTGCTTCCCAAAGAGGTATGAAAGCAGAGGACAGATTTCGGGATGTTTTGAAAAATAAGGATTAAAATCCTGGCAGAATTGTTGATTTCGGAGGGACCAGGGTTTCTCACCAGCCCTTTAATGCCTCTTTCATGAGCCACAAAAGTCTTTCCATGATTTTCTATGGGCTCTGCATGCCTGTCTTATTTTTTTCTAATATCTTCATTTAAATGCTATGAACTTCAAACAAAAATCAACTAATACCCCCAATAATAACTCTGTATAGTTCCTGCCCATGGCAAAATGGCTGAGCCAAAGCAGTAATTTACTTCAAGTGTGAAAATCATGTCATTCTCATGAAGTATTCAAATTCCTTTTTGTTTGGCTTTGTTTTGTTGGAGTTGTGCCAGTATCAAGGGCTCAGTTTCCTGTTCTGTTATGCCCTTCTAGAGAACATGAGTTTCTCATTCAGAAATTAAGCAGTTCCCATTGCTTTTGATTTTGCCTGTGGGTTGATTTGACTGTGGTGTAGTTCGCATGACTCTTCTAGTTTGCCTGGTTTTCCTCTGTAGTAAAAACCCTTTCCTTTTAAACCTGGCTGCTGGCAGAGAGGCAGGTGAGCAGCCCTGTGCTTTGTAGATGCAAGCAGCCTTGTCAGCCCATCAGTCTCCTCCATCTCCTGTCACCGGGAGGTTGATGTCAGAGCAAGATATTCTCTGTTAAATGTGAATTCCGTCATTAGTTTTGTGGTCTTCCTCTAGGCTTGCAATTAGAGCCCTCCTGATAACCGGCACACAACTGCACCCATTAATTAGCTCTTCATTTGAAGGTTTCTCTCTCGGTTTTTCCATCCTTGTCAGCTTACAGGAGGCTCAGCTACCTTCAGCTGCTGCTGCTTGAATCCTTTCTCCATGTCAGTCATCCTTCCCATAAAAACCCAACCCACAGGCTCGAGGAAGCCCCTAGCATCGCTGCGGTCATGGGAAAACCACCCTATTTTCACACAGGGAAGCACTGTGCTGAGTGAAGAGCCAACATTACCTTGCGTGTGCTTTTGTGGGTGTCTGTGTAGTTATTCAATAGCTGCTTTATTTTTCTGCGGAGCATAGAAAAGAGACATGGCCCAGACTCTGCTGTTTACCTGACAGAACAGTCAAAATAGGTTTCTGATTAAAGAGGCAGCAGTAGACACCCAGTCTCTGAGGGCTTCTCCACATTAGGGGATAATGGAAGCGTTTACTAACAGCCAAAGAAATTATTTATTAGGATATGAAACCTTTAATTTAGAAGGAAGGTTTCACATTCTCATGTATTTTTTTTTCCTTATACTCCCACTCTGCAAAATATAGCGAGGCCAAAACTTAATGCATTTGCACATCTATTTCTAAGCTATGTGGGTGTCTCTGAAAAGGTATGATTTTGAAGTAAAACAAATAATATACTCATTGCAATCTTCTCTGAACCAACAAGGTTTTAGAAACCCAAAGATCCAGATCAATCAAACCCAGTATATTACATTCTCTGCTCTGTTAGTTTTAGATTTAAACTGTTTTATAAACGTTGAAATTGCAAAAAGAATTCCCCAGCTGCTAAAAATGACTCTGATGGACCAGGGCAAAGTCACAGATGGGGAAAATATGCTGGAAGCTGAGACTTCACCTTTCCTTCTGCTCCCCTAACTATCTGGTACACAGGTTTGTGCGTTACGGTATGCATTTCACCATCCCATATACATTTTGATGTAGGCAGTTGCCCCTGTTATCCATACAGGAAGCTGACACAAGGGGGTAAAGTCTTTCCTGACCCTGCCAAAGCTGATGAGAGAATCACTTTGAATCAAATAATTTCTGAAATACATAATCATATCAAAACATTTAAGTATCGAATGTTGATAAAGGTATTAAATGGTATAAATAGCTTTATGGTTTACAGAATATCCTCGTCTGCAGTTGTTCTCAGTTTATTTCTTTGTGCGCACACAGATGCGCATTATGTACCCAGAAGGAAAGAACACAAAGACGTTTTTTCTTTATTTTGCTTGTTATTGTTTGGGGGAAGAAAACGTGATCTCTGACATGCTGAAGAGCACAGAGCGAAAGGCAGATGTGGGGCTCTGTCTCCTGGTCCCCCATCCCCCCAACTTCTGTTTTCACCCCGTTACAACTTCTTGCTCATCTTCTGGAAAACACACCTTGTTGGTGTGCTGCCACAGGCACTGGAGCTCTTTCTCCCCTTTCCTTTGGATCCTGTTGCTGTTTGCAGGAGGGGAAAACCTTTAGCAATTTAGAAGTTTGCTTCTGCCTCAGCTGTGCTGAGCTTGACCCCTTCCCCGTCCTCATCCGAACACCGGGGGCTCATCTACCCTTCTGAGCCTCTGGAGATAACTCATGTTCCCTGATAAACCCAGGGCCTGAACCAACATCCACTGAAATGGGAACAGCACCTGTAAAATCGCTGGGTGTTGGTTTAAAATAACAAATCAAAGAGATTTGGTCCATCACTGTGCTGTGCTCCCCTTGCCCCCCTAGAAAAGAAGGAGGCGGGCCCATGAGAATCCCCTGTGGGGATGAAAAAGCTGGTTTATTTAACACTTCATGACCTTTACAGAGGCACAGTCGGCGCGGAAATCAAGGCAGATGATGTCTTTACAAGTCTTTTAGACAGCAGACAGCCAGGTGCAAGTTAAGGCAGCCTTAATACTTCCTAGATTGAAACAGGGGGGCAAAACCCCTTCTAGCCAGCACAGGATAGCAAGGGTGAATACTATCTGCCTGTCACAGCTGGTGTCTTTGTGTAGCTATAGGGGCAAAATGGATCACTGTGACTAAGCAGATGTTGTTGTTCTGGATTATTTTTAATTATCAAAGCATGGGCATGATACCTCCAAAATTTCAGAATGCTGCACTGAGTTTGTCTCATCTGATCTTTGATTTTTTTTTTCCACTGAAGGGTATCATACACTGTTTCTTTGTATCTGCTTTTGCAGATAGGATCAGTCTAGGAGCAAAATTTCTTCTGCTTTCTTCTACAGGTGTTCAGCTTTAAACATGCTTCCAATGATGTTTAATTTTGCTATTTCAAAAATGCTAAGGTTTGCAGTTGTTTACTTTTAATCATCCTTGGAAAGATTTCAACACAAGTAGTTGGCTTCTTCACCCTTCCTAAATCTCTATCTAGGTATCTTCCCATGTAATTTGTCCCCTCCACCCTAGAAAAAGCAACGAGTAGTTATGACTAAACTAGATAGGTGTGAGCAATCAGGTAGTGTTAATATTTGCAAGGGTAAGAAATGAAATTTATGGAGACAATTGAGACAAAATAAACGTGCCCTATATAATTAGCATAATAGCGGCATATCATCAAGTTTTCCCTGTGTATTATTATGACTGTGTTGATTAAGCAGGTGTAGGATTTGGAAAGACCAGAAAAAAGGTAGGGAATAATAAGTAGGAGGTAATAGGAAGTGGAGAATGAATATATATGTGTGCCCGGCAAAAAGAGTACACTTCATTTGTTTCTTGGCAGTACAGGCTTTGGGACTAAAGTCTGATGGCAGCTGTTAGTTCCAAACAGGTAGGATTGATCTAAATTATAGTTTCTTGAGAGGATAATTTCTTCTGGTGACAGTTTTTCTGCTTCCATTTGCTTAAAGAAGGAGGAGGATCTTGACCTTTCAAGCAGTGGAAGGCAGTTCTCTTAAAGATTTTCATCACTGTCGAGCTTGTTTTCCTACGATCCATGGGAACAGAGGTATCTGCAAGCCAGCCTGATGGGCGCAGTTTGGCTGACAGCATGATGGGAAAGTTCAGACCTCCGGGAAGGAGATTACAGACTTCCTGCCAGAAGGGGGTAATTTTGCCACAGGTGCAGAGTACACTAAGTGTTACAGAGATGACAGAAAGTGTTGACACTGACATTTATTTCCCAGAGTTTGGTAGTTTAGCAGAGTGGAGTCTTGCAGAAGTCTCCAGAGGGAAAGTGAAGAAGATGTCACGTTGAATGACATCCCAAATTCTGTCCCAGTTCTCCTGCGAAAAGGGTAGGGCTACCTCCTTAATACCAGCTCTCTCTGGATAGGAATGAATTTGCGTATGGGTTAGTATGAAATTAAAACTCAGTGGAGACTGCAAATCCACATATGCCTCAAAGTCGTTAAATATGTTTCCCAAGGACAATATTTGGGGGTTTGCAGGTGACTGGGCGTCAGCAGAGGCCCACCTGAGCATAAGAGAGATGTGACTCTCAAGCTGAAATGCCAATTTAATCCCTAAGGACGTGTAGAAGTTTATATTTAAAACTCACATAACTTTCATGTTCATTAAGAGCATTAGGAGTGGTGGGTAATGTATTTCAGCCTAAGTGGCTTTCTAGGATTGTAGCTATGTGTGCACATGGACGCATGTATATGCACTTATTGATAAACTCCTGCAAACTATCAAATGCTTTTGGGTTTTCATCACACAAGGTTTAAGTACACTACTCGTTCATGCAGAAATTAAAGTATATAAAAAGTCTCACTCTCATCTCAAACTGCTTCATTTGTGCCTGCCCTTAGGTTGAAGTGTAAGAACTTAAGGCTTCCACCTCTGTCTGAATTGTAGGTGTAAATTTTTTTGCTAAAATGGTATCTGCAAAAAAAAAGGGGGGGGGGCTTTTTTGCTCTTAGGTAGATCTTTTTCCTAGATAAATTACAATAATTTTAACTGCCTGTTCTGTGCAGTAGCGAGGATTTTAATGATGACATGTCTGTACAGTTCTTGTCTAGTTAATGAAATATGTAGCATACTTAGATTTAAATCAAATCTCAGGTTTGGTTTCTTCTGTTCTTGGTTGTGTATGCTGGACTTTGTCATTTTTTGTGTAGGTTTTTCAAACATAATGCTGTTTCTGCATTTTAGTAACTAGATTTGTCTTTGTGATACTTACCACAATGTCCCTTGCTATGAAATATATGCTATACTGTTCATTTCCTATCCCTGACTGCATCAACAAGCAGGTTTTTAAGCGATATTTTGTATATATTTGGCAAAATATATACATTCAGCAAAACTCTCATGTACAGCTTGAGAATGTGTACTCAAGCAAATTCAGGTTCATCGCTTTTTTGCATTTAGTGTTACTTTTTGTATACTTGGCCTTGACTCAACAAAGCACTCAGGAATTTACTTAAATGTAAACTCACGAGTACTTAAGTGTAAAGTCAGGTGCATTTCTAACTGCTTTGCCCTGCTAAGCCCGTAACGCTTACAGTGTCTTCACATCCTTTGGGTAAAATCAATCCTAACCACATTGTCTACTGGATCTCCATATCACACCATAGCACATCACACATGATACACATATAGCTGCATCTCCATGAAAAGCAAAAAAAAAACCCAAACCCCTGAACTTGGTCAGATGGAACGATATTCTCCAACAGAAGGAATTTCATTACAAACTGGTTCTTGCTGGGCACCCAGAATCTGTACATTATACCTTTCTGACCTAGCACAGCTCATAGCAACCTGTGCTCTGCAGCATTTCTCCTGGTGCTTCAAGGCAAGGCTTCCCAAACAGCATCCCATCCTCAGAGACATCTGCTCAGCATTTGAGAAGAGTCAGGATCTGCCATCCCTCCTCCATACCATTGTTGTCATTGCTATGTTTGTCCCTTGAATAACAGCACATGGGACATATGATAGTCCATTACCGTTAATGATATTATTATAGAATCACACTACTGAAAAATACTGCCTCAAGCAAAATATTATAGATAATTTAGTTCTGTCTTTGAGGAAGGCGCATGCTGGGATTAATGAAAGTTTGACTTAGTGAATGTGAAAGGACCCCATTGTTTGGACTGCTTGAAATGGTATTTAGTATACTCATTTAGATAATTTTCTTAATGAAAACAGGAGTGGTTTTCTTATTCGTTTTGTCCCCCAGATGAACTCCTTTCATTGAGGACACAGCCCCAACAGGGGTTATTGTCAGGCAGCCCAGGGAAACCGATGCTGATGCCAGAAGGGCAGTCAGAGCACAGCTGCAAACCACCAGCATTGCCCTTGCTGTCCTCTACCCTGGTCCCTGAGAAGGGATGGGCAAAAAAGGCTGGAAGGTTTGACCATGGCCACCCCTGCAGCAAAACACTGCACAAGCAACTGTGTAGTTAATGGCCCGATGGCATCCCCTGCCATCTTCAGAAAGGGGAAAGGTGCACAGTCAAGATCTTGGAATTTCTAGGGTGCTCCTCAGAGGGCCAAGAGTTGATCTGAGTGGAAATGCTGAGAGATTTACAACTGTGGGAGCTATCAAACTATAATGTCCAGCTCCAGGGGACCTTTTAATTTTGCTGGCCCACATTAGAAGAAAGCAAACTTAGAAAAAAATGTGTAGAACAAGTGAGTTATAGTGCTTTCTGTGCCATCCACTGGCATGTTGTCTTGAAGGCTGCCAGTCTCAGGGTCAAGAGTCAGGTTCTGCCACAAGGCAGGTGTAAGAGACTCAGGGCAATGACTTTTCTCTAATTAGCGCCATGTAGCACAGACAGACATTTAACGAACAGTAACGCCACTTCCAACAAGCCATGTGGCATTTCTTTCAGCATTAACTATCTGTTTCAACTGAATTACAGACAAATGAATGTACGCAGACAGCACCTGTGTCCAGTAAGCAGCCTTGCTGCTGTCTAGCTGGGTTGCTCTTCAGTTCATCAGGAAAAAAACCTGCAGACACCTATTAGACATGCTTATAATTTAACAACTGAATATTAAAAATCTAGGCACTGCTATACGAAATACACTGAGCCTTCAGGTCCAACCAGGCTCTGTGTTTAGAGGAGGGAGACATTTCTCATACAGAGAAGATCTTATTAATCCATCTCAATTTATTTTCCATGATGAAGTCTATCAAGACATAGGATTAGCTTTGTTTTACTGCCATGTGATTTGGCTGTTAGCAGTAATATACATGCAGACATGTGGTTGGTCAAATGGTGTTGCGAGTTCCAAATGCCTTTAGAAATATGCAACACACGATGCCACTAAAAGGGGTGCGAGAGGGAAAGGCATGCCAGGGCAACCTTACCGCCTCTGAGCTCCTGTGAAGGGAACGGCAAAGTTAATTTCACCCGACTTTTTCGTATCTCACTTGTCTTTTTCCTTAGCGTAGACGTCTGTTATTCAAAGTAGCTTTGAGGGCTTCTGGAAAAGAGTAAGGTGGGCACTTGGTAACTTTTAACTCTTACAACTGTTGCGATTCGCTGAAACTGTTAAGGGGAAAAAAAAAAGGAAAACGTCTCACTAAGGCAAATAAAAATAAAATTGTATTCTTTTAAAAGTTTTCTGTTGAATAGACATTACAGTTGGAGATCTTGGGGTTTGTCGACTAGCTTGACCAAAGCGTTGCCACGGGCTGTTTTCTCCGGCAAGGTTGCTCCCAGCACCTCGCCCACCTTGCAGCACTGGGTGACTGATCTGGTTCTCGCCGGTGACGAGTGATGGCGGATGGGCGCTACAGGCAGGGCTTCCAGATGGGCCTTGCCTTGTCGCTCCCCTCGCCAGGCCAGCGCTGCCTGTTTGCGTGTCACGTACAAGGTGCCTGTGCAGAATTCAGCGCGGCGGGGGGGTGGGGGGGTGGAATTTGGAATGAAGGAGAACGCTTCCATTTTGCGGGCTTTGGTGGTTTGTTTGGTGATCTCAGGCTCATTATTGGACCCTCAACTTTTACAACGTTAGATTAAGCTACCCAGGTGTTCCGCGTTGATGTCACCCCCCCTTTCCCGCAGCCACCCCACTGAACTGGCGAGAGACAAAAGCGCCCTCCCAACCCCCTCCGCCAGCTCGGGGCGTGGGGGATCCGCGCTCCCTCCCCTCTCCCCCCTCCCCACCGCGGCGGGCGGGCGGGCGGGCGGGGCGGTGCCCGCTCCGCTCCGCTCCGCTCCGCCCGGCAACGCAGCGCGGGTGGCGGCGGCCGCTTCTCTCCTGTCTCCTCCTCTCTCCTCTCCTCCTCTCTCCTCTCCTCCTCTCTCCTCTCCTCTCCTCTCCTCCTCTCTCCTCTCCTGTCCTCTCCTCTCCTCCTCTCCTCTCCTCTCCCGTCCCCGCCGCACGGCGCCGGGCGCGGCCATTGGCTTGGCGGCGGCACGTGGCGGCGGTCGCCCGCTCCTCGCCTCGCCTCGCCTCCCCGCCGCCGCCGCCGCCGCCGCCCGTGTGCCGGGCACTGATAGGCCGGGCTGATGCGCAGGCAATTTATCATCCTCGTCTCCCGCGGAGGCAGGGAGTGCGCCTGTCACCAGTATTGATTTCAGAGGATGGACTAAATTTCCTAGGATTTCCATTAAGAATTAAGGGGGGGGAAAAAAAAAAAGCTATAAGCACGCAGGGTAGCCAGGCAGACATGGATATGAGATGGCACTGTGAAAACTCTCAGGTAGCTTCTTCTCTCACAGCCGATGCAGAGCACAGGCGAAGCACTGCAGCATGCAGGGTTTAAGATACCATTAGTCTGACAGCAAGGAGGAGAAAAAAAAAAAAAGGCATTTGCACCGATTACTGAAAATGACTTTTTTTTTTTTAAATTAGAATATGTCTCCTTGGAGATTGCATGTCATTAATATTAAGATCAAATTTCTGCACGATATCTGTTTTAAATACAGAAAAGCTTTTAAATTGTTGTGGTTTTTTTTTTCTGCTCCAAGAAAATAACGCTTTGGTACCCAGAGCATGGATGCTTCTGTTTTTTCTCTTCTGCTTTTTTAAACAATAGAGATGGTTTCTAGCATGTTTGCTACAAACGAGTATAAAGGAAAGGAAAATTGAGAAGAATCAAATAAAAGCATGAATAAAACCTGCTTCATATAGTTGCCAGGCTGCTTTCTTTTTAATAATCTAGCAATTATTTTGGCTTAAATGATGCTTAAACCCTGACCATGCATGCTTTTCAATTTGGCTCAGAATATGCGTGTATGTGCGTGTGTACGTATGTGTGTATCTGTTTTGATTTGATTTTTTTTCAGTGAGCATTTGCACAACTGGGATTCCTGTGAGTTATATGCATGTTTTGATAAGAAAAATTGCATACAAATGAATGACTATACCTGATTGACTAATATTTCGTGATATATAATGCAAAGTAGCTTCATTTTTAAATGAGTTCATTCTAATCTTTTGGGGGAGGGTAAATCGCTGCATGTTTATGACAATGAAAGTGTTTGTGTATTTTTAAAATATTGATTGTTTATTTGCTTGTTTCTAACACTGAAGAGCAAGGTTTTTTCATTTATTTATTTATTTGATTGTTTTTAAATAACAAACCTCCAAGGCATCTAATTTAAAAGAGCATCGGTTACAAAGCTTTCCATATTACCTGAAAACAAGCAGAAAGGTATGTGTTTGTGTGAGAGTGCTCAGCTCCTTTGGGGAGGTGCGTGATCTTTTCTCGCTCCTTATTCTCCCCAAGAAGAGTTAAAATGCCGTGGCACTATCACGCCTACGTGCACCATGGGAATTCTGCTGGCAAAGCCAGGGCTGGCACCAGGTGGGACGGTTGTATCGCGATAGCGAGCAAAGACAAAGGTGAGGACGAGGGTTGCCAAAAGAGGTAAAGGGGATTTTAAAGAGAGGAAGCAGCAGCTTCTCTCTGTACATAAATGTGTAATTTTCCCTTTATTAGATAGAAAATAAAGGGGAAGAGCTTTTCTGATACTTTGTTTTCTTTCAAATGAATCAGAGGATAATAAAGTGAGGGAAATGGTTGTTCAGATTTATCCTGGTTTACAGGTTGTAACCAGAGTGTTCAGAGGACTTACGGTTTTGGGGGGCTTTTTTCATGATTGTGAAAAGGTTACCGGCTGAACTGGATCTGAGCTACCTTAATTTTTTTTTACTGCAGTTGTGGGGTTGAGGATCAAAGCTTTGTACCTTTGGTGCACTGGGTATATTGTGTAATCACGTTTGCATTTGTTAGCTGGGCTTCCTCCAAGTTCTGCCATTAAGCCTTTTTTTTTTCTTCATGTATGCATTTAAATCTCTTAATATGCAATTGTATAAAGCAGTTCTTCTCTTACTGCTCTGGGCTAATTCATACCTTGTTTTGCTCTTCCTATAGCATCTTACCCCTCCAAAAAATATTTCGGGTGGTTGTAAGAGTTTTCCTATGCCAAATGGTTTTGGCCTGTTGGTATCTTAGGCCACTATTCAAGTTCAGGCTGAAAACTTGGTGAATTGAGTTTGTCATTCCCAGCTCTGTTCCTAATACTCTTTCACATCGCCTAGGCATCATATATAATTTGACACAGCTGACAGCATCTACTTAGAAGAAGCTTAGGGCTGAGCCAGAGTGGAAATTGAATTGCCTCTTGACTCACTAATATTAATGATCCTTCCAGGTCAGCACAGGAATAATTGCCAGGGCAGCCTGAGGAATTGTCCATTAAACCTGCCTAGATGGTAGCTCACCTGTGGAGAGATGCATCCAGATAACATCTACAAAATGAATGCTATTTGCTTAATATAAGGTCTGCTAGAGTTATGAATATCTCAAAAGCCAACATGTGGTCTCAAGTTTAATATTAAGTGATTTTTCTGGTATTTTAAGATTGATTATAATTAAGGCTAGGCAGATTTGCCTTAGATCTGTCTGAAAAAAGAAGTACACACATAAATCTGGTTGGGGGTAATATCTTGAAGGGCAAGCTTGTATGTCTGTAAAGGTATAGTTTGATCTAAAACCTTGTGGTATAAAGCAAGAGAAGAAAAGTTCATGTTGTCCATGTTCTTTAGTCCTTGAGGTATCTGCGCATTTAAAATAACCCATTAATCAGTCAAAGTTTGTATACACCAGGGCAACCTGATGAGGTGGGCAGCTGGACCTTTAAATCCAAAATCAATATTCAACAGGAATTCAGAGGAGACAAACAGCCTAAGGACAATGTTTAAAAACTCAGCTGCACTTTATGTCTTGGAGTAACGCTGATTTAGCAAGAAATCCCAGTCACAGTGCAAGAGGATTTATTTTTTGACCTTGTGCATTTGAGATGACATAAAAAGTTAAGAGTTGTCAGCACAGCTTTACTGTGAAGAGGAAATGCAGAGGAGGTTCAGCCTTCTCCTGTTGCCCTTATGAAAGGTACCTGCATGGAATACCAAAGAACACAGGTGCACAGAAAAGACTAAAATACTGATGCTTCAAAATAAACATCATGTTCTTCTGAACTTGCTTCTGTGCCAGGTAAATGATTTAACAAAAATACAGTTATGGGGATAGTTTGGTGACGCAGGCGAGGGAAACTAACCTGCTGCAATCCAAATGGGAGATATCCTTCAGGAGATCTTGGACCACTCCCTGTTCGTCTGTCCTATGTCTCTTCACAGCTACTGAAAATCATGGTGGTTTTTTTCAACGGCCATGTAAACTATAGCAGCTCTGTATCGTAAAAAGATTTCTCGCTCTGCTGACACCCTTCTGCCTTGGGTCACCCATTGCCACTGCTTAGAGCCATTGTTTCCTCTCCTTAGAGCTCTTGATGTCTTCACACTTGATGTTAGAGATGGTGTTACAGCTTGGTTGGGTTGTGTGTATCTAAAGAAATCATCAAGATAAACAGTTGAAGAAAACATCAAATTAAGTCTTAGCCAAGGACAAGCTTGACAGTTGGAACTTGTCGATAAACAGTGAATGGTTTTCATAACTTTTTGGTTGACATTTTCAATAGCTTGAAATATTTTATCATTATTTTTAGTTGTGTATATTAATACAAGTTTAGTCATTCTATTTGTTTCAGTGTTACTAATTCTTACGGATTAGCTAAGTTTTTTTCAGCGACTAACTGATCAGCTTTTCTGACACAAAAAATAATTTTACACTTGTTTTGCACGTTCAGCCAGTAGTAACTTTAGATTTCTAGCTTTCTAGTTCTGTCTTTGTTTTTACATTTCTGCCATAGTTTTTAATCCACAGGGTATTTTGTCCTGCTCTTGCAAGCTGCTCTAAGCAGCAGACCCAGGAAGAGTCTGACAAAAGCATGAGAGGTTGCTCTCGTGGGGTAGCTTGAATGATTACCGTATTTTGCTATGCTTTTCTGCATTGCCTCTCTCTTTTTATCTTTGTCTGCATCTGAATTGTACCTTATTTTTCCCTGTGGGATGCATAATTAGATTTAGCTATATAGTCATACGCCGTTAAGTAGGGCTAATCCTTTTTTTCAGATCATATCTTGCAATCCCTTTTGGGTGAAACTTCAGCTAGTACCTCCAATCTAAGTACCATATCGAGATGAGACAGAGTAGGGGTCAAGGGCAAAACTTATAGTCAACGGCTTTTTGAAGGGGTGTGGAGTGACTGTACATCAACAGGCAGCCAGCAAAACCCTTACAGTTACTCATCCGTAGTTCCTCCAAAGAAATACCTGTTGAGATTGTTTCTGTGCAGCTCCTGTGCTGTGGCTGGTTGGTTTTCGATGGGACACTGCAAAGGATGTCAAATCATTGTTCTCTGCTCATACATCCAGCTTGGTACTAGCAAGAAATACTGCTTTTTTTTTTTTTCCTACTAATGCATTCGACTGCATAAGGGAAAAAATGAATGCAACCTTTAAAAAAAAAAGTGGAAAGGCCAGTGATTAGGAGGTACGTTTTCTATGTGCAGGAAATCTGGGCATTGTGGACACACAGGTTAGTCTTGTGCATCAGTGTGAGTGGGTTTCCACAAAAGGTGGATTTAGGGTGAAATTCTGCCAGCGTTAAGGTCAATGAAGTTTTGTCATTGACTTTAATGTCATTGACATGTTATTCCTGGCAGAAGTCTGAATAGCACAGAGTATGAAGTCTGAGTAGGTAAGGACATAAGAATTGATTTCTAAACCTAGCTATCTCTTGGTTGATTGTTGCTAAAAGTATATCAGAAGTGAAGTGGAAAATGGACAAGATGGTATTTTCACCAGAAAGATTCATTTTAAATTCCGTCTCATGAACTTGTCAGTGAAGGGCTGGGAAGCTTTCAGGTGGTAAGGCATTTCTCACAGTGATAGTCTGTAACATCCAGGACCTTGGAACACCTTCTGGTTTGAGTCTGGCCGTATGTTTTTGGCACAAAGCCAGAAATGAATATAGTAAGTTGTCGGCTTCAGCAGAGGGTAAATTGCATTTCTTGGTCACAATAATGTTAGTGCCTTCTTCGCTGTTTTCTCTAAATTGGCTGTGGTATGGCTGCAAACCAATAAAAACTAAACTACATGAAGTAAACACTTAAAGTATTTTCTTTAAATTTCCACAAGTTTTGTATTTGTTTTTTTCTTTCTTGTAGTTCTTCTGATTTCTTTTATTCCCTTTCCTATCTATTTTCAAAACTGCCTTGCTAGTTCACTCTCATCGTGAAGGCTACACCATCATGTATGCTGTTGTTACAATTATTCCGTACTGGAGGCTGGGGGAGGTGCTTTGCGTTTCTGTGGTGTTGTTTAGTGCTGCTTCCCCTTAGTCATTCAGGGTTTGCTGGATTTTCAAAATTTGTCTGTGAGGTTATTTGAACTGTTAACCAAACCCAATAAGTTAGCAAAGTTGGTGAGTATGTTCAGTGTCAGGAAAAGGGTGGTTAACATCCAGGGCTGTGTGTCTGCACTATGACTGCTACCAATTTTTACAGCTCCCTGAAAGCAGAGTAGACACCTGGGGCACAGCTGCATCGAAGAAGTGGAGAATGGCTTTTGCTTTTCACCTGTTTTACCTTGCGTGACCAAAGGGCTTTTAAGAAATGTGTTGCCCAGAAAGCACATAGAAAATGAGCAAATGTATATTATTTGTGTAGAGTGTATTGTACAGTAGAAGCAAAAATGAAGTTCATATGGCCCTTAGGAGTAAAGCATATTTTTGAGTTCCTCATTCACGTTACAATTGCTTAGTAACAGGGATATGACAGCAAATGAAAAGTCACAATTTTACTTTACATATAACACAGGTATATTAAATAACTGGTATTAAATGTCAGTAATGCACCAAAGATGGGGAAGCTGAAGAATGAGTAAAATGGAATTTGACAAAGAAAAAACGTCTGTCGTGTTTCAGAGCAGCGAGGTGGCAGCAAGGAGGGGGTGAGAGACCGCTCAGCCAAAATCACAGCGGGCCAGTAAAAAAATCCCCTCTGGTAAGCTCCACTCCCAAATGCAAATATGTTCTGCAAGGTTGATGTCAACGTCAACTGCCGTAACCTGGGCAAGCTCATTTCCCCTGGCCCATGCCAGCTTCACAGCAGTTTGCAAAGCCAAGCTAAAAATGTAGCTTGTGATTTCATAGAGGATGTCCATCTGCACTGAACAGCCTGAGCAGCCCCGGGCCCTCGCCGACAACTGCGGAACTGCCGCATCCCACGTGAGCATCGGTGACCAATTTCAGCACGCGTTGCATCAGTGCCAGAAATAACTCTCCTCTCATGCTAGGCATAAAGGGCAGAACGCTAGGGCACTGCACCCTTATTCATCTTTAGGCTTAGCCCTGAGAAACGTAGTTTTCATCCTGTAAGTGAGTTTAAACTCAGCCTGGACCAGCGGGAAATCTCTGCAGGAATCCCCTGGCGCGTTCGGTGTGTGTTGGATTATGGTCGCCTCATTCAGTTTTGGTTAGGAAGAGACTTTACAGGAGAGTCTTTCTGTTACTCCTCTTTCTATTTATTGAAGTTATTCTAGCTAACTTAACAGACAGTAGGATGTTTCTGCTAACTCTTGCAGGGGTCAGGGCGCATGAAATGGCTAAGAGAGAATCAGTGTAATTTGTTTCTTTCTGCCTGTATCTTAAGTGCTAAATTGCCAGTTGCACCATTTTTACCTAGAGGCATAACAAAGTAAGACCCCGTGTTTTTCTGTAAGCTACATTGACAATTGTCATCTTTACCAGCCCTAACTCTTCCATTTGCAGCTTTACGTGTGCAGAAAATATATATCGTTACATAATTCCCCTTTCTACTGGGGATATCTAGGGAATAGCATGGTAAAGTGGTAGTGGAGACATCTGAAAAGGCTGCAAAGGCGACCTTTGCAAAATGCTCCTTCAGGGTTACTGGTGATGATGTGTGAGGCAGAAAGGATACAGATTGACATTCAAATCTCACTGTTCTTGTGCAGCAGACAGTTACAAAGGGAATAATAGCAACTTTTAAGCCCATAGGAATGTATCTGTCACTTTGTCTAATCTTTGTTTTCTGGCAGTCTAAAATAGGTGACTGAGATGGTCAACCCAGTCCTGAAAAAGTCTGAGACAATCTTCTTGCGTCCAGACTGTCTGTAATATCTGTTCCCGGTTGCTATACAGGTGATTTATCTGAACCAGGAAAGAGCAGCAGCTTTTATGACAGTGGGAGCATTCTTCCAGTGTGCAGCCACTGCAGGATGAGGAGCTCTGGCAGCTGATCCATGACCCTTGCTCCTGCCTTGCATTGTGCCGAGATTGACTTGACTGCTCTAGTAGACTTTGTGTTATTCTTTTTATAGCCCAGTATCCAGACGGCTTCACGGATTAAAGTCAGCTTTTCAACTTCAGGTATTGTTGTATGTGGAAATAAAGCAACTGGAAGTAACCTGGGTAAATGATCAAAAAATACAGTGGGAAGTGACTAATTCCCATTGAGAGCCTACCTCAACTGTAATTCATTTCAGTTCCAAGAGAAGATTCTCATTTATTTGTGATTAATTAGAGAGAACCATCTGAGATTACTAAATAATAAGATGACCCTGGAAAATAACATTATTCCCCTTGAATGAACTATAAGCAGCTTCGGTTGTTTATCAGACTATTAGTGCATGACATGTGCCTGTACTACTGATGAGCTATAGACAGCAAAATGGAAAGATGTTGCCTTAGCCATGTTGATAACTAGAGTAAGAGCAGATGAAGCTGTGAAAAATGTTGGTTAAACAGTGTTCTCTCACAATGTGGAAACTGGTGTTACTCAGAGCCTGACTAGAGTCTGCATCTGTCTCAGCCAAGGGCTTGGCATTGTGGGCCCTGTTCTTTCTGGCCCCACTTCCTTGCCCAATCAGTGTGCAAGTGCAGGATTACCTGTATTTCTAGCTTGAATGTAGAAACTCCTGTTCTGTCATCTGTTTCTGGGAACTTCATGTTCCTCATTCGTTTATGAATATGCCAGGTAATTTCTAGGTTTTAACTGAATTTGACGATCCAAGCAAGAATTGAGCAAAACAGTTATTAATCACATTATTCTGGCATTTTGGAGAAAGTTGTGTCACTGTTTAACTAACCCACATTCAATTCATGGTGAGCCTTGCAAACTGCCTTTTATTTCACATGGTCTTATACTAAAACATTAGTGCTGTTATTTTTAGATATTAAAAATAATTTTATTTTCCCATGAATATTCTCTATTGGGCTTTTCCTTCAGTACCTGTGTCCCAGAACAGGACCTCTATCTAATAGGGGGCATTGGGAGTGACAAATAAATCGTGCCTTGAGTTGAAATTATCCTGAATGTTAAAGTTGACAGTCTAATAATTAAATATGTTAGAAAAAGTGTAATCATGCTTGCATTTTCCAGGTGCCGTTTGAGTTATTCTCGATTCAGTGTTTTGCATGTATGTGTATGACCTGAAATAAGTCAACGATTCAGTAAGCTACTTCTTTGGGGTCGGGTAGACTTTCTTCTCCAGTGAAAGTTTGTTAATTTGGAGGTGGCATTTCTTCCTCCTGTGAATGGTTTTGCATGCATGTATGCTCAGTTGTATTTGTGCTGATAACTGGGAGGGGGAAGGATATTCTTGGAAGAAAGGAAAGGCAGGAATATCCTGTGACCTTTGCAAAATAATTGGGAGTGGGAGTTAAGGAAACTACTACATGTTCTATACATGCTGAGCTTTGTCTCTGAGTGCCCTCATAGGGTGGTCCTGCAAGTTAGACACTGCTACCAAATATGGTCCTCAGACCTGTGGCGATTAGTGAGGTCAGCAGTCAAAAAAAGTTTTGGTTTTTTTTTTCTCCTTTGTAAATTCATGTAGACCTAATGGAAATATTAGTAACTGTGTTTAAGTTGCTGGATCTGATTTCCTTGTGATCTGTTGAAGTATTTCAGCTGGCTCTGAAATACTGGAAAGGATGCTCCGGTCAGCAGGCGCTCTCAGTCTCCAAAAAAAGAAGAGGAGTTTCAGTGGGGAACACTACCATCGCACATGCACAGGGGTGGCATCTGCAATCAAACCACCGATGCTCCTCCTTGTGCTGGTGGCCTGATTTTGGGCTGTAAGCGTGGTGTGTGTGCCCAGTCCACGATCTCTCCGGCTGAGGGAGCCAGCCAGGTCTGGATGCTGAACTGAGCAAAACACTGGCTTCATTCCAAGGATCTCTAATTTTATTAGATTGTCTGTGTGAAGCAGGTGGCTGACTGACTACCAGTTACATTTTAGGAGTTGAGTTTGTAGTCTTTATCAGGGAAGTTTTGTTTATCTCACATTGCAGAGGTCAACTCAGGGGAAACAGTGCTCTCCTTACCATCCATTTCATGCCAATTAAAATCTCAAAATAAGAATCTTGTAACTGTCTCTGCTGCTCTTGGTAGTGCAGTCTCTTCTTCTTTTTATTTTTTAACCTCATTTACAATGGAGGACTGAGTGTTATACTCAGATTTCAGAACCAGCACCCCCCTGAAATGTCTGGGAGCAATACTTGCTTCTTATGTCTGTTGTTTCTTTCTGGCTGAAAATTCAGCTGAGCATCATTGCATCTGTCCCTGCTCCATACCTTCTCCTCTGGAACTGCACATTGGGCCAGTAGCTCACACACAGCAGTCCCACTTAGAGCCATATCAGTATAAAGGGGAAGGGATCTCACTCAGTGCAAGAGCCTGCCTTCAGTATATTTTTAAAACAAAGCGGCTAATGTGCTATAAGCTTCCGTCTGCCACCAGGATCTTGCAAGCCTGCCGGCTTTGATTCCTGCCTTTGCATGCCGTGCCCGTGAAGAAGGCACCCTTCCCAAGGTCACACACCAGTGTGCTTTTATGCTCAGAAAACTGATGAATGGTTATTCAGAACAACAAAGTGAAAAGTCTCTGAAAGGATTCGTCCCTCCGCAGGTACTTTGAATCTTGCATGCAGCCATGGGCTACAGCTGCCAAAGTCACAAGGAGTTATAAATTAGCCTTGTGGGGACAGCTAATTGGCAGCTTCTCCTTCAAAATGAGACCCTTTTGTGCAGTGAGTATGTGTGTGCATATTTTCATACGCAGGCAGAGTTGTAAAACTATTTGATATGTAATCTCCCATTTTTCCTGCAGTGATTCAGCTGTGGAGGACAGCTTATGTATTTGAGAACGATCATAGATAGCTCTCAGCCCTGATACAAAGGGAAAAGAATGTATTGGAATAATCTGATTTCAGGCAGAGAATCTTCTTTGGACCGACATGCTACCCCAAACTTCTCAGTTGATACCGTCCTCAAGAGCACTCCATAAAACAGCGTAGTAAACACTGAGTAAAGTCCTGGAGGTGATGGAAGAAAGGATTAAATAAATTGTAGAAAGTTATAATATTTCTTGTGTGAGCCAGTGACTGGGAAACCAGTCTTCGAAACTCCTGTAGCCCCTCTAAAAAAACCAACCTACGAAGACTAGGGCATCTTAACCTTCCAGAAAGAGAAAACAAAACTCTTCAGAGACTTTACAGTTTATGCTTGTGGTATTCTGAGACACGAGGAGGATACCCGAATACCACTGCCACAGAGCAAGGGTAACACACAGGTGCACAGAGAGAGGATTTGGGCTGCAGCAGGCAACAGGGAAGTTTTATTTTCTCCTTGTTCTACATTTATGAAAACTTCAATTTCAGCAAGACCTGAATAGAGGGTACATACAGGCAGGCTTTGACCGCGTGGATTACAGCACACATTCCTTGACAATTACTGTCCATCTCCGTATCACAGTGAGATTTACCAAAATGCAGGATTAAACAGATAAGCAGTTGGTGGCAACCTGGAAGGTACAGGAGTTGTGTGTTTCTCCCCAGGAAGGGCTGTAGTGATGCTGGAGAAGATTGTTAAATCCTGTTTGTGTTTTCCCAAAGCCATAACAAGAAGGAACATAAGCAGGTGTGAATTGGGCTGGTTTGGGGAGGAGTGACAGCAGCCTGGAGAAGCTGGTAAGTAGCTGAATGTGCAGCTGGTGGTTGCCAAAGTCCACCAGAGAAGACAGAGGCAGGACAGGGTGGGATCGTTTCAGCTGATGTTCACAATACATCTGGCATTTATCTGTCAGGTGCTGTTGTGCTGCTGGAAGCAATCAGTTAGCAAAGTTGCCTGATGGGGTATTTCACAAAAGGAAAGTTTCCTGCCTATGAATAAATGGGCAGCAGAAGAGGCCAGCTTGCTACCACAGCTAGGTGTCGAAAACGTGAGGAATATTAAGCTCAAAATAAAGCAACTGAGATCCAGAGTTTCCAATATCAAGAGATCCATTCAACCAGAGAATTGAAAAGATGATGCTCATTAAAAGTGGTTTCTTATATCTGTACATGTATTTCAGCCAACCTTTAGAAGATGCATTAGAAACTGTTTTCAGTGTGTGGCTTCTGAGATGCATCAATAAACATAAGGCTTTGGGGGAGACAAGAGTTTGGGGATTTTAAAATGAAGTCAGGTTTTAGCTGGGTTTTTGCCAGGTTTAATAAAATAGGTATCCCCTGCACTTTGCTCACCCAATGTGGCCATTAGAAGCTGTTTATATTAAATGTGAAAAATATGTGGTAGAACCTGAAATGTGCAACTAAACTGTTGGAGCCCTTAATTTCATAAAGCCCATTTTCCATGTCAAAAGTAACATTGCAAAGGAAATGATGCAAGGTAGACTGGGATATGTATAGCTTAGCAAGGTCTTAAAACCTTTTCGATACAAGACTTCTTTGTGAAAAGAAGGGCTGAAAAGCTTATCACTGTGGGGACTGGGTTTTCTGGATGTGAAGGAGGATAGCGAGTTGGAATTTTTGCAAAAGGTCTGTGATATTCTGTGATTAAAGAGCACTAAAATGTTACCTGAAAAGAAAAGGAGGACGCTGGAAGAGAGTGAGGTCTGGGCCAGTTTTGCTGCAGACCATCACCTGCAAACAGATTTATGGTTGGGAGAGCCTATGGAAACTATATATCTGTGAGAGTACCTGGGGGAGGTCACATTTTGAGGTGTGTGTTGATAAGATGGTCAGGCACAACACCACAAAAAAAGCAGCTGCCAGGAAGAGGAGCGGGTGTTTGCACATGTTCTGGCATCTCATGCTCAAACAGCAGCAGGACTGGGAGTTCAACTGGGAAGGAGTTAGTGGTGCAGGCTGGAGAGCTCTCCAGCATGAATGTGGCCCTACGTACCAAAACCCTGTGATGAGAAGAAAATCCTTTTGTCCCCCTTTCCACCACCACCCCCCCCCCCCACCACCCCCCCTTAGGGAAGTTACAGGTGCTGATTTGCTTGCCTAGATCAGTGCTGGTATTTTTTATTGCCTGTTTGCTTTTGGGGAGAGGAAGAGTCTTATCAGCTACAAATACTGGACATCAAACCAATTTAGCCTTGCTATTTCTAAACCAGAAAGAAATGGCTTTGTTGAATCTCCCAATATATAGAAAGAGTCTCCACCCATCACTGGCATGGGAAAAACGTCATAGCCTTTTCCGGCTAGCAGAATTTCAATTAAGTTAAGAGAGACCTCTGACTGAAGGCAGGGAAGTCTATCTCAAGACAGAAATTTTAAACAAAACTCATAGTGGTTCATTCACTCAGGAACTTATTCATAGTTACCTAAGCTGAGAACATAAGACTGAAAAAGAATTTCTGGGTCTTAAAGCCCAGTCTGTTTCCAAAATTCTCCTCTAGTGTTAAAGTTTTGGATGAACCTTTCTAATAGTAGATATGTATTAGAAGTCTTTAGGCAGGAAAAAATGCCCAGCACTACTTATTTGGCCCTTTAAATTAGTTGTTTAGGAATGCGGAACAATGAACATATTTTTCTGTTTTATTTTTCTATCATTTCACTAGGCATTGTTGTAATATAGCAAGACCCAAACAAATTACAAGTACAAAACATAAGCATAAACATAGTTATATACCGTAATAAGGACCTCCATTACTAGTTACTGATAGAGCCTAAGCTAGATTCTTGTTATTGGACATTTTTCAGATGCTTCTTTCCTGACACCAGCAATTTTCAAGTCGCTGATGCCTTCTTCAGTGTTGGTGTTTTTTAATAGTCAACGCCATTTTCTGTTTATTATAATAAGAATAGTAAAACATTTTGGGGGGTAACAAAGGATACATGATATGTTCCAGTTCTGCATATCTGTGTTTCAAAGTATTGACTAAGAATGCTCAACCCTGACAATGTCTCATGACCTCTGGGGTGGCCTTTCACAGTCATCCTAAGGAAGACATCCATTAGCTGAGAAGTATTTCTGTACATGAACTGTGTCATCATCTAGAATAACCATGTTTTCTACCAAAGTGGCCTGTTAGCAACAGTCCATTTATTTAAGATGTCTCAGTAATACTGGAACAACTGACCAAATAATCCTAATCCATGGGCTCCTCTCTTAATGATCTGAACTTCTGCAGAACCTGTTGAGGACATAGAGGCTGGTAGATCTGTTGGTCTTTACCCAAGCAAAATTCCCTCTGGCAGCAGTGGGAGTAATGCCTAGTAAGACCTAAAGACCCAGTTAGTGGAATTACACCAGAGGAATTCATCCTTGCTTCTGAAAACTTCTACTTAAATCCCATTGACATTATGGGAGGGGAGCAGAAGTGGGAGATTAATTTAAAGAGCAATTAAGGGAAGAGTTTGCTTGTAAAGCAATTCTGGCTTTTTGCTGTTTGATTTTGAAATTATTTTAATTGTCTTTCGTTTAAGAATGTTGAACCTTTAATGAAAACGAGAAATTAGATGCTGCTGTTAGAGGGGAAATTGCACTCATTACAAAGAGCAGGCTTGGATGCAGGAGTTGTTGCACAATGCTGAAGCCGCTTTTGTCGGGGTTGATGAAAGTGTTCTTGCCTTCGTGAACATCTGTGCATTTTACATGGTAATACAAAATATTTCTTCATCTCCTTTCTTTTTTAAATATCCTTGTGCTTTAATATCTGTCCTGTGATGAACAGCAAAAGTGGTGTAGGTCAAGCATAGGCATTCCTGTTTGTCATGGTGAACATCCATAATCTCTTCAGTGCCCAGTATAGCTTAGGTATGGCTATAGGTGTTGGCACTTCAGAAGCTTCACTAGATTTCTGTGGGAGAGGAAAAGAAGAAAAAAAATAACAACAAAAGGAAAGTTTCTGTTTTACATAAATATCTTTCTACTTTGGCCCTCTACAGTATAAATTATGGTATGAAATATTGATTTGTTGCAAGGCATGGTTCCGTAGCTTATTTGCTTAACTCCTGCAATATTTTAATGAAAATCCAATTTGATTTTGACAGGTTAGGGTTGTACTTTTAAAGGCAAAATGGCAGATTTGTAGGTAGTGATTCCTTGAAGAGTGATTATAGAGACAGTTGCTTGTATAATTACTGCATTATATGTATGTTGCCAGTGTCACATGACATTAAAATCAGTCATTAATCCATATTCTTATTATCCCCAGTAGCTAAAAACACAGGGAATGAGAAAACTAGACCAACCACCATGAGAAATAGAATTGGTCCTCGAAGGAGGTCCTGATTACTTAAGAAAATGAGATACCATGTCTGATAAGAAGGTTGCGTGCATGTATTTGTGAGATTCTGGCATTCCACTTTGCAGATAATTTTTGTATCTAGAATAATTGGGCTATTTGTTGCTTGTATGTTTCTATGTTTTAATGCTGAGCTGCTGCTGCTGTCACAAAACTACTGTTTTTCTCGTGGGTATACCCAATACTGGCCCCAGCTCTCAACTGTGCACTGAAGCATTGCAGCTCATGCTTCTCTAAGCTAAAGTGGCTCTCTCACCAGATCAGGCAGAGCAGGAGGGGCTAAAAATAAAGCATAATAAAGGCTCTTGGAGGTCATGGGTGATTGCCCTATGTAAAAAGAAGCAAGGAGACGTAAATTAGTTTTATTTTGCAAAACATAAGGCTGTGTAAGTGGGAGGGAGGTTGATCTAAATGCTTGGTCTTGGGAAAGAAAAGATGAGTTTATGGAATCTCTAGTGCTTTTAAATATGTATAGTCCTTTGCAAGTAAAAGTGGCAAGGTTAAAACCATTGCATGTGGTGCACGGCATCTCCAGAACTGGATCCTTCTTGACGTGGGAAAGGCAGTGCAGACTTTGAAGTTAGGACCCGATCTGAAGCTGAATACAACCATGTGGAAAGATTCACCAGTCTTAGAATTAATGCTTTAATGAAGTTTTGAGTCATACAGCAGTGACCTATGTGAAAGCAGCTGTGAAACAGTGACTGTATCTTGCTAAACATTATGACATGCATGGATTAAACACAGAATCTCCCACAAACACACACATGCTCACTCTGCCTATTTTCTAGTTCACTGTGTACAAGAGAAGGATTAAATATTTAGTCATTTTCCTCTTCTGCAGGTAAGATTACGCTTTCTTTTAAATTATTTTTTTTTAATTAGTGGTTCGGGTGCCTGAAACAGCACAGCGAGTTCAAAGGTTTATCTGCGAGGCTAAGCATTTGCTGTGCTGGGAAATGCCTGTTGCTTGGGCAAGTTATTGTTTGAACTGAGCAAATTTCAACCACTGTTAATTAGCTTTTGAACAATTTTTTTTTTGTTTCGCAATAATTTCTCTGGTGTTTGCTCAGTGCTTAACCAGGTAAAGTAAACATTAAATCTCAATTAAGATTGCTATACTCATCAAGCAGAAATTCTCAGTAGTATTCAGTTCCTCCAACCATTGCTTTTGGGAAAGCAACGCTGTTGTTTTGCACAAGATGGATGCATTATATGCCTACAGACAGTGGACAACAGGCTCTTATCTAGTCCCTTGAATATGGTGAAATATGCTGCAACAGATGTGCTTGTGAATAAAATATTCTAGCAAATTAATTGCAGGCGTGCTCGGGTTGGGTGTGTTGCGTAATGTTAAGGGGTGTCTTTAACATACGGAGCATGTTTTCTGGAAAGTACAGTACAGCCTGAGAAACCGTGTAGAGCCAGACTCAGCCTACTGCAGTCTTATAAGTAATAGATGGTACCTTGGTGTGTTTCATACGAAGCCCACTGAGAGTGGAAAACCTGAGTGCTGGGAGGGGATCCCTGTATCACAGAGGAATTAATTATCTGAAAAAAAAAATAAGGTTCAATAATGGAAAGGTAAGGTTTTTGTAACTTTAATAAGTAACAGGAGGATTAACTCCTCAGCATCCATAATAGAAGAACTGGGAATTGTGGTGATCCCTTTCTTGCAAGCAAAGGTTCCCAAATAGCAGGTGCTTGCGGCGGAGAGGGAGCACCGCTGACAGTGCCCTCTCCTCTTGTCGTGGTGTCCGAGTGTTGGCACTCGCTTGCCATCCGTGCTTGCGGAAGCCAGTGGGACCAAAACACGTGGAAGCAGCAGGTGATTTCTTGATGCTTCACTGGAATTTGTGGCAGGGGCCGGTCAGAAAGTAACTGTGGGGTGGGACAGTGGCTCTGCCTGTCTCCGTTGCTGGTGCAAAACCTGGTGCCACGTTTCCCTGGGGAAGTCGTGTGTCTCTGAGAGCGGTGAGAATGTGTTTGTCACTGTCTTAATTAGCCAGAAAAGAGGGCTGCCTTGCCATTTGCATTACGGAGTAGAGCCCCGGCTCATTTATATGCAGGCAGCCAAGCCCAGGAGGTTTCAGGGGACGAGAGTTTTCAGCATCACACGAGGTCGCACCGGGAATTGCCTGGCCCAAAACGGCATCTCTGCATTTCATGCCGAAGCTCGACCAGGAATATGTGATGTGTGTAACAAAAAGAGTAATTAAATTATGTTTTCAAATAAAAGAGAAATAGGCAGAAAGACACAGACTTGTTCACCTGGGTCCTCTGTATGTTTTTGGAGCACAGGTTTTGCTGGGGAACCTTGAAGAAGTAAAAAATACATAATTTTGTCTGTTCAGTGAGCTGAATTATTCATTTTAAATGAAAATATTTATAATCATATGTCAGAAAATAAGTGTGATTTCTAGGCAACTATGCCTAATAAGAACCCTGTGGTGTGAAATCTAGTCTATGGCTGCTAAATAGTTATCCATCTTAAAGCTGTGCTGGCCTATGTGTATTTTTAGGCATCCTATCAATAAATATTTTATAAAGTGCTGCAGATAGTTGAGGGAGGAAATGTTCTGTTGCAGAGGAATCCAATTTCAGATTCCCCATAAAATGATGTGGTTTATAGGGTTTGATATCAAATACAAAAACAAGGATGTTGTATAAAATGCATCAGATGTGATCACTGAAGAAACCCCGCTGTGTTGTGAATAATTTGTGATCCTTCAAAGAAAACTGGAAGGGCTCTAAGCAGACTGTGTAGTGATAAATATCAATCTACATGTGTTCCTATATTGATGAAAAAAGCTATTTCTTACTTTTATTAACAACAAGGTCAGATCGGTAGTAAAGGAAAAGAAGACAAACGATCTTTATTGATACTTACGCTACATGTTTAATGGAGAATAAATTTTGCAAGTGCTCACTATAATTGCATATGCCGTTTTGAGAAGTCTGCCATCTCCAAGTCAGCATTTGGGGATTATAATCACCTCTTCGAGGCTTCGCTCTGGTGTTTCCAGAACTCCTGATTTGCGGCATCGTGCAGTGGTGGCACTTGCTGTATGTACATTTTCTGTATACATGAGAACTGCCTAACGCTCAGTCTGCTCCTGTTAAATTGATGCAAGGGATAACAGCCTTACTGAAGTACAAATTTGACACATACAGCTGAGGTTTAGCTATTAGCATAACCTTATAACGGCAGATTTAACTTTCAGAGCAGAATCACTGAAAACACCCCGTCTGCTGGCATTCGCCGTGCCCCGTTAAGCTGAAGAAACACCCGGTCATGGTGGAGAAATGGCAGTAGGTGCAGTGGAGCGGTGGTGCCGTGCTTTCTGCTCAATAGCAGATGGGAGCCGCTGGCTGGGACCCTCGTCCTGCCTTTAGGAAGCAAAATACTAATTCCTCTCTGATTACCCAACTGGAAACTATCAGCCACCCCTCTCTTCATGGTGGGTTAGTGCCCATCTTTTCCTTGAGGTGCTGTCCGCATAAAGCCATCTTGATGTTGTTCAATCAAAACTGAGCTGTGGGTGCAGAGGGTCTTAGGGTGAAGAAATAGGCCGTTTGCTCTCCATCCTGCTGTTTCAATTGGAAGCCATTGCATAAAGCTGCCCGTGCAGAGCTATGCACACCAAGGTGATCGCTTCTCCTGAAGGAAATCCATAACCAAAAAAGCATTTAAGACTGCAGGGAAGGCTTTTGTTTCCTTTGTTTTTCCAGCACTAAAACCCGCATGAATTAGGCAAATAGCAGCCGATTAATGGAAAACGTGTCTTTCTCGTTGCCATCCTGGAAAACAAGGATTTTCTGAGTTCTGTGTTGTTTTAAAAAGCTGGGACTGGGGGAATTTGGATATTTTGTGTATTTACAAGTAAATGGTAGGATAGGAGGGGGCGTGACAGCAGGCTTTTTCTTGGGTCTACAGCATTACAGCTACCTGGTATTATGGCTCACAAAGAAAAAAGGAGGTGAGTTTCAATATTGCAGAAGAAGAAAGAATCACATCAGGAGGGTTCAAGTTCAGAGAAAAAAAAGAGGACTGCATCCCGGGGTATGGTGTAACCTGGAAGAGGGTATCTCAGCTCTGCAGGGCCCACACCTCCTTAGTCCACAGCTTTCTGGTGAGGATGTCAGACTCCCTTCTTCTTCTGTGTCAGAGTGTCCCCCGTATTACAGGGTGGGAGTTACAGATGAGTTTCCTAGACATCTTTTCCCCAGTCAGTAAAGCCCCTGGGACTGTGTAGATGTCCATATTTCTGTCACCTATCAAGAGAACTGTACTTTTAAATGTCAACCTCGTCCTCTCCTCATCTATTTTTAATGTGAAGAAATGAGTAGGGAAGCTAAAGAGCAGCTCTATACACAACTGCTAATTATTAATATCAGTTACCACTTGTTTTATTGTTTGGAGTTTAAAAAAAATAATAAAAAAGCCAAAGGTTGACAGGGCAGCCTGTATGTACTGAAAACAAAGCAAGTACTTCCAGACTGAGCATTAGCAGACAAGCGCGTTTTAGAAAAGAGCTTTGCTCTATTACCTGTAAAAATACTACAGGGACTGGCTAGCCTACTGCGCACATTGATGGGTGAGGTTAAGAAGTTTGACTTTCATGTGTTGAAAAGGGCTCGTGGATTTATTTCAAGACAAAAAACCAAAGAGAAATGATTGCTTTGCTCAGAGAGCACTCAGTTATATATAGTTTTTTCCTAGGATTTTCATCCCCCCAAATATCTGAGTGTAATTTGCATAAGTAGATATTTTATACCTACTTTAATTCAGACATTGCTGCAGAAGAAGGCTGGAAAGAACAAAGGAGGGAGGCTGTAACGTTTTCGTTATGCTGAGGCAAAATATTAAGACATGCTGAAATATGTGTGTATTAAGTCAATAGGCTGCAGATACTGGGAAGGAAATGTTAAGGAACTGCCTCACTGTGTATCTGACAGAGTTTAGTGAGAAGTTTTGTCATCTTGGTAAGCAAATGCAGAACATAGCCAGGTCCCCTGTGGCCTCGTTTTATGTAGGGCACTCACTCTGTACCATGATGGATCTTTCCTTACCAAAGACTTCGTTGTGAAATTAAGAATTATGCACTCCTAGGACCCATCCTGTTCTGGCTGCTGAAGCAGTTTTGAAAGTATAAGATCAATAAATAAAATTAATTGGGGATTAAAGAACAGTAGGTTGAAGAAAGTGCTTCTAGCTGGCTAAGTATATGATTTGAGCACTCCGGAGGGTCTGGAGTTTGTCTGTTGTCTGTGAGTTTTATGTTCATAGACTGCATTGCTAGAGTGAACTAGCTTCAAACCTAAACCCTCCCAAAGTCTGGGATACTTTGGCTCAGAGGTTTTGATTTGAGGCCTGAAGCTGTCCATTAATATCACAAGCATTGCACAATTGCATTTATTTTTAATGAATGTAGCCAGGAAAATTTAGTTTAGCTGAGCAGTGAAGTATTATTAAATGGACAAAATACATGCAAGGGTGATTCAGATATGCCTGCTTTATCTGCTGCTTGGGCTTTTGAGAATACTTGAACATTGCGCTTTCACACCCCTCGTTTGTGCTGAATGGTTATAAAATTTTATCTTGATCTAAGTTTTTCTTCCTCTGCTTCCAAATATTAATCTGATCTTAAATAACCGCTATTCAAAGCAGACCACATTTGAATAATGTATTATGCACAATAATTCAGAAAATGTAATTGATTGCTTTTAGAATATATTTATATACCCTTGACTTCATGGAAAAGAGCAGTTGAAATAGCTAACTGAATGCATAGATATAAAGGGTTTTTCTGAACATGATTAAATATTAGTAACAAAAACTCTTCTTCCATTCCTAGTTATTGGAAGTACATCACTATAAGTAATTTACAAATCTTATTAGGATACAATAAGCATCAGGCAGTTTATATTCTGGTTATGAACAGCATGCATGAGCTGAGCAGTGGGCTTGAGAGCTAAAATGCGACTGATGCACGTTCCCACAAATAATTGCTATAGCAACATTGTCATAATGTCTGAGATCTGCCTCCCTTGGGTTCACACCTGAAGTTTTCTTTATGGTGAAACAAAATGCCTTCTCAAGTTGAAAATACTGCATAATGGTGAGGGTATTGATGGCTTTTGCATTTTGTGTTTTTTTTTCAAGTAATTAAATTTCAAATGTTGAGAAGCATAATGGAGCATTAGGGGAAATCGTTTGCTGTCATAGTGTCCATTTATCATGAAATTCAACACTGTGTGGCTCCTTCCATACAATTAATCTCTGCAAATTTGTGTGATCAGGTGAAGAAATTCTCTGTGGGCGGGCTCACCTAACTTGTGGAGTTTTCCTTTCCCTTCATCTGAGTGCTTAGATGTTACATTAGTGTTCTCTAAAAATCAATCAAAATAAGGTTTCCGAGTTGTTATGTCTCTTATTTCAAATTGCTGGACATTGTGATGTAGGTTCTGTCTTTGCTTATTAGGAGCTCTTTGACTCAAAGCACTGCAATACAGCATTGCATACATATCAGCTTTCTTGAGGGACCCTAATAATACAGCTTATGTAGTATTTTTTGGCCAGATTCTGGATCCCAATTCTTGCTTTGTGCTGTTGGATAAAACTAGCAAGGGATGCCCCAAATGGCAAAGGGTGCATCACAGAGCAGTCAAGGAGTACTCGCCTATTTGGTGTCATAATGTAAAACATTCGTATGCATCTGAGGACTATTTTTTTCTGCTTGACAGCTGATCCAGGAGGGGAGGGGTTGAACAGTGCTTTGCAGGCAGCTTCTGCACTCCTGTCCCTTCCAAGCAGCTCAAAATCTGTTCCTCTGTGTTGAAGTTTATTATGGATATTAAAGTTCATGATACAAGGGTAACATTAAGCGAAGAGTATTACTTCATTATCATTATGATGAACAGAGAGCAACAGATGAAATAATTTCACCCTGGGTCCTAGAGTGATGCAGTGAAGTCTGAACGATGACTGCTAAAGGTAGAGCAATGAGGGCAACAGAGGACTTGGATCATCCGAGTGGGCTAATTAGAAGTCTTTCAGCAGGGAGGCAAAGGTGAGCAGAAGTTATAAAAAATGGATCTTGCAGTGATATTAGGAAGAAGAGAGAGGTCCCACACTCCAAAGGACAGACCTCAGGAGAACAGCAGTGCAGGAGGAGAAGGAGGTTGGGTCCTTGTGAAGACCAAAGAATACTAAAGACATGAAAAATCAATGATAGGCAATGTGTGAAGGTAGTTTTATAGCTTTGTTCAGATCTAAGAAATCTGGAGAATCTAGTGATTACACATTTTTGTAAAGATATTTTAAAAAAAAGGGAAGAAAAAACCACCTCCCTGTACTAAGGTGCTGTGCTACACTGCCAAAGGGAAAGAAACAGTATCGAAGCTTCCTCAGACTCATAAAAGCTTAAGGGACTTGAACATGACCCCTCAATGGCTGTCCAACATGAGGAACTCTGGGCGTGCTGACAGTGACAAACTACCTGGATGCTTGATGTTGAACCACTGGGAGAAGGACTGAAATAGTCTTATTTAATTCAGATTTTCTCATACGTTGGTCTGCATTGTTTTGGTTGTGCAGTTTGCTCTCCTGACAGCAGTACACAGCTGTTACAGCAAAAAGAGCTAAATCTGAAGAGTTGAGGTGTAGTGGAGATTGCTATGCAGTCAGACACATCGAGCATGTCAGCATGAGTGTAATGGCTTGCGCCTGTAAAGGGTCTGACACATTCTGTTGCTGCCATTACATGAATAGTATAGATGAACCAGTGCAGTCTGACCGCTTCAACTCCTCCTGTTGATGCACAGAGGAAAACCATGGGCTGGCTGGAAGTAGCTTACACTGCCCTCCAAAGCTACGCAGAAAACATTTGGTCTTTTTCCCCAGCATAAATTTATCCACCTGGGAGTTATACCAGTTTTAATTAACCTCATTTATATCACAATAACATTCCCATATAGACAAGACTGACAGACTCAGGGAGTTTAATTATAGCCTTTCCTGACATAGCATGCCTATTTAGGGAGCCAACTGAATGTCTTAGTTGCACCAAGAACTTCTTCTAGACTCCCATCTGAGTTTGAGCCTGGGTCTTAGGAAATCTTTTTTAGTTTTAAAGAGGAACCTTACACTATCTTTCCATTTGCCTTCCAATCAAATGAAATTTCCTTGCTTTTGTGCTGTATTTCAACAAATAAAATCATAAGGCCTTATGAAAAGAAATTTAAAAAGATAACTTATAGGCTCTTGCCAGAGGATGGAAAGACCTTGTCAAAATATAATGCCATACTGAATAACTGGGGTGTGCATGGATGGTTAATTTCTCACTTTGCATTCTATTTTAAATTCTCTGCCATATTCCTAGTAATTGTTCATAATGTAATAATGAAGGTGAAACATCAGACTTTATGTGACTTAATCATTTTAACTCAGATTTTTTGGATTACCTCACAACAGAAATGTCTTTGGAGTACGTCTCAGAAGCGTGCCATGTTGCAGTCAGAACAGTGACTAGTACGTAGCCTTAAGCACATTCAAGTTTAAGATAATTCCCTGTGGGTTTGGGCTTTCAGTTTTAAAAGGTATCACATGAAATGATGGGCCAAATACACAACTGAAGTGTGAACATTTTGTTTCTCTGGAACTGTGCAGCTTTACACCAGCTGACATTCAAATATGTTGTTATTAATCTGTACCAGCATGTTATTAAAGGTGGCGTCACATTATGCAGGCACAAGGCATGTGAATTAAGGCTTCATGTCAGACTGGAGTCCTGGCGTCCCCCAGTTGTTGGGCATTCATTCCCTTTCACACTTAAAATTTTCCAAATCAAATGTTTTGCATGTGGTCTTCCCAGTTGCTTTAAAAACAAACAGCAGAAATGTATTCCACTGTGCACTATCAAACTGACACCCCGAAGCAGACAGCTGGTACAGCTGGAGCCTGTGGATCCACCATGCAGATCTCTGAGGCTGAGATAACAATGATTAGTGGGAGTTTTAAACTTAAGTCCTTTAAGGTGATGGCTCCTCATGGACCAGACTTCTGCAAAGTTGAAATCTTTGCTAGAGGGATTAGCAGATAACTGCTGACAGTGGATGGAAAGCTGAAATCTTGGTGCCTGTTCTGATGGCTACAAACCCGTAATTTTTCCTGCCAGTGGCTGGTCCAGCATCCTTTGTCCTTATCCCAAGCCTCCCCACACCCATTGTTCTGTTTAGCTCTCCATGTGCCACTTTGCTGATTTACTGTAACTCTTTGTCTCCCCATCCTCTCTTCCCTTTGTAATGGTGTGTGTACCCCCAGCCTTACGGTGTGCGCAGTGTTTCATTTCTCTTCCCAAATCCTCCAGCAGCTTATCTCAGTTACCTTTCACATGTTTCTGGCCCTCCATCTCAGTATCCCATCTTGCCATCATTCCGAGCCTGATTTCTCTCTCATTCCTACTCAAGTCTGACTTACTCCTCCTCACTGTCCAAATGCCATCAGCAGCCGTATGGACAGCACAGGAGAAATAGTCTCGCAGCTCTCAGTTCCTCTCTTTCGTACTGGAAAACCACTACCTATCCTCTGAAGCAAGACCATATTTTTAGGTCCCAAACCCAAATGACCTCCTGTGTGAGCTGCCATTTTTCTTAGGCTGACGCCCTTGCATAGATTTTCATACATGTGATGAAAAAGGTAGGTTCCTGATTAACAACATGGTTGTAAACAATGTCTGCATGTAAAAAAAGTCTCTGTCTGTCTTCCTCTTTTTCATTTTTGCTTAACCTGGTTTGAGAAGTTATGGAACTGTTTCATTACAAGTGCGTGTGCATGCACGTAGACTTATGATTTGATACACGCAGGCTTAAAAATGTACCAGCAGGGTTGGAATGTATCTTTAAATAGGTAATTTGATAAAACTAAGAGCAGTTGCAGATAAGATCTTCCCCCTTTCCAGGGATGGAAAACCCTGAGTCCTCAGTGTAGGTATCGTACTATTCTCTGATGTATATTGAATTCACAGCACTAAAGTAGTGACAGAGAGAAAACTTTTCTCATGCAAATAAACTTTCTCTGCTTGTTGTTGAAAGTGATTACTTAAGAAAATTGGAGCCTGGAAACAATTAATGGTACATAAGTTCTTGAAGGCTAAATTATGCCATCTGAAGCACATGCCACTCCCACAGCAATCACCTAGAGCATCTCCCAGGCGTGCGAAGCATTGCTGCTTTCCTGTAGCATGTTTCTCACCTGAATTTTGAGTGCCCTTTGTTAGACAGTTATGAAATAAAGGCATCATTAACAAACCCAAGTACCTCTGTGACAAATGTACACTTTCAGAAACTATCTAATTAACTGTATCTCCAAAACAGTGGCTTTAATGAAACTTATTTTAACCGAAAGGCAATTAGGCATTGCCTCCTTCCAATGCATGTGTAGCTAATTCTTGTTAGTATTAACAAGTTGCACTTGCAGAATGAAGCTCTGTAGGACATTTCTTGGCCCTGCAAAGCTAGTAGGTTATTTCCTCAGTACTTCCCCTGGTCCTGCCAATGTTCTTTGAGTTTTTAAATTAAAACAGTAAGATAAGGAAATGTGAAAGAAATAAGAAAGGCAAATTTTTACTACTGGAACTAACTGCTTAATATTTGAAAAGGCCATATTTCAAAGACAGGTTTGTGGGAAGCCAGCTTCAATTTTCCTTTCCCTTCTTTGAGTAAACCTGTGTAACCCAGTGATACTGGGGGATAAAATGTAACAAGTGTCTGGGAGGGAACAATGTTCCCTCGTAGCCCCTCAAAAATTTTAAACTGTAGTCTTTATTATAAAAATCAAGGTAGGAAAGTGTTGGCAGTGGGACTGGTGCTTTTCTTTCCTTCAGGAAAGGAAAACTAGGGTTGGGAGAGGGATACGAGCAGATGCTTACTTGCTCTGACTGACTTAAACTAATTTGCCTTGAGTCAAAGACATGCTCAGATGAACTTGAAGAACTTGGTGTGGGTAGGTCAGTGTTAAATAGAAGATCCCATGTTTTCTCTTTATTGTCTCTGTCTCTCACTTGTCTCTCTCCGGGGCAAGATGAGATGGCTGGTTTACCTAAATGGCTAAAAAGCAGTTTGATGGTTTATGCGGTTTTCTACATTTCTTCTAAAATTATTGTTTTGTGCTCTGTGTTTTGAAACAAGATAAAAAAGCTTTTTCTACCCTGAAAATATGGTGAGTGAGACCAGAGACTGCATGTTAGTTGCAGGAAGTATTCCTTGCAAAGGGCTTTTCTTGCCTTCCTCTCTTTTGAGACCAGTACCAAAATTCCCATGGATATCAGTGGAGCAAGATGTTCTTGTGTGGCACAATTCAATAGCCGGGAATACTCACAGAAAGTAAAACTGGCAGCACTGTAATTGTATAAAAAAGATGGAAGTGTAGTTCAGCGTAAGTGCCTTTCTAACTTTGCTGTATAAGGGAGATTTGCATAACTAAATGAATCATAGAATCATAGAATGGCAGGTTGGAAGGGACCTCAAGGATCATCTGGTCCAACCTTTCTTGGCAAAAGCAAGGTCTAGACAAGATGGCCCAGCACCTTGTCCAGCCGAATCTTAAAAGTGTCCAATGTTGGTTCCAGTCTTTTCTCTAACTTTATTAAGTTTTGCTAAGAAAGGTCTTAAACGATGTGATTAAGTTGCAAAGAAATAGCCTATGTTAGCAGCTCACTGGTCAATTAAAAGCAACACCACTTCCCCAACAAAAACTCAAATAGTAATTTTTGAAGTCTTTAATAATGCTATGCCTGAGTTTTCTGAGATGAATACAAATGCAGTAAGTCTCATATTCCAAAAATTCAGCAATCTCTGTACATGTGATTGGTAATACAGGAATATAAATTAAAAGGTTTGCTATCACTGTTGTAATGTTGCAGTTTAATAAGCACAGAGTTTCTGGGTTAAAAAGAAAAAGAACCTGCAAAAGTCTCCACTGTGTTTTGTGAGTTCAGAATTAATGGAGACCAAAATGTTTACTTCAGCAAAAGAGATGGCTAAAAATAAAACTATATCAGAAAATACAAGCATAATGCCCAGAAACATTTCTCTCATACTTAGAGGCAAAATTATTTTCTTGCCTAGGAGAAAATAATAGGATTGCATTTCATCAATCACATTCCATTCCAAATATTTTAGGCTTAGTGCAAATGTAAAAACAAGACAAAAATCAAACTGCATTTTTGTTGTTTTTGTTCTGTAATAAGTATGGTGTCTAAGAGAGAAGAATATGGATGTTCTGAGGAGAATCTCCGAAAGAGAGCACAAGTGACTTTTAAAGAGTTCACAGATTACCTGTCCATTGTTCTCAACCTATTTTAGTTATCTGGGGGAAATAAGGGTGAAAAAGGTAAGTTGAAGAGAAGCACAGCTTCTTCTGATCAGTACGATCTGTGATAGAAGTATTTGTAATCGCAGAATGAAAATTAGCCAAAAAAATTATTTCTGGAAACAGAAATGTTACACCACTGTGAATCTAAAAGTTAGATGAGAGAGAAATAATGTGGCAATTCATTCATTCTTCATCCAAGCCATGACTGCAACAAATGGCCATGACCAACAAATGGCACAGTATAAATAATATATTAGGCATTATGCAATTAGGTGCCAGTGATTTTTTTGCTGGCATGTTACGTATCAATATCTACTTTCAAGGATGAAGTTCAGGTTTGTGCCATGTCTCTTCATCTGTGATTTTTTTCTCTAGCATGAGAAACCATTTGGCTAGTTCTGCCTGCAACCTCACGTGGATTGCTCGGGGCTCTGGGGGCAGACCGAGCTGCGGGGTTGCCGGCAGTTCCCAAGAGCACAGAGAGAGGAGTCCTGAGAGCAAGGACATGAGCTCCCATTTCCATCAGCCCCACTGCAGAAGGGAGGGAGAGGGCAGGATGGAACAAAGAGAGCAATGTAGACATGGTACAGAGCTCATATATTTGTTATTCCCAGCCGACCACCCCTCCCCAATATCTCCAGTAGGAGGGATAGAAACAGGTTGGTCTTTTTACTGTACCTGTAGTTCTGCATTGGTCACAAGCAAGACCATGTCATACCAAGTCAAGAGGTCAAATGCTGGTCCATTCCTCTGGCACTGCAAAACAAATTTAGGTCTTTATCAATGCAAAATGTGCGTGATGCTGACATGACTCCTCGTGCAAGACATGCCGTCGGGTTTTTATGACTGAGTTGGCCTTGATGCGAAAGGTGTGAAAGATGGACAGTTTACCCTTCGTTGCAGCCAGCACTGTTTTGAAGCATTAGTCCAACGTCCATGGTAAACATCAGTTGTTCCCTTTATAAATACCAAACCCTGTGCTATAACTCAAGACTTGGATCAAGTAATGAAGTAATTACTCCAAAAAATAAACCTTCTTTCTCCTGCTGAAAACTGAGAAATGGTGACTCCCATCCTTGATACTCTGTTACTGTGTGGTTGGTGCTTGCTCTGCTTCCAAGAACCACAGCTAGCATGGGATCAGCTTGTTTCAAGAAGAGAAGTCCAAAATAGCCTCTGCTGTTATGCAGTGAGTGTGGTGTTAAATATCTCATTGCAAGGCCTTTAAATATGGAAGAGTGGCCAGTGAAAAATATATTGATGGAGATGTGTGTGTTCTCATTAGTTGCCCAGCAGGGAGAGAAACAGGGAGGAAAAACAGTGGGTTAATTTTCCAGACAGCAGCTCCCAAAACGTTTCACATGGGGACAAGAAAAGTGACATTCATAAATAAAATAAATATAGAAATTGGTTTTGGTCTACATCTGTGAAACTAACTTTATTCATATGTTGCAGGAGGTAAGGGACATGACCTGATAGGAAAAGATTTAGGTTATTTACTTACTTTTAATTAGTAATATTTTTATTTTTAAAGATTAATGCAGAGTGCTGCCTGGCTAGCTGTCCAGGTAAAAAGTTGTACCTTTGCCAGCATGTGGATTTTCTCAGCTCTGCTTCTGCTTTTGGCCAGATGAGACAAATGGCTCTAAGACTTTGACCGAAGCAATTAACTTCAAATTCAGAGCTTAAAGGAAAGCTATGCAGTTTTGTTGACATTATTTTACTATAAATCCTTTTCTCAAATATATTTCTGCTATTTGTGGCAATTTTGCCCATGAGAATTTAGACGTCTGGGAGGAGGATGGGAGCTAGAGAAGTAATACAAATGCTGCTCTGCATGGAAATAATACTGTGGATTTTAAGGTTGTTACGTGGAAAGATAGACTTTCTGTCCTCTATGTAGAGAGGTGGAGGCCAGAAATGAGGTTGTTCTGCTTTGCTGCGTGGGGCAGCTGTGTTCCCATCGCTGCTGAGATTTCGGACAGAGGCTGGAGGTGGCCTGCAGGGTATCCAAGGCATCGTCTTGAGCTTTTTACCTACACCTCAGAGTTTAATTTCTACAACACTCATTTCACTAACTGAAAGGCCTTATTGTGTTTGGTTATTATATCCTAGACGTTTCTTTTATTTTTTTTGGTGAGAGGAACTTGTTAATCAAAGCTTTTGCGTTCTCCCAGTGTCAAACACTGACCGATTCAAGAAATAACATGATGGTATTAATTAGATGAGAGCCAGTTTTGAGAAAGTGTTTTGATTTTCAGTTACTGTATTTTCACATTACAGGGTAATAATATGTCAGCAGTTAATAAAAGATATAATAAATATTGTGTATGTGCTTGAAATATTAGCATTTTAATATTCATGTCCAGAAATATCATTTTTCAGTAGCACGGTGCCGAGAAAATACTTTCTGTATGTGGGTGGACAAGCAGTAATTGATGCACGTGTACTTCTTTGACCTATAGCAGCTTAAATACAACTTTAGAGGCAGTTGTCCAAACGGCATGTCATCTAGAGCTGATATTACTGCTAGATCACTCTGGCGTCTTTCTCAGCAAACTGCCTCATGCAATGGGAGGTTATTAACACCAGGGAGAAGCCAGCTGAAGAGTACGACTGATTAATGTGACATATTCGAGTTTCTTTCTACAACTGTCTCAACAACCAGTCATAGAGATCTGCTTCATACACAGAAAATTAAATTTAAATTACACAGTCTTGGCTAGAAAATTGTGCAGTTAATCCTGTCCCGAAAAATGAAATTTGATTTTTTCCACATGAACTCTTTTGTGATTTTTCATGCCCTGTTGGTTTCTGCCAGCATTCCCATTGGTTTAGGTTACTTTATTCCTCCCTTTGAAAGAAAAATAGGGAAAAAAGGAATATATGCCAGGGAATGGTTTTTAGGAAAGTCCCTCACTGTCTCAGAAGTTAATGTGTCCAGTGCAAAAGTACAAAATGCCTGCTCTAAGCTCCCTTCGGTAAACATTGCATGAACCGTATTTTTAAAGGAAAGTTTGCCACAGCTAATGAAGAAGATAGTAGTACGTATCTGTTGGTTTTCCAAAACCTTTGGAAATATGGTATACAGCTAGAGCCATGGTCTGCTAAGCTGAAGCAGACCTCTGTGTTTAAATATCAGTTGTAGCTTATTCTGTCTGAAATAAATGGCAAGTATTTGAATAAGCTTTTTTTCAGGAGGAAAAATGAAGTAATGTAAACAGAGATGATAACCAAGCCTTTCAGAAAAGGGGAAAAAGAGAATTAGAGGTTTAATTTCCTACTCCTACATCTGAAAGTATGTTTCGGACAGTAATTTATTAACAGTCATTAAATTCTTTACCCATTAATCAGGTCTCTTGATATCAACTCCCTTGTATCCTGGCCATCCCCTTTTACCGCCTCGTCCCCTTTGCTCCCGTGACCTTACCATTAATTTCTCACTTTCTTTGTTACTTCCCCTCCCAACACAACCATGCTCCATCCTCCCGTGCCTTAACCATGAGGCTGTTGGTGCTGCCTGCCTCTTCCTGCGCCGCCCCGGCTGTCCTCACCTCTGCGCTCGCCAGGCGGGGTTTTAAATATGCCGAGGTTCCTCGGAGAGGCTTGCAGCCTTGGCAGCGCTCTCCAGGCACCATCTGTTCCCAGCATCTCCTTGGCCAGTCGCGGGCTCCTGCCTGGCTTTTCTCTGCCTCCTTTCTTCCTGACCTTCCTTCCTGCCGTCTTGGAGCATCGTTTTGGAAAATTTGCTAGATCAAAGCCTGCGTAAGCGCTAGCGCTTATCAGTAGCATCCTCGCCTGACCCTTCTCCATCCTCTGCTCCCCTCTCTCACGCTCAGTTGTTGCGTCTGGTCCGAAATCAAACTGTAAGCTCCTCAGAGCAGAGCCTTTTCCTTCCAGCTGCCTTTAGCACCAAGCACAACGGTGCCTGGCTGGTATCATTTAGCGCCAAAGGTGTACAAATAAATAAGAATAGTTTTGATTACACAGTTGAAATTCTCATCTAAAATAATTTAAACAGTAGTCACAAGCGGTTATGCTGTTTATAATTCATATAATAATTTAGGACTGCTAGTTTTTAGCTGTCGTGTAATTTGGATTTGCTTGCAGTTCTCATGGGATAAAGTATATTATTGAACAAGAAAGGAATAAACTTTATTCAGAGTAGCTGTAGGGTGCTATGATTTAAAGGAGAACTGGTGGAATACTACAGGAGAAAATATGCAGGATCCATTATACTGTTAATGAATGCACAATTCAGACTGGTGATTTAATTTTTAGATCATATTTCTCTGGTACCCTCAGGTATAACAGGCTTCATACATAAAAACTGAATAAGATGGTATGTATTTATGCCCAGTCATGCAAAAACTGAATAATAATAAAAAAATTACTTTCCCATATTGTTTATTCATTTGCAATTATTTTTTTTTTAAAGACATAGCATTCAAAGAGCACTATTAGTAGGGCACAACCGTAATTGCTGGTACCAGTTTAGAACCCATGGTAGTAACTTTTGAGGCAGCTTGATATTTATCCATAGCTACAGACTGTCACTGTATTTAAGCCATGACTAGAGCATCATTTTTTGATCTGGCCAGGAGCTTTCTTGAAATAGTCACCATTTCCTTCCTCAGGCAAGGTGGCAGATTGGTGATATTTTAAACTCTCTCTTGGCTAAGAGACAAATGCCAGAGTCCTTATTTTTGCAAGCAGACCTGACTGATGTAAGCAAGACCTATTCCTGCAGGGGCCACACCCATGAATAATTGTCAGAAATAACATTAGGCAGTGACTTCTAGCTTTACAAAATGTGATTTTATTTTTTGGTCCATTTTTTATGTTGGCACGTTAATTGTAAGCTTTTTCTACCATCCTTTTTCTGAAATGTGAACAGATGTCCAACTTTTTAAGAAGCCACATATTACAATGGACTGCTTTTTAAATTGTACAACCAAATCCGCAGAATGAATCTGAAAAGCTTTGAAAATACACAAAGAAAAGAAGATGCAATCAAAAGAAATTCTGCCTGGCCTTCCAGGTTGTACACCTGCTATTTTAATATTTTTTAAATCTCTTACAACTAGAGTATCGCTTCTTAAATGAATTTGAACAACTTGCCCAGCAGACATTCTAATCCGATGTGTATTATGATGATAGCAGTTGGATGTTATCCTATTAGGCACTCACTGTAAATAAGGGATTTTCCACTGACTTTTAAATCCTTGATTAATGAGAATGCTCAAAGCAGTGTCCTGTAAATTAGCCATAGTGCTAGCAACAATTGCAATTCACTTAGGAGAACTGATTTGTTTTAAATCTTCCCATCCAAATTAAAAAGCATGAGGAAAAGATAATGTGCAGTAAGTAAAACATATTACTCTATCTTGCATTATGTATCTGTACCCCATGGCTGTCTGAGAACCTTAGGTCTAAATCCTGCTCTTTGTTCAGGTAAATTCCCATCAGTCAGAGCTCTTCTGGAGAAAGAACTCTGGTAGCTGGCCCATAGTATTTCTTTAATTTATGTATTCTTTAATTCATGTATTCTTTATATTCTCTAGTGTTTTAGATAATTCTTAATCCCATTTTAAATTGTGTTAAGCAGCCCAATGGCTGTAATTTGTAGCTTGGTCACTCCCATCTCACTTGCCTTTCACAGCTCCTTTGCCTTTTTTCTGATAAAAATATGTATGAGTAGCAGGAAAGAGGTATTCAGGTTTGGGGAAAGGGGAGAATAGGGGGAGGTTGTGACACATCTGTTAATTGATACTTAAACTGGAATTCTTCCTGACATATTTTTCTGAAGAAAACATTTTTCACATCATCTTACTGCTTCCCTTCTTATTCAAATAGTGATACTTGATTTATTGCTTGCAACGAAATTAGTTTTATATCTAGTATTGACTTTGAAACATACATTATTTCCTTTAATACTCTGAGACATTAATGAGGTCTTTCTTGATGTGCTATATTCACATTTATTTAAGGTACTATTCATTTCTGTACCCATAGTATACATGCACTTTTATCAGTCAAGAACATCCCTTTGTTCTTGTAGAAGTGTGAATACTCTTTCCATAGATTGGAATTAGTGTCACTTCATAAAGACAGTTTTGACACTCCCTCTTATAAGTAACTGAGCAAAGTCTCTCTCATACATTAAGATACTCAAAGTGTATGATTTTTCCATATTTATTTTCTGGTAATTTTGAATGCAGTGCAAACTGTACAAAAAGTAGAGTTACTTAAAGTAAACTCTGACCATACTATCCTATATCAAAAATAATCAGAGACACTGCAATAATTCTATAAATCAATCTGATCATTTTACCTCAGTTCGCTCAAGTTACGAGGGTTACTCATCCACACGTGTACCAAAGCACCCTTAAACAAAATTCCAGTTAGACCAGTAGATCTCACAGAACATCATTTCTTGTGATGGCTATTAGGTATGCATGTGATGCTCTCTGTTTAATGGTATTTGTGTACAATTCCCCAGTGATCAGTTGGTAAATGTTCAGTATTCTGGCTGCAGGTCATAAATGTATAGTGTCTTCTCCAGTGTTATGGCCAGAAGGAAAAATATGACACTGTGATTTCACTGACCAAATTGAAACTGTTTGGGAGATGCATGGGGTTTTTTTTTTATCCTTATTAGTACTTTTTTATACTTATTAGTTGTGGCTTTTACAGTACAGAATTAACTTTTTATGTGCAGGCTTTATTGGTTACCTGCTTATTTTTTCTTTATATGTTAGGAAAAACATAGGTGCTTTTCCAGAAAGGGACTAAGATATTGATTTTCAAGCTTAAATGTTTGCATTTTAGGGAAAAGAATTGGGCATTAGAAATTCAAGACGATGTTTGCAGCTGGCTTTTGTTATAACTCTGTTTTTCTACATGGCAGAAAGAATGGACAACTAGAGTACTTTTTTTTTGTCTTTTTAATTCTCACTGCAAATCTGCCAGCTCATTTTGGCAGCCTTACAGATTTACAGAGTGGTTTCCCCCAGCTACAAATTTTTGCAGCTATAAGGAAAGATAATTTTTGTGATTATGGCATTGAACTGTGACATAACATAGCTGTTGTCTATAGCCTTTTTGGTTACCTTCAGCAAGTTACTTCATTCTCTTATGCCTCAGTCTTCTACCTGTAAAATATAATATTATTATAATAGGCTTTTCTTTGTTATGCCTCACATGTTAATGAATGTATTCCTGTATCACTTTCCTACTTCACAGAAGTGCTGAAAGCATATGCTTATTAATATTCTTGAAGCGTGACAAAGAAAAGCCTATTACTGTAATATGCTTTGCTTTAAAACTTCAGTTAGAATAATAATGATAAACAACATTGGTTAGGCTTTGGCCATAATGTACAGAAATAAAATTCTTACATATTCAGACTTAAACTGATGTAAAACTTCGATGTATTGTAATGTCCCTCTCCTATACTCATGCAAAAAGACCCCCTAAAAATAATGTTTCACATTGACCAAAATGGGTTGTATCTCTTCATTGGCATATGTATCATCCAGGGATCCAAGAATGGCTTTTTGGCTGCTATATCCTTAGCCACTTGTTTCAGTATCATGTAGTCTTCATATTCTCTCTGTGTATTTCCTTCAGTGAGGTGAACAGAAGCTTGAAATGGACAGTTATGAAATGTCTTGCCCATAGGAAAAGCTTCTTCCTAACCTCATTAGTAATTGCTTGAGAAATGACCAGGAGCATGACACTTTATATTTCCCTGCTATTATTTCCCCTAATAACTGTGGATGTTCTTATTACGTTTCTAAATGACTGTTCTCAGAGGTGGCTTGAACAGAAGGTATTTCATTTTATCAGGTTCAGATTGATTGCCTCAGTGTTTCCTTGAATATCTCCTTGTTCTTGCACTGTAAGATAGGTAGATAGGAATCCCGTTTCTTTTCTTTATAGCGTGTTGTATCATACATCCCTTGGTTTGTCTCCTTTGTCTTGATTTATTTGATTTCTTTATACCAAGAACTGTCCAAGCTCATTTTGGACAGAGGTTGCTAGAGGCCCTCGGACCTAAGCACAGTACTCAAGGCAATACTTATTTAAAAAAATAGAATGTTTTCACTTATTTAAGAAAATAGGATGGTTCTTTCTAATGCTGCATATATTTATTATTGTTTTCTTTCCTTTACTTTCTTTTCATGTAATAGTTTTCAACTCAATGAGAGTTATATTTGAATCTTTTCCTTTTTTTTGGCTCTACATCTGAGAAAGCAAGTGCGGTTAATGGAGAAAACATCACTACATTTCTGATAGTTTTAACAGCTGCAGGCAGTTCAATATTTTGACTTGGTTTTTTAATGCTCTCAGTGTTTTCAGCAATATCATAGTAGAGATATTGGAGATAAAGAGAGAAGACCAGCAGCCCCAATATACATATTCTATCCTTCTACTTTCTGTTCTTATTACAAAAAAATATTAAAATGTTTAAGTGCCTGCACCAGTTATCTAACACAGTCCTTCTAAAACATGACAAGTGCGAATTGAAAAGCAAAGTCCCATTAATACAGAGTTGGAGAGTGTCACTGTGCCATTACATATTAAGTCTGGAATGCTCTCGGCCTTGCATAAATCCAAGCAATAAAAGAAATGCCAGTGAGAATTTTACAACATGTTCAGTCAATTAAAATGTGTCTATTTGACTTTTATTTTCTTTGCAGACCACAGATGACATCCTCGTGGCCTCAGCTGAATGTCCTAGCGATGACGAGGACATCGATCCCTGTGAGCCGAGCTCAGGTGGGTTAGGTTAGTCAACTTTTTTATTACTTTCTTTTATTTCATATTTGCATGCTCCAGTCCCCCAGAGTCCCATCTAGCAGGACAGTCCTTTCTTACATAGCAGGGAGAAGTTGAACTGGGGCCTTTCTACACACGGCAGTGTCAGTGGAGAGGGAGAGTTTGCTATACATTTTTCAAAGACAACGGATGGGAGCATGTTGATAGTCACAATCTGAGGAAGGTTATAGCTTGACCAAGAACCTGAGGCTGGACTGGGAAGGGCATTCTGGGGCCCCTGCAACTGTGTTGTCGTGATAAAGAAGGAACAACTTCATTTAGGAGAAAGATGTTGCAATTGCTTGTGCCTTAAGCATTTCCCCCAAATAAGATGAAAGTACCGTATTTCAAGTGTCATATTATGTCAGTAGTAGAAGCAGAGTTCATTTTGAATCACTGTTTATGGTATGAAATACTGTATAGATGGTAAAAGCCTGAAGACATAGAATACAACAGTCTAAAATTTCAAATTGTTTTATGGCTTTTTTCCAAGCCACGACTATTCAGAGTGTATGTTTCAGTTCTGATTAGAAACAAAAAATTTTGACATTCTAGTATTTTCTGTGGAACAAAAAATTTGTAGTGTTTTGGCCATGTCTTTCCTACTCCCCCTGAATAATGGAGATTTGGTACTAATTTTTCTCTGAGATATAATTTCCCACTTACCTTGGTATTCAATTAATACTACATACCTTCTCTAAAAATCCAAATATTTATCACAGGTGTGAAAGGAATGCAAAACTTCATAATAGCAGTCTGAAGAATTATGTTACTCTATAACCTTCAAAAAATCCCAGATGTCCAATGAATTACTCCTGCTTTCTTTGTTGGCTTGGGTTAGCTTTTACCTTTTCTGAGTGAACAGCTTGTGCTACCATATATATCTCAGTTTTTCTTATTCACTTGAATTCTGTGATATTTGGTAGCACACTTATGTCAGTTGTTTTAGGTAATTTGGTAGTCTTCGGTAGTTGCTATAATACCTAATAGTAAAAGAATTAAAATCAATTTGTTGTGCAGTAACATATTTAGTTCAAGTAGAAATCAGTGAAAATTGAGGCTAGTATATTAATGCAAATCACAACTGAGAGCCCTTAGTACAACACTCAAATCTGGGGCAGGGGATATGTCTACATAGCCTTAAAACAAATCAAAGTTTGCTTCAAATGCAGATGCGTGGTTCCTTTTTGAAGTCACATAGCCTAATACCCACATGCAAAAATTATTCATTCAAATTTAAGTAAAGGCAGAGACATTTATGACTTGTTTCAGTGTTTGATGGACCTGCAGGGTGGCATTTGAGCTCTTCCAGGAACCAAGATATTTATAGATTTGATGAGAATACTTTGGGGTTGGTTTCTTTTGCTTTCCAATAAAAGGATTTCAGAGTGTTTTTCAAAATGCCATGAGATGGAATGACCATTCTTCAAACTGAGCAGCAACAGGTACACCCACCTTACACATTTTTACACCTCTCAGGAAGACATTTCACTTGCAGAAGTCCCAGACATCATGAGGAAGATATTTGGGAATTGTGATGAGAATTCATTTGTTGAGAGTTTGAAAATTAATTTCCAGGATTATTTTTTTCTGATCTTTCCTTCTTATTTTCAGACTCTTGAGTTTAACAAGACTGTGTCTTGTCCAGTATGAGTCAATGCAGTAGCTCAAATGGCTCTGAACTCATCCATACCAATTGCTTCCTTGCTTTAGTTAAATCAGGCAGTGCTGTTCAATAGATACATTTATATTTATCTACTGTAAATGTAGATAATTTTAATGTTTTTTAAAAAAAATTTATAAAGTAAATGTAAAATAATACATTAGTTACCTACCACTAAAAAATTTCCCAAACCCTCTTAGATTACAGCTGTTGTATTAGAAATGTATTTGCATTACCTCAGCCTTACAGTTTGCTGAAAGCCAATGAAATTTCAAAATAATTCTTCTTCTCTGGGGTTGTTTGGAACTTCAGGTCTGGGGATGCAATGCTCAGTAGTCCTGGAGCCACGTACAGTCATTTAGCTGGTGGGTGCAGGAACGGGAGGGGTGAAATGAAGCTTTCTGGCAGGTTATCATTTCTGTCCAAACTGTGGTCCAGGAGGGGAATGTGAATGTTAATCTTCCTGCAAAACCTTGCCATTAGCTTTACATCCTGGTGTTTAGCTTTCCTATTTTAGCTTATCATTCATCACCCAGCTCCACTTCTCATGTTTATTTGAGAATGTTTTTACTTTTTCATTTCTTGGATTCCAACTACTACTGCTTTTTAAAAAAAGTATGAATTGGCACAGGAATTATGTTCTCCATAATCCCAATTGTCTGGATCATTTTATCTGTCATTCTTCACATCAAAATGTCACTTGTCCTCCCACTCTCTACTCTTAAAAGCTATTAATTTGCCTCCCTCTTCATTGGCCTTGTCCTTTTCTCATATTTGAAACAACATGAACCAAGGAGGTTACTGGAGTCATAACTTCTAGCATATCTGTCTCTCTATAAGCTGTTTTAGTCTTAGTCACTTAGTCTTATGAATAAGCTTTCTCTGTGAATAGTCCTGTAGGCACTGCTCCACCACAATAATACTGCAGTCTCCATGTGGATTTGAGCTACTCCTAACAGTAGGCTGGAACTTAAGGGAGAAAAGCATAATATTGTCGATAGTGACAGATTAATGATTTTTTCTTTTCATTTGGGATAGGAAATGCAAAAGGATTTGTCCCTCCATTTAAATTCTTCCCATGGCTCAGTTCAACTTTTTCCCCTTAACCCTTTTCACAAACCAGAGTCGCTTCTCCACAGCCACTCCTTAACATCCTCACTAGTGCTGGTGAAGCTTATGTTTCCTAACAGATACTTCTAGGAGGCAGAAAACATGATGATTAGGACAATTTTACTCTGTATGTTTTCACTTCAGAGGCCGTAACCTGAGATCCTATTAGAATTCTTTTCTGTCTGCCTAATGGTCAGTCAGGAAAGGGATCCACGCCAGCACAAGACATGATGCAGCATACTCAGAGCTCTCAGGTCAACAGTTTTATAGCAAGAATATGTTTAAGGGATGGCCAGAGCCCATTCAGTTTTATTGACAGAGCCGTAAATGTACATTTACATGATCATTGCCCATAATATGCCTATTTCTAACCAAAGTTCTCAGCTCAAAATGAGAGCCTATTCAACAAACACTTTGAATATGGTAAACCTATATATCATAGAAACCACTGATTAGCTAGATTTTACTGATTAGTGAGATTTATGCTTAAAATAGGGCTTCTTTTCTAGGATAAATATGTTGCAGTTTGTGGTGGCTAGCAAGGCTCAGTCTGCCACCACCAGCTTCACTTTCTGTGCACCTGTCTTCTAAATAATAAATGGAAAGATGCAATTTGCAACAAATTTCATATGGGATATAAAAACGTAGACCAGATTAGGAGCTGCTAAGCAGCAATCCCATCAACTTGTCTGGAACATAAAGTCACAAAAATTATAATTGCAGATTTCATTGTGATATACAAACTGCTAAATGTGCCGTAATTGGATGAAGTCATAACAAAATTTATTAGCATGCAAAACTTAGTCAACATATTTTGTTTGCATTATGTTTTGTATAGTAAGGCAATACATATTGCTTTCACAGTCTCTCCACATTCCCCTCTTCTGCTCTAGATACTAATAACAGCATGAAGAATAATCATGATGATAATGATAATAATAATAAAAATAAAGTAATAGTTTATGTTTCCAACAGCTTCATGTCATAGAGGAAATAACAAAGTCTTTTCGTCTCACAGACAAGTTATGAAAAATGTTAGTGGAAGCCTATCAAAAAAAAAAAAACAACCTGGGATGATTTACTGATTTTACGTGAAGAGTTATAAAACTGCAGGTGAACAAATTGCCATTCTGCATGTCAGGACTGCTGTTCCAGCCTTTCCTGAGCTCTGTACAGAGCTCTGACTTCTGCTGAGTTTCAGTGAGTGTTTCTGGTACACAGCTTATTTGTTCCCGTTACACTGGGCTGGTATTTTATTTGTTAGCGATTATCTAGCCACTTCTGTAGCTATTGAAATGTTCCAAAATGCAGAGAGGTCCAAAGTGGGTCAAATGAGGTGAAATCATTGAGTTTAATGGCAAGGAAATCTAGACCAGGGAAAAAGTCTTACAGTTTTTAGCATACGCACAAACAGTTCTTCTTCTGCAAATTACAGTTAAATTCTTCTCAAACTCGGGACTCGACAAAGGTTTAAGTTAGAAATTAGGTTCAAAACCTCTCCTGATGCCCCTAGCAGAAATGGGATGGATAGAGGTTTTGGCAGTCTTAAAGCCAGAACATACAGTATTCACTGGTCTTGGAAGCTTTAGCAGAAGACAACCTTGAAAGTGAAAAAATGGTCTTGTAGAAACGAGCTTTTTTCAGGTTCAAACAAGTGTCTTTCTACCAACAAAAGTTCACACGTTGCAACCAAATAAAATACTTCGTCATCTCTCAATCAGCGTTTGTCTGGCAGCTCTTGGGTTCCACTTTTCAGGACAGTGTTTGATTGGTATCAGATCTTGTCCTGTACTTGTTCTGTAGGTAAATAGAGTAAGAATAGTCAGGACAGAGTTCAGTGATGTATACCAACTGGTAGCATTAGTTACCTTTCTTAGCCCTGATTCTTGATTCTGAGGGAGAAATGGGATCAGTTGTTTTCCTACATTATTAAGTAAGGACCAATAATAGAATAGATGCTTATGGACTGATCTTTGAGCATGTGTTGATTTTCCTACGTCTTGGCCAGGCTCATTGCATTGCAGAAAACAGCTGCAACGGTCAGAGATCTCCAAAGCATCAGTATAGCCAAGAGAGAGCAAACAAGCTGCTACTTAAGATGACTCTTACAGTTCAGTCACTGCTTTGGGGAAGGCTTTGTTACCTGTGAGCAGAACAGTATGGGGCTTTGCATGCAATCTGCTTCCTGCATACGTACATCCCCTGCTGTGTGATAACATGTATGGGATAGATGGAGACGGCTAGGAACCATACATTCTCAGACACTTTGTGATGGTTTGGTTTTGGTCCCAGAACTGATACCTATTTTTCTAACGGGCAGAGCTGTGAAATATGGACTGCAAATGATTTATGCTTGTTATTAGAAGTTTTGCTCTTCTTTTCCTGTCACAAATTATTGCACTGTATTCCTGGTGCATATAGCAGCAAGATAACATTGCAGTAGGAGGTGAAGTGACTCCTATAATTTATACATCACTGCAAGTGCCCTATTTAATGCACTTCATGGAATTCATTGTGCAAGGAGCTGAAACAAAGAAAAATAAAATTACAGTTAGTTCACAGAGCTACTGTGTTCATTATGGCTCAAGACATAAAGGGAATATTTGTGCCTCAGTCCAATTATCCTGTAGTTCTATATGCGTTTCCAGTACTAGAAAGATCGCTGGGTTGCCTTGAATCAGCCTTTTAAAATGCTTAGCTGAAATACATATAGACGTGTCTGTATGAGCTACTACAGGGTGAAAATTATGCTTTATTTACAAACTTCCCAAATGTTAGCACTTACCATGTCTATACATAAAGGAACTGAGGGGCTTCAGATATAGAAGAATTTTCCTGTAATTGAAGTTAAAATAGTTGTTAAGGTTATTTGATTTTTTTATAAATCATAAAGCCCCCCAAAGCAACAGAAAGCAAATGTTGCATTTTTCCAAATTATTTTACTGTGAACTGAACCACTTCTTTGTCAATAGACTGACCTCTTAGTGTCTGTCACTGTGAATTACAAATATGGCATTTCTCATTTGAATTTGATCAAAAATATTTTTTTCCTAAATTATCTAAGAAAATGAGGTTAAAAATGATGATTGATCCATTGTACCAACACTGATCTTTACTCTTTGCTAGCCACATCATTGAAACATGGGAATACTGAGTAGAATTGTAGCTTTCCAGCCAGTCCTAAGGATTCTCATACATTCCCAGTGTTGGGAGCAGCTGAAAACAATCGCATGTGCTGAAAGGAAGGGTTTTCTTTCACTCTAACAAATCATTTTTCAATAGTTTAAGAGAATTCTGACTCCTCAAATGCATTCTGTGTAATTTTGGTGGTAGTGGTGGTGTTCACACTCTCATACAGCCTTTCTTTGTATAACCTCAACTGCTATAGGGGATTTGTGAACAACATGGAATTATTTTAAAGTTTATTTTTTAAGCACACTTGAAGACAAAATGCAGCTATTGTTAGCTAAACATGCCTTTTAAATGTGAACAATTAAGTAGATTCTCCTTGCCAAACATATGTAATTCAAAGAGGGGTTTAATACATAGCCTAGAGCTGACAGCACAGGCTAATGCTTTCTAGCATGTATTAATTGCAATCACAGTCATATGAACATATCAGAATGCAGAATATGGATGGAAACGGGGGAGCTGACGTTTTTCCTGCACATAATGGTTTTCTATCAATGTAATATCAGCGGCTCACTATGCTCTAAAACTGGTAAGAAATATCGACATCAGGTTGCTATAAATCATACAAAGCTCTCTGTTAACTTGCACGAGACCTTCTCCACTGGTGCATAAATGATGAACGGATTTCCTTGTGTGTGAACTGTGAGGGCGTATTCATATTCCACTCATATTCTTGCTGAAGTTGGATGTTTTCACTTCTATAATGTGTATAAGAATGGCAAACATTCATGATGTGAATACTAGGGTTATTGTTTGTATGGCAGTACCTAAAGCTCTACCTCATGCTTCAGACATATGCAGACAACATGAAAAGACAGTTCAGAGAAATTGATTAAGTGACAGTGATTAGTACTGCTGTTACATGTTCAGTGGTTTGGAGTTAGACATCTCCACAGCACAGACAAAACCAGATGGTAACGTTTCTAGTAGTATGAAGAAATTTATTCATTTTAAAAACAATAATTCAAGAAAAATGGGCACATTACTCAATACTCCTGAAGGGGTGGCCCATGAAAGAAGGCTCTGTTATTCTTCTTTCTTTTAAAGATGTAAAACACCACTTGTGACTCAGTTCTGAAGGTATTTACAGGCAAAGCTGAAACACGTGATCCTGCTGCAATACCGGGACTGGGATGTGAATGCAGAGAAGCAAACCAGGCACTCCACATCACTCATTCACAAACGCATGTGGACAATATGTGTCATCCCCACTGACTTAGGCGGAAATCTCTAGATTTTTCAGTGGTTGTCTGAATATAGTGTCCTTTTATTCAGGTGTAGAAGTGATATGTTAGTCAATCAGAGGCAAGTGTACAACCCCTGCATGAGATAACGTGAGTGAGAGGAAGGGAATGGAGAGCAGGTTAGTGCTAAGGGTCGCAGTTCTGTGGGCAGGGTTGGAGGAGAGCAGCAGAAGTCTACTCTCATTCAGCACACACCGAGGTGGAGGAATATGGTCTTGTTTCATTGTTGAGGCTATTTGGGGAAAATTACTTGTCTCACAATCCTTGTAATATTCATTCTCTCTTGTTTTCTCTCTCCCTCCCCATAAGTATATGCATACGCTCTTGAGGGCCTACTTTCCTGACTTTCCCTAGAAAAATTTATAGGAAAAACTGTTGCTAACATATAAGCAGTTGCTTGGCCTGTTCTTTTTGCTACTCCCAGATAAAGAACCTGCCTTACAGACCATTCCAGCATTAACTGGAGAGTGAGATATGTCCAGAATGACTCCGAAAAAAAAAAAAGAAATCTAACAACATGCAAAATTACTGAATAAGGTATTATATAGACCTTAAAGAATTAATTGACTGCTAATGCAGTGGCTTTGTCAGACACCAAAAAAAATGAAATTGGATCTATGACCATGCTCTCTTAAACAAAGCAGTCCTGATTTTCAGGACTAGTATTCGAGATTTTCAATAATACAACTAATTAAGTCCCAGTTTCTGTGCATGTATCCCTAATATGTGAAAACAGGTTCTAGGCAGTTCTAAATCTTTTGTGATTCTTAGTTGTTAGCCACAGAAATAAAGATGTGTGTGCTCTGACAGGCTTTACAATGAAATGTTTCCACCAGTTTCAAAAAAGGTGTAGATCTTTTTAATCTGAAATCAAATAATCACTTAACTGAAGAACAGGGTGTAAAATACCCCCCCCCAAAAAAAAAAAAGTTTTTGAACTGTCATGAAGGATTTTTTATGTGTATTTCAATAGATAAACTATATCGTTCATTTAGATGCTAATAATCTTTCTTTCTTTTTTAAAATACCAAGTCAGATCTTATCCATTATGTGGCCCGTGTTGATCATGCCAGTTGAAGTCTTCTGAACTCCAACAGGGAACAATCTCTATTTTGTCTTCTAAAGTATGGTCTTTCCACTTTGGGATAGAAGCACGATACACAAGTGAAGTGTAAGAAAACCAGCACTGACCTGTCCCAGTCCACATCCTGGGAGAGGAATTTGGTTTTCAGGTTATTTTGTAAACATTAGATTTACTGAAACCAATTAAAGCCAAATAAAGATTATGTGGGCTTTCAGAACATTTTCCATGGGTGGATTTCACATATGACATTGGTTGAAAAACACAGAATATAAGTAAATTAGTAATTGCAAAACTGAGGTTTCCAGAAATAGTTTAGTAATTTGCTGGCTTGAGTGAGACTTTTGTCTTATTAAATAAGGAATTCTGGAAAGGCAATGGATTTGCTTGCACAAGGATAAAGTAAATAGCTGATTAAATCTGGAACAGGTTCCATTAATTTTCATGAGAATCTGCTTAAAAATCCTAAGTTAAAGTGTATAATCCTAAAAATCGGTCCTTTGAATCAAGCTTACATGTAGAATCAAGACTGCACATAGATTTTTGACATAAATAAATGAGTTGTTCTAGTTTGTTTGAAATTAGACAATGTGCTACTGGTGCCTTGATTAATGCAAGCCCATTGTGTTCCTTGAGCTACACTTCATTCTGGTTTGATTTGCTACATCTAGTGCATATATTTTCTTGCATGCTGTATTGTGGACACTAGCAATACTGAAACTACTTCTTGTCACTTTGTAATACATATGCATAGAATTTGCCTCTTTTTGTGGGAAAAAACCTTTCCCTCAGGACTATTTATCATCCTTGTTTTTATGGACAGGGTAGTAGAAGAAAGAATATTTTGCAAAGGTATAAAAAGGTTTATAGCCAAGATACTGGCCTGAATTAACATCGTATTGCTCAACCTCTATGCCAAGGCTTTCTCTCATACCACATTTGAACAATGCGATGTTAAATCAGGTCCTTAAAATTCTATAGGAAATTTGCTTTACGTCAGCTACTGTTTGGAGGAAGAACTAGACAGAAAGATGGGAATCTGAGGCAGCCACCCCTAGCAAACAGGGAAAATACAGTTTTGCTAAGGAAGAGGGAAGCTGGCGGCACTGCATGCAGGACACAGGGCAGAGGCCAGTGCTTTGCCTCTCCGAGTTAAATGACACAGGGCACTGTCTATTCCAGTGCTCTTTTGCAGCTCAGTTTTTCTGTATTCAAACAGGGGAATTACAGGTGTGTAAGGAAACCATTGTGCTTCTAACTAACCCATTTGCAATACCTGATAAATTCAATTAATATGGTGTTACAAAGTAGTTGGTGTATGCCAGCTGCAGCTTATCAACTAATTACCATGTTAACAGACTGCTGGCAGCAAACAAGGTTGCTTACCCCGCTGCCAAACAAAGAAGATAAGGGCAAATGGCAAACTTTTTGCTGGTGTTTCCTAGTGATCAGTACAGTGTGAATTTTCATTATCTTTTGCATACCTAGTAGTAGGACCGTTGCTGCTAATTTTCAGCTACTTGCTAACACCTAATTTAAACCTCGGTGGAAACATTGGGGTTTTTTAGTGTGTGACTAGTCATTTGACAGCCTGCAAAGTGGTAGGTGAATGCTGACAAGTTGGAGAACTAGGTACTCTCTAAGGATATTGCTCATAAATGGAAGCAGGGAAAATTCAAGGCAAAAGTAACCTGTAATGAGGATGCATGTACCTGAAATAGTCTAACCTTAGGCTATCTCCTTCAAACTATATAAAGACCTGAATGAAACCTGGTTCTGCTGTGTTGACGTGCTATTCTGGCCTCAACAGTAGATTCTGATCTAGATACAGCACATATTGTGAACATACCCTTTAAAAAGTTACAGAAAAGGGATAAATGAAAGGAAAGATGAAAGCAGCAAGAACATGAGAATCATATTCCAAAAGACAAAGCTTTATAGATATCTCAATCTTTTTCCTTGTGCTAACATCAGAGACACCAGTATTGTTTTATACAGTATGATGAGAGAAGCAAAGAAAAACAAGGTGGTCTTATTCATTTTAATAATTCTATTGTGAGAAAAAGAACACAATTTATATCAATCCTGAAGTCCATTTATCTTTCTCTTCCCACCCCCAGAGAAGCATATAAGTTCTTGGCAATAAGACGATTCAGGCTGAACAAGTGTAGCTATATCTGCAAGTTGTATCTAGGCCTTTGTTTAGCGGGTATAGTTTGGTATTTGTAGCGATAGCTTTTCCAGTGTGTGTGCGTGTATATTCTGGATGTCTTGAAAGCCTGGCCCCTTCTTTTCCCAGGCACATTATCAGCTTTGTCAGTAATGGATCTGACTTGATGACAGTATTTAGAGCAAATTGAATGCAGTGTGCTTTCAGCTCCAACATTCAAGCCGTATACACAGTGTTTGTGGCACAGACATTTATCTCTTCATGTGGTAGCTGCATAGTGAAGGAAGACAGTCAGGGAATCACCCACGGTTGCAAAGATGAATGCAGGTGTCCGCACCTCCAGCTCCACGAGCAAGAATCATTCCTTGCTGCGCAGGCCAAGCCATCAGATTCCTCACTCTTTACAACTATGTTTTGGTGTTCCCTTGCAGGAAACTGGTTCCTAGATTAGGTGGTTTGGGCTTTGGGTTTGGGGTTTTTTGCTTTTTTTAAATGAGATGATAATGATAAAAATAGCAAGCAATGAAACCTTGGTCCTGCGAAGCTCAGTGGCAAAGCTTTCGCTAAGTTCAGTGCGGCCCAAATGTCACTGTTGCTAACGCTAAGGTTTTGGTCCAATGAAGCCAATCTTACAGTTAGCTGCCACCAAAAATTTATGTTTTCAGTACCCCTACCCTTTTCTTGCCATAACACTGGTGTTCATCTGAGCCTTCAGGGAGCTAGAGCTGCAGGCAACTAACTGAGCAAAAGATGCTGGTTTAGCTGTTGGAACTGGTTCCCCACAATTACAGCAGCTTAGCTCTAGCTTGAAAAAATGCTATCAGTAGTGTAATATTTGGGTTTTGTCTTCTTTACGTTATCTTATTTGCAAAAGCATTTAATTTTTTTCCCATTTAGGAATACTTCAATTTAAAATCTAGACCACCCACTGACTCTGCTGATCAGTCAAAATTTCTGAAGCAAAGTAACAAATTACCAAAGATTTCCCAGAACACACACAAAGACGGGATAAATTACTCCATGTAGAAAAGAAAGAAGCAGAGGTGCAAAGGTGAATGACAAATGTAGAAGTGGGGAGAGGTAGGACTGACAGCTGAACTGGTAAAAGGAGAAAGGATCCATATTGGGAGAGGAGGAATACTAGAAGTGGAGCAATACAACTGAAATTGTTAAAATATACTAATAAAGAGAGTAAGAGCACAGTGATGAAGACTGCTAAAAACATTACGTGATATATTGGTTTACATTTTCCATTTTGGCTAAAATTAAATTTAGTTTTGTGGAAGATGTTGTTCCAAAAGCTTCTTATTAAACTGTGTGAAATATTCCCCTCAGCTCTGCAGAGCATATTAACTTATAAACCCCATTGATTCGGTATGCTCTATCAATTGGCACTGTGCTACCAACTAACCTATCTCTCTTTAGACTTATGTTGACATTTAAAGACGATTGAGACAACAACCCTCCCACCTCTCAACCACAGGAAAAAAAATGTTACTTGCAAAACCTGCAGTCCTAAGGAGTTGATAGGATTTGTAAATGAAGTCAATATATGGCAAATGATTGCACTTGGAAATAAACACTATATTCTGTGCAGAGACAATATTTCGCTTCTTAGCAAAACAACCTTTTTAGCTGTGGATGGCGTTTCACTGCTAGACTATTTTTATGACTAGCTAAGTTAGTTGACGTCACTTCAGAGGTATTTTAATGCATTATATCTTTCTTTCGGCGAACCATCGAGATTTCAGTTTATGGGAAGTAAAGAACCTGGGTTTGCGCACTAAAGAGTAGAACAGATACCTTAATAATTCTCTCTTAAACACATTTGAAAGTAGGTTATTGTCTTGTTCCCTCAAGCTCAGTAAGCGTCTGACAGATTTCTTAGAACAAATGCAGTGGCGTGAGTCTGAGATGGCAAATGTAGCTACTCTGCTCGTAGGCACCACACCTCTCCACCACATCACAGTGTGCTGTGTGTGCAGCTCTCAGCTCCTGTTCTCTTTGAATTATGATGCCATTATGATCAAGGAGCGTAGAGTGTGTGTTCAGCAATGCACCTAGTTTTGTGGTACCTCTCTCATGTGGATTAGATCATGGCTTTGGATATAGGCTGTTCCAAGTCTGATGAAAGTTTGTCACTGAACTATAGCGGCCACATGTGGAACCACCTCATACTCCTTCCCTCCTATGACAGCTCAGGCATTGATGGATATCCCCTGGGGAGCCACAGTTCTTGCCTCCCCTCAAGAGCCACTTGAGGCTCCATAGGAAGGGAGCAGGCTGAGATACCCCTGTATTCACACCAGAGTGGGTTTGAGCTTAGTCTCTTGCACAAGTTTACAGCAGATCCTCATCCTGGTTTTGCAGTTGGGCTGCATATAACCCACCAGTTCAGCAGAGGAAGCACTGAGATTCGTTCTTCAGATGTATTCGTTGTAATGAGACGTTGAAATTGCAGTGAGCTCAGAAACCAGTTCACCAGAATCCAACAATGCTACAGAAAGTCGACCACGAACAGGTCTACAATGATAGCACAGAGTGAAAATTAGTATGTGTCCTGTAAATAATTGCCTTCATGCCTCATTGCAAATGCAGTAGTTAAACATTCTTGTCTTGTGAGTAATTTTCTATTCACAGTTTGTGGGAAGGCATAAATGTAAAGAAAACAGGTTTGGGGGCCTTTTGTTGGGTTTTTTGTTTTGTTTTTAAGTCTGATAATTTCAATTCACCAACACCATGGGAGCCTGCAATTCCAATTTTCTTTTCACAGTATTAATGAAAACTGGGCACTGAAAATAGTCAGATTTTTCCCTTTAAATTTTAAACCACTTAGAAATACAGTCAAGAATAATAACTTTCTAATCCATTATTATACAATGTAAAACTGTGCTCAATTGCTATTATTTCATGAAAAGTTTTTCGTAAGTGGTAGAAGAGGCTTTTAAAAATCAGTCTCTTCTAAGCTGGTCTTTGAGGCAATCCAAAAAGGCTGGTTGTATGCTGTTCAGAGGAAGAGTTGTGCATCAGAGAAGTTGTTTTAAGAAGGGATAATTGCACCACAAGATGACTTTTATTTCCTCTCACTGTTATGGCATGGTCTGAGCATAATCACAGTCTTTATGATTTTCTCTTGTTCCTAATCAAACCATCCTCAACTTATTACAGATTGTTTCAGGATTTTTGGGGGATGACTTTTTATTCTTAAAAATCGGGGTCATTTTTATGAAATTTAATCTTAACATTCACCTAAAGGTATTAGCTTCTCATTTACACTAAGAAACTTTATCTGGGATGAAGTTAGTGTCTTTTTGATGCTGCAGACACTAACAGAGACTACAACCGAGTAGCAGACAAGGTTACCCATAGACATACCTCTGCTGCTGTGCCAGGAGCCAATGACTCTGCCTGGTTCAGCTACCAAGATGCTGGGAAGAAAACTGCATCACGTGTTCCCAGCACTTGGGAAGCAAAGAGCAAGATTTCTGTAACCTTATAATCTTCACTTGCTCTCCATTGACATCATCTGTTGTCCCTTGCAAAAGTTCCTGTCTTGCAGGGGAAAAAAAATCCAGGTAAATTCCCCTTGGGTACTCCAGTCTTAGTCAAATAAAGGTCCTACTTAAATAGAAGGTAGCTCTTTCAGCAGTGTTATGGATTTCAGAAGAAATGTAGGCTGGCCTTTTCCCAGTGGCCTTTTCTTCCCTGTCTCAGAATAGGACACTTGCTTTAGCATGTGCTCCATTAGCCTTTCCTGCCTAAAATGCTCACAGACAAACCCATGTGCTTCATAAAACTTTCCTCTTATTTCCTCCTCCTTCGTTTGTCTTGAGAGGCCCGGCTAGGGTAAAAGCATATTTTAATGTAAATGGAAGAAAAATAGCAAGAAGTCATTTCCCTTGCTGAACTGCTCCTTTTACAGAAGTCCAAACAAATGTAACAACAGATGCTTTGAAAATGTTGTAAGTTTAAATAACATTAATGTAGTGGTTGAATATTCCTCAGACAGATGGGATAAATGAGATAATTGTGAAAACATTCTTAAAAATAAAAGGATGCCATCAGGTGAAAGGCAGGAGTTTAGGTAACGTTGAAAAATATTCCTTACATGTTTTTTTAGGTTGCAATGTCAAAAGAATGTTTTCCTCTGAGCAAGCTGTTAAGTGTCATTTAGTAGACATTAATTGTAAAGTTAGTTGATGGCATTTGGCCCAAATGTCTGTATTTTAAAGAGAAAGAGCAGCTGTTATTCCATCAGGTATTGACACAGTTTATTCAGTTGCTTCTATTATTTCTCAGACAGAAATTAATTTCCTGAAATCATATACAGTAAGATAAGACTTTGTCTCATTTTCATTCACTATGGAAATACTCAGGAGTCTTTATTCTGCAACAATGCATTGTCTCTTGTAAAACAATAAATGACACCCTATGTGTAAAAGAATTTCCATTTTCTACAATAGCTACAGTGAAAAAACAGGATCTAAACCAGTCACTGACTACTTTGAGACAGACCACATTTCTTAGAAGGGTAGCATCTACCCTGAAATGAGAAAAAATCTTAGAGCCTTCTGAAGCGAAACTTCAAGATCTCTTGTGTAGTCATAGAAAATACCAATTGTACCAACTCATAACAACTAAGAACTTTCAGAGGGGGGAAAAGAAAAAGAAGTTAAAATACATTTGACACGAATGACAGTTTTCTTGAGTCTGACTGTGGTGCCTCTGTTCTTTCAGCCAAATAAAATGTCACCTTCTTTAAACCTGTGTGGGATAACTGCCAGGAAGTGGTGTTTCAACAGTAAGAACACAGATCACCAATAAATAAATGATGAGTAATACAAGGTGGGGAGGGAACTTAGTTCTTTTTGGGGTTTGTGGCTTTTTTGCTGTGCTTTATTATTCATAGGCCAATTGTGGATGTCTGTAGCTGGTGGCTGCTTTTAATTCTGGTTGTCCAAACTTGTTGCAGTTTTTTGACCAGTGTTGATAGTTTGAGTGGCATTACCTTTAATGTAGCATCCCTAAAATCATCATCTTCATATTATGTCTTTACAGTGCAAAAAAAAGTGACAATGGGGCATAGTGTGCTTTTGTGCGCCTTGAGCAAGACGCTTCTCTAATACACTTCAATAAAATGCTAGTTGTAGGCAAGGCCTGATAAAACTAACATTATTAATATATTGTAAAACTAGTGTTTAATAATACTTTTAGATAACATTTATATTTTGCTGACTGCATTTTTAGCCATGCATAATGATTTAAAATGCGGTTTCTATAAGCCAGCCTGGATGCTTAATGAGAGTGTTCTGCACTGCTCAGTGGGAAACCCTGGTTCACTCACTGCTCTTTTCTTGCTCCTGAGCTCAGCCAAGACTGGCAGTGCTGAGGCTACACAGCCTCTCAGGAGTTTGGAAATGCTGGTATAATTAAAGGAATATTGCATAGACCCAGGTGACTTCATTTTTGTCCATGACACTTGCTAAGTTACAGAAGAAGATCCATCTCAGCTATTGCCACTTAAAGCGATTCTATACAAAGATCTGCCTCTCCTCCTTCTGCAAAATGCAATAAAGAAAGGAGATAATGGGAAATGCATAAGCGTTGTGTGTGCTGTGAACACTTAACCTAGAAATTCCTCCTGGAATTAGGCTTTCATTCCACATGGCTGTGCAAGGGGATAAAATGTGCCAGACAACACAATAGTTCCTATCAAGAAGACTTTACAGTCTGAAGACATAGGTCAGTTCAGTTCATATCACAACTGAAAAGACCAGAGTCTGGCCTGAGAGGTGGGTTCTTAGAAGGCTGAGCCCTTGCTCTGGCAATTTGAGAGGTTTTTTCTGGGCATAAAGCTTTGCTTGAAAGAGTGTCTGGTATTGGCATCAATGATGAAAAGAGGGAATGGGAGAAGTTGACTGAAAAAGTGTATGGCTCTAAAGTGTAGCCATATTTAAGGAAGACTCTGTGAATTAGAAAAGAGAAGGTAGAGTTGGATAGCTCTCTAAAAGTAGTGAAAGTAAATATAATTCATTTGGAAAAAAAGAAACAAAAATATTAGAAGGAAAGGAGAAATTGAGAAGCTTGCTGAGGGAAGGCTAAAGGAGAGCTGAGGTTACCTTATTTGTAGCCAACTTATTGGCTGCTATCATTTATTATTAGGGGAAATTTTGATTTTTCCCCCCCATTCTGTTTGGTAGTCTGTCTTATCACTGTCTTCTCAGTAAGTATTATAGTGTCACTTTTTGTTCTTTACAGAAGATGAGAAAGAGAGAGGGAGGGAGTGGGAGAGGGAGATCCTTTCCTCCCAGATGTTCATGTTCTGGCATTTAAATTGTGGCACACCTGTTATTCCAGATTATTTAGGCATTCTTTGCTTAATAACAGTATTTGGAGAAATTATACTTTTGAAGGCTAAAATGAGATTTTTCTTGCTGTCCGTTTCCTTGTTTAGAAGCCTGTTTACTTGTGCTGACAGACATGAAAACGGAATGGGCTGCAAACCTAAATGCTTTCGAACCAGTAGAGTAGGGTACGTTGATAGGCAGTCCTGACCTAGTGAGTGCAATTAGAAGATGCATGTTTGTAGCAGGTAGATATGACTAACTCCTCAATGTGCAAACTCAATAATAACCTCTCCCTTATTTCATTATCTACCTACAGCAAATCCTACCAGGGCAGGAGGAGGAAGGGAGTACCCTGGCTCGTCCGAGGTGATTCGTGAATCCAGCAGCACAACAGGCATGGTAGTTGGGATCGTGGCAGCAGCGGCGCTGTGTATCCTCATTCTCCTGTATGCTATGTACAAGTACAGGAATCGAGACGAAGGATCGTATCACGTAGATGAGAGTCGAAACTACATCAGTAACTCAGCACAATCCAATGGGGCTGTGATCAAGGAAAAACAGCCCAACAGCGCTAAAAGTTCCAACAAAAACAAGAAAAATAAGGATAAGGAGTACTATGTCTGATCTCAACATCTAAAAGAACGCTTGTATAGAAATAGTCTTCATTTTATCTGAGACATAATACAAACTTATTTACTTTACTTTTTATGAAGCACATTCAAAAACAAACAAAAAAGACAGGGAATGCAATCAGAAAGGAAAGACTGTTTTTAAAAACAAGCATTTCATGCTCTTGTTTTTCAGAAACAGGAGCTGATAAATTCCCTAACATCCACAGTGTTTTCATTTATTCTGCCTGTCTTTATGTTGCTGGAACATTTCTGAAAGACAATGATGACACCACGCATTCATAAAGCAAGGAGTATTACTACAACATCAAGGCACAATATGAAACAAAACAAATTAAAAAAAACAAAACAGGAAAAAAAAAGAAAAAAGAAGCTACCTATGATTCTGGATTTAGCCAAAGTGCTAGCGCTTTCTTGAGAAGTAAGTTAGTCTTATTGTCAGAGAAGACTGTCATTATATAAGGTGACTCAACAAGCAAACATAAAGAGTTTGCCGTCTGGTGCAGTGAAGCAGTGATTGGAAACTTGCATTTGAAACAAAGTGCTGGCTTTTCTGAAGACTTACGTAGAAATACTTTCAAAAAGCCCCTTTCTGGTTGTGAGGAAAATAGTACGGAGGCCTTATTTTCAAAAACAAAAACAAAAATCTGGAATATAAGGCACATTTCCACAAAAAAAAAAAAGAAAAAAACAAACAAGAGGGCATAGATGCAATCATTGGGAAATTTTCATGCACGCTTAATATGTTATTACATATGTTTATATAAAAACACATCTATATGTGCTTTCTGGACTGTGATAAGTGATGTTTTATAGCCTGTTGTATAGAAAATGCAAACTATATCTGCTCTTCAGCCATTTTTGGTAAACTCAATGTTATAAGTGTTGCTAGGTATAGAGAGTTTTATGACATCTGGAGCAACAGACATACTTCAGGTTTTTTGCAGCCATTATAAATTGTCCCAGACTTCTTCCCCTTTTTTTTTCCTTTTTTTTTTGTTTAATTTACAGTGTAGTGGTTATACTAAGGGGGATGTGTATGAATGTATATAAGAGTCAGCTAATTTTTTTCTTACCTGTACAGCCTCTATTCTGTTGCAATTAAGTTTTAGTAGTTTGTATGAAAGAAGTGGACTAGAAAGCAAAAATATATCTCTACTGTAATTTGTCTTCTCCCTCCTATCCCCATCTCTTGCTCCTGATATGCATCAATGAAGTTGATCAGAATGGCCAATTTTCCTAGAAATATACATTCATTGATTAGCTAAATATTTAGTGACTTAAACTGGCCTTTGGCTTCCAGTCAAAGCTTCACTATTGGAGAGCATGGTTTGCCTTGCAGAAACCTTGTTCTTAAGAAATTATGAGAAAGATGAGTTTCTTGAAAATCTTAGGAAGTATCATATAGTGTTTATCTGGCATTCAGTTATATGAACGACAGCTACTACAGCATTGGGTGGTAAAAGATCTAAAAAGACCCATTTTAATTATCCAGGCTGATTCTACTGCAGAATTTACCCCTTTCTCCAAAAAGGAAATAATCTTGAGGTGCACGATAGTATTTTTCAATGGTGGGCATTTTGACATATGAAAAAGTATTTTTAGCTAAGTTGATTGTGTAGTATTGCAAGACATCATAACCAGACAAATATAAGTTCATCATGTTTTAAAGTAACACATAGCTTTTCTTGCATATATAAAACATGAATGCATTTTAGTTAAACGTATTAAATATAATGCTGTAATTTACATGTTAAGTTTTTTTTCTAGTATTATTTCATTAGGTTCACAGCAATAAATCATAGCATAACATTTTATTTACACGGAAGTTCAAAGGGAATATACTAGACAGAAAGAGGGTAGTTCAATAGAAATCAACCAAATCATTGGAAGGCCTCCTGGGAAGGATATAGATGTTCACACTTTACAGACAGGAAGGAGGAATTTAAAATTAGTTTTAAACAGCAGGCACAAAATGTTTTGTTGTGTGTTATTTACTGTAGCTGATGAAAAAGGCTGGAAACTGGTACAGCTATCTATCTGGGAGTCAGAGCACTTTAAAAATACATGTAGCTGACATGAAAACACCTCTCTTGAAGGTTGCCAGCCACATCAAGGTGTGTCATGTGGCATTTGTAAAACAATTTTTTATTTTCATTAGCATTGAAAACACAAAAATGAGAACAGGTTCACAAAATCCATCTGATGTTAATTTCTTAGATTGTTATTCACCTGTGGCATTCGTAATTTCTCCCACCTTTACAAGACAGCTGTACTCAGGGAACGGCAGGGTCAGGTATACTGGAGGTCATTGCTGGAAGCAAGAGACTTCAGCTGGAGGGGGGAAAGAAGAAGTTGAAAGCCAGGTGGTGTTCAGATTTCAGTGCTTGAAGATACACAGAAGAACAAGAATAATCTGATGACACAAGACTGGACATGACGGAATATGGTTTGGGCGAGATGAAATGGTCTTTTCTGCTTGGTATTGATTGCATTAATGAAATAGCATGGTCAGGTCAACTTCCAGGCAGTTTGGTAGATTAATCTTTAACTAAATCCATACATCAAGGGAAAAAAGATCTGCTACTACTATAATAAGCAAACACGATTTTAACACTGTTTCTGAAGGTTCTCCTTTTTCCTCTTTAATTTCATAATTTAACAAAAAACAAATATGGATGTATCAGAAGTGCCAGCAAGTGGATTTAAAATTCCTTTTTGTTTAAAAACAGCAGCAACAACAAACAAACAAACAGTTACATAAACCAACTACCTAACATAAAATTGGATCCTTTCTCTATAATAACCTAATTTGTTTGACTGAGATGGCTTCATTTCTATGACTGTATTGTGTTGCCTTTTTTAACAAAACACTAAATAACGTGTGAAACTTTCAACCCTAAGACATCCAAGAAAGGCCCAATGCCCCTAACCTTATAGTGCTTTCTGTGATAGATATTTACGATTTTTTTATTTGTTGCAAGGCCAATTTATTCATTATTGGAAATGCTAAGCAAGTGGAATTTACTGTTTTGTTAATAAAAATGTTTCTTAATACAAATGCTGTCTTGTTTCTTCTCTTGCTCTTGGATCTGGAGTACCTGTTCATCATAAAGTAGGGGGAAAAAATGGTAAATTGGTATGAAGTTACAGACATTTATGTCAGGAAAAAGTGACCTCAGAGCTCTTTGTACACTTAAGTGAAAACTTTCTACAAGTCTTGTGTTCAACTGGCCTAGTTAGAAAAGTATGAGTTACATTAATGCATTGTTTGGTTTTGCATAGAATTACTTCATTTGAAATTTTCTAGCTTTGATTAAAAAAAAAAATCAAGAAATTAAAATGATGTTCCCGCCCCCTATGAATGAAAAAAGAATTCCCTTCCTTTTCTGCCACTTTTTTTTTCTGGTGGAAAGAAGATGGCAGAAGGTAAGGTAATGGGATTAAAAGTTAAAACTGAAAATATTTTCTCTTGTCTAGAAGATGGTTAAAAATTAAATGGAAAAATGAACATATTTCAGCTCCTTAAAAACATTCCTAGATGATAATTACAAAATTTCAACCGGAGCTAATCCATTACATAAGTACTTTCCTATTTAGCATGGCATTTAAATTCATGGGTAACTTCAAGCAAACATCTAATCCTATTGATTTAAGCAACTGTCTAAAGTTGCCTAAATGTATTGCTGAATGTGGATGGAGTTAAGCTTTTGGATCTAAACTCCAAATAGAATTTAAGTATGTATCTTCTTTAATCACATCAGTAGCTTCTTTGACTTCAATGGGATTTATTCATCTGCTTAATTAGGTACAGACTGAAGTATTTTAGGTAATTTACTTCAGGAATATCTGGAGAAAACAGCCCCTATCTTCCATTGGTATAAAACAATTTATAGTTAAACTTACATTCTAAACTGCTTTATACTGGGATTAGTATTTGTGTGTGTGTGTGTGTCTGTGTAGTTGTTTCAAAATAAATACTGAACATTCCATTTAGGAAAATGCTTTATACACATTTAAAGGAGCTATAACAAGTGACTTTTGTTCTACAACAAAAAAACCCCACATTTAATTATACACTTTTCAATTCTACACTGTATTTGTTCATTTTTTTCTTACATCTATACTGTGCTCTCCCTTTCACCAAAATCCTAACGGCTTCTCAGTACCTGCATCATCCATCATCAGCTAACCACTTTAAGCGGTGGCCTCCATAATCAATCATCCCTGTGACCAAGTTAGCTAAAAAACCTTCACAAGATGAGGAAAAAAGAGAAAAAAAACGAAACAATCCCCCCAAACGCAACTTAGAATAAGGGAAATAGAGCACACGTGTAGGCTGGAAATGACAACTGTGTTTGTTAATTCCTCCAATATGATTTCTTTATAGTTCAGCAAAACAGTTTTAAATTGGGTATCTAGGTATGATTTTCATATTGGTTATAGAAATTTGCTTCTAAGTTCAGTACAGTCCTGTTTAGAGGTGCTTGGAAGGAAGCATTGTGCTGGGGTAAGCCAGATTTGTCAGTACAATTTTACTTGGAATGAAGGTTACTTGCTTTATTTTAAAGCCCCCACTTTGTTAGAGTCTGTAAGTATTTCAGTGTTAAAATGTTTCTGGCCCTCATGGGAGTGGGGAGAAAGAGAAATCCACACTACATCTAAATCAATTTATGAATTGATGAATGCTTGTCTGCCAGCCTCTGATTTGTTTGGATGGTCTATTCCTCCTTTGGTTGGTCATTGCTCTCCATGAAACCAGAAGCATGCCCCGCAGGCTAAGCTTTGAGCTAGAAATTTCAGAAAAGAAAAAAAAGTCATTGATACAGGTCCACTCAGTTTTGTGAGGTGCAGGGCCAGAACTCACCCAGTCCTTTACCCAGTTACTTTGGAGGCTTCTTCCTACTCAAGGTCTTTGACAGACTTCAGCCATCAACTCTGAGTTCTGGAGAAGACAGTATGGCCCCTCGCCTTTCTCAGTTACTCACTACCATACAAATATCTTCATTTGTTGTTCACAACAAGCAGATTTCCATATGACAGTGCTCCTCCAGTGGGGCTGAATTGTGGTAGACTTTGGGGTTTTTTTAAAGAAAAAACATGGTGACATAAGGAGTAGAGTTATTTCAAAGAGCATGGGATTCTCAGTGAGTAAATTGCCTTTAAGGACAGTAATTTCATGCTGTCATACACTTGAGAGGTTTAAAAATCCAGGCCAGTAATCCTCAACAACATCCTTTTGGTAAACAATAAAGACATTAGCTCGTTTGTCAGCAAGTGCAGGAACCAACAACACGGCTATCAAAATGCGAACGCATTGGTCTGGTTGCAGCAAATAACACAGGAAAATGGAATTTGGGCAGCCAAAAATAACTGCTGGCGCGTTGACCGGACTCTTATGAGCGAGTCCAATTACAAACCAGTAAGCATTTATGGGATGATAAATAGCAAAATACTTCTATTAGTCACAGTTTGGGATGCATCAGGGTGACAAAACACAGGGGCTGCATGGCTGCATCGGCTTTTTCAGGCCCGGGGGCCTGGTTGCTGTTAAGGCACCCTCCAGTCGGGGGGACTGGGCAGGTTTTACACAAACAGGTGCTGCAGACCAGCTGATCGCCTGTTTTCAGATAAACCTGCCTTTTCGCTTTGAAATTAAAATACATTTTCTGGGAAAAGTACAGCAGATTGCTTCATGAGACAAATTAAGTGGCTCCCAAAACATGTCGCAGCACAGCCAGCACCATATGAAACAGAAAGCAGACTCTGTGGCTAGGAGCAGGCTGCATGGCTGCAGGTCTGGGGGAGAAACCTCCGTCCTGCTCAGGAGTGCCCTGGCCTCGGGCACGGCAGCTGAACGCCGTCCAGAAATGAGAGGTCCCACCTCGCACCAGCGGCGGGCCCTGGGTGCAGCAGACACCTGAGCTCGGCAGCGCCTTTCTGCTCCCCATGCACAGCAATGGGGGCCAAGGGCAGGGTGCTGGGCAAGGTGCATGGGGAAACTCTGTATGCCAGGATGGGCTCAGCTTGTGCTCTGGGGAAGGATAGCAAGGGCCAGGACATGAAGAAGGGATTACGGTCCCTGATGTCCCCAAAAGGCTGCCCTTGCTTTCACTCCCACTAGGCCCTCAGTTACACTCTGCCAAAATGGCGGGTCAGCGCGTGGTGGGACCCCATGGTCCCAGGGCCATTTTTGAGTCCACAGCAAGCCGGGGACAATGGGCAGCGTTCAGCCAGCGTGTGGTGGTGCATGGCCCCTCCAGCCAATGCTCGAGACAAGGTTGTTGAGGTATGAGCATCCCTCCTTTTTTTTTTTTGAGCTCCTGCAGCTCCTACAGCTGTGGCAGGGCTGAGGCCCTCAGAGCCGCGTTACCCTGGCAAGCATGGTGTATCAGGAGCCAATACGACCCTCTGAGGATGTGCTGCTGTGAGGAGGGAAGAAACGAGGGCTGTGGGCCCCGGCCCGGTGTGACTACAGAAATGGGGGAAAATTCAGCTGCGAGGGTCTCACAACCAGGACTGGATGGGGAACTTGCCATAGCGCTCATGGCTTGGCAACGGTGGAGCAGGCCCAGGTTTTCCTTAGCTGCCAAATCCCTCAAAGGAAAAAAAAAAAAGGTTTCTCAAAAAGGTGGCGGCGTAGAGAGTTTAGGAATTTAATTAGCAGTTAGTTTAGTGTTTCTTTAGAGCTTTCCCTGCCTGTGCTTCATGCCAGAGAGAAGCAGCTCAGGCCTCCTGTGCCTGGGGAAGGAGGCCAGGCAGGGAAATCATCCCACAGGCATTAAACTCACCCCACAGCAATATGGGTATCCCTAATTTTCCGAGACACTGGATCTCAAAGATTTGGACCAGAAAATTGACTGAGGGTGAGATCCAGCAACATGCTCTGTTAAACCATAGGGAGATGGACAAGCTTCAGTACAAGGAGATGTAAAAACCTTAAGGAAGAAAATACTAACACAGACCCCCAGCTCCCCTGGGAAATCCAATCCAATCCAATCCAATCCAATCCAATCCAATCCAATCCAATCCAATCCAATCCAATCCAATCCCACCCCACCTGCCACAGTCTGCTACTCAGCTTTTCAGGCTCACAGGTGGATTTTATTCCTTGCTGATTACACATGGAGAAGTAGCAGGCTTGTTACATCTGCCTGTCAGTCCCACCTGGGAGAAGGGTTGCCCTGCTAGTCAGTGCAGAGCTTGCTGTAGTTACCAGACCCTTCACACCACATGTGAGCTAATTGTACAAAGATTTTCCTTTAGATTCAGGCATTGTTGGCAACCAGTACAAAGCAAGGAGTCACATCAGGGCAGGATTTAAAGGCCAGAACCACTTCTTTCCCTGCATTCTGGGTTTTTACTGACTTCTATTTGATTTACAGGGGAGGTCCAAGGCACAGGACAAGAATATACTGCAGTAAGAGAAAGGGGGGAAAAAAAAGGCAAGCAGGCTTTGTCTTATGCTGTCCAGCAAATCCCCATATAGTAAGCAGAAGAATTTCAGGTAATTAATTTATTTAAATTTTGGTCTGTTGGTGGATGATGCTTGGGAAAGGCAAGTTTATACTCAGCTTTCCTGAAGGCTGTGTCTTTGGGAGTTCACTTGTATCTGTCTGCAGGCTCTTTTTAGGGAAGTCTTTCAACATGTTGATAGCACAAATATAACAGTCATTACCTAGACCAGTTTCTCATCTATTTTAATAGCTTTGCCTAAGTAAAGATTGCAGGATTTGACTCAAAGTTGAGGCTACATCTGCACCAGCAAGTATGGCTCAATAAGAGTAAATTTACAGGGCAAAGCAGTTGGTGCTGAGGACCTGACCTCCACATTTCAGGATTTTCTTTGAACCAGTTTTAGTGTGGTCACACAAACTGAGTGCCAATTAGTGGTTAGGTGGCATTAGATTTTGAAGTGTTAGGCATCAAAGACTGACAATTCACACTGATGATAGAAGAATTCTAAATCTGAATTCTTGTAAGTGACCATATTTGTGTTTAAGTGGCTGCTTATAGGTTTTTTGCCTAAGTTCCAAAAATTGTCTTGATCTATTTTTATTATTACATTTTAGTAAATTTGATTGCTTAATATAGAAATAAACATTCTCTGTTAACATAAGCTTGTTCAGAAACAGTTCAGTTTCAGCTGAGAACAGTTCAATTTGGCAATAAGAATATGAGTTTAGAGTTTTTAGACATATTAAGTGAGCTCTTGGTATCATCTAAGCTAATTTAGGAATTTTAGAGACTTCAAATTCAAAAATAAACTTAGAATTATTATTGATCTGAGTCTTGATGGGAGTTACCACACATCCTGGGTGAAGGTTTCTGTGTGTATGAATAAAACTGTGGCAACAGCCTGGTGCCTGATCTCCCACGCTGCCTTTCTGGAGGGCCACTTTGCCAGACCTGCACGTGAGCATGGTCTTAGCCTGTTACGCTGCTCTGCTCCCCACATGAAAACTTTCAGTGATTACTCATCCATGGGAACCACTACACAGACACTGCTGTGCACCAGCAAAGTCCCTGTCTTAAAAGCAAAACTTGGCATTTATATATACTCTGTTTGAGGCAAACCATTAACTTCAGCATGAGCAAGGATTTCATCCTGAGTAGGTAGCACCCCAAATAAATCAGCATATTAGGAAATGCCACAGAGAGCAGACCGAGAGGAAGGATACAGCCCTGCACAAACATCCTGAACACAGAATATAGGAAAGCCAATCCAAAGAACCTAAAACCAACCTGATTTCCTAAAATGGACAATAGGCTGGTGTGGGTACATAACTTACTTTTGCAAAAGTCCTTAATGGGCTTTCATAACTCACTTTTACTTCGGCAGACTGGTGAGATGCGAAAGTCCTGATGTTACAGCAATAAATAATGCACCCTAACAAAATGGGGACTGTACAAACAGGACACTTCAATTTTCAAAATCGTTTTCAAAAATTGTGCAGATGCTATGTAATGAAAGCGGAATAAAAATCCAACGCTAGGACTTTGTGGTAACAGGATGGAACAGCAAAATAGTGAAGGTCACCAGCCACAGTAGTTGCAACTGTCTGGGAAAATAAAGAGGAAAGGAGCCAAACAGTGCTGAATATCAACGAGACCATTGTTGATCAACAATGAGATTTTGCTGTTGTACCCTTGTAAGGCTCTCAGTTCTGTAAACATTTTGGGGATGTTTGCAGCGCTCTCAGTTATGACTTCTAGATAGGGAGCTAAGACAGCCTAGGATTTGTAGTGGTGTGGCTGTGGCAGCCCTGAGCTCAGTGTAGGTCAGGTGCTTCAGCAGCTGCCCAGCTTCTCGTAGCTCTGTGGTGCTGCAGACACACAGCCATCCATGCTTAAGCTGGCAAGCGTAACGTCAGCTCAATACCTCTATGCAAGCTGCATTGCAGACACTCAGGCCTGTTTGCCACGCTCCTGAGACAGAAGATGCACCATGCCTGCCTAACCTGGCCTGTGGGATGCGGTGAGGGGGAGTAAGTGGTCTGCCACAGGGAGAGAGGCAGAACTCCTTTGGAGGCAATGGCAAAGCACTAGCAATTTCATTCCTATAGGGCATGTTTAGTCTCCACTGTGGGGTGGTCCTAGGGCTCCACTTGAATTTGATTCATGAAGTCTCATCTTCTTTCAGATGCTTATTGAACACTGTCAGCTGGAGCTTCTTCATGGAACAGCCACGTTTCTTTACTACTCCCACTATCATCTGCCAGGAATTTTTGAAATGCAGAGAAGTGCTTTTGTCACTGCATATGCTTTTCCCTTATGGGGGGGTGGTTTTTTGGTTGGTTTTTTTTTAAGTTTTTTCTAAGGCTGGGAAAGAACAATCAAATTATATCAATTTTGAGTTGTTGTAATCATCTTTCAAATTCTTATATGATGCAAATGCTTAGGTTTCAAATAATTGAGCATTAGAATGTTAAATCATTTTAATTGGAGTTTTAAAATAATTTGTGAAAATTTACACAAAAGGGTCATTAAAAAAACAATACCAACTACAAACCTATTAATACTGTCCAGTCACTCTTGCTACAGTGGTGTCCATTCCAAGCACTCCAAGTACATGAACCAGACTACAAAGCCTAAGACTTTCACTAAAATAACAGTATTTATTTTAATAATAACAGAGTAGGGAGAGGGTCTCTTCTTCCAACCTTTTTGTCCTAGTTAAAAACTAAATAATTGTCTAGATTAATTTCACCAGCATATTGTCATTATTTAGTATGATTTTGCCATTTAGAAAGTGTTTCTTTTCCTAATATACCTATACCCATGTAAGTACAAATGTGGAAAGAAATTATCATTTCTAAAGCATCTACTGCTCGAACTGATCTTGCTTCCTGTACTAGCATATGTCTGTCTAAGCATATACACAATCCCCTGGGCACACAAGTGTAATTGTAGCCATGCTGGTATGTTCTGTAGGAGAAAGGAAGGAGAGAACCACACTGTAGTAAATACTTAAGTATTTACTTTCAACTTAAGTTTGAGCTTGCACATTTCAAGAATAGGAACCTTCTTGATTTTCCAATTTTCCAGTGTATGCAGTAGGAAATGAAAGTAGAAATGAAAGGAAGATGTTCTTTGTTAACAAAACTCCAGTTACAAGCAAATGTTTATATCTACCACTGGACCATTACCAAACACCAGAGCCATCACAGAGTTAGACAGTACTGTGTCAGGGTGAGCCAGGATATGTGTCTTCAGGTTAGTCCAGGGTATATAGCTGATGCAACTTTACAGAAGTTAGTTGGTTGGATTCCAGCCTTGCTCAGAGGCATTTTATGTCAGCATAACTCTGTAGACTTCATTGCAATTTTTTGTGGTGGTACCAACATGAAACTGAACCCAGCAGTATATGTCCATGTCACTGGGATTTAAAGTTCAGAACTTCTTTCAACCTCATACAATGGAGAAAGCCCTGCTTTCTCGTATTTTTATTCCAGAGGGAACATTAAAGTTCCATTGTTACAGCACTACAACACAAAGAATGATAGATGTAATCAAAAGGGTCTTTTATCTTTTTTTTTTTTTACCTTGTTAGAAAAATCAGCAGTTCTGCAGCACTGATTCTTGAAGGTATATAACACTACTTTGTTACTACAGCAACAGACAGCACTGCCAGTACCAAGTTACAGATGAACTGGGTCCCTTTGCAAGACCAGATCTGAACTAAAATGGTTGTGATAAATCTGCTATATGTAAATTTGGTAGGATTAAAAGGTAAACAGGAAAAACACAATATGGGAAAGTGCCTTATTTTACTAAGAAGCTTCTGCGGTGCTTCACAACCCCTTAAGTCAAAACAAGTGGGGAATATGTACCAAATCTTCAGCAATTGAGTCAGTCCTTCTAGTTTTGTTTTGCACTGTTGCACAAAGGTTTGGCCCATCTCTTGTTTAGGGACTGAGGCAGATCTCTAACCAAGGGGTATCAGGTAACTATTTTCACAGTAGTAGAAAGGGCTGTACCTAATTAAAGGATAGGACTTTCCCAAGGGTCTTGATGTAAAAAAGATAATGTAAACTGCCTCATCTTGGATGAGCTGCTTCCTGCCAAAGCAGACGTGCTCTGCTTTTTTCTCCACTTCCTTTGGGGATATGTGTAAGACACAAGGTATATAAGAGAAAGAGTGTGATCTCACCTTTCTCTTTCCTCCTTGCCCTTCATTCCTCCTCCTCTCTCTATGAAAGAGACAGGATCTCAATTCTTGCTAAGGCAGAATAAATACTGGATTTGAGTTATTTCAAACCCTGAGCCTGTATAGACACCTTAATGCAGTCCAGCTTTCAAAAGCACGCAGTGATGTGAGCTATTATGTGCTGAGCTCTTTAGAAAAGCTGGCTGTACGTTCTATTTTATTTACTAAGACCCAGTCCATGCTAGCGTTTGTGATGCAGAAATACTTTCATAAATTGTGCCAACACATTTCCTAGCAGAGGAGCTGCTTATACTGGGCAAAATGTGCTTGTGGCAAGAGAGGTTAAAAAGAAATTAGGGATAAAATAGCAAGCAAAAAGCATTATATTAGTGTAACTGTATCTAATTTAGCTCCAATTGCTGATATTGGGGCTTCTTCTTCCCTTCTGTCTTCTTCTGTACAGGGTGAGAAAGGAGCGTATCCCTAGAACAATACTGCTCTGTCAAGGACAGTTTAATATTGGCTTTGTCTAAGCAAAAGCAGGATGAAAGCTAGCAGAGCAGCTATGAAGAACTAAATTACTGAAGTACAATGCCATTCTGTGTTGGAGGAAGGCCATAGGATGGGATTGAGTTACAGAAGCTCATTAAAGCTATTATGTATTAACTGAGCCACTGTATCTACATGTGTGCATGCTCTGAGATTGCCTGAAGAGCTGTGTGTCTTAGCTTAAGCAATAATGAATGAGGTTGAGGTTCATGCATTTTGCCTTGACTTCAGGGGAAAAAAAACCCAAACCTGTGATGGAGAATGATGTCAGCTGAGGAGACAGGTGGTAACTTGTTAAGCCATCCTGACTCATCTATGTTAAATCTTCTGCCTGTACCCTTAGCTGCAGCTAACTAGACTTTTAGGCAGATAAAGAAATAAATGCAGAGACTGTATGAGAAAAATAGCTAGCTCTCTAAACACACTTAGCTACTCAAAAACACTCCTGGAAAAAATGCTCAATTAAGAGAGACACTTAAATAATTCACTAACTCTTTAAAGTTTTGTGTTCTCTATCATTGATTTCTGACTCTCTGGCATATTCATCATTATATGGCATATTATTGAATTACTGACTCTTGCCAAACTGAAAAAAAATAGTCAATTCTTTATGTTCTTAAGGAACAACAGAAAAACAGAAAGAGGCTGATCTCTCCACTCTCTCAGTCATACAGTTCAACCGTGCTTTTTTGTACTTTCAAACTGTTGCGTGTTATTAAAATGAATATTCAGGTGTTGAATACCTCCAGCTTTCATTCAGTTGTCAGAGTACTGACAAAGTTAAACCTTTCCATAGTTTAAGGTCCCTAAAAACATGGAAATAGACACACAGATTCTTGGGAAATAGAAGAGGATTCATTTCACTGAAATTTACTGTATATTTAAATATTTACATGATAAAAATAAAATCTAGATTATTCTATAGTCATCTGATAGAAATAAGCCCTTTCAGAGGGTAATATATAAATCATTTTAGATGTTTGCCTTGGGAAAACCTAAATTCTGCTCTCCACTGCCTCTTGAGAGAGCCTATACAGCTCACATTACAGGGGTTTTTTTTGCCTTTTTTAATTAAAAAGCCCTACTTAATTGGAGCAAGACTTTGCATATACCCAGCATCTTCCATCTGGAGAGTCTTCCATGATTAATACATGGCCCAAGCTGAAGTAGGAAAATAATTTGCCTCCTATTTTATTTGAGGCACAGAGGCTACTTCACCCTTTCTTGTAGATACACTCACCAAAGGGGCATTCCCTTAAACAATGAAAATGCTAGCCCTATGAATATCCTCAACTCCCTTGTCGCCCTATGTGACCAGAATGTGTTTTGCTGGAGGCTACTGGCTGATTTGATGGGGATCCTAAAGCCTGTCTCTGCACCAATTCTGGTGACTCCCCTGGTTCCCATGTCCTAGTCCTTGGCCCCTTCCTGATACTCCTGCTCTCCAGCTGCCCTTCCTTATTCACAGTCCTTCATCACAGAGCTCTTAGGACTGACTGAAGTAGGAGATTCTGCTGCTGCAGAAAGAAACATTTCTTTTGATTGTCTAGAGCTTAATGATGGTGACAATAGGGTCGACTATGGGTAAGAATGAGGGGGAAGGCCAACCAGGCAGATATGGTGGGAGTCTGTTATAGACCACCCAACCAGGGTGAAGAGGAAGACAAAATATTCTATAAGCAGCTGGGAGAAGTCTCACAATCGCTAGCCCTTGTTCTCATGGGGGACTTCAACTTACCAGATGTCTGCTGGCAATACAATACAGCAGAGAGGAAACAGTCTAGGAGGTTCCTGGAGTGTGTGGAAGATAACTTCTAACACAGCTGGTGAGGGAACCAACTAGGGAAGGTGCCCCGCTGGACCTGTTGCTTCCAAACAGAGAAGGATTTGTGGGTGATGTGATGGTTGGAGGCCATGTTGGACATAGCGATCACAAAATGATAGAGTTTTTGATTCTTGGAGATGTAAGGAGGGGGGTCAGCAGAACTGCTACCTTTGAGCAGACTTTGGCCTGTTTAGGAGACTGGATGACAGAGTCCCCTGGGAGGCAGTCCTGACGGGCAAGGGAGTCCAGGAAGGCTGGACATTCTTCAAGAAGGAAATCTTAAAGGCACAGGAGCAGGCCGTCCCCATGTGTCAAAAGACGAGCCGGCAGGGAAGACTGGCCTGGCTGAACAGAGAGCTTTGGCTGGAACTCAGGAAAAAAAGGAGAGTTTATGACCTTTGGAAGAAGGGGCAGGCAACTCAGGAGGACTACAAAGATGTCGTGAGGTTATGCAGGGAGAAAATTAGAAGGGCCAAAGCCCAACTAGAACTTGATCTGGCTACTGCCATAAAAGACAATAAAAAAGGTTTCTATAAATACATTAGCAACAAAAGGAGGGCTAAGGAGAATCTCCATCCTTTATTGGATGCAAGGGGGAAAACATAGTGACAAAGGATGATGAAAAGGCTGAGGTACTTAATGCCTTCTTTGCCTCAGTCTTTAATAGTAAGACCAGTTGTTCTCTGGGTACCCAGTCCCCTGAGCTGGAAGACAGGGACGGGGAGCAGAATGAAACCCCCATAATCCAAGGGGAAATGGTTAGTGACCTGCCACACCACTTAGACACGCACAAGTCTATGGAGCCGGATGGGATCCACCCAAGGGTACTGAGGGAGCTGGCAGAAGTGCTCACCAAGCCCCTTTCCACCCTTTATCAGCAGTCCTGGCTAACCATGGAGGTCCCAGTTGACTGGAGGTTAGCAAATGTGATGCCCATCTACAAGAAAGGCTGGAAGGAGGATCTGAGGAACTACAGGCCTGTCAGTCTGACCTTCGTGCCAGGGAGGGTTATGGAGCAGATCATCTTGAGTGCCATCATGTGGCACGTACAGGACAACCAGGTGATGAGGCCCAGTCAGCATGGGTTTATGAAAGGCAGGTCCTGCTTGACTCACCAGAATCTCCTACTATGACAAGGTGACCTGCTTAGTGGATGAGAGAAAGGCTGTGGATGTTGTCCACCTAGACTTTAGTAAAGCCTTTGACACCGTTTCCCACAGTATTTTCCTGGAGAAACTGGCTGCTCATGGCTTGGATGGGCGTACTCTTTGCTGGGTAAAAAGCTGGCTGGATGGCCAGGCCCAAAGAGTGGTGGTGAATGGAGTTAAATCCAGTTGGCGGCCGGTCGCAAGTGGTGTTCCCCAGGGCTCAGTATTGGGGCCAGTTCTGTTTGATATCTTTATCAATGATCTGGACAAGGGGATGGAGTGCACCCTCAGTAAGTTTGCAGATGACACCAAGTTGGGCAGGAGTGTTGATCTGCTTGAGGGTAGGAAGGCTCTGCAGAGGGACCTGGACAGGCTGGATCGATGGGCCGAGGCCAATTGTATGAAGTTCAACAAGGCGAAGTGCTGGGTCCTGCACTTGGGTCACAACAACCCCATGCAACGCTACAGGCTTGGGGAAGAGTGGCTGGAAAGCTGCCTGGCAGAAAAGGACCTGGGGGTGTTGGTTGACAGCTGGCTGAATATGAGCCAGCAGTGGCCAAGAAGGCCAATAGCATCCTGGCTTGAATCAGAAGTAGTGTGGCCAGCAGGACTAGGAAAGGGATTGTTCCCACTGGTGAGGCTGCACCTTAAATACTGTGTTCAGTTTTGGGCCCCTCACTACAAGAGAGACATTGAGATGCTAGAGTGTGTCCAGAGAAAGGCAACGAAGCTGGTGAAGGGTCTAGAGCACAAGTCTGATGAGGAATGGCTGAGGGAACTGGGGTTGTTTAGCTTGGAGAAAAGGAGGCTCAGGGGAGACCTTCTCACTCTCTACAACTACCTGAAAGGAGGTTGTAGAGAGGTGGGTGTCGGTCTCTTCTCCCATGTAACAAGCCATAGGACAAGAGGAAATGGCCTCAAGTTGCCCCAGGGGAGGTTTAGATTGGATATTAGGAAAAATTTCTTCATTGAAAGGGTTGTCAAGCATTGGAACAGGCTGCCCAGGGAAGTGGTAGAGTCACCATCCCTGGAGGTATTTAAAAGACATTTGGATGAGGAGCTTAGAGACATGGTTTAATGGTGGACTTGGCAGTGCTAGGTTAACAGTTGGACTTGATGATCTTAAAGGTCCTTTCCAACCTAAACAACTCTGTGATTCATTTGATAGCTATGTAAAGAGTGCTTAAGGCCAGAAAAAGTGTCCACACTGCGTCATTATGTTTTGCCTGAAGGAAGCCTATTGCAGAGCTGGTCATCACATGCAAGTTTCCTGAGCCTTACTCTTAATTCCCATAAATTTTCCCCTTTCTATGTAGTGTGAATACCTGGCAAAATACTGGTATGTACAGAACAAAGGCCAGCCTTTTCTTCTGGAGAGTAGAGAGGCAACAAAAAAAGCAAGTCTTGTGCATTGGAATTGTGAACATATACAGCCTGTAATCCCAAGACTGATTTAAACTGGAAAGTTCATAAGGCCTTGATCAAAACAAACAGCATTTCATTCATTGAGCGGCATCACTGGAATGCACTAAACTGTCATTTATGTGATTATGGCAGCATCTGGATTAAACGTTCTGGCCTTGAACATTTAGGATGTTAGAGATGGAGGAAAAAGCAGAGACAACAACACGCAGTAGGATATAGAGTACTGGGTAGCTTTTTGTATTCTCTTTCCCTCCCTTTTTAAAAGTTTCTTCCCTTCTGAGCTCAAGATATTAAAGACTACAAGCTCTTCTACATAACAGTAAACCTGCAGACATAAAATAATGTAGGTATGCTTATGTCAGTTATTCCTTGCTCCATTCAGTAAACTACTGTTTTACACATACCCAGCTTAAATGCACCTGCAATAAGCCTTTTCAGTATTTAGCTTGTTTTCACTTAGTTTTAAGCATTCCTGCATTATAGAGAAGCCTGGTGTTTTTCTGTGCTATAAATACCTCATTCATGTCTTTGCATTATCTATTACTATTTATCTCTTAAAGAAGGAAAATGGAACAGATCTAGTGAAACTTACAGTAGCAGAGTAAATAAACATTTATTGTGCATTTCTTCCTCAAACTTTATGGGCCGCTTCAGTGTAATTAGTACATAAGATAATTTTAAAGGTCTTGGTTTAAAAAAAAAAAAAAGAAGAGAAAAGCTTGACAATTGCAAGTAGATCTTTTCAGAGAAAGATGGGAGTCGTAATTTTTCTACCACCCCTTCAAATAATAACATAGACTATGAAGGTAAATGTGTCCAGCGTTTACCGGTAGCATAATATGATTAGTAATATCCTTTAAACTGTCATCCGTAAAAAGCAAATGGGATAAGTGAATTCCCACGGTACTTCCTGGAGGAGAAAGGTCTAAGGTCTCCCCTCCTAAATATAGACCACACAGCTCTAATTTTGATTTCACACTGGTGTGAATGACCAGGTCCTCTTTCCAAGGTAGCTCATTCTTGCCTTTTTCAACATCCCTAGCCTGACTGCCCATTTTAAGCTCATTTGCCATTTCTGGATTCCCCCAAATCAGGAGTTACCTCCCCTGGTGCCTTAGCCATCTTGACCTCTCCTGTCCTGGTGTACCCCCCTGCATCTGCTCTTGTCCTAGTGCCGAGCCAGCACCACCCTGTTGCATTGTGCTCTTCTGAAACTTTTGATATACAGGAACTGCAGCGACATAACCAAGTGACAGTGCTTACCACGCGTACCTACCCGAAGAGTCCTAGATATGCATCTTTCCTCACTACTCCAGAGAGCATATCTGATTCAGCTGATGAAACTGCACAAGAACAAATGAGCTCACTGAATTTTGAGACCAATTTTGGCTCTGGTTCTCTCTGCAGCTTCTCATGTCTTGACTGATTGATTGATTGAGTCATCATTAACAGCCTGAACCTTTGAATGAAACCAGTGGGAGTCTTGCCACTTTTACCAGCAAGAACAGGCTGCTGCATAAGTTTCCCACATGAAAGTACAATTCACTAACGTGTAAAAGGGTAAAAAAAATCCAAAAGACTCAGATCACAGCTCATAAGTCAATTTAGTATAGAAATCTTCACTGAGGCAACTGTTTGAGTACAATAAAAAAATCTGTGGAAGGTTTTTATGTTTATTTTTACACCCTGATTTCAGTTTTTCTGACTTCATTTTTTTGCTTGATAAAGTGTGTGTGGGCATAGGCAGGGGGGCTTTTGGTGTACCTTGAGAACTACCGCATCCCTCCATTTTTTTCCTCCTATGGTCTCTCTCCTTCTTCACCCTCCCCACCATCTCATGTGGCACAGTCATCCTTGGGACCACAGAGCCATCAGTGCTCTGATTTAATTGTCAGTCCGTGGGGTATCTGTGGAGAGATGCGTGGTGTGTGGCAGCAAGCACTGGGTGAGCTGTAACAGAATCACTGAAAACATAATCTGAACCTCCTACCTATCAGAGAAAGGACCTTCCACTACGTTACTGAGGCAGGCTGACCAACTTTAGCATGATATATTTGTTTTAATCCCTAAAATCCCAAGCTAGACTTGAACATAGAAGCAGACTTTTACAAAGGCCCTGGGGAATGCACTTGGTCTCATACGTTATACTTCAGTGAGCATCATCATTTCTTGGTCATAATTTCAAGGAAAGATATAATTAGATTTATATTTATGTGCTTTTTGCAACATATAGGGTTATTTTCTCTTTATGCTATTAGTGCTTTGGGAGTACAAACAAAACTGATGAACACATTGTTATACCTTTATGAGGGCAAGTTATTTGATGCGTGAACACTAGTGACACTTTCGGTACTGTGCTCACAATGCTTATTCTGATCAGAATGGTTTAAATAATACATGAACTCATGCATATACATATTGCAGCTCAGCTCTTTCATTAGGAGCCTTGCTAAATTTGCTCAGCTAGTCCTCCTGAGCACTCACATGTTTTCAGGGTGAAAGTCCTTTTATTTGTCACACGCAGGTTGCAAAATCTTGCTGAGATATCATTTTAAATTTGTTTGGCTGTGCAACCTAGTTTAACAAGGGCAACTTGCAGCCTTTTCTTTTCCTGTTCTTCCTGGGAAAAAAAAGAAGCTTATGTGAAATGTTTTAATGTATGAAAAAAACATATGAAAGGAAAAGTGGAAAATTGGATTTGGTAATTAAGATTTTGTGTTGGGACTGCAGTGGTCTCGGTTCAATTCCCTAGAGTTTCTATATGACCTTGGACAATTCATGCTAATCTTTCCAAGTCTCTGTAAAGTGGGGTAACAGTTCCTTCTTTTCTTCCCCCTATGTCTTGTCTGTTTGGCTCAGGTACAGATTCTCTTTCAGTGTGTTTATATGGTGCCCATCATACCATGGCTTCAAACATATTCAGGAATTTTTATACAAGTCAAGTACTAGTAAGGAAAATACTTATGAATTTACATCTTTGGTGCTCCAATTCAGGATAATAACTTTAAACAAATATGTTGAAGAATGTGTATTTATAGAGAAAGCTCCTGCTCCCAGTGTTTTTGAGCAGAAAAGCAAGATTTTGTGTTGAGAGCAGGATGGGATCTGTGCATTAAATACAGCTGGTACAGAGGAATGAATGCATCTTTCATGCCTGCTCTAGGCTCTGTGTACTTTGGAATTGCTGCAAGAGAGTGAGGAGAAATTCTAGAGAGGCCTAATGTATGGCAACAGAGCAGGACTTGGAAGTGATAAGAGACAGAGAAGAATGCATACAGAGGATCCCTACTGGGAGTAGAAGTTATAGTTGATTATGTGTCTTATTTGTGAAGGAGTGAAGGCTTGTGTGTCTCTGTTTTTCAGGGGAGCACCTGCCCTCAGTGTCTGCAATGCTTCCTGCACTGAACCTAAATATACGGCTTTGCATTGTAATGGCTGTGAGGATTTCTCCTTCCTTCCTGCAAACCATTGCCTGGTATTTCTGCTGAAATAAAATGAAAGTGTCTGAAACAAACCAACCACTGCCCCCCACCCCAGCCAAATCAAATTACTTTAATGAAATAGAATTTTAAATCATGAATCATACACCAGCACCTATCAGACCAGGACATTGGGGGCTGCTAATGAACCACTGCTGTTCATCACCTGGTATGCATGCCCAGTTTTTTCAGTTCAAGGTGGTCCGTGCTCATCACTTCCACAGATGCTGCTGTGATCTCAGAAGTCCTTCAGGGTCTGCAGCCATACATGGGGGTCATTCACAAACAGGCAAAACAAGGCTGGGCTGTTTTTCTGCATGCTGCAATAACAAGTCTCTACTGCTCCTCTAAATCCACAAAGAGGACAGCACAGGGCACAACTGGGGCCTGTGTTTATGAAGGTGTCCCTGGTTCATTAGCTCTGATTGCCAAGTTAGATACACCTGCATCCCCACCTAGTCCTGACACCATCTATTAGGCCAGAGTGACCTCCCTGCTGGGCAGCAATCATTAGTCACTCGCTCTTAAGAGAAGCGGATGGTGCTTACCTGGGCTGCTCATCAATTTCTAGTGTCTTTTCTGTTGTTCTGTGTTGTAAGCCATGCTTTTCCCTGAGAATTTGCTGTTTCAAAACTACAGCAGCTTGAGCAAAAATGGGGAGTAATCCTGTAACTGAGGAATTTCCAATATATTTGCTGTCACTGGGCACCTTGCTGGAAGTTGTACAAAATCTGAAGAAAAAGGTTAAAACAGATCTGCCTTGCAGCTTCCTTGCAAGTCTCTGGCAGGTCCATGAGGATTTCATGTCTTAAGAGCATCACTGGCACTGATACTTCGGTTAGAAAAATTCCTGTATCCATTCCATCCTCAGGATCCTGTCACACTGACATACCCCAGGGATAAAATGCAATCCTGTAATCCCCTGTACCAAGAGGGACTGTGAAACAGTGAATCTCAGGGCTTTACTTGATGCCTGAAATGACCCAATGTCTGGCCACTTGTAGGGTCCAGCAGGTTCAGGAGGGCTCTAGACCAGGAAAAGTTCCCTTGGGTGATTAGAATGTTGGGGTTTTTTAATCATGAATGTCTTCTTAGTGAGGTTCACACAACTATATACCTGCACGTTAAAGCACAAGAGGTTTTGAAATATTAAATCCACTGTTAATGCATTTCTCCAAAGAGTTTCCAATAAAGCATATGTCTGGAAATAGTAAAAGAGCTGGTGAGGAAACGAGAACTTTGTACGGCATTGTTATGTTTAGAACAGGAAGGCTGGTCTAGCTGTGAGAATTTCAGATTGTTTTTTGTTCAGGACAATCTGGCAGAGAGAAAGACAAAAATGATCAAAGAAAAAAGCGAGGCAGTTGTTTGTAAGGAAAGACTGCTATTCTTCTTACCCTTGCTGGCTGTGGGTCTGGTCATGCCACTACTGAAGTTGATAGGAAGGCTTGGATGACTTCAGTGGCAAAAGACCCTAAAGGAGAGTACCTGTCTCATATCTTTTTATTTTTGTAATTAATTATATAGTGTTTGAGCTAGATGATCACTCTGGGCTATTTTCTACCTACTCTCCTACCTTCTACTCTCACCCTCCATTTATGTTTAAGTTATGTTCAGGAAGCTTGTTACAGCTGATGTAAGGTAAGAGAGGCTCTGCCATCCAGTCTGTAGTTGCCACATGTCATCTTCTCCAGGCTTTTTATGTTATAAACATTTCTTTTTAATACCTCAAAGAGAAATACTCTAGTAATTATGGCAGCAATTTCCTTCCTTAGCTTTACTGTTTCTTCTCTCCTGTGCAGATTATTTCATTTAAGCTGATATCCTGAGCAATTATAGTACAACATCATTTGAGACGTAATCACCTCTGGCTAACCTCTTCAGGATCCCTTGGATATAAATGTGTTGCTGTCTAAGCGTCCCAGTGAGAAAATTTCAATGAGAAAAAACGATATGAAATCTAATATTTCCCAGGAAAGTTGGTCAGGAATAGAGCAGAACAAGTGCTCTCTGTTAGGGAGAGGCAAGGAATATCAGAAGAAGATATTGCATTGATTTTATGGCCAGAAAGAATAACTGTGATCATCTATTCCCATCGCCTGCAAAACACAAGCCAAGATTTTGGCTGCAGCCAGTGCTACTGGCTGTAATGGGCCACATCCAAAACCCTGTGCAGTCACTGGAAGAAATGCTATTGGCTTCAGTGAGAACTTTGGATCAGGGTCAGTGTGAACAGAAGCCCAGCAGTGCAGCACAGCTGTGGGGAAATCCCTGGCTCCTACCGAGCAGTGATCATCTGCCAGTAAACAGGGAGTATCAGTGGCTTCCTGGAGGCAGGACAGTGCCTCTTCCAGCATTTCTTCCCTGACTGTGGCTGTCCTTGCTGGGGTGCAAAGAAAACTCAGGGAAAATGTCCAAGGAGGAACTACTTCTCTCTACCTTCCTGCTCTGTCTGCAGCCACTGGCCCTAGGGCTGCTCTCAGCAGCAGTTCCTGTTGCTGCCGAACACCTGCACAGAGTAACTTCTCTGTTCCCTGTTGTGGATGATATAATACAGACAGCTGGAGTCTGGTGTGCTTATCTAATGTTTTGGTAAAAAAAGATCTATTTAAGTCTTTGGTTTAGGAATAGCTTAATAAAAGTTGATGAGAAATTTGAAAGGTGTTTGTGTGTGTGGGTGTAGGGCATCTGACAAAAAAATAAACAGCAACAAATTGCTACATCAGGAATGTATTAGATCTATCTGACTAGTCTTGAGGAAAAATGCAAACAATCTAAAATAAAAAGAATGCTCAGAAGTGCTCCTCTGGGGCTCCTTTGGGGCTTCAAAGCACAATAATTCAGAAATACTGCATTTTGTGACAAAATTGCAGTTTGCATTTTAGCAGTGGCAAAACTCAGCATAAATGCATAATCAATGTTTCCCACTCCTACAAAAAAAGCAGAATCACATTGTGAAGGAGAGGATACAACAGGATAATTCCCACTGGTGATGTAAAACCTCTCTTTCCCACAGTTACAGCTGCTCTGGTGTGCATGCTCCCCAGCACAACTCTTTGCAGAAGCAGGGAAGGTGAGTGGAAGCCTGCAGGATTTGGTATTTTGCATAAAAATATTCATTTTCAGACCACAGTTTAATTCCTTCCCAGGTGAATAATAACTTAAAAGTGCTAATTATGGTGCAGGGGTTTGTGATATACAAGCATCTGGGTCCTGCTGCAGTTCCTGATGAACAAACTCACCAAACCAGGCCACTGGCTGACCCTTTCAGCAGAGGCAGCAGCCATTGCAGCGGTCACTGAGGCAAAAGCTCTCGCTTCTCAGAGGATGCTCTCTCCGAGTAAGAGTTACCTCTCACTCGTAGGAACATGTGTACTCTTCCCTGTGCTGGCCTCTTTGCTGGTTATCTGCAGCTTTGACAAGGCTCACTTACAAACGAGCTAAATAGCATCCTCTCTCCCTTCCCCTCGAGTCTACTCATAGATAAGGGAGGGATATTTAGGAATAGTTTTTATTTTTCTTTCAAGTTATGATTTTTTGCTGTAAGACTGTCAAGCAAGTTGGCCAAGACAGACAGAATTTAAAGTTTGGATTCCCATTGCTGAAAGTACCTTGAGGATACTGACATCTGAAAACTCCTCAGCAGGTAGGTGCCTGAACACAAGTGTCTAGCATCATTTTAAATGCCCTTGGCACCCTGACTTCCAGCTGCTGCCTCTGCTTCCAGGCGGAGATTTCCCTATGTCATATCTGTCTGTCCTGTGACAGACCCACACTCTTCTGGAAAGGCAAACAAAGGGCAATCAAGTGAAAGGCCCCAACAGCCTGAAGGGATTCAGCTGCTTGAGGGGCTTTGATGGGACATGGCAGGGCAACACAGGGAGACGAGAGCTAGCTCTGCACAAGCTAGTGCTGGACTGTATTGCCATAGCATGCTAGCTGGGCCCATAAACCCTGCTCTGCAGTCAGCACAATCACCCTGGCAGAGCAGTCTTTTGATGTAGCTGTTTTGTTCCTAATAACTCCATTAGTCCAGGGATAATTCTGTTATCCTTGCACAACACTTCATTGCACCATGTAGATACCCCCTAAGGAACTGTTCTAAAGCCTTTGATAAAATAGGAGGTGAAAAACCGTGGACCGGAACTTGGAGCACAAAGCTCCAAGAAGTGGCACGTACCGCCTCTTAGGACTCACAGGCAAGTTGAATATTTGGTCAAAACCTTTATCATGGCTGTAGCAGTAAGCTGATTTACACCAGTAGGGAATCCAATCCTTTGCTTTTCTCACTCTGCTGTAGCATTAAGGTGAGCATGTGCCGGAGGGATGGAGCAGGCCAGGGTATATATAAATCTGCTTCTTCTGTAAGCTAAGGGGAAGAAATACAGCTTGTCTACAGCTACGTGTTTCCCTTGATATGCACCCTCTTGCAGCAGCAGGAGGAAAGACAGCTCCTTTTGGGCAGAAGTAGTGCCTGCTGCTCTTAGGAGCAGCTTGTGAGCTCTGCATTGGTATTCGGGGGCAGGTTTACTTCTGTCTGATTACTTTTGAATGAACACCAGTGTGGGGTTATTAGTGGCATCCCTATTATGCTTCTATTAGTCTTGTTAACATGCAGGAAATCGATGCTAGGAAATTTTAAGGAGTGTTCAGAGGAAAGTTAGTGTATGCTTTGAGGCCCATCCAGATTTTGTCAACAATAATTGCTCTTCTCCAGCGATCACAGTTTTTTGTTTGTCCTCAGTAAGACCAAGCCAATAACTGACACTGCCTGAGCTCTTTGCCTCTTGCTCAGTTATCTGTGGGCAACACGTCTATGCCCCAGCAGCAGGGACCATACAGTGTTTATCTCAGGAGCACCATTACAGTATAGAAGTGAAGAATTGAAGGTCTTTAAGAAAATGATTAGAGAATCAGTGAGGAAAAAGGGCCCAGTGGGAAATGAATTAACCTCACATTTCAGAAATCTTTTTCAACCCTTTCTACATTGCAGGCTTCCTCTAAGTCTCCTGGTCCAGTCATTTCACTTCTGCTTCCATGCTGTTAAATGTGGATACTAGTCCTCTGCAGCATAGAAATACTGCAAGGTACTCAGATTTTAAGGGGCTGGGAGCCACTCAAGCATATTAGTGGAGTTTACTCCTCTAGTCACCATCCCGATTCCTTTGGCCTCACTCACATAGGGCCTCCCCCACCTTATTTTAACCTGGAAGATTCAGAAAGCCTCTGTGGCCTCTAGGAGGGAGAATTCCTCCCGCTTTATCCCTGGAGAGTCAGTCAGTGACATGTCCAACACTGTATTGCACAAAATAGGACAGACAAGACATGGCATCTTTTTGGCGAACAGTATAGAGTCCTAATGCAGGTGCGTTCAGGACAGAAATATTAAGTACCACTTTCCCCAGTATTCCCATGCAGAAGGCACTCATGATGCAGGTACCTTTATCTTCTTAGTATAAAAAGGACCCTGAAATACCTTGGGGCAACACTGCAAAACCCCAAAGGAGTTATCCAGAGCCCCCATTGTTAGCACTAAGAGAGGAAGAACTGAGGAAGGACAAAACACAGGTACAGGTGTAGTGAGTGCATTGCTGGATATATTGCTCCTCTCCTAGTTTCCTTCCCCCACTGCTGTCTCATGGAACAATCACTTCAGCTTTTATGCTGAAGAAAAGGAAATATGATACTGTTGATCAGCACTGCTTCTGCCATTGTAATAAAATGAAATGAGATCCAATGTACTCAGCCGTTACTTGAGCGAGTCAGACTTTCTGACCTTCAGTGTGGCTACTAATGTGCAAAACTCTCTGTCTTCCAGCTGTAAAAGCTGTCTCTCATTTCTGAAGTGAGAAAAATGAAAGAAAAAAAGACAGAAGGAAAGAATTTTACACCTATGAACCTCCCTCTTTTTTTTTTTTTAACTAACAGTATTTTATCTCAGTCGTAGGTATCACCTAATTCATTACATGTTCCCATAGGATAAAGAAAGTCTTGCTGTTTGCACATACAGTTTTAGTGTCCAAATAACTTATTTCAGACCCTCAAAATGTCTCTGTATTTTCAGTCAGAACCAATCTCTCTCTAACAACTACAAATCATTCACAATTTATCAGTCTGCCAGGTGGGATTTGCCCTGTGTTCACAGGGAACAAACTGTCCTGTGGCATAAACATACAGTGGGATGAACGGCGTTTGGGCTGGTGGGAGAAGCTGACTGAATGGAGGCACTACTCGCTACCCAACATTGTCATTTTCTCAGGGAGATGTTAATGAGGCTTTCTCAGCGTTTCATGAAAATTTCATTTGCAGCAGACAGGGCTCCCTGACAGAAGGAGCTCTGGTGAATCTCACAGAGGTGGTTTAAGCCATTGCAGCATCCTGCCATGGGCTCCCTCTGTCCGCGAGGCTTCTCATCTTTGTAACTGCAGTAGCTGAACAAAAGAGGGGCCTAATCCTCAGCTGCTGCAGCTCAGAGTCTGATATATTATACTGTCAGTGAAGGTGACATGCATGGGGAGGGGGTCATGCCGTGATCGTACCCTGACTCTGCCACAGTGCTCTGAGTCAAAGAGGAAAGGAAGGGGCTCCTCCTCCCCGAGACATACATGAAAATTGCTGCTGAGTCAGAACAGCAAGGACAGCAACTGAATTATTGGGTTAAGTATTATTACTTTTAACACCCTGCTCTTGTACGTGTCAAGGGAGACCTTGAAAAAATAGGAAGGCTCACAGACCCCACAAATTTTCAATAACCTCGAAGGGTAATATTGTAATAATGTCCTTCAAGACTAGGAACTTCACCTCCATTTTCAAAACCAGCTTGAGTGGCTCAGGTACCTCAGGGCTCATATGCACGATCCATTGCAGACAACTGCATGTTAACTGTGCCTGCCCAGTACAAAACAGTTTCAGTTTGCTGCCCAGACTAACGTACGTGAGCATGCCCATGCTTTGAAAACCAGCCTTGCTGCTGTGTGGTTTAGAAGCTGGTTAAAGCTGACTGGGTGCCTAACATCTGGCTGAAAGCCAGTTGCTGAATCTGCACTGAAGCTCCTGCACAGACTGCAGCTGTGTGGTCCAAGTTTAATGTGGGTAGCTTAAGAGGACCAGCATCCCATGCAGCTGTCCCTGCTATGCAGGAGTAGCCTGCTAGGAGGGAGACCTGAGAGCAGGAACCATTTCAGATGGCTGATCCACATGTGTCACATGATGTGTGGGCTGAGCTGGATGAACAGAGGTGACATCTTTAAGGACAGATGATAAGATTATTATATGTAGTTTTATTCCCTGGGACAGAGAGACATATGAACACCTGAGTAATAACTCCTGAGACACCGCAGTTCACAGTGTGATGTTTCAAGAAAATCAAAGTCACTGATAGTCTCTGATAGATCACATCGTTGGAAGAGCTAATTGGTATCCAGTGGGGTTAATCACACCTAAATTCCCATAAGATGGTTTTCTTGGGCACTCGTAACAATGAAGCTGTGAGCTGTGTGGTTGTCAGTACAAGGCTGCCTGCATGTTTACCTAGCCATTGCTGTGAGAAATGTAGTTATCTCCCTAGAAGTGAAATGGAAATGTAATTTAAGCTCTAACCGATTCCTTACAGAGTTATGCCAAAAGTTATGTGTCAAGTTTATAAAATCAGATTAAAAGCATCCATATTGTGCTTTGTTCCTGCTTAACTATGTTGGTAACTGCTCTGGGAAAGTGCTGCAGTGTTGAATATCTTTCTGTAGTAATTACAAATGAGTATGAAAATGAGCTACAAAACAGGGAAGTGCTTTTATCCCGATTTTGCAGATGGAGAGCTGAAGCACTAAAGGCCAAATCTAATAAAGAATTACAGTACTGCAGCACATACCTTGCAGTCATCTGGTGCCCATATGGGATCCAGAACACTGTTAGACACCTAGCCTCCATTTAGAGGAGCCTACATATATAGGACAGGCTCATCCTCTCTAAATGGGAACCAAAATAGCCAACTTACTGAGAAAGAAGCTGCCTTAAATCAGTACTCTTGGATGTCTCTGATTTGAGCTATCTGGCTAAGAAACGCTGTGAACAAGGATAGCTATTAGACTGTGCACCTTGGCTACCTCACTCAGGTTTTCAAAGAGGAGTTTTGGCTTTGGATCATCAGCCATGTTCTCCTCTAAATGGGTTTCCCACCACGTTCCCAGTGCTTGGTAGGGTTCCCTCAGGTCTTTTAAAATACCAGAAGAAGAGGAGGCCTTCTCTCCCTCTTCACAGTGCTTTAGCAGCCTGCTATGTATTCAGGAAGATCCAAGTTTAATCTCCCTTTCCCTTCCTTCCCACACTGAAGCTATTCCCTGCATCAGAAATAATTTGAGAGCAAGACAAGCAGCAGGAGGGAGTTTAGCTCTGCAATGTGCTGCCTGGGGATATTGTTTGGGGAATATACCTGGTTCTGGGTATGAACCAGGAGCCACTCTGGTGCATCCTGATGAATACCCTAACTACAGTAGTATGGATACAGACTCCTTACACACACTTTCCAAAATAATTTTTGCACAATGATGCAGCTGTAACATAGCTGTGAGGATGCCCTTCTTCAGTCCCTCTGGACAGAGGCAGTTCAGACGCTCCTGTGAGATGGCAGACATGTCTGAATCCCCTTAGGCAGGTGCAGGAACTGGGCCTGGCTGTCCCAAGTTGGGTCCTTTAATGGCTGTTATTTTGATGCCTGTCCAAGTTTGATAACAAGGAGCTTGAAGTGCCTGTGCGTAAGCTTTTTCCAGATTACAGTTCTCCCTCCTTCCCTCTGTAGTTGCCTACATCCCATTTTGAATCTGACCTTGAGTAGCTTATTTAGGCACCAAAGCAGGGTCTATGACAGAGCAAAGAGCTGAACCCAGTCTCCCAAGTCTTGACATATCTTTGGATCTGTATTTCCCTTCAGCTGATTTAGACGAGGCCTTAGCTTTACTCACTCCTTGCCCAAGCAAAGCTTCTCTTGATGTTTAAACTCACGGCCAAATATTAATTGGAGATCTAGAGACAGAAAAACAGACTCTATTCCCCACAAGAGAAAATGAAAAGCACATTTAAGTGAAATCTTTCCACAAAAGAAGTGAGATGCTTTTGTTGTTTTTCTCATCTAATGCCACAAATACAATGATGCCAGCTCCTAACAGTCAGGCGCACACAATAACGGCTGCCAGTTTTACTGGCTGATAAAAGCAGTATCAAGACCTCAAAAGAAAGACATTTAGCTGGGGAAACCTCTGAAATTAAAAATTCTGCAGGACATTGCAAAACAGGTGGGCACCCTGAGCCTTATTTAGCAAGTTCACCCACAACTGAGACAGTGCCCAGCCTAGCAGTGGGTAAGAGATTCCTGGCTGTATGCACAACATCAATATTACAAAGGTCTTAGAGACAAATACAGCTTGAAATGATGATCCTTAGGGCTTTCCAGAAGGGGGACTGATTAAGCCAGATAGGGAGTACTTAGCCACAGCAGTCCCGATTCTCAGCTAATGTAAATCAGCCTCACTCCACAGATGATTTACAGCAGCTGGAACCTGTAGCTTCAAAGGATCAAGTTGCAGTCTCCTGAGCAATTGAGTCTGCATAGATTTTTACCAGTAAAATTAACAAGGCCAGTGTGTGTTGGGGGGAGAAGTAATCCTTAATTTAACAGAAATTGCTGAGACTTAAATAGTAATTTCTCTAGTTACAGGCTCAACAGGCTTTTCTCTTAGCTTCTTAGACCTTTTTGCTGAACTTCACAACACAATCAATACAGAAATAACACATCTGAATGGTCTTGGACGGTAGCAAGCCATAAAAGCTTCTGGAGGCTGTTAAAATGAAAATCTTCCTTTCTAAGTGGAAGGCGTTTTTAAGGACAAGACAGCAGCTGCTTTGAAATGTCTGTGAATTCTTTTTCCTTGCAATTAGTAGCAAACAATAAAGGCCTCTTTTTGAGCACTGATGGTATCTCCTTGGCTTCGGCAGCTTTTGTCTTGTCTAAATGATAATAACTGTGTGTATTTGTTTCTGTTTAGTAGGGGATGTGTATCCTTGTAAAGCACGCTCGTTCCGTGTGCTAGCTGTAGGCATGTTGTTCTGAGAAACCGTTTCAAGTCTGGGCCTCTGTAATTAGTATTTTTACTGATACATAATATAAACCTAATAGCGCTGTTATCTTGAGCTTACATGAAGTTGGTAAGTAGTGAAATCTCTTACTTGCCCAGCTGCTCAGCAGTTGTCTCTCAGTCCCCCATGCCCTGCAGAGCTTTGTGCTTCTACCAGGAATAAGAATTTGCTTTGTGTAAGTGGAGGGACAGGGGAAAGGTTTGTTTGGCTGCTTTCAATTATTTGTTGCTGTGTAAATAGTTTCAGGCAGCATTTGAATGGAAAATCTCCAGTGAATTGGCTTGTATCTCCCTTTGCTGGGGATAACAGGGCATTAGTTGGCAACTTAGAAAGCTGAAGCCTGTTCCAAGCTCTGCCATGGACCTGGTGTAAGAGCTATCTGTTTACCTGATAACATTTTCAGCCAAAATCCTTTTCTCACTGAGCATAGTGCCTTGACTGCTTCAACAGGCTCAGCTCTGAGCTGCAGCTGATAGGTGTTTATAATCTCCAGAGTCCTGAGCTGTAGAACATGTGCCTGGGAACACCTGATTAGTTTCAACTATGCCTACTTTATTTCTGGGCTAGGAGGCCCTTTCAGAGGAGCTTGCTAGTTGCTTTGTTCTTTGAGAATCGCTTCCATCTTCTACAGATGGTGAAGGACTCTCAGGAAGGTAAAGCTAGACATTTCATTTTGAGTTCATGTTGTCTATAGAGTTCTCTTTGTTGGGTTTTCTTCTCCTTGAGGAAATTCTTGCTTTTAGAAAGTGAGATTGTTGGAATGGGAGAGTACTTAAGCTGGTCTCTTGAAACACATTCCACATAAAACCAGAGATATCTCTAGTTTCTCCTTTAGAGTTTCTTCTTCTTTAGCAGGTGAGGACAAGAAGAATTTCTGCTTCAGAACTTGGCTGCTGAGCTGCAGGATTTGCTGGGAAGCTCCTGCCACTGTGCTCCAGGAGATGATGGTAAGCCTCCAGCTGGAGGAGATTCCTGCTCTTCCAGTTAGTAATGGTATAATTCTAGTCCTATGGATTCAAATATGTGATTCAGCTGTCTAAAATCATGAAACAATTTTACATCTGAGGCTGTATTTTTGTGGTGTTTGGTTCATATGTTCAAGTTTTATTGCTTACCATGAGGGCTAGAGCTCTTCTGGAGGCTGAGATTTTTGTTGTCCTTTGATTCCAGGAGTTGGGGTTTTAATTAAAAGCATCAAGCAGTTAGAGGCTCACATGAGGTTTCCACCTTGGGCTTAAGGGAGAAGTAGGATTTTTCAGAGTGCATAAAGGCTACAAAGGTCACTTATTCAATCTGAGCAAGGTCAGGTTGGTTTTTTTTTTTTCTTTTTCCCAACTAGAATCTCATCTAGGAAACCAAAGGGAAGCTGAAATTATTTGTAGATGGTCTGAAAACAAAATCTGTGAAGAAACACATCCATTTTAAGCATTTAGATGAAGGTAGGAAATGTATTCAGCACAAGGCATGAAGTTCTGCAGTTTGCAAAGAAAGGAGCACAGCACCGAAGGAAATTATGTGTTTCTCTACAAATTAGACTCCCATTTATAAGGATGCATGTCACAAAACAATCACAAAGTAGAGGTAGGGATATGGTAGATCTTCTGTCATTTGAAATATTTGTGTCAAAAGGGAGCATCTTTTTAAAAGGTATGCTCTGGCTCAAGGAGAGCTTGAGGCAAAAATTACACATTAAATTCTCCATGCTGTGTTATGCAGGAGGTCAGACTTCATGCTTATTATGGTCTTTTGGTCTTAACATCTATTAATCTGTTTCTGTGCACTTGCAATGTTATGTGCACCAGATTTTCTTATCTCTTTGGGAAAACTAATCCAAGGGAGGGGGCTTAAGTTTCCTCTGGTTACAGCCTGTGAACTGCTTTAGGTTTTAGTGAAAACTCTTCCGTCAAAATGTGTCTTGTCTGCACAAGACACAGATGCTGCAAAGAGGTGAACAGCATACACAAGAGAGGACAAAATTAAGGTTGCTTAAGTGACTTTAAATATACATTTCTATGCAAATAGCTGTGTTGTGACATTCTGACTTTTTTTTTTTTTACTATAATCTGAACTTTCAACTCTCAGGATTTTTTAATGCTTTTTGAGAAACTACAGTATTGTCTTAAGGTTTTTTCCTTCAGCAATAAACAGCTGTTTAGAAGCTTAACTCCTAGTTTAATGAAATTGTTTTTGTCTGGGAATTTTCTGTAGGCCTTGTCAACCAGCCTTTCTTCTGCAGCACTAGCACCCTTTAGCATAGAGATGGGGAAAGGGACCACTCCATTTTTCAGGTTTTTCACAGTGACTGCCAACTTAGTGAGTGGGGCAAATTCAACTGTTGCAACCCCCCTACGCTAGTGCAACCCCTGCTACCCACAAATCTTGTTTTGAGCTTGCTCTGCAGTTCAGATGGAAACATGCCTCCAGAGCTGATAAACCACGTCTAGCAGAGACAAAGCGGGGCTGTTGACTCAGGGTGAAAGCAGCGTTCAAAATCAATTCTGGCTGGCAAACCTTAATGCATGTGTTGTTTTCCAGTGACCAAGGCAGTGTTGGCAGGCTCTGTAGCCTTTGCGAAAGCAATCACAATGGAGACAGCAGAGTCCAGAGGGAGCAGAAGTGCTCTTGACTTCTCACCTTGGGGAACAGATGCAGTTGCTGGCTCTTCTAGCCATGAAGATAAATCATAAAACAAAGGAGGAAAGGTTTGTTTTGTTTTGTTTTTCCCCAGGATAGCTGAGTGTCTTGTTCGTCAGTATGCTGTATGAGATGTACTTTGTCTTATAAAAATGTGCTTGTTTCAGTGTTCATTTATTATAAGAAATAACAGTGCTCACATGCCAGTTTTCTTCTATTTGAACCTAATTTCATGAATCTCTGCAGAAAGCTAAATATACCTTTTCAATTTGCACTTAGGAAGTATATTGCTGCATTTAGAAATACTCTAGTCTTTTCTCTGTAATAGTACAGATATTCTACTTCTGGAATTAAAATTCATCCTAATCTTTTATGTTCTACAAAACTTCGAGCATTCTCCGTGCTCTCAATTTCTGTCTTTTTTTTCTATCTTAGTGATAGGCCATTAGCTGGACTTATTCTCAAGGGACTCTTCATGGGGCTGTTAAGCTACAGTGCGAATACCTATATAATTTTTGTTCTTTTTTTTTTTTTAGGTGCCACATAATTCTTGAGCGTGCTTCATAAATCCACCAAATGGCTGTTGCTCTTCCATCTGATGGCTCATCAGCTTCTCATTTTAGAGACACAAAAGAGAAAGACTAGTTACTTAGGCAGGTTTGGAAGCATGTAAGGAGCAGAGAGGGCAAAGCGCTTCCTTGGAGGATGTTGGGGAGAGGTGCAAAAAGTGATTTTTAAGGCCTCAAATGGCAGCTGTTTATTCTAGGTCCTTTTTTCTTTCCTAGTCAGCATCAGTTTTATCATACAGTTTTCAATATTCCAGGTAATTCAGTAAAATCTTCCCATGAAAAAAAGGAAAACAAGAGTATTCCACGTCATGTGAGTCTAATGTGCCACATTCCACAAAGGAATTTTACTCACTTCCCCCCCCCCCCCCCCCCCTTTTCTGCATGGTAGGATCTGCTAGGTGTAATACAAGAATTGCTACTGAAGTGGAGAATGAGTGTAATAAATTAAAACCAGATCTGCTTAAGGCACCACTGACAATTTTTGTTTTGTCTTATACTAAAAACCAGATGCATGATCATTGAAGAACTATTGCAAAACTTGTCTACTTATTCAAGACCCCTACTGTTGAATTGCATCCATGTAACTGAAAGCCTACTCAGAACAAATGAAGTGCTGTGCTGGAAACTTATGCTTTTTGTTGTAAGCCCTGCAACATTGGTGTTTCCCTTGTATTTTCAGCTCCTGGAGTCAGGTGATTTTAAAGCTATTTTTCTGAACATATAAATATATATGCTTGTGTGTGTGTTTGATTGCTTTTCTGTACTGGTGGAGAAAGTTATGAAAATATGATTTACTTCCTAAAGTCTCAGAAGTGAGAAGGTAAACAAGTATTCAAATGTATTTGTTTTTTTTAAAACAGAAGGATTTCTTTTAGATATATCTCATTATTTTTTTAGATCAGTTGTGTGCCTTGTTAACATTCAGGGTTGGAAATACTTAGGCTGCATATTGTTTCCAATTACATCTGTCCTATACACAGCAATCTGTTACACTGGCTTTTGATCTAGAGCAATATAACTGAGAGGAAAATTCTCCCTTCCAATTGACTTCATTTTCTCAAACCCTGGCAGCGTTTAAAAGTGATCTCCACCATCTCACTTTGCTTTATATTCAGTTCAATTTGAGGTGTTTATTTTCATCCACCCCTTTATATTATTTATTGCTCCCTTGAACAAAGCAATATATATTTCTTTCTCAGCAGAGGAACAAGCTGGGCTTGTTTCCAAGGCATTTTTGGAGAGAAGTAAGCCATGGCTGCTTGCAGCAGTACAGAAGAGACTCTCAGCTACACCCTTATCAGGATAAGTTTGTGGTTATTAACTTAAGGTGCGTCAGTGACCTGCTTAATTGAGAAATTCAAAAGCGAGAAAAAACAAGCCCCTGCTTCATTCATTCTGTAGTTTCATCCAATGAACAGCTTAGAAATAAACCCAACATTGTCCAAAAAATGGCTTGAAGTTACTATGAATGCAGACAGGAATTGCTGCGAATAATGTGTTCACTGGACAGATATTGTTATGGGGAAGAAAAGGAATAGCATAATAGGAAGGAATAAAGGTAGTAACCTGCAGGTAATTACTTGCTATCTACAATGTATTGCAAATATGGAAAAGAGTCTATTTTTGGTCCACATGGAGTGCTTTGTTTAGTAATTTAACCATCAGCCTTTTGATGTACGTTGTATGCCTCTAGCAAGACGTTCTAGCATCCTATTTGCCTCCTTTGTTAACGTAGCAGCATATCAGGTTGAATGCTTCAGGAGTGTTTCTGAAATAACTACTAAATCTTTTTCTTGGACAGGCTGCTGTAACACCTCTCTATTTAGTGTATAATACCCACTTTGAGTCGTTGCTAGAAGTCTCATTATTTTATAAGCCTTCACTGGCTATGTATGGCATTGCTTTAAGTAGGTGATGTTTCAGTAGTCCTTCCCTATCAGCTTTTTTTTCCTCTGCTGCATATAGCCTCCCTGTATGGTATATAAATATAGATTATCAACATGGTTTGTTTTTTTTTTTTTTTTTTTCCTTATCTGAAGCATACAGCAGAAACAGAGGTGTCTGGAGAGCTAAAAACGATTAGAGGTATGGAAAAGACTTCCATAAGAAGACAGACAGAGAAGATTAATACTGCTTAATGTAGAGGCACAAGGCCATGCTATACCTACACTAAATAATCAGTGTTACAGGGAAGGCAAATTGTGTGCATTTTGCTTCTCTCCAAATAAGAGTAAAAGGATTTAATGCAACTGTCAAATTACAATGTAATATATGTAAAAATGCAAGGCAACACCTTTACAAAGAATGTGAATCGGGGAAACTCGTTGCTGCGAGACAGCAATGACTCTCTGTCCTGCCCTCTTTTACACCACGCTGGGGCCTGATTCATTAAAAGCTGATGTTGCCATGTGCTTACAAGGCCAGTGGTAATGCAGTAAGTGCTGCAGTAGGGGTGCTGCTGGGTGAGCTGTGGGAGGGACTTGCTCTTCCTGGAAGATGGTCTGTGGTAAACATCTGGATGGCTGGCATGTCAGAGCACCTGCAGGGGGGTGCCCAAGGGCTGCCCACGTGTACAAACACGTCATGCACATCCATATCTTCATGAGTTGCTACTGCTTTGAAGAGCTCCACAGCATGGCCAAAGCATGCAGCCCCATCCATACTGAAGCGTGGTACACCCCACGACCTCGCTTAGTGCCCCAGCAGCCATGTGTCAAGTGATCAAGGGTTTTGTTCCCAAAATTAAACTGATCCATCCCCCATGCATAACCAGCTGTTTGGCATCACAGCCCTGGCAGTGCCTATCCCCCAGTCTGCACCAACATGAGGAGTTTGTTTCCCAGTCACTCGAGCAAGACACCTGCACCCTCCTCTTTCCTGCAGAAGGCCCCAGCTGTGTCCAGAGAGCATGTTTGCACTAGCCACCACAGCAGTGTCCTAAAGGACAGGCAGGTTTTGAAGCACTGCTGACTGGCTGTTTCCAGAGGCAGGGGCTTTGGTATACGTGGATGTGATCAGCAGTGACATGATGGATACATCATTTTGATAATTCTTCAGGAAATGCTAGAATCAGACATGAAGAACCCACCGATGCGCCTTTAGTATCAGGCTCGTAGTGGTGTGACAGGCTGGCTCCCCTGGAATTGCTTTGATGCACGTCCTCTGTCAGGGCAGAGGCAAGCTCCAAATTCCCTGGGGGCAGCCATGTTCCTGTTGCTGAAAATCCTTTGATCCTAGAGTTATCCAGGTTGCCAGGTTACCTCCCTGGTTCTGGATGGGTGAGTTGATTTTCTTTTTGGAGATCTGGTGGCAAAAGGACTTACTCCAGGCTTTGTTTTATGCTGCTGCAGTGTGGTGTGTAATTATATCACGGAAGTTGTTAGTGTTGAGAGCTCTGGGCTATCCTGTTAGGTTTTTGCATGGTGAAGAGGAAAAAATAAACTTGTCCTTACATTCTATTCTCCATCACTTTCCAGGATTTATATGCTATAGCGGGGGGCCCATGTTACGTAGGGTTTGCATTGCATTGAGGAATCTTGAATGTAGAAGCCTGCAGAGACTTAGCTTTGGATGTGAGGGGGAGGAATTAAAATGGCATGCAATCTGCAGGCTTTTCTTTCTCACCATTATCTAAATTAACAGTTTACTGTTTTCTTTGTGTCTCTTCTGTTATAGGCTTAAGTGCTTAATCTAAAGCTTAAGGGCCTTAGTATGAACAATTGAGAAAAGTCCGTAAGGAAACACAGCTCTGGTTCCTTGAAACGGGCAGTATTTACAGGACCAAACACACAGACCTCCCACCCTGCAATCTTCTGTCATGGAGAGGGCAAGTGGCCTGTACACGTGTGGCTCTGTGCTGCCAGCACACCTGGCGAATTTGAGGGTGGGAAGCTTGCTGGAGAGAGGTAGCTGTGGCTGGCAAGCCTGGTGGTCTTGGGAGCTGTGGGGAAAAAAGCTTCCTTTGGATGATGGGGAGCTAACGACACCCATGGCTGCACTAAGCTTAGTTTAGGTGGCTTTGCCAGTCATACATGTACAGCTACCAGCTTTGTTAAATTCCTTGTTAAATCCAGAGGGATAACCTCACTCCAGAGCAGAGTAAATACTCTGTACTGTAAGTACTCACCTGCAGAGACCCAATAAATCCTGCTTTGCTGCTAAGGAGAGATATCACACCTCTTCGGTAGGGACTGTAGACAGCCAGAGGACACAGAGGAGCACCAATCAGTGACATTAGCTTATTAGAAACCTTGCATGAATTTTTTCCTACAGAGCTCAAGATACCTCATATCAATAGCTTCTAAGAAGGTTTTTAATTTTATTTTATTCTTTTATGTTGCTGGCTACTGGTCTTGAGGAATAAGCATATTGGTTTGTTTATTTCAACATTATCAGCTATTTTCTGCTTTTGTTAAGGTGCATGAAGAGTTCTGGGTTTGGTCAGTCATTAATTATAATTTATTTTAATTACTGCTTGAATCCCTGAGGAAATTAAATACAAACCACGTGCAGTTTAGCTACAGAGCTGGTCTGCAAATACACAGAAACTCAGGATGATAAAACTGTGGGTTTGTGCTTCTTTCCTCTTGTTAGGCTTCTCCTAGCTGAGTTCAATATATTAAGGCACCAAGCACAGACTCAGGGAATGTATTAATGGCAAGACGGAGAGAACATGCTTCTGGAGCATCATTGCACATGTTGTGGCACTCATTTTCCCAACAATTCCATGTAGTTACGAAAATAACATTGGGCCCCGGAGTTGTTATGGCTAAAGAAGCTGCCCCAGGTCCAGCAAGCTATGGAGGTGGACCAAGGATGTGTTTCTGAGTTATCTCTGCGAGTCACATGAGCCAGCCCTGCTGGCAGCTCCACTGCTTTAGACCTGTGCTCCATGTGGTACACCGCCTGTTTTGTACTTTTTGAGATGACAAATATTTGTAAACTAGCAACATAGGATAGTTGTCTATGGGGTCATGAAAGGCATTTCAGAAAAATTCTTCACCAGACAGTGGCAAACTGTCATTAGAGGAAGCTGATAGAGACAAGGAACAATGCTGATGCTAATATCCATCAAAGGCAGAGCCTTGAGAGATTCAGTCGCGTGAGGGAAGTCCCCCAAATGAGAGGTCCAGCTTCTCTGGAAATGGCGCTCTAGGACTGTAAACAAAGGAGGAGGTTTGCATGGCTGTAGAGATTTATTCCTGATATAGTAAGACTGTGATATGAACACTACTGCCTGGTTGATGATGTTTCATTGGACAGGGTTGGTTGACAGAAAGCTTTATCTCATGAAATGTGACATTATGTCTTAGCTTTTTTTTTCATGTGGAAATTGGCTAGAGTGTAAATGTTTCTTGTTTGTTTGTTTTCAGTTTAAGCTTTAGAAAAAAGATATGCTTTCTAAAATGTCACACAAACCTCCCTCAGAAAGTATTCTCTTCAGATTATATTGTATTTCATTTTTTCAAATATATATTGACCTGAAATTACATTTCATTGAACATTTTAAATTCACTACGTGTAATAAGGAGTTTTTAGTTCTGAAAGAAAATGTCTATTAAAGTAGTGAAAGTACTCAGTATAAAATAATCATTCTATAGTTAACCGGAGCTTTTCTATGGCAAACAAACTTTTAAAATTTGAAGTGATGATGCCCCACATCCTACAACTCTGACAACTGAAAGGTTAGCAAAAAGTGGTTAAATGGTTTTTGGATCAAAATTATATTTAAGAATGCCCTTAGACCTGTCACTGAAAAAAACTGAAAAAGGAACGGAGTTAGAACAAGGAACAAAGGAAGCTCTAGTCAAAAGAATATAGACACCTGTTGCCTAACCCACTCTCTCTCGCATTCTGGTATTATCATAAAAGGGAAGTATCTCAGACAGCAGGTCACTATGGCCAGCAGGTAAACTGTGACACCACAATTGTAGCTGGGTCAATCTGGAAAGAAAGAAAAAAAGAAATTAAAATTTTTTTTTTTTTTATTCTGCTACTGTGGGACCTGAAGTCCAGCACTGAAGGTGCGAGGAGAGTGTCCTAATCTACTTTACCAAGTTTTACCAGCAGTATGAAGGGGAAAGTACAGAAGGAGAAGTGTTACTTCGGAAAAACAGTCAGGAAATGTACCACTTATTACAGAAAGGCAGTGTCATAGACAGTGTGCATACAACATGGCCATACATGACATTTGGATAGAGTTATCCAAAGGAGAGGAGTTCATTGTTGCTCAGGAGTTAAGCTGGGTAAAATGTATTTCGTTAACTATATGTTCTGTTGTGAAAGTGTCCTGTCTTTGGAGTGGCACGAATACAGGACTTATGAGGCCTGACTTTTGGAAAGCATGAGCTCTCTTGGAGCTGCTGGGGTCCACAGCTTTGATGGAGGACACTTTGCTCACTGCGCTACATGCTGAGGTGGCACCTCTAGCAGCACATGTTGCAGGGGTGGTCCTGGTTTCTATTGGAGATTAGAAGAGGGTCAGGTGGCTCTGTGCCAGTGCCCTGAGGACACTCATAAGTCTTAATCATTCTGCCCACCAGGTACCCCCACACACACACCCACTGCCTATGGCACAGGAGTCCCATCTGAGCCCAGACCCCAGTGGAGCCCAACCCTGACACTACAACATGTTGCTGGGACAGTCGGGGGACCAGTTGCTGGCCTGGGTGCTGTGGGATGGTCCCCATGGTAATGAGGGCACTGTCCTGTACTGGGGTCTCCTTGGTTCCCTGCTCGTCCCCTCTTGTGAAGCAGCCTGCTCCTGCTGTTCACTGACTCTCTGTTTTCATGACGTCTTGTAAAGCTGCATTTATAGCATGCGTTAATGAGCAGATGCTCTTGATCTCTACTTCAGAAGAGCCATAGGCAGTTGAAAGTCTTCAAAATCTGTGTTTCTGTCTCCTTTTCATTCTTTTGCATGCGAGATGTGTAAAGAAACATACCTGGATGTTACAGCCACAGGTAAGTTTAGAATAGATGTTAGAATTTTGTAATTTTTAGAGGAATAAGGTCTTCTACCAGTCTCTTCTTTCCCAAAACTTACCTAGTTTTAAGGGACAATTTATGGAAATTTATGAAAAGGATTATACAATATGATGATGTGCAAGGGCTGATTCTCAAGAAGTTTCCTTTGGTTCTGTTTCTGTAAATCTCAGGATCTTTGTGTTAGAGATTCTAGAGAAACACTTCTCTGGAGGGTCCTGTCTTTACTGGGCATTTCTGATTTTTGAGCCTCCTTCCATTGCATTAAACCCATTATTGCAACCCTCCTCTTCTGACCGTTTTTCTGTCCTCTGGTTGCTTTCCTCCAGCAGAAGGGTTGCTGCTCACTGTGCAGATCACCCAGCTGTGCCAGAGTTGCACAGGAGTCAGTCCTGTCCCAGGGGCTTTGGCTGCTTCCACAGCCCAAAATAAACTCTCAAATGGGGAGCAATGGGATTCCTCACAACCGAAAACACCTGCTTTCCAGGCTGGGATCTATCTTCTCAGCGAGAGTATTTCCTTCAAGCTGTGGAAGGACTTAAAGCTTCACATTTCTGACATCTTTATGTATAAAAGAGTTATTTTTGGTCAGTTTTAATGGTTTTCTATGATTCCCTCTGAGCTCTCTATAGCTGGTAATTACACACCTGCTTTTGCAGGCAATAGAAATATGGAAGAGCTTCAATATATTTTTTAAACTGTCTTAAACTTCCATCAACAAGTTCTGTGGGGTTTTTTGTTATTTTGCAGGGTTTTTTGGTAGTATGTCTTCTCCACAAAATATGTGATGGTGGAGATGTTGAAGTAAAAACATTTTTGGCATTTTGTTTAGGTAACCTGCAAACTGCACCTCTAGACATTGCAGGTTTTTTTTCTATGAAAACCTTACCACAGGGTTGTCTTGGCTTCATTTGTGGGGTCACATGCATTAATGAGGGGTGTTGTGGTCCTTGTCTCCCAGGGAAATGTGCAAAGCCTTTCCAGATAGCACATCAGTGGGGGGAAAATGAGAAGAGGGTGGCTTTGAATAAGGTCTGAGTTACACAGCTGTATGCATACTTAATATTAGAGAAAGGGAAGCCTTTTCTGTGTTTGCCCTCTCTATCCTGCAGCAGTACTGCAGACACCTGTGAGTGGTGTTTCTTCAGCTCTGGACTTCCTCTTAAAATATCTCCCTGCCATATCTGTGTGGCCTGCTCTTGGCAGCTTAGCTTGTCCAAATGTGGTACAGGCCTATGAATCGAGGACAGAGAAGAGAAGAAACTCTTGCTCCTTTTTTTTCAGTCTGTAGACCCTTCTCTCTGTTCTGCTCTAGTTTCCAAACTAATTTTGGGGAGAATGTAAGATATGTGAGAAAGCAGGATGGAAAACCTCATTGGGAGTACAGGAGGCTACTTTGAGCAGAGCCTATACTGTGCATTGTGGCATTAGGTACCATACCATGCGTGGGCAGGGTGGGGCAGGGGATCCCTTAATACTTGGAGTTTGGTAGGGTTAGTCCTCTCAGGAATAGTAGCAATGTTAAATTACAATACAGAGGACAGCTAGTATATGCCTCTGGGTACACTGCTGCAATACTGTGTTTGTACTCTATGATATTTACTTTTTTAGACTGTAATAAAAGCTAATTTTGTTTCAACAGCTGAAGACTCTGTGACCATTTTTCCCCATGATGTTATTAAAGAAAAGAATGTAGCCACTACAAAGATATTTTCACATTTATTGCCAACTTTTTTTGACTGAAGTAGTATGTGCCAGATGAATTATCATTGGTTGTCTTGCCCATTTTTTTTCACCTAATATCGTGGCTTTTTGTACCTATCCTTAGGAGATGCAGCTCCAAAGCTGATGGGGATAATGCAAAAGACCTGGAAGTCAAATAAAAAGCAGAAGTGACTGGCAGGAACAGAAGCCGGTAAGTACTGTAATAAAAGTGCTATTTAACCTGCTGGCTAATACAAAAAGCTTATTTCTACAGCAACTAGTGGAACAATATATTTAGCAATTAAATTAATCCAAACAAATAGGGATTTTAACCCCATTGTCCTGGCTAAATTCCAGCTTAGGTAATTACATTCTGGCTACCTGCATTCCCCCTGGAGTTTCTGCTGGGTAAGTTACGGCTTACACTGTGCGTGCGTGTGTTGGGCTTGTTATGAACAGTTGTGTAGCATGTCAGCATCTGGTAAATCCTATCTGGTAAAAAAACCAGAGGTGAATGCATTTCAGTGGAAGTAAGGAGCGACTGTTCTGTCATATTTACCTTGTTAGTAGGATTTGTAGATGCAACAAACACCAGGACTCGTGTGTTATAGTGATGGCCATAATGTAAACAGATAGGCAGTGGTTAGAAATACACAGACTGACAGACAAACTAGATTAGCACTTTCTTTCCATCCCAGCCTTCCTGTGTTAGACTTTCCTGTGCTTCCTTCTGAAGCTGAACCTTTTTCTTTATGTCAAAGGCAGCTTGAAGTGGCTGCCTGTATGTTTAATCATGTCAGTTCATCCTCCTGGTTCACAGAGTAGCCACATAAAGAGATGCATCGGTGGAACTGAGAGGTGGCACTGGGGAGAGGAAAGGGATCGGGTAAACCAGATTTGAGACAAAACACCCCTCCCAGTGGCACACGTGCTGCTTCCGCCCTTTGGGAGATTCAGCTGAGGCTGGCACGTTTCTAAAGCCCTTCTGGGGTTTTGATGCAATGAAACACTGGGGAAATGCAATGAAACACTGAATTCAGATCTAGCTTACGTCTACTGTATCTGATACAAAGCAGTCTCTGGCTGTGGCTTTGATGCCATTTTGAAGGGCCAGTAATTTAATTCATTTTATTGATTGCAAGCTCATTTGGAAAAGATCTTCCCTGCGAAGCTGAAATGTGAAAGCATGAGTCAAGGATAATGTACTCCGTGAATTTCCCTTTTCTTTTCCTGTTCCATTTCAGGAAATATGGCACACTTTGTGAGCTGACAAGATGATTAAGCTGTAGCTAGCATACAGTGAGCCGGTGAGGGAGTCCTTTTCCCCTTCTGCTTTTTGATGGAGCTGAAGAAAAGGCTCATCTTTCCAAACATGAGGCACTAAGAATCCATTCAGATCAGTCACATACAAGATACGAGTGGGTAAACGCACTGGTATCTGGATGTGGAGCCACCGGGGTAATTCAGAACCACCAGCATTTTAATTGAGGTTTTGGGACAGCTTTGCCAAAACACACGCAGCCTGTTATCATAACCTGGACTTGGGAACTGTCTCTTCATGGTACTACTTGTAGAAAGCGAGGACACATTCAGCTTCTGCTAAGAGCTGCAGTTACCTGGAGATAGGGCACATGCATACCACCTCACAGGGAGCATCTGAGGGCCGTCAGCTCATTGTTACATGCAGTAGAATGAATTAACAGGAATAACGATGTCTGAGGCAAAGAAGTGGTTCCTTTCACCTAGACAAATGTTTTAGCAGCTGTGCAAAGCACTTAGGGTCCTTGGGTGAATGAATTAATAGAAATGAACACTGGCAAGCAGATTGTAATGAGAATTGCTTTTGATCACAAAGATCTTTTGGTGATTAAATCCAAAATCTGCAAATTTTTAAAATTGTTTTTATTTATTTATCAAAGGGAAAACATTTTCAGCAGGATAAACAGAAAATAAATGTATCAGCTTTAAGGTCTTCTTAACAAGTTTAATTTACTTCTCTTAAAATGATTCAGCCATCACCATGTCTCTACAATAGATATTTTGTTGGGGAAACTAATTTGAATGTGCATGATAGATGAACTGCATTGAAAATTCCAATTTTTATCAGCTCTAACCCTTGATCTTAATTAACTCCACATCTGTTTCCATAGAAACCAACAATTCAATCAATAAAATACTACAGCTAGCTGCTTGTAGTATGCAGTTGAAGAAGTATGCACAAAAAATTTATGTTCAGTTATTTGCTTCTGACCAGTTTGTGGACACAGCAACAAGTGTACTGTATTGCTCTCAAAGGCACTGCTGGGCTCGATCAAGGGCCTGATGTCTGCTAGAGAAAAGTACATCACATAGTGAAATTCCCTCTGCTGCACATGTGGGTAAGATGTAAAATAACGGTGGTACCTTTCTTCTCATTGATTGACAGCAGTTCTGATGGGGACAGTGGAAGGAACCGCTTCTAACTTTTTTCCGTACTGAGAGGAGTCAGATCAATATCCAATATCTATGCCATGGGAGAAACTCCTGTGGCTTATCCTCTATCCACAGGAAAAGGTCAAGGCAAAGTGTAGGAGTACAGCTGCAGTGTCCGTGGGAACAAATTTGGATAACATCCTCCAGCTGCCTGAGTACCTGCACCACCAGCGCTTGCAACGCTCTCTCCCTTTCGCACAACCATATTTGGGAGTGCGTAGACCCATGCTAAACTGTTTGAGGGGTATAAAATCAAAAGCAGTAAATCCTTGGTATCTAACTCCTACAGCAATGCTTTGTAAGCCAAGCGCGTTGCTATGCCATGTAATTTTCAGCCTTCAGAGTAGTGCACTTAGACGTCTGTTAGCAGGCACTCTGATGTACCTTGCTATTGTTCAAGTCTAAGGTTGCAGGAATGTAGTTTAGCCTAAGTATATTGTTAATCAGTGGTTATGCAATATATCCTTGGTTTTTTAAAAACAGTTTCTTGGAAAAGAGTTATGTAGAAAGGAGCCATGCTCTGTCGGGGTCAGAAGGGCTGATGAGGCTTGGCGTTTTGTCATGGTGGAATTTGGGATAGGGTGGACACAGGGACGTAATCATATCACTTAGTGACATATAATCTGAGATGTATTTACTAAGTGGGTTGGGCCTGGAGAGTAGATAACAATTTTTATAGTAAGATTTCTGTTCAAAGATGCTGGTACATGACACATTCATGCCAGTCAAGGCCCCAGCCCCTCTGGCCCAGTTTGGACCAGCACTCAGGGGAGAGAAATGCTTGCCCTGACTGACTTATTCAGGTCCTGGCTTGCAACTCCTGTACATAGCATTTCCACCTCCTGCTCAGCCTTCTGCATGGCCCTGGGGAGCTGTGGGGACATGTCTGCAAACTCATTAGGATCCCTTCAGCTCCACTATGGCTGATTCTTTGATATCTGATTTCAGTCATGTGGCCAGTACTGTGCCATGTGTATTTTATCCACCTGTATTTTAATACTTTTTTGTATAAAGCATAATAACCCGTTGGTATGTTTTATGCATTTTAATGCATTTAAATACTCCATGTTGGGAGATACATAGTGCCTCCCTAGACAGAAAGAACATTTTACTACTCAGGGAGTTAACAGTTGTCTTAGTCAAGCACAAAAGAGGGCTGCACCCGACCTGTCAGACATATGGATGTTTCCAAAGAGGTGAAAGTATTTAACAGTCTAATAAGAAGTGTCAAATAATTCTATGAAGAAGGATAGGGGAATGAGAATGAAACTTAGAAACTCAATGAATCGTCAAGGAAGCTCCCTCATAGAAGTGCAAAAACCAGCCTATTTCCCCAGACCAAGAGTCTCTTCTATGAATGTAACTCAGAGGTAAAGCACTGGTAAAGAACTGGAGCCTCCGCTATAAGTCTGAGAATGTCTAATAACCTGAAAAGCTGAAAGCGTGAGAGGTTTTTTTGCAGACAAGATACACACATGCTTTGTAATTGTGTTTGTATGCTTTGGACTTGTAAATTAATACTTGCATTTGAAGTCATTTTAACCTGGCTTGAGTTCTGAGGGGTTTCAAGCTTATTAGCATCAAGGTATCCCATTTCTGTTAGAGGGAGATCTTTACAGTCATTGGGGTACTGGTATTTTTTTTGTTTTGGTTTGGTTTTTTCCCATACTAACTCTCTTAAATTTCTCCAAGGTAACCAAGCAGTAATAGCTCTAGGCTCTAGGACCACTTGGGATGCAAGGGGTGGATGGAAGAAATGTCCGATGGGTACAGCTGTTATCCAAGTATGTATCCTGCTGTATAGAGAGATAACAGATAAAATGTCAGAAGCCTGAGGATCCTGAGGAAGTCTGACACTGATAGGTATTGGGTTTGATCTCATCTGTGTAAAAAAACCAAAACAACCAAACCAGCAACAAAACCAACAAAAACCCCTCCAAACAAATCAACAAAGCAACCAACCACTTTGCTACAGGCTCTGTGCTATGTTGTCCGGGATGTAAGTGACAATGTCCTGCAGCTTGCTACATACGATCATGACCATCTGGGTCTTTCACGATACTGATACAAACTTAAGTGTCATATTATTGTTAAACATTGTGATCCTGTTACTATTAAGAGATGGGGGAGGGGATTCGGCGGCACAGTTGCAGTGGCCACAGAGGGTGCAGACAGATTTTAAGATGCATATTGTAATTACCATGAGAGTACTGGCACCTAACACTCTTGGTAATGCATACATTTAGATATTCAGCTCTACTGTGGTACTGATAGTTTGTCCATCACTAAGAAAAGCTAGCTCATTTTTTCAAGAGCTGTGAGAGGACTGTGTGGTTGGAATATGCATTTGAGAAGGGATGTGATAAATTGCCTGGAAAATTAGTTTTTTCTGCTTTATATATTTTCCCTTAAAGAATTCCCCTGGGTGTTTTTATTTAAGCAAATGAAAACTTAAAGTCATTAGTATATGTTCATGTTTCTGTGAGTGCACATATCTATTAGATTCTTTCTTTTTTTTTTTCCTCCCCTGTCATGTAAATAGACACACACACACACACACAAGAAGTTTATGTGTGTGCATTCATGTATTACAGGTAGGGCTGATGACAGTTTCTATAATTAAAGTTGCTAAACACTTCCCATTACAAGAAACTGAAAATAGGGTGTTTTAGTTCTCCAAAACATGAATTTTGAGAGCAGGGTTTTCTATAACAGGCCCATCTGAATTACATATATATATAGAGAGAGTAATTTCAGCAAGAATGTTCAGTTGTTTTACAACTGAAACATGACAAAATAAGGGTTCCTTGTCTTAAAAAAAAATTGAGTGAGTCATCAGAAGGCTCTAGTATTCCCACTTTCAAGAGTGAGGCTTCGAAATCTGAACGGAGCAGGGAGTTTCTGTTAGGGAGGCTCCTGCTGTTATATCTATTAAAAAAACCCAAACCAACAATTCCACTGTCAGTCAAACTATAAGCCTTTGAAAATATCTGATTTGCTGGAGTTCAACAAAGTTCATAAGTTTGACAGCTAAGTCTTCCAAAGCTTCTGCTTGGATGGGGAATGGTTTAGCACAGGACTGAAACAGCCTGCCTGGTAATTACTTATAATGTCAGACCTGAGCGCTACCAGCAAAAGGAAGGATTTTTATTTCCCCTCTCCAAGAAGAGAAGCCCCTGCTGGGCACCAATACCAGAAATATGACCCCTTCACAGGAATAAGAGCTGGAATTTGCTGAGGAGGCAGGCATATGTTGGTGACAACGTGAAACGAAGCAAAAGGGCAAAAGCTAGAAGTGTAGAGGTGGTGGAGGAAGAGGAGGGAAAAAAGCCTGAAAGCTGTGAGTAAAGGAGATGGGGACTGCTGGGCAAGATGAGCAAGAAGAAAATAGATGCGGGGAGGTATAAAGTTTGTGTGAAGAAATAGAAGAGATTGCAAGACTAGCTGGACTAGGAAAATGGAAATTAAATTAATGGAGCAAGGGATAGGGAAAAATGATGAAAAGCAGCTAAAATACAAAGGGTGGGATTGGTAGAAACATCTGAAAGAGGAATACAGAGGTGGCATTGAGACTGGCTGAGGAACTGGCAAGACCATTTCAGACTGGGAACCTGTGTGAGAAGGGAAGATGAAGCTGGGGAAAGGGAAACACAGACAAGGTGAAGAGCTGGCAGAGTAGAAACCAGACCAATTTGAGAAATGATGCCATGAACAAGAGAAAAAATTGGGACTCTAATAGAAAGTCCTGTCATTTGTCACTAATTTTTGTTTGTCACAAACAAGGCATGCAGAATTAGTGTATTTTTCCCTTATTCTAATTTCTCTGTATCAGTTTCCCTTTTGTAAACTAGGGATGGTTCCATCCCCTCACCTCAGAAAAGCGTTGGGAAGATAAATCGCATAATGTTTGTGAAGCACTCACATACGCTAATGATGAGCACCACAGAAACACCCAGGAGGAAATTAATAATTCTGTCTTCAGAACCACATTTGTAAATGTGCAGTAAATAAGGCCTGGGGCAATACACTGAACAACAAGCAGAAAACAAAATATTGAATTGCTGCTCATTAAGTGAGCACAGTCCATTCTATGTACAAAAGGAGGCAGGAAAAATGCTGTGGAAAAAATACGCTTGTATCATCAAAGGTTATATCATAATTCACATAGAAAAGGGAATCTGAGCTGAGGCAGCACTAGCAATCTTAATTCTGTCCTTTCCTAACCCTAAGAGAGTTTGTCTTTATGACCTTGTGCTGGTTTTGGCTGGGATAGAATTAATTTTTTCCATAGTAGCTTGTATGGGGCTATGTTTTGGATTTGTGCTGGAAACAGTGTGGATAACACAGGGATGTTTTCGTTACTGCTGAGCAGTGCTTACACAGAGTCAAGGCCTTTTCTGCTCCTCACCCCACCCCACCAGCGAGTGGGCTGGGGGGGCACAAGGAGTTGGGAGGGGACACGGCTGGGACAGCCGACCCCAACTGACCAAAGGGATATCCCATACCATATGGTGTCATGCTCAGCATATAGAGCTGGGGGAAGAAGGAGGAAGGGGGGGACATTTGGAGTGATGGTGTTTATCTTCCCAAGTAACCATTAACGCGTGATGGAGCCCTGCTTTCCTGGAGATGGCTGAACACCTGCCTGCCCATGGGAAGTAGTGAATGAATTCCTTGTTTTGCTTTGCTTGTGTGCACGGCTTTTGCTTTCCCTATTAAACTGTCTTTATCTCAACCCATGAGTTTTCTCACTTTTTCTCTTCTGATTCTCTCCCCCATCCCACCAGAGGGGAGTGAGCAAGCAGCTGGGTGGGGCTTAGTTGCTGGCTGTGGTTAAACCACGACAGACCTTAATAGTGTTCTCTTAGTATTTTTGTATTTGTGAAGCTGTAGATATGTAGCAGAAAATGTTGTCTCATGAAGCTTGAAAAGTAATAGAAGTAAGTAAGTACACAAGAAAGTAATATGGTTTAAAGAACAGATTTCTGTTCTGTTCAAGTAGCACAAAAACAATTCCACTATTAGAATGAGATTTGAGATATATAATTGCAGGTTATCTGGCATGGGTATACTTATAACTGTAATACAGATGTCCTAATCTCACTTTTCATGCCCATCCAACCTTCTCTAGCATACTATTCTATTGTGAATTGAAAAGCAGCTCTAACATGCTAGGAGGAATGAGGCAGGAGTATTCATGATGATCCAGATGTTTTTTTCCTACTAAGTTGTATTCTGTTTACAAGTAAACATGGAGTTGAAATGGCCCCCTCTTTAGAAGTAGGGTTTGCAGTTCTACAGGTATTGACTTAGTGGCACTGCATTACCTAGCTGACTGAGCTGGATTCCTCCGAATAAGGAGATGAAACATGTACCTAGTGTTCTAATTAAAGCTGAAGGCCATTCATCTCTCTAATTGCAACAATGCCCTCCAGGATAATTTCATCCCAAATGTACCATTCTTCTTTTGCCTGAACAAGTGACTTAAAAACCATCTGGAACCTTGCCAAGCATGAAGAGAAAAATTTACTGGCTCTGATATCGCACCGGAAAACATTACAGGATGAAAAATTGAAGAGGTCAAGCAAAGTGGTGAGATTTTTCTGTCAGGCTTCTGGAAGTATTGACATCTAATGCCTGAACATTAGCAGTCATATCATCTAATTTTTCCCACAAACTAGTAGGAGTCATCTGTTAATAAGTAAAGATTTTCTAAAATGCTCTGTAACCTTTGGGGCTGCCAAGCTTTTTCTTCTTGAGGAAAAAAAGCTAGTGAATTAGGCCTGGGAGCAGGATGTGCAATCAGAGGAAAGCTGCAGAGTGCAGTCAGTGAAGCTCTCTGAGCACATATGATCAGCCTTAGGAAGTGGGTTCCTTTGTAAAACAGCCAGCTCAGTGAGCAGAAGTCATAGGATAATTTGGGCTGGGTTTTACAGACCCAGCATACTCTCCAGACTTAAATTTATTTGCACTTTGTAGGACATAACATGAAAAACATAAAAGGAAAAGAGTATGTTTCTTGATTCTTTGCAGGTTTTCTTCATCACTGTCAACAGTATTTTACATGTCCAATTGATTCATTTTAGCCCTAGGGTACATGCAACAGATTTTCACTGCTGAAGATTAAGAAGTAACACTAAATATCACTTACTTGGCCTAAGGCCATGCACTAAGAGGCTTCTTTGTTTTTCAGTGGGCAAGAATCACCTCACTAGCTTCAACATTTATTTCACGTGTTCTCTGGAGTGAGAATTTTCCTTCTGTGGTCTACCAAGCTATAGAAACAGTAGACATAACATTAGAAAGGAGATTACTAGATCTAAAGAGCTTTAAGACCTCAGTGAGGGAAACTACACGTTTGTAGAATATGAACCTGTTGTTTCTCTGTCGTGTATTTTTTGCCTCAACTGGTCATGCACTGCTGCAGCAACATGTGAAAGAGTTGATCTGAGGCACAAATCCTAAAAGAATGGTAACATCTCCCACCCACTGATTTTACTGAGAATTGGGAAATTATCACCCTTTGGGCAATGAGTTTTTTGTTGAGCACACCTAGCTTTAAAACGCTGAAAATGCCAGAATGCAAACACAGTATTTTTCATGCAATTTAGTGTGTTTCTATTAAAAGAAAAAAGAAGAGAAAAAAGAAAAAGAAGCCTTGGTCCATCTGAATTTCGGCTTTTCAAGTTTTTTTCTGTGATAAGTCCCAAATGGATCATATACTACTAGCAGACAGATCCTTTCTCTTTTAGAAATCAGTTTGTGCTTCATAGTACCATATGACATGACAGTTGGGACCAGGCATAAATTAATACGAACCTAGGTACATCTTCATAAGATCTCCTCTCCCTCTCCTCTCCCTTTTTTCATTTCTTAAGAGCTGAAGTTTGAAAAGCAGTTTTCAAACCAGACTTTCTTTTGCTGGAACACATTGAAAATCAATTGTCTCCATTGAGCGACCTTGTGCACACCAAGAATATGATTTGTTGTTGTTGTTGCTGAGACGTGGAGATTTGATGACTCCAGAAATTATTGATGTGAGCAGGAGCTAAATTTCATGCTGCTTCTGGATTATTGCGTGTCCCAGTACCCTGGGAGATACAGTTGGTGTCACTTCAAGTGTCCTTAGGCAACGACATGCAGGGTGGCATCCTGCTGACTATTAGCAGTGGCAAAGGTCTTGCAGAAATGGCCATAACTCAAAATTTTATAATGTGAAGAAGGAAATGGTGGAATGATGGAGTGGGAGGTCCTGCACAAACCTGTAGTCACTGACGATCCCTGCCTCTGGGGGAGAAGAAAAGGAAGATGCTTGCAAAAGCAAGCTAAAATACGGTGAAAAATCAACTTTCTCAGCCTCCTAGTGAAGATTTCACCTTGGATTTCACAGAGTTTCCCTCCTATATCTTACCCTTGACACTTACCCACGAGCCAGATGTCAGTTCTGGTGGGTCAGGTTCTTCTTCCACTCTGGTATGACCTGGGAGCATGCTATTAAAATTTATAGTATTTAGTCTTGTCAATTTGAGAGCTATTTATACCCTGATTCTGCAAGATACTTATTTCTGTGTCTAGTTTACATACCTGAGTAGTCCTCTTAGGATCAGTCAGTCTACTCAGACACTTAAAATTAGGCTCAAAATTAGTACTTTGCTGAACCATGTCTTAAGTGCAGTGAATGAAAACAACATTTGGCTTTACAGTTGCTGATTTTTCAAAGCCTCAGTCAGGAAAAAAAAAAATCAGTAATGTTTGTCTTGTTTTATTCTGCAGCGAACAATAGGCTATAACAAAAATCTTAATGGTTACTGTATAATTGTGAACCAGATATAAGGTCCAGGTTTCAGTCACTGATACTCTTTGTACTGTGAACGTTTGATAGTGAAATAGTGAAACTTTTTATCTTTGAGCAAATTGCAAGAGCAAACTTCAAGTAAACTGAAGTGTCTTTTTCTTTTAATGGAATCTATGACCTGTCTAGAAAGGTACATATGAGCCTGGAAAAATGCAAGATGGAAAAACATGCCATTCATTATAACTAGAATAGCTTCCCTTAAGACACTGTTTCAGAGCTCTCATCTTCTGCTCAGACAGACGGAGAGAAAACCAACCCAGAGCAGCGGCAACATCACTGCATGAGTCAAACGTATGAGGGCAGGTGGGACCAGAGAACGGTTTACAGCTGGCACGCAGCACTCCTGTTGTCTCTGCTAGTGCCAACTCTGTCCCATTCCTCAGTGCATGTGTTGCTGCCACTATTTCCACCATGATGCCTGGGGAAGGATTTTGTTCATATCTTGTTGATGAAAGTCTTTTTTTTACTGGTGATTTTCCTTTGACTTATTTTGCCACCACGTTCCCTTTCAGGTGAGGGGAAAAGAAAGATATTAGTTTGTTCTTGCCTTATCCCTACTACAGAAGAACTTGTTGCTGGATTCCACCTGAGATAATCTGATGCCATTCTCAGAGCATGCACTCGCAGTTCCCTTGAGTTCAAGAATAACAATTAAATACCATGCATCATTTCTGCTGGAGAGTTAATGCGTTTGTAATTTCCTTTTTCTCTACTAATACAAGAAGATAACTGTGTTCTTTCCTTTATGGTCTTGTATGATCTACTGCTCTGCAGGGACAGAGATCACTTGTGTGAGAGAGAGAGCAATTGCTTATTGATGTAATGGAATCAGATGAAGATAATGTAAAGGGCAGGTAAATGACAGCATCTTTCTGAAAGATGCAGAACCTCTCCTGTTTCTTTAGAGGTACTTGCAAATGTTGCCAGTTACTTTCCCTAAGGTGAGTTTGAAAATGCACTACTAGAGTGAAAGTTCAGAATATGAGTAATTAAGGAAGTCCTTATCACTGTTCTCATTTTATCTCCCTCCTGTTTCAGTGGTGTTTGTTTCCTTTCCACAAAGACAACAACAGCTCTGAATGAATGCTGATAAAACAAAGCTTGGCAGAGTTCCAAGCAAGATATCTTGTTCTGGGACTATGCTCAGCCTGAGCTTCTCACTTATCTTGCAGGTATGCGATGATTTTTCACAGGCTGGACTGGCCACCTCTGCTAATAAAGACAATTGGGATTTCTAATTGTGGTTATGCCTGTGTTTGGGTGCCAATATTAAGTATATTTAAGAGGGCTTTTGTGGGCAGACATGAGCTTATTCTGCCTGTTGTCCAAGCCAACATATTGGTCTGCTACTGTAGGAGAAGAGTTTATTAGCTCAGGCTGGTGCCATATTAACTGTGGCTACAAGGTCTTAGCTTGGTGTGAAGTACAGAGCAGATAAAGTCACCTGCTGCACAGGCATAACCTTAAGTGTGCAAAGTCAGATCCTTCAACATGACAGTTACCCCTGTGGGGAGGGAGTGACTATGGATCAGCTCCACCTCTGTTCCTTTTCCAACCTGAGATACCTGTGTGCTACCAGTCCCTGAATGGTAGTGCCTCCTGAAAAGAGATTTTCCCCCTCAGTCAGAGGAGAGCCTTCCCTGAGGTGCTCTTGAGTTCAGCTCAGCACTCTCAAATACAGAAGATACAATTTGAGAGCAATTTCTGATTTTCTCAGATTGACTCATTGTTTATAATGATTTTTCATATTAGTTTTGGTTAGCTGTTTTTAATGGTTTATCGCACAGCTGAGCAAATTAATCTTTGTTCATATACAGGGCATTGCAGTGGTTATTTTATAGCATTAGAAATTTTCAAGGGAATAACAATAAGTAGCTAATAGGTAGTGCCTTCTTACCCACTAATATAATAAAATTCACCTGAGACCTCACAATTGTAATATATTATTGCATAGCACCTTATTGTTCTACACTTAGAGGGGAAAAAAAAAGAAAAAATAATGAGGCCCATACCTAGCTCAAGAGTCTAGATCTAAATAAACCAGGTACTTATGGGGTTGAGAAAGATTAGGCATTGCAGAAAAGGATCTGGAAGGCCTTGCAAGTATTTTGGCAGAGCAAGAAATGAAATCCAAGTATACCATGTCTAGTCTAGTACATTTTTGATAAGACAAATACTGATTAATTTTCTATTGCTATAGCTTATATTGCACTGTTCGCAATATGTTTCTGCACATGACCTTACATATGCTTTCTTCTACAACTTGTATATAAATCAGAATGTTCAGATCCTAGATCCCTTCCACTTTTCAGACCTATTTTCAGATATTCCGCAGGACTGCTTGATAACTTTGTATTTGACTTTTCTGCAAGTGTCCTCCAGGAAAGCACGTGTCAGTCTGAGGTATCCTGACAACGGCTGAATCATGCTCTGTTTGACATTGCACTGAATCATTTGTAAACCACCTCACAAGTCATTGTTTATTTTAAAAAGTTATTTTAAAAAAACCCCAAACAGTTCTGCCAATCAGAGGGTACATCCAAAAATAAAAAACTGAAGCACTGGCCAAACTGTTTGTATGTGATAATTAGGAGCTAAACCCACACATTTTTATTTTCTTCTCATACATTTGTTATATGCAGAGTCTCTGTCTAATAGGTTGCTTTAGAATCAATATTTACAATAAAAGCTCATTCATGTGTTGTTTTCTAGTCCTTGACAAGATGACAAAAACATTTAAAATAAAACAATAAGGAATGCAAAGTGTCAGGATGACTTTTTCAATCAATAAGATTTCTTGGTAAAATGCATTAATACTTTGGGACATGCTATTTTTACAAATAACAAGCATTTGTCTGACATCCAGATAGTGTAACTCCACTTGTGTTTGCCAGCAAACCTGCAGAACATTTTTATTCCCCAAAAATATATTAAAATAAGATAATTTCAACCAGGTTTGGACACCTGTAATTTGAGGCACTCAATGCATTATATAGAGCCTGCAAACTCAAGGCAGTTTATTGCGGTATTTCTTTTGACTGATGCTTAAACAATGCCTAATATTGTCCCTTCCGATGGTTCTAGTAATATGCTAAGATATCACAGAAAGGGTGTGGTGTTAGAACTGGAGCAGACCAGAGCAGAATACACAGTTCCAATACCATAGTGACGATTTGTCTCCGGAATACACAAATTACTTCAGAGAATCAATTAAGATTATTTCTCTGCATCCTATATGCAAAGTACAATGATTATAAACCTAATAAAACATAAAGACTGAAGCCTTCTTTCCTGTTGGATATTAAACTGGACTCTCACTACTTGGAAAATCTCTGTGCTCTAAATAGCACACCGTCTCCATGGCAATGTGCAGTTCAGTTTTTAACTTTTCAACACATAAAAATGGTAATTTATTTGTTTTAAGCACTCCCGCAGTTGTCATAGCTATGAAAGCCTCAGGATCGGGCACTTTCCAGGAGCAGCGGAGCCGTCAGGTTAAAGACTGGGTTAACTGCCAGGCAGAGCCCGACCTGAAGGTCATTATTGCCTAATTATATTATTATTTCCTGTCAGCTGAGCTTGTAAAGTGGCGCTCAAAGCATGAGGCAGTCAGTACACTCGGAGCATTCAAAGAAATGTTGTTTCTTTTGTTCTTGATGTTAAGGACTTCTTTGTAAATGAATGCAGCCTGTGATGAAGTAGAGACATAATAAATCCTGTGCCCAGAGTGCCTGACTTTCACAGCTACTATGGTTACCTTTTTTTTTTTTTTTTAAAATTTGTTATAAGGGTACACATTGTCATCTCCTTGAGGAAGCAAGGCAATAAGTTTATATTTTCGGCATTCTTTCTGTATTGTTTAATCCTTTGATAGCTTGGCTTTCTGCTATAAAAATCATTGGCCTTGAGACTGTCAGAGCCCTGCCTGGCGAAGTGCTAAGCATACTGGTTTCAATCCAACAGAACACTCAGGCAGATGTTCAGCTTCAAGTATGCAGGTAATTCTTACTGGAGACTAGAAAAAAATCTCTTGTCCTAACCTCAGAGCCTTCTGTGATTTTCTTGACTAGAACTGGAGCATTCAGTACCTATGGGATTTAACCTACGGATCAGCAATTCCTAAATTTTGAGCTCTGAAAAGAGCTTGAAAGAAATTCAGCTTTGCTTGGTATTTTGGCTAGTAATGGGGTTGTCACCCTTTACAGATAAATAATGTCATACAACAGAAATTAGGGTATTGCCATGATGTTTTAGGAGCAAAGGAAGCAGGAATGTTAATTGCAAATTCAAATAAGCTTAGGACCAGTCTTTAAGTTGTACAAATTGTGGATAAGAGGGTTAGTTCATTCACATTAAAATGACGCACATCAACACAACCCTTCTTACCATCTCCTCAACTGGAGTTGGCTAATGCCCACTAATATGTCTAGGCCATGACAGTAAATATATTCAAACTAAGTGCAAAGAGCTTGAATCATGCTTAATTGTTTCCCAGAATCCCACATAAATCCTTTGACAGTGCAGGACCACGGCTTACTTTCAAAATGTGATCAAAAGGTTTGTAGATTATGTTAAGTTACAAAGTATAGTTGGAGGGGGGTTAAACTGAGACGGGAAAATGATTATTTTGTCACCGGTTCCTACAATGTGCTTGGCTTTTCTGTGTGGGGATTCTCCGACTGTGATTCACAGACCAGCACAGGGAACTCTTCTCTGGTCTGCATAATTTGTTTGGCAAATTAAGACATGGGCTGGGAAAGGATTGGTGATAGTGTTGACTCTTGGTACCAATAGCACCAACCATCATGAAACAGATTACAGAGCGAGCACTGCAGAACAAGTCACGTCCATGGACTTCAGTGATTCCCCATCTATTGCTATCACTTTATGCAGGCTTCTTTTATTATCCCTTAGGCATTCAGTCTTCAAAAGCCAGGAACATATATCTTTGGGAGATAGAGTTACAACAGAATTTTGAATAAACTGAACCTGGAAACGCTTCTGGCTCAGCTAACAGAATGACGTGGTGGCCTTGGAAAATGACACACTCTGCAGGCTGGCACTGGGGGAAATGAAGATGCAGAATTAGAACGGTTTTGAACATGTGGGAAAATGATGGAGAAACAGCTTCGAAATGCTTACTCATCTCCTTTGAATATTCATGCTGGACAACAGGGATATATATGAGCTGTAAAGAAAGGTACTTCCCAGTGAATATGTTTACTTTTATTTTTATAATTAGCCTCATTGGAGCACCAATCCAGAGACTTCTGTCCTTGGAGGGAGACTTGTCTTCATAATTGAGCAAAACAAGGATTCAGGTTTATTTTGATACTTAGTCATAATGCAGATCCAAGTATGGGTAAAGACAGAGCTTATAGTAGGACTCATAATTCAATCTTGAGTCTTATTATTTGTATATGGGAAAAGAAACCCATTCCTCCTAAGCAGACATACATAAGGCTGGAAGGGGCATTTGCAGTCCATTACGCTTCTCAATAAAGGAACAACTGTCCAAAGCCACTACATTTCTCAAATCCTTTTTTACAGTGTTTATAGAGAAAGGCCGTAAAAATCCTAGAATAAAGTAACTGACCATGGATTCGCTGGGAATGCTGGTATTTTTTCTCTACTAGTTTGGTTTTTTAAACTATGATGTTGTCACTAAGTTCTCTGACACCAGATGTCATGACTAATATTTTCCTTATTTTGTCAGCTTGTTCTATTAGAGAAAGGACTTAGAGAAACTGGGGCCATCCCTTTCTCTTCTCAAAGACTATCTTTTTCACTTTAGTTGCTACTACATTTGTTATAATGCTATGAAACAAGTCTGAAGACCTTTGCAAAGACATTAAAACTGGTAGGAGTCATTCTTTTGCGTATAAGGAGAACAGAATCTGCCATTTAATCCATTGGAATAACCAGATACCATCAAGGCGCTTTCTGAGAACAAACTGTCTAATCTATATCATTTACAAATAAATAAACAAGAGGTCTGGTCTTCTTTCTCGGATAGATACAGTGAAAGGACATATATGCAAACATATTAAAACAATACCAGAAAAGCCAGAAACAGGCTACATCTTTTAAAGCTATTCACTGGATTTCAATGGTTGTGGATAGATCACATTAGAAAATGGGCATGAACAGAATAGAGATGGATCTGTATCAGCACACAGAGAAGTTTAGAACACTTTTTCATTGCAAGATACCATTCCTGTACCTTCACTCCTCATTTTTGGTTTCTAGTAGTTCCGAACAAAATTGTATTTCTATAGACATGGCCATCTCTTACAATTATTTAAGAAATGTTGCAAGGAAACATGCATCTCTGGGATGTTCACCACGTTCCCCACAGCCAAACTGGTGACCTTGTGTCTTGTGCTCATGTGGATGCTTGTAAAATCCTAATTCATAAGTAAATCTTATATATAGAATGGCAGAGGTGTGAAACCTAGTTTTTGGTTATCTGTCACTATTCCTCATAGCAACTGGGGGAACATCTCTGTCTTCTCCCTCCCCTGCCCAGGTTGCAATATGCATGCATATTCACAGACCAGTGAAGCACTTGTGATGAGCTCATGCCAAGATGTCAGTCAAGGACCTGGGAAACTTGCCAAAAAACCTGTTCTTGTGTTGGGCTAATTAACTCTTGGCATATTTGTAATTGTCCCTATTAGTTAGGGGCACATGTTAGAGGCAGCACTAAAACGATGGTGGTAGGGAACCAGGTAAAAGGGAACTTTAGGGACTGCCTGTATTTGAAAATATAATCAAAAGTATTAACCAGAACTATAATAAACTTGGCGGGGCACTCAGCACAGTCAAACCTGTGGTGGTTAGCATCACTTCAAGTTACTTCTATGTGTAAGCTTGACCAGCTGGCAAGATTGTGAATGTGACCATCCTTCTTCTCACCCAGTGCTCTGTGTGGTGCCAGGCAGCATATGCTGTAACATCATGGGATTTCCCATGAAGACGTGCCCTCAAGTTCTAGGCAACTGTTAGTGGCAGTCGTAAAAAAGGCATCATGATCAATTTAGTGTCCTGACCTGGCACAAATGCTAATGGCAGATGCTAGTGGCCTCTAGTAAAGAAATAGCTGTCTGTTCTGGACAAATTTACTGGAAAAAAGGAGCATCAAATTCATTTTCTACTGATGTGTGCGTGAATCAATTCCAATCCACACAAAGCAAAAAGAAATGGACTATGAACATGGTAAATTAACATTTCAGTTTATAAGTCACCAAAATGATCACAAATCATTATGATCACTCTTTGCCCTTCATAATTACAGTTGTGAGTTTGCTTCAAACCTCAGTGAAGTCAAAGTAAGGCATACATTGATTTCAGTGCGCTTTGGATAGGATGAAAGATAAAATAATCTTGTGTTCCATAAAGCAAAATGTCTAATACGCCCCAAGAGCTTTCTCGTGAAACATTAATGCACATGAGTAACTCTCCTCAAACAGACAGTTCCACTATATGAAGATATGCAGCTGCGTACTCTATCCACCCCTTACAGCAGCAACCCAAATTCTCTTTCTTGACTGTCACCTTTGGTTATTTGTTTGTAGCTTGAAAATTAGTATAAGTATTAATATAGGATATGAACAGAAATGAGGCAATTTATAAACGATTCCTTTCTCTGAATGTTCCCTAGAAATTTATAACTCAAGGCACCACAACCATAGAAATGAAATTAACTGCCCACTTGCATGACTTACTAAACATATTTCCACAAAAGCAAAACATATTCGTCTTTCACTCATTACAAGCATATTTTTTCTGACCGTATAAGTGTCCATGCTTAGACCTTGCCCAGTGCTTAGCCCAGCCTTACAAGCACATTATGCTCTCAGTAGCTTGCTGCTGACTCCCTGAAGGTATGTTTTCATGGATATTTTCTTTCAAAGCCTGTCCAAAATGTTGCATGACTGCCTTTTGTTACATGTTCAGCTGGGTCAGAATTCTAGCATGTGCAACACCAGCATCAGAAATATCAATAAAAATGAGATGTAAGGATAAATATGTTTATAGGAGAAGGTGTCAGCCCTAGCATTAGGGTGTGTTACATGTTCAGTCAAAAAGGATAACCCACCACACACAGAGAATATAACATGACTTTCATGAGCCATGAAAACAGGAGTAACCACAGAGGGGTCTGTTATTGCCCTGCATGTAGATAAAGATCTACAAGAACATTTGCAATAAATTTTCTGGTGTCTTTAGTGGGTGGCATTTCTTTAAGAATCTCTACTTTATTTCTCCTCCATTTCCTCCAAGACATGGTTCATATTTTATAGCTCAGGAATAGCAGGCTATGATTAAACTTGTATATGGTGATTTTTAAATCTTAGATATGAAAAAAAACCACAGAAAACATACAGTGTTTTAAATGTCTTTTTTCTGCTCCTGTATTGTGACTCAGATTTGTTATACTCAAATCATTTCCATTTTGTCAGTGTAAGACTGACTGCTATGGCATGGTGTGTTATAGGTAGATAAGATATGCACTGTTATCATTATGTTTAAGGAGTCTGGATGGTCAGGAGTCACAGCGATCAAATTTCACCCTTTCTACAGAGCGCAGTGGCTTGACTGCTACACAACTTGATGCTTAGACTATTTGCATATGCAGTAGGCTCATACCAACCTTTTGCAACAAAACCAAGCTGTGCCAGTTTTAAATCTGTGAGATCTACCTCACCCATTCAAACCCTGTATTAATTAGGCTTAAGCCAGCTCTCGTGATTTGACAAGGCAATATGTTCATTGAAATAACTTTCCTCAAGTCAGTATTTCACCTCTTGGTGTCTCCAATTAGTACTTTAAAAAAGAAGTGAACAACAACACTGCAAAAAAGGGAGCTTTACTGAATATGAGTATTTTTCACTGAAATATACATGCTTATGATAGAAAATTCCACATCCTTCAGATAGAACTGAGGTTCACTGTTAAGCTTTCTGCATATAGATATATAGAACAGAATTTGGAGCTCTTTGTACAACCTACAGCCTGTACAAATACAAAATAACCACCTTATTTTGCTCACTTAAAATTGTTCCTCAGTTCCTGTATTTCCTTTGCCCCCAGGCTCGCCTGTGCAGTTCCAGTGTTCAGTCCCACGCTCCTGCAAAAGCTAAAAGGAATGGGGAGAAGTAATGACAGAGCTGGCAACATCTTTAAGGCCTCTAAAGTGATTCCATAGCCCAGCTGAAGCATCCTGCCCTACCAAAACTTTTAGAAGCACTTCTGTCCCACATCTGCGTATTTGGGCTCAGGCCAGAAACTGCCAGTGAAATATGGGAGAAGAGTAGTAAGCTTCCACTGGTTTCAAAGGAGCCCATCTTTCAGGTATGGCCCCGTAGGTCTCCTAGGTCATGACAAAATGACGCTGCCCAGCCCCCTCTTCTGGGGGGGGAAAGAGAAGCAGGGGACTGCTGTTGGGGAAGCAGGGTGTTATGGTGCTATCTTTCATGTAACTCGGTGAGATTTCTGCCACGAGTCCTATAAATGTCATTGCAAAGTTGTGTGACTAAATCCTCCTGCAAAGGCTTCAAAACGTACTCATTTTATGTCACCTTAATGAAGCCTGTTGTGGTTTAACTGGATGTTTATAGATGATGCGAGAAAGACTGCTTCATTAAGTTGCCCAACCTTTATGAAGTGTTACAGCACAAGCAGAGCAGTCACAACCCTGCTGTGACAAATCAAAGCCTAATGAGTCAATGAAACTATTACAGGTATGTCCCAAACCAGGGTAACTCGTTATTGCAGCTGTCTGGCTTATACAGTAGTTAGGAGTGCTCTGTCCCTGTTTCCCATACCTGTGGTTAAAAATATCTTTTTTTTCCATTTCCTTATAGATGACACTGCATTTGAACAATAACATTAATACCTAATCTGCTGGCAGAGTGGGCTGCGTCACGCTTGACTCTGTCTGTACCTGTTCTACCCAGATGGCACAGAAAGCAAGCTGGAATTGCCCTCTGCTGGTTTTCCCTCCCCAGACTGCTGTGGAGGTCAGGCTGAGCTGCCCCACAGCGGAAAGAACTGTGGTGTGAGTTGTGAGTGAACCTCATGCAAGCTGTCCTGGCTTGGATGCACATATGCTTTGTGTGACATTGCAGTCTCACTTTTTTTCACTTCTGCCATTCCTCTTAAGTCCAGCTGGTTTGAAGATACATTACTAAAAAGGACTGATCTTCCAATACACCATACCTTTGTGCAAGAAATGCTACAACTCTCTTGTCAGGAGTTCAAATCCAGTTTGGCCAAGTAATTAAATATAGAGGTAGTTTAACTTTGCTTGAGGTAAGCATGCAATAGGGAACTGAGAGGGAAAGATGCGCTCGTTGGCAAGATGGGTGGGATGGGCATGAGGTGGGGTTAGTAAGGGGCTGTACATGTTTAAGGTACCACACATGCAATCTGTGGATGATGACGTGAGGGGAAGTTTTCCCTTTATACATCTGAGGTGTTTACAAAGCCATGCAAAGCGGTTCTTGGATAAACTCCTTCATGTTGCCCAGAACAGTGTGTAATCATCCTGCTATTCAGTCAAAATTTTTTGTCTGCTCATTTATAACAGCTAATTCACAGATTATATGTTGTTTCCCCAGACCATCATCTTCTGTTGCTTAGTGTCTTGTGTAAAAAGTAGAAAGGAAATTCTACCAAATCTTGATGTATCCCCTTTTGCAACAAATGAAGAATGCTAGGTGCAAAGCCTCCCAACTGGAGATGATGGTGTTTCATTTCATCTGAACCTGAATTTGGAAGCATTGGAGGTTCAGCCACTCACCTCTTATTGAGAAACTCAAGGTTTCTGAATTTCTTTAATGAAAAAATGACTTGATTTTAAAGATGAAAGGTCAAACTGTGCCATCAGTTTAATTGGACTTGGCTGTGGCCACTTTAACTTTCATTTGTAATAGGAAAGGCAGATTTAGGGTGATTTTAATCATTCTTTAAACTCTTAAACAGAGGGAAAAAAGTTTCTGCTATAGGTCAGTGAAAATCAGTGAGGACTATGGCCCAAGGCATAGCGTAAGGAAGACTACCCCAAAAGCTGCCCCTTTGAGACAAAAAAGAAAAGAAACTAAAAAAATACACCTGATGTGTTTGAGGTTCAAAAACCTCACTGCTGTGGAAGCTTTTAACATTTTCTTTTGCTTCTAAATGCCAGCTAAGGCAGCCATAGCTAACAATTTCTTTGCATGCTATACAGTGGCATTATGTATAATTAGAGAAGAGTGGCAGTTAAGGGGTTTGTTCTCCCCTGGGACACTTCAATGGGAGTACAGGCTCCCCTGATTTATGTTTCATCCTTAATTGCTTCTGAAATTACTTTGATGTGTGTAAAACTGTATCTGTTTCATGTGTCATGGAATCATATTCTTGCTCAATGTATTGCTGCTTATTTTTGGACATAGAGCAGTGAAATTTTGCATATAGAGTTATTCATCTTGCCAAAAGGAGGGGAAAAAAAAAAAAGAAATTTGTAAAAATTCCTAGGGAATACATTTTTGCAGTTAGTACAACTGAACTACCATAGTGAAACAACAAAATAACTGTGCTATCATGGTTCTACTGATGGGTAAAAGAAGAAAATAATCTAAGGTTTGTGCCTTGCTGTTCCTCAACAGACTTCTTTTCAACTAAAAATAGTTCATCTGGAATGATTTCAGTTATTGAGGCATGAAGCTGAAAGAGCTATTTTGGGAAATTAAACAACTGTTTTGACAACTGTTAAAGTGACTTGTAGGTTGTCAATACAGTACACCTAAGTTTGCAGGTGATGAATCCCTGGGCACAGTCCCAGGCTTTCAGTATTTTCGGTTCAGCAGGGTTTTTCTGGGGTTAGGCTGTAGTCAGGGGGAATTCAGGATTGACCCCAGATGGATTAACTGTGTCTCCCGTTTGGAGACCTGCAGCCCTGCCCTGTTAATTCCTGATACGGGAGCAGGGAAGCTAGTGTGGATCAGGTAATGCTACAGTGCACTGTTGTGCTCCTCCGCCTTGAGTGATGTATTACTAAACAGCCTTTTTCCTGGTGAATCACCCTACCATAGGAACACTTATATCAGTGCCAACTGTATAATCCCCACAGGGACGAGAAGAGCATGGGAGTAATACCTAATTAAAACTGCAATGAAGTGGGTCAGCTAATATTTCACAAACAACAGCAAGTGCTCTAATTGTTAAATAGTTCAGAGTTCCTGTATCTACTCTGAGCAACAAAAAAATGTATATTGCCTAAAAATGCAATGGAAGTGCAAGCAGAAAACACGTGCCACAGTGGATTACAATCATAAATATTCATGGCCTCCAATGAGTGCCGTACTTTAACTCCTGTCAGTACATTCGGCAGTGGATTAATGTTGTTACTCTCCTCCTTTTTCAAGATTGTGGGAGGATTGCCAGAAGAGGGTTAAGTAGTGCCAGGTGAAAGAGCAGAAGAGAAAGCCCTGCTTTCAGTCACAAAAAAATAAGACCATTGTAAAGAAATGTAATCCTGCTCTCCGATGCCACAATTGCTTATAATATCACAGGACTATTTTCAAAAGTCCCGGATTCAGACTTTAGACAAGTCTCCTGGGGCTTACTGGTCTGCAAAAGTAAGTGAGATATGATCCTTTTATCTGAGATTCATCACCTTTTTGGCTTCATCCTAGGGTGGAAGTAGCAAGAAAAGTAGCAGCGTTTTCAATTTCAGTGGGATCAAGGAAGTGCAGTGACTGATGAAAATTTGTAATAATAGTATTCAAAATGTTAATGTTTTTAAACTCTCAGAAAGAACATGCACTATTTGATTAATTGTTTACTATGACTAGCTAAACGACGAAATGTCTAGAGGCTTCACAGAGCCAGATGACCCCATTATGCTGGAACGTAGCAAGCACGTTGCATCTGACCATCTCTGCCCCAAAAGTCTTGCAACTTATCCAAGAGGGTTTCATGTGAGAAGCAGGTTGCCTCACTTAGAGCTGCTACTGTGAGCCCATGTTTCAGAGAAGAGCCCTATTTGAGCAGAGCATAAATATTTGATGTGAAAAAAGCCCTAAACTTTTATTTTCATTTATAAATACCAACAAATCAATCTAGGACAACACACCATAAGTTCTAGATATCAATTTTTATATATCTGTATGCATATAAAGACAGTTCAGCACATTTGTGCAGAAGGTCCTCTCTCAGCAGAGCTTTCAGATGGCAGGGAGTTATAATCCAACCTCTTACACTACCAAAACAGCAATTCCTCAATGACTAACCCACCATAAACATCTCCCCTACCCTTACTGATGCCTATTCCCATAAATACACTTCTTGAGGAGCTGGGCCTTTAAATAGAGGGGGAAGTCACCCCCGAGTCTCTAGAAAGCAGGCAAGAGGCTTCCAGCAGCCTGGGCTAACCCCTTCTTCTCTAGCCAGGTAAGTAGGTGACTACTTACTCTTCTTGAGTTGTTACATGTAAGAGTGGCTCCTTCTGGCATTTTGAAGGACCTCCTCATGCTTTTCTTTTCAGGAGGTTTTTAAGCCTGTCTGTAAACCTGGCACTTTGGTCATAATGTGAGGTTTTGGAGCCTGATGATCATATAGGCTAACATGATTTTGTGGTTGGCTTGAGAAGTTTGTTTGAAACAAAAAAACCCACACAAAGCAAACAAACAAAAAAAAGAGTTGCCTTTGATAACTTTAAGAAGGCCAGACTTTGATCCCTGTACTACTTAGCAGTTGATTACTCTGTTTAAATGATGCAGATTCCCTTTAGGAAGGAAAGGAGAATGGAGCCTCAAAGAAGCTGTGACATGTTGGAGCTTGTTGCATTCTCAAGGTGAAGGAAGCCTAAGTTGTACCAAATTCACACCTGACCCTGTAGTGACTCTGCTGATGGGACAGCCCTTGGATGTGGACTGAAACTCCTAACAGGTGGCATGAGGGTGTGTTTTAAGTTAAAAGCAATCAAAACAGCCCGTGCTGTGAGGAGAGGTGTGTAGTCTTTCCCCTCCTCCCTGTATGGCCTGTAGCTTTTTGTAGTGCTGATCTAATGGGCTGTTCTCTATGTTTGGTGCTATCAGTGGCACTGTATTACATTAGGTGATAAGATCGAAGTAAGCATGGCATGTATCATCCAAGCGGCTATGTATGCAGAAAAGGAAGGCTTTAAAATTAAGTACTTGAAGGAAAAGGCCTACAACAAATACAGGTGATACCTTGCATTGCTTTTCTTTATGTGGAGAAACCCTTACCAGGGAAAAGGGAGTTTTGCTAGAAGTCAGTCAAGGGATTTGTAGTCCCCTTGGTGACCTGAAGTTACAGCTTTGGTCACTCTCTATTCACCCACTATTTGGTCTACCAAAATAAGAAAGTTCCTAATGAAGGAGGGGAAAGCGGTGACTTTAGAGTTGGGTTAGATTACCTATCCAAGCCAGAGGCTGAAACCTGTCCACACAAGTAGTGACTGAGTTGTATTTGCTGTCAGAAAGCACAGGCTATTGCTTCAGGACTGGCAGCAGTCCTTTACTTGTGATGGACTGGCCCTGACCCTGCAAAACTCCTACAAGATTACCTATGTGGGAAAAGAGTCTGGATCCAATGCCACAGAGAGCTTATGCTGAAAAAAAAGACCTATTCTCTGAAGCATGACCAAGACGAGGCAGGAGGCATATGCCAAGTAGCTCAGTCTGGGCAGTTTCAGGTAGGTACAAACACTGTAAACAGTTGAGTAGGTAGACATCTTGTGAGCATAGGCAGCTTCAGATTTTGGCAGCAACTCAGCAGGGATTTTCTGAATCACTGTTTGAATTTAGGAGCCTCAATTTACTTGTGTCCTCTTTTAGAAGATTAACTCTTTCAATGGACTTAGTCCTGAATCCCTCTGAGCTTTTAAAAATGATTTTGCATTTTTAAAATGATGACTGCAATATGCCTGCTCCCATGGCCGTAGTGTAGTCTGGGCAGGTGCTAGCCCACAGGATCACCAGCATGTTGGAACTTTAAATTGCTCATATAAATATAGTAACAGTTCTTGCAGGGTCTTGGGGCTGAAGTATTCATATTTAGTTAAAATGACCCACATTTAAAGTGAGCGAGATTGAAGTGTTCACACACTAATGAGAAGAAATTGCCTTGGCCAATCACAGTGAGCTAGCCATCGTGCCTGTTTTATAAATGAGATTAATGACTCAATTTGCAGTAAATGCTTCAGCAAGGAGAAACTTATTTTGTTATACTAATTGTGTCGCATATGTGCCTCAAAACACCAACTGTGCAAAACTGGATTTCCCTGTGGTGCACAAGATGGCTGGCCTCTGTGGTTTTATTAATGCCATTGCTCCAATTTCTTTGCTGCAACTGATCATTTTGATCTTTGCATTTAATGCTGCAGCATAAATGCTGGTGTTGGTAAAAATTATTGTGTAGTATAATCCCCTCCATTAGTGAAATGACAAGAGTGTCTCTCTAACATAGCTGTTCAACCCTGTTTTCCCCACTATCATGAATAAAACTCTGACATTATTTATTTAGGCATACAATTAGTTTTTAATTGTAATGAAATCATGAATCATTGCCAGAGCCTTTAATTTGCTCAGTAGTTACCGTGATTTTAATGGCTTTTTAAAAAACTTTAATGTTGTCCATTTATAGGGCATACTGTATTACTTTTAAGGAGTAAATTAATTCAGAGAGTTTCATCAATTTAATCATTACACCTACTTTTGCATTTGTTCCCATGTTCCTAACAGGTTTGTTAATGTAAGTGTGAGAAAACAGGATTTGCTGACAATGGACCAACATCCACAGCCAGTGTAAATTAACCTTGCCACACTGAAATCCGTAAGTTGCTTTACACCTGCTAAAGTTCCGCCTCAATTTGTCCATTATTCATCCTGTTATTCTGGTTGTGATATTGGATACAATTGTCCTCACATTTTTCATGCTTTTTACACCATTATAGTTTTTATGGCAGTGGAATTACTCAGAATTCACAGTGGGGTTAATAAGAGAATTGCATCTAAGCATACCATGATGGGATTTTCTTTTCAATGACAAATTTAAGATTCCCCCCCCTCCCATTTTGTATGCAAATATATTTGGTGAGAAATGTAGTGTAGGTTTAAATAGTTTGTTTGGCTGTAGAATTATTTTTATCAATCTGTTTCGATGCTTCTTGCTTTGTTAAATGTGCTTCTGATTTCAGCTGAAACTATTAGCAGTTCTGTCATACCATGGAGCTCTCTACCCATTTACAGTGAGAAAGGGTAGTGTTTGTTTAATTTTGTACCTTGGCAAAATACTGAAATGAGGACTACTACCCCATTGTCTGGGGTGGATCTGCATTTCCAAAGTGGTCTATGAAAAATCCAAAGTAGACACTCGTGCCTTTGAAGCCTACAAAGCAACCCACAGTGCAAGAGCAGCCTCTTTGTTGCCCCTTCTGAAAAACACTCTGAAGTAGTGTTTCAGGTTCTTTATTGAAAGTTAGCGTGCCCCTCAGCTTCATCCTACCCTCCCGTGCTCAGCCTCGTAACAGCAGTAAAAATGATTAGTTTGTGCTCTGTTATATTTAGGTGACAGTCTTGGACAATAAACTGGGTGTTACTGAGTTCAGGGGCTTTCACCAAGCGTGATGTATAGCCTACAGATGGCCCTGAAGATGGTGCATGGACAATTCCCTTCTGTAGAATGGTTTATGACTGAAACACCAGTGTAAGGGTGTACCTGGCTGTGCTCATCATACCCATGTAGCATACAGCTGTGGAGCAGTGCTGTTTCTTAGTCATCATGGAAAACCTGAAGTTCATAGATGCAGCATGGACCACTGTCAGGGTGGTGCAGTGTGAGCCCTCTGCAGCCTTATCATGATGCTCTCTGAAGCAAAGGGTTACAAAATTTCAGGATCTGGTGAGCATCTTTGTCTGTAAAACTTTGCTTATAATATGTAGTATTTATGCCACGTTGCCTTGACAGACTTGAATATTGCACTCTCAAATTTGTTATATACTACTGTGCCATAGTTAGTAGACTTCCCCTGCTTAGCAAGCCTCCATGAAGGAAGAGAGAACTATATTAACATGAAACCCCAATCTCTTACACTGTCAGCATGGCATCAGCTGAAAATATTTCACAGAAATGCAATATACTATGAGTGTAAAATTCTGACTGCCTTCTTCCAGGAAAGACTTCAGACTGAAAGGTTTTCCTTGTTAGGGTGTGTGTGTTTGTGTTCTGACCTAACAGCTCCCTGGTGGTGGAGGGAGCTTTCGGAATATAAAGGTAACTTTAGAAATCATATGATACACTGATTACTTTGCACTGTCTTTTTGAACTCTTGATTCAAAATGCTTGGTATGGAGAGAGCTGATCACCAGTGGTGTAAAAGAGAGATTAAAGAATGTGCAAGTAAGGATTTACTAGAGGGATTGGGATTAAGTTCCCCCTAGTATTTTACCTCACTAGCTCCCATCTCCTGCTTCTGTGCCATGGTGTGAGAAGATCTGCATCCCCAGATCAGCATATGGGCTTTTGTTCCAGCACTTCAACCTCATATGTTAGTAGCAAGGACATGGAGATAAAATACAGTGCTGTGCAGAGCGTATTTTGTGCTCTATCTGCTGCCTTATACAAAGGATTTTTCTCTATCATGTAACCCCATGCTGGGACAGGTGATTTGATTGCAGTGTGATTGCAACTACCTCCAGAAAGCATCCTGGCCAAGGCTAATCTTGTACTTGTTAATACCATACTACTGGAAGGTGCTAGTTAATATAATGCTAAAAGCAATGTAAGAACTGATATACTCATTAAAAAGTTTGTGTGTTATTATTGCATGGGGCATTTCAAGTTGTACTTTTTTTGAAAAGTGAAGGCTTGGCAAGTATGACTTTTTTTATTTGCATAGAAATATAGATGCATAACATGAACAAATACACCAGATTTGTAATTCTGCAAAGTCCTCTGGTCCTTGTGTTCTTGTTGTAGACTATCAGGGGAGAAAAAAAAACAAAACCCAGGTGAATTGATCATTCCTTTGCTCTCTTTGAATAATTTTAGTTAAGCATTATTTATTGTTCCTACCAGGCTTGCAGCCATAGCTGGCAGGCTTCTTTCTGTTAGTATCTGTGCTTTGCTCTCCCATTTCCTATACATTTTTTAGCTGCTGGGTGGATGCTATTATGGTGCATCCAACCTTTGGTATAAATAATTTATTCTGAAGGTTCAGTATGTTATAACGTGCATGAAGCGTCTTGCATTTATTTTTAATGCTTCTGCTTCCCTGAGAGCTTTCTACATCCAAAGTTACCATCAGAAAGAACTGTCAGTCTTCAAGCAGAAGAGAGAAAACTTTTAGACCATATCATTCTATTTTTCTAGCTATAAATGATATACTTCTGGTGAAGAGTGGAGCAAACAGCTATTATTTACCATTTTGAAGAACCTGGCTTGAATGATGTGAAAACGTCTGTTTGCATTTGGTGTGAAGTCTCCGTAAGCAACTCCTGTACTCGCAAGCATGTGACTCACGTGCTGATCCCTTATGGGAAGCCAATGAAATCAGTGAAATATCAAAGGGCAATTGGGTGACTGATAGATGTAAGTGCTAAAATCGTAAAAAGAGATGTATCTAGGGCAGCAGTAGCCAGGAGTTGTTTGGTACTAGAGCACAACCAGGGGATGAACCTACCCCACACGACAAAGGGAGGGACAGTGCAGTCCTATGGGGGAAGGTGAGCTTATCTCTGCTGGTAGTGTGAGGATGGTCATGGCTATCTGTGCAGTCAAATGACAGTTTGCTTCCTTCTATCCTTCATCATTCCTTCGCAAACCTCCGCCAGCACCATGGGCTGTTATAAGCTAGGATTTAGCAATGTGCAGGAATTATTTTTTAGACAGGCATTATTTAATGAAAACATTAATGGTGGTGGGAGGCTATTCTCTTTTTTTTTTTGGGGGGGGGGTGGTTTGGCATGTTTTTTTGTAGATCTTAGAAGTCTGTTTGACAAACCAACCTTTAATTTATGCTGATTTAGTACTAAAACTGTAGTATGATTAAAAACCAAGCAAACTTGCTTTATGTGAGATGTATCAAACATCTTAGTTGAATTAAGATCTACCTTGTCTACAGATAACACAGTGAACGGAGATCTAGCAGTGCAAGAGACATGTTCTGTAGTAGCTTCCCCTAAAAACTGGAGCCTGATGCTCTTTTAGTGTTTCTATTGACATGCTAGGCAGTGATATAATCTTCTGATTTGCAGACTTTTCTGAGAAAAGAGGGCTGGTAATAGAGTGAATAATGTCCAAGTGAGATTGAAAGAGGATGTGAAACTTCTGGAGTTAAATCAATGGAAGGATTCAACAATGATAAAAGGAAATGTTCCATACATGCTCATTTAGCATGTACAGAGACTTAACTATTGGTTAGCCTTTTAAGAGGCTTGTGTAATACGATGCAGAGAAATTGGAAGTGAACCGCTGGCTGCAGCAGTTTATCACAGATTTTTGAACCATTTGCATGCACAGGTCTCTTCAATGACAACATTAGAAGGGGACTTCATGGCTGAAAATCAGTCCTGAACTGGATATGAACTATGAACTGTATATCACAGTTCAGTTGCTGGAAGGTGAAGTTGAACTAATTCAATTTCAGAATAAGATGGAGCTTTCCAGGCACAAGGAAGGAGAAGGAACAAAGGCGGCACTCTATAGGAAACAGGATAATTACATGCTGAGATAGTTTACCTGATGAGTGGACACTAAGAGTCTTTCAAATTCATTCCACAGAGAATTTTATTCTGTGCTTTCTGTGTGGAATAACAAGGAAGAAAACAAACTTTTCTGCTTCAGTCTCAGTGTATTTATGACATTTTGGTTTTGAATTCAGCTAGTTAGTAGTTTCAGTTAGTTACTGAATCTTGTGCTTTAGTCAATTGTCTGCAGGCCTTATAGAGTGTGTTTTTAATTTTTTTTCCATTTTTTATATTTCCCCCTCCTTAAATGCACAACTAGAGAGATGTAATCAGAGCTGGAAAGAGAACAGAACTCAAAGCCTGGATGGTTATGGATGGATGCTGCTCAGTCCATTCTCTGTTTCATCATTCTTAGCTACCTGACTGGTATTGTACGTGCTCAGGATCAAATTCTAATCTATTTTAATTAGAGTATTTGGCTCGGTGAATGGGCTGTGCTGTCCAGCAGATCAGACTGCATAATGTAATGGTCTTTTCTGGTCTTAGCATTAACAAACAGATCTAGTTCAGTCCCTACCAAATACCACTGTGCTTGTGTTGTTAAATTGCATTGGCTTGTACTAATACATTTCATGAAAATGTCAATGCTGAGCAGTACTATGAACTAACAGAGTTGCACTGAAATTGAAGGTGTTACATCTTAAATTAGTTGAGAATTTGATCTGCGCATATGATATCTAACACAATAGCAAAAAAAAAAAATAAATCCCCAAACAGTGAGTGCTATCAGATCATAACTGTGTTCCCCCTAAAATGACAAGTTCAGGTATTATGTCATGCCTCCAAAAAAAAAAAAAAAGAAAAAAAAAGGTTTTATACACAGAGCATAAAACATCATGTCTTCTATATCTGTTTCTGCCAATACTGTTCTTGCTTTGGCTTGATTGAACCAGCAAATTGAAGCTGGATTTTTTCTTAAACTTTTTTGTAGACCAGGTCTAATTCATATTTCACATGCATTAGTTTTATTCCTTTGTTTCTACATTAACTTCAGTTAACTTACTCTAGACTTATACTGGTCTGAATGGAAACAGAATCAAGCCCATAGACTTGAGCTTGACTTTTAGATATTTGTAGCTGCTTACAAACAACTCCGGCAACATTAAGTGGAGAATGATATTTGAAAATGTGAAATTACTTTCATGGTTTTTTCTTTTTATTAAGCATTGTTTCCAGGAGATCAATCTTTTAATTACACTGTGCTTTCTTCCCATTGATGGGAATGGGTAACAATAAGCACATTAGCACTGGCTATAGCCTTCTCTGCAGCATGTTGATGCTATGAAATGTGCCAATTCCCATATATAATGCTTTTATTCACTGACTGCATGCTTCTCTAAGTGAATCAGTACTTTCTAAATAAACTGTATGAGTTGCTACTTGGGAAACCATTTCCCTATGCTTGTCCCATTTGTAGAAGTTGATACCAGCAGCAAATGCCACTAGCAGTGTAAGTCTAAAATGAACTACCCTGCTAGGCCTTTGCTTTCTGTGTATTTGCTATGCTTTACTCGCCCCTGGCAAGTTACAAATGAGAGTAAGAAACATGACTTTTTGAGGGAAAACAAGCCACAGCTTTATAAAAAAAGGAACAATAAATAATCTGGGTAAACAGTCCTTGCCATACTGAATTAAATACACCCACAATCCTGCACAAGCCATTTGTAGCACAGCATGGGCCTGATTTTTCCTTTGCTGTGCTACAATGACTTCACTGAAGTCCATGGGCCTGGTTTTGTAGAATGCAAATCTTCATAAAGACAGGTCTACCTGCTAGCACTGCCTGCACTCTGAGCCCATGAGCTGCCTGTCAGCTTTGATTTGGGAGCTGCTTAGACACCAGAGCATGCCCAGTAGCTGTCAGTGAACAGTCATGCTTAAAAACTTCTTTATTATCATTGTGGCAGTATAAAACTTCCTTAGGTCCTGTTGCTGGACAATATACAGTGGTGTTAGCTTCACTAGTGCCATGACCAGTGGGTTGTACAAGCGTGACTATGGACACACACAGTGGTAAGTCCAAACCACTTCTTTACAGGCTGCCTTTATGGGTACCAAAGCTATTATGGATATCAAAGTTGTTATGAGCAACCATAGGCAACGGTACGGTACAAACCTACCTGGTTAGATGCCAGTTTCTGTAGTGGTGTTGAGCTTCTTGAATGAATAACCTTTTTAGGAGACAATTAATATTCAACAGATATGCCTGCATGGCAAGTGTCTGAAGTGCAGAAGCTGTGTACACATTGCTTCTCTTCCTGACTGTCCCTGCAAAGTTTTTGGAGTAATCTGACTATGTATCACATGTAGGCAAGTCCTTCTGACATGAGAGAAGTCTAGATCCTAGAGAAATCCCTGGAGAAAGCTGTGGTTAAATCAGTAGAATTTACATGGAGGTAAAAATTGCTTAGCCAGCTGCACCATTCTTCTAATGGCACCAGTCTGGTCCTTGAAGTTTATTGCCCACTGCTGTGCATTGAATTGCAATTGTCGGATTAATGTAGTTTTAAAACAGTGAAGCTCCTGTATCGTTGCTCCAAAGACAGGTGGTAGTTTTGCTTCCACTCCTCTTTTGGAAGGGGTGATACACATATGCACTGATTTAACTTTTATTGGCCCTGTGCACTGTGTCATATATCACCTTCTGCTTCTGTATAGGTTTGCATAAGCTCAGAGGCACAGCAAGCGGCGAAGCTCAGACTGGTACTAGCCTAAATGTTGGCCTGAGTACACTGCTGAGGTCAATCCCAAGTGGGTTACCATATACCACACAGATGAAGATATTTTGACTGTTAAGTCCTGCCTTGGAAGACTTTATGCAGTAGCGTGGTGGCACATGTTGCTTGTATCCTTAGCTGCGTGCAGGGAAGGCATCTGGCTCGGCAAGTGTCCGACAGCAAGCAAATCAGACCCCAAACAGACCTTGCTCAGAAAGAGACTGTGCTTTAGTTGTCTGTTCACCAGTCAGCATAGCCATAGCACTTTGTGAATGGAGGTGCAGAACAGCCCCATGCCTTGTGGTGTTCAGCACTGCCAGGCTGGAGAGGACAGAAACCTCAGGACATCTTTCATATCCACTTGTCATTTAACAGGATGGGGGCCAGCTGGCTTCTCTCCTCTATGGCCTTGTCAGCAAGCCTCTTGTTCTGTCCTAAATCTATTATGGTCCATTTTTCCCTTGACTGAGTGTTCAGGGTGTTGCTGCTGTTGCTATGCCTCAGTAACAGCCCTCTTCTGATGTTATGGATAACCTTTCCTGTGCCAGTCCCCCTGTGAAGGTGCTGCCTGAATGGTTCCAACAGCCTTTGATGGTAGCAAACTTTATTTATCATAATCCCCCTCATGCGCTACAAATATTAAATCTTGGACTCCTGTGCTTCTCTGAATACGGCTGTAGAGCTTTTCTTCCCTGCGCTATACTATTATTTGAACTGCTGCCTCTTGTTCCCTCTTTGCAGCCCTATTCAAGACCTTCTCTGCCTTCTGAAACTGCTCTCCTTAAAGTTTCTGATGTCCCTTCTAGCCTAGGGAGACATAAGTGGGAAGAGAGGGGTTTGTCCCAATTTGTGTTTCAGAGAAGCCAATCCTGCAGCAGCAGAAACTGAGGTCTGTTGTACAGGAGACTTGGAGCCAAACCTCTGATTGTTGGCAGAGCAAGGACCTCACTCGGGGCTTATCCCATTTCTGGTGAGTGTCTTATTGATGAGGCTGTTTGATACAATGAGTGTCTAATGTTTTCTGGTCGTCATTCACCCCTCCATAGCTTGGTTTAATTCAGCTTTGGAACAGAAATTCTCCAAACACCAGATGATTCATGGGCACCTGTAGACAGCTAGAAGTGTCAGAAGATTTAGCACTGCCATCACTTGCTATTAAGTCCATGATCATCTCTGTGTGGAACATGCTACAGCTGGAACGAGCAGAGCAACCTAAAGGGCAGACTGTTTTAGGAATATGAGAGCAATAAGAAAGTAATTTATGTCTGGGAGCTCTACCCTTTGGCTGTACCGATGCATCCCTAGCCCCTTATTTAAAGCAGGCGGTGCAAGATACCATGCTCCAGGCAGTAGATGGGGGTGGGGGTCCTGAATAGAGAGCATTTAACTTGTCAGTCACAATTGCGTCCTCACCTGGAGTGTGAGGAGCCACATAGAGAGGACTAAACACCTGACCTAGCCAGCCAAGCCTCCCAGTGCCAGAAGCTAGGAGGCAATGAGGCAGCAGCAAGAGCTCTCCGCCCTTTGTCTCTGTTACAAATGACAGGTTTTATGCCTAAGGAAGGAATGAGAAAGCACTTTATTTAAATAGCGTATTATATGGCTTTGTGTGTATGTGTGTGCTTGCACAGATGTGGGGAGGGCAGCTTTAGGGGGAAATGTGGTCATCTCTGATTAAAGTGACTGCATGTGTGCCAATAAGCTTAGCAAATTGTTAAATAAAACAGAAGCCAGTCTATATAGAAGACTAACTGCTAGTATTTAAAAAAAAATGTAGCTCTTCAGCAGCCCATCTCATATACACGTGTCTCTGAAGCATAAGAGAGGTAAAGCAATTCCCATCTTGTCCTGGTTCATTGCATTAGGGGACCTTGAGAACAGGAAATGGCATCTAGAAATGTGGAGCTCTCCAAAAGACAGACTTTCCCATTAATGTCAATGAAATGATTTCTAGTTTCATAATAAAGCCTTCTGCATAATTCTTCCACTATTTATACATCTCATAAAGATTCAGCCTGCATGGAATGAAAGGCAAAATGGGAGAGAGGGGAAAAAGACGGAGGCGGGGGGGAAACCCCAACAATTAATCAGATTACTTGTAGACTGGGGAACTGACAATGAGTGTACCCTGTCCTAGAAAAGAAATGGTTGAAACCACATCATATTTATTTCAGTAGTGCAGATGAGAGATGGTGTGTTGTATTATATTTCTATACTTCATATTGCATTTTCTCCCTCTGCTGGCAGTTGGATACAACGAAGTTGTAGCTAATAGAAAAACAAAACTCTCAAAAGACTGAAGCATTTAGGAATCTCAAAACTCTGTGGCATATGCTGAAAAATTAGGTCGTACCATACTTTAGTCCAATTAGTCCTGGAAATAGCTGACAGGCATCCCATGTACAGATCAGAATAATTCTTACAGAAGATTTAAAGTACAGCTAAATGCAGCCCTCTTTCCTTTAAAGAGACAGCAGATATTCTCACTTGTTAACGTTACAGTACATATAGCCTGCAGAATCAAACTTGGAAGTTATTTATAATTTTTGAAAGAACAATTTCAGGTCTGTGATTTTAGAAATAGTATTTCTTGGCTTTATTTTACAATGACATCCTGTGTACTTATAGGGGTTACTGATTCTTCCCTTTTTTTTTTTTTTTTACTTGAAAGTATTTCCATAATATACAAACCTAAGGGAAAAACCTTGCCAAAGCAGTTATATGAAAAAGACTCTGCCCTATGTATTTAAGAAAAAAAAAAAGGATTAATTTTGTTCCAGGAAAATTCTTTAAAACAATGGGTTTCTAAATAAATGTATGTAAGCTTACTGGCAGTAAGTATTAATAATACTGCCTTATAGGAGAAAATAAATGCTACAGACTTACTTAAAAGGAATAACTAGCAAATAAAAAATATAATCTTGACTATAATGTGGATACTACTTTCCGCTCCGTAGGACTGGGGTATTAACCTTGCAAATAATGTTATTCTAATGACTACAAACCATAAACTGTAAATCTTAGAAATATATATCGACATTGCATGGAAATGTTTATCTATTCCCTGTAGCAACTCAGAATCAGTAGTATTGAATTCCTAACATTAAGCTTCTTAACTATTCTTCGAGATATTGTAGTAAATATTATAGCCATTTTATGGTTGAATAAACTGAGGCAGAAAGAAGTTTGTTCAACAGAGTCTAGGAGTGCTGATTTCTAATCCTCCTTTTATTGGTACGCATGTTAAAGGCAGGTGGAGTTTTTTCCTCTTGAAAGGATGCATTTAGAGCAATAGCTGATGAGGCTTAGAGAAGTAAAGTGTATTTAGTAGGAATTTAGCTAGGGGAAAATGCTGGCAGATGCTAAGGAATATTCAAGTTAAACAAAGACATCTGTGAGGAGTGGTAGTGCTGTGAGAATAATTCTGTAGTCAGCAGTAAAGGAGGACTGAGTCAGAGCTGCCATGGCAAGCGCAGGTTGGGTATGGGGTGTCAGGGGGACTTTTCAGCAGTGTTGTAGCTCAGTTGAAGGAGCCAGTTAAAAGCACAGAAAGCGTACAAATAGGGAAAGCTTTAAAAGATAGCATTGGTAGTAGTAGTAACACTAGGAATAGGAACATCTTGGATTGTTTCATACCTTCTCACCACTGTCCAGTTGTATGCCCAAACCTGAAATGGCTCAGTCAATGAGTGATACTTCTTCAGCACAAGGCTGCTTTCCTACCAGTTGCAATTGCTCTGGGAAGATTAGCAGAGGTGCTTCTCTGTTGTCCTGGAGCAGCACAACATCTTTTATTAATTTGTTAACTATCTGCCATGGTAGGCACCAGTGCAGTGGTCCAGCTCCTTGATTTTATTAACTGTCCTGCACTCAGAAAAGTGAATGTCTTGTTTTGTTATTTTGCTGAAGAGCCAGCTTTATTATAACATTTAAAGATTAGAGAAGATCTATATATACAAACATGTTCCCAACAATGGATGGGAAATGTTCACACAGAGATTTAAAACCTTTGCATTATTATGGCTGTATGCAACAATAATGAATCCCCTTCACTCTTTCAGAGTCTCTTGCTGTGACCACAGCTTGCCCAGAACAGCACAGGTTGGAGTTCATAGAGAAAAGCCTCTTAAATTGTGAATGGAGAGTCCTGGGCACATTTCCACAAAGCTTAGAAGGAAGATACCTAGTAGAGTGTTTTGGAAACAGGTGGTTGGGTATGCCCTGAATTGTGACTGCTGGACAAAACTATAAAATAAGCCTGTGCTAATAGATCAGTCATGTTTTCTGAAAGGATGAGTTCTTTAAGTGCTTAAATACTTTACATATCAGAGATGTTATTTTCTTTTATGTGAAGAAATAGCTACTTTAAGTATTACTAAGTTATTTGTCAACCACTACTATTTTTGTAGCATGTATCATTAGTGTTTTCTGTCAAGGGAGCAGGTGTTCTAGCCCTATTAAAAATCACCGTAAATGGGCCCCAGCCCACTCTGAAATACACAAAACATTTTGGACTGTGGGTCTTGGTGTGAATTTGTAACTCTGACTTTTTCTTTGCAGACGATCTGTCTATTGACTTCAGTGATGTTCCCCTTACGCAGCAGAAGGCAAAGCCTGGTAGTTCAGCAGAGCCTGAGCTCAGAACACTGAACAGGGAGAAGATCTGAACTCTTACCTCAATATTGTGTGTCTAAATTCAAGTGTTTCCTGAATCATCTGTTTACCTGTTGTTGTCTTCAATTCACTTCTGTAGTCCTTGTAGAGTATGTTGCAACAGACTGAATCATTTTCCATCCTTATCAAGCTGCATGTGGAAATGGTGTGCTAAATAGACTCTGAAGACTGTCTCTGATTTGTGTTTAGCAGTTAGTAATGGTTACTACTGCCATCCCCAAAATACTATTTTTGCACTTTGCCCCGATTTCTTCCGGGTGCTAGAAAATATATGCTGAAACAGGTGGGAGAGTAATGCTGATTTGAATAGTGTAATGAAGTAATGGGACCAGTCCAAATGGATGCCAAATGCTTTCAGCTTCCATTGGCCTCTGGGATTTTGGAACTCAGTGCTTTTTAACCTCAGGCCTTTAGAAAGATTTATTTTTCTTTTCATTATGTTCTGATAGAGATGTGGGTTTTGGTGCTTTGTTCCCTGTCTCCCTCTTTCTCCACAGAACTGTATGGAGGAAATGTTTTGATTTCCTTTGTCATAGGGACATTTTCCTCATTCTATGCCCCTGGTCAAATGTAGCTTCACATGTTGGCCAGCTGATTGTAAGGATTTCCTTCACGAAAAGTATGTCAGCAAGCACGATATGTCCTGCAGCATCCTGCAATGTGGAGGGTGTGTAAATGACAACAGCTAGAAGATACACAGTTAAACACGAAGTAACATGGATTCAGCAAAACAAGTATGAAAGATTCAAGCACATACTGAGACAGTTTTTATATGGCTTTTAGATAAGTGGACAAAGATAACTTGCAAGGGAACCTCTCATCCGATCAAAAAGACTTTTCACTTCCCTATGTATATTTTTGAGGAACATATAAATGTGGTAAGAAACACTTTGATAGCAAAGTCAAGAGGAAAATATAGTCATACCTACTAAGATACGTATGTATGACTAGTAGAGTTGATATGTATATGCCATTAAAAGGAAATATATCTGTACATATTATTGGCAAGCTCCTAACAGTGCTTTCTATTTTTCATTCTTCTACATGGACAGTGTCATCCTCCTTCCCTAAGCATTAATCTTACTGGAGCAAAGGCCAAATAACACAAAATCTCACTGTATGGAAGATTTGTTTGAGTGGGGCAGGTAAGTCCAGATTTTTTAAAACATTTTTATTTTTTGCTTCTCAATATAAAAAAATTGAAATAATTATATATTTCCCTCAAAGTGCATACCAGTCTATACACTATAACCTTCTACACATGTGCTCAAGTAGATGATCGTGCTAGTGAGAACATGTCTAACTTTGGCAACTACCCAATTTTTACAGGCAAAACCAGGTGTTGTTTGTGCATTGAATATGTCTGGTCCCATAGATGGTTTTATCTCCCTTTTAGGCACTTGAAAAAATGGGCCACTCATTCACAGGTGGTTTTTTTTTTTAGCCTAGCTTGCTGTTGCTAGCTGCAAAGAATTTAGTTGCTGAAAGGGCAAAAAATTTGGGAAGGGTTAAAAACTAGGGTTAATCTTTTTTTTTTTGTTTACTTGTATTGCTATATGTTGATGATATTCTTTCATGAATTATGGTGCAGTGTATGTTCTTGCTGACCCAGCAATTCATCTCTTGTGTATGCCTGACAGCCTGGTCCTAATAGCTTTTTGCACTATTAACATGTCACAGTATGTAAAGACACATTAATGTGTTTTTAATGTGTTTTAACTGTATGGCCCTATTAGGCATGTAGGAAGTTGTAGCAGATGGATTTCATGTAAATAACAAGTACATTTAACCTAAAGAAACAGAAAAATATGTCACCTCACCAGGAACCCTTACTTGCAAAGTAGAAAAGCTCTATCCCTTGCCTTCCTGGTGGCAGCTGGTCGAGATGTTTATAGGAAGCAGATTGTTTCATCTTTTAGTGCACAGTATTCACTGTGGCCTTATTCATGCATGTAGGAAGATGTCTCACAACTGACCTTAGGAAACAAAAGGTATGATGCAAGACAGCTAGCAAGAGGAGGAAGGGAGCGATGGGAAGGATGGCAGGGAAACACCATGAGATTGTTTAAATATTCCCTGTATGAACCAACTGAAAAATGACAGTAGTGATCACTGGGGGCATTTGCCTCCGCCATGAAGAGTTTCACTTGTATTTTAACTCGGTTCCGTATCTTTTCCTTTTTCTCCTTTTGTCAGGTCTAGCCTCGCATAGTTTTGCTCATGTCGATACTCTGCTATACGAATGTGCTGCGTTATCAGTCCAAATTTGGTGTCTTCCTGCTATGTCAGGTACATTTTGCTTGTATGTCATGGAATAGCTTAACTCAGGATGGTACTTCAGCACATGTGCAATGAAGCTGAGGCAATACCGCATTTCTTCAACGCTGGGTGTGCTTGCTTTATTATGAGTCAGGGAGATTTGAGAAATTGATGTAACAGACTACAAAGCATGCATTATTCAATGAATATTTCTGCTTTTCCTATTTTTTTTAGGAATTCCTAAAACCTGCCAAATACTCTCAGCAAGACAATATGTTATTAATTCAAATTCTTCAATTTATTTTTGCAGAAATTTGTAAGAAATATTGAAGTTTAATTGAGAAATTTCTACCAAAAATAAACTGTGGTTTGCACACTGCTTGCAATCATTTACAGAAATTCTGTATTGCAGCAGGTGGCAAAATACAGCATGTGATGTGGCTCCTGTCTTCTGTTAGAAAGGATTATGAGTAACCAGTGAATTTGAAAGTTTGGATCTGAAAATAAGTTATCAGCTGAAATTCATAGGTGTAAGTTAAGTAAAGGATTGCTTATATACTTCTGGGAATATGAACATAAACATACTGATTTTTCTGTTTAGTTGTTTCTCAGTAGCTGCACAAAGAAAAGTTATTAGGTAATAGGGCAAGTAAATGCAATGAGTTGGCTTCCTAAGCCAAACTGCAGCTCTGTCAGAGTCCTAAAAGGAAAAGTGAAACAAAGGGAGGAGAAATTGGTGTTCTCAGATGTAGTGTGGGAAGAAAGGAAAACAGAAGAATCCTATGATTTTTCTGGAATTTATACACATACATACATTTAAAATGGAACTTCTTTTTAAAGGAAATATAAGGCAATTTAGGTTGCTCTGCCTCTCCAAAGTACAATTGTGGAAAAGTAACTCAGGCTTTGCGTTGAATTTATACTGTTAGATTCAGCAACTTTATACGGTAATAACAGCATTCCCTGTCATTGTGTTTCTATAGTAAGTATGCTATACACTCAACATCTTATATTACTTTTCCTGTCAATCCACTCAGCCAATTGTTCACAGATAAACTCATTTGAAAATCTAGATAATCTTGCCTATTTGGCGTCTATGAAAAGCGGGTAAATGCTATGGTGTTCAAATTAGAAGCAATTACATTCTCTATTTCTGTCCTTACCCTTGATTATAGTCATTGCTAATCTTGGTATTTCAAATATTTTGTTAGGCTGCCTCCACACTAATTTTTCCACTGTCTTTGTAATAGGGCCTTTTTACAAGTTCCCTGGGAACAAAATTTCTACCTTGGTGCTAGAGAATTGCTGCACAAAGGACACTTCAGCTGCAAGTGTAAATGAGTTATTGTTCTCGATAAAGGGTTGCTCCCTATGGCTGGGACCTCTCCACCAGTAGAAAACAGCAGTGGGGAAGGAAATTTGCGGGCTAAGCGGGGGTGCTCTGCACTTCTGCAAGCCTGCAGCCTGGGAGCTCCCTTTGCCCGTGACTGCCCGTGGCACTGGAGTGAAAAGAAACATTGCAGAGCTGAGGGGAGGAAAAAAACCACAAAGAGAACGAGTGGGAAGGCAGGGGTTTAATGCACAATGCTGCACTTAATGTACAGAAAAAAGGGAGAAGGATCACGCAAGGGTGCTGTGTCCTCATACCCATTTCCTTAGCTTCCCTTGAAGGCAGCAATGTTTGTTCCATCTGTAATTCAGCCCAGGCCTCCAAACAATCAAAGCTTGAAGAAAATGACCCATGTTTTGTGATTTGTTAGTCTTTATCCTTACTGCAAATAAGGCATCCAGGCCACCTGCATTTAGGGGTATCGAATTGCCCTGTGGAGGCTAGCGTCTCTTTTCATTAACTGCATAAGGGGTCTAGAAAGATAAGTCTCCCAAGGAAGGTGTCTAAAAAGCTTGTCCACAGCTAAAGGTTATCCTCTTCCCCCAGTACACCTTCCTTTTATACCATTCTCTGCTGTGATATTTTGGAACAGAAATATTTTGTCTGGTTTCTCCCTTAAAGTTATATTTGGAGACTCCTGTACAAGAAAAAATCTCTGCAAACTGATGCAGAGTATTATTATTTTTTTACCCTCATTATTTTTTACTTGCCTTGGCTTATTTTTATAGTTCTGCCTTTCTTCCTCCTCACCAGATTGTTTATACTTAAAAAGAAATAAGCCTTCTGCTTGTTGCATAGTCAGTTCTCTTTACATTTTTCTTAAGTTAACATTGGTTTCTGTTGTCCTTTTCCATGTTTAGACATAGCCAGGATAAATTTCAATGACAGCCTTTCCAACTGTTTCTAAATATTTCTCACTCTTCTTGCAGACCAATTTCCATATGTTATAAAATTCAAATCAAAATTCCATAAGGCATTCTCTCCATCCCTACAGCCATCATTCCAAAAGTGAAGGGGTTCAGTTTGTTCAGGTGGAGCTCGCTTTCTACGCCCCCAGCACCAGCAAATCTGTTGGGAGTAGGAGGACGGTGGAGCATGCCGCCCATGGCCACCTGCTCTGCCAGAGGGCCCAGAGCCTCACCAGCGCAGTGCCAAGGCACCAGCTCGGGGTGGGAGTCTGCGGCAGGCACAGATCAGCGGGGAGATGTGCTACTTCACTTCTCCCTCGCTCGCTCTCTCCTGGGTAACCTTTGCTGACAAAGATAGAGCCTGGTGTTGAGGGGTTTTTTTGGGTTGTAGGTTTTTGGTTTTTTTAGTCTCCCTCCTGGCAAACTACTTGCTCATCTTACCTATAGACATTTAGTCAGTTGTAAGAGTATAGCCTTAGTTTTTCTAGCTAGACTGAAAATTGTGTAACACAGGTAGAGTATAATTACTTCCTCAGTAAACTGGTTAGCGGTGTGCACAACCTTGCTATTGGAATAATAGCATCTATATTGGAGGTGTGATTGTCAGGGGAGGAGGCTTCATCGCTTCTACTAGGACATTATTTTTATGTAGACAAGGCCTTAAACAAGGTCTTATCGGGTGCTTTCCTAAAAAAACACAAACAGCACCAAACCAAAAACCAACCCACCAAAAAACCTCACAAATCCCCCCAAACCATCCCCTAGCCCCCCGACAAAAACCCAAACCAAACCCAAAACCAAGCTTCAAGTCTTATGTGTGAAAAATAGAAGCTACAGGCTCTTTTTGGCATATAAGCACCTAAGTAGCATCAGCAGGTTGAATGTGGCCATTCAGCTGTACTGCCTGCAGACGCTGCAGCTTTGCTGTAGTCCAACCTCTCTGATCTCTTAACAGGGAGTCAGTACGGGGGAGAGAGAGAGAGATGCCAGATCAGCTCCAGCCCATTAGGAAATCTTGCAATGCATTATTGCAACTGTAGCGTTTCAAACTGGAAATCATGAATAGTCCTCAAAAAGAGTTACCCTGGCATCCCCCCTTACTCGCTGGGAAATGGGTATTCTCTCATGGAAGACAATGAGACTCATAAGATAGTAATTAGGTCACCGATTACTGTTTTTTAATATTAGCTGAGCTTACTTCTCAGTTATCCATTAGGTTAATTACAATTCCATGAATTAAGTCCCCTGAAATGTCATTATTATTGATCCCCCAAGCCTACAGAACTCTATAATGCCAGGATCTAATCAAACATATGTTGGCTAGATACAGATTGCCCCAGATTAGCCTACTGTCTATACTGGGAGAAAGCAGGGCAGCTTCCAGTACATCTTCCTCAGCCTGTTGGATTGTGGACACCTGAACTTGCCCAGGGGTTCAGGGTGGTCTCGAGCACATTGGAGCGTGCACTATGGGCTGTGTACTAAGCCTAGTTCTCCTGCAGCTGTCTCAAAAAGCCTAGCTGATACCCTCTCTCTTTGCCCCCTTTACATTGTTCCTTCCTTTTTTTTCTGCAGACAATTTTAAAAACATCCACTTTACTCTGTGAACCTGTAGAGTTGTGAGTATTATCTGATGTGGGCCATGACTGCTTTCTCTGGGACAGCTCCTCTAGTCTTGAAAAGCACAGCTGTACTTTGTGTTCTTTGGGTAAAATTGCACGCCTGAAGATGACTTGGCCCAGAGTCTGACTTTCACATTAGCCTTTCACATTAGAGACTTTTGCAGCATCAAACAGCATTGGGTACCAGGATCAGCAATACAGGGAGCACATCAGACACCTGACTGAATCTGGGCCTGGGGAGGTAACTGCTGATTTGCAGGTGTTTCTGCAGTATGGACCTGATCTCTTAGAAATCCTGGGCTGTGGGGAAAGAGGTGGGGGATCATGCAGTTGTCGAGACACATACATTTTGCAATGTGGACATGGACGTCTGTAGGGGCAATAGGATGGTGGATGTATTGCAGAACAGCCTGTGCTCACAGCCACTCTAAAAGTACTTTTGCATGACCAGGTATGGTAGCACAGCCACTAAGCTCGACCAGGTATGGTAGCACAGCCACTAAGCTCAAACAGGTCCTTGCCATGGACTTTGAGAGCAAGGCCATAATTCTCTTACTCTCTTGGTGGGGGGAAGGAGTCAGTAATAATAATCCTCAGCTTGATCTTCACATTTTTTTTTTTCTCTGTGTAAATTTCTATACAAGTTAGCTAAAAGAGAGCCGTGATTCAAAAAATCGTTAAGAGTATTCCTTAAGAGCTTCTTAAATATTTGTATTTAAAAAACATCAAAAGAAGTGGTGACCAGACCATTGTCTTTCTGGTGAGAGACACAGAAATTTAGCATAAGAGGTACAGTATCTAAAGAGTAACATGAATTTATATTAGGCTATAAAGATAATGAAGTTGAGGTGTTTGCAATCTCTCAATCTCCCAATGATTTCTGGTAATAATGTGATCATTTTGCAATGCCTTCTATTTTCATTACTTTCGTTGTCACATAAATAAGGCATCAAAGTTTTAATACTTTGTGACTAGTATTCTCTAAATTACAGTAATGTAGTATACTACTTTGACCTTTTCAATATTGTGTGATTTGGTTGGCTGGTCTTTCTATTTATAGCTGTGCTGAGTGGTATGGCATGAGTGAGTGGATACCAGCTAATGAAAATATAGAATACTGGAAAAGTCAAGTGAAAGTACTATGTTAGAGTGCAATACAGTACTTCACAAAATGTATAGCATTAAGTATTGAAATTCTGATAAATCATTCTTATGACAAAAGGTATAATGAGATTAGAAATTGCAACAAAAAATTAATCCTTTCTAATGACATAGATTGTGCCTAGGCGGGGAACTGTTGTGAATTTAACTTGATCTCATTATGCTCCTAAATTTGTAATCTCATTTTCCTCCTGAGATGCTTCACTTAAGGAAGGCAGCAGTATGTGTGTATGTGATTGGGTGTGATACATTCTATATTTGGGAAAAGTTACTTAATCCTTCAACTTCAGTGCACCAGGAAGTGAGTAATCCTCAAAGCAGAGGGAAACTTCCCTCCTAAGATTCGGAAGTCTTTTGGTTCTTATTCAAGATTCTGCAGAATGCAACCAGCGTTGACTGGCTGCATAAATCTTCCCCATTCCAGTGGTCTCAGCCCCTAGAAAGCCTGTTCCAGGCTGTGAGGAGAGACACATGCAGAATAATTAGAGCAGAGAACGCCACAGCCAGGACATAGATTACAAAGATGAGGTTTTGTCTGTCAGCGCTGAGCAAGGGCTATGGTTTGAACCATAGCATGCCTGCCCTGGACCTAGGAGCCTCTCCTAGCCAGCCATTACCCTCTGGATCATGATTTTTTACTCACTTGCTCCATGAAGCGGATGGCTGAGGGGGAGGCGGGAGGGAAATGATGAATGTTATTTCTTTGGAGCAAGTTATGTCTCTTCTCTTTCCCTATTTACCATATTCTTTCAGATATGCTGTCTAAGTACTAAATGATTGCACTCCAGGCTCTGACAGTTTTTAGCTGTGCTCATTTGTCCTGAGAGGATAAAGGACATAAGAAGAACCTGCTTATTCCTGTACATCCATAACCAAAACTGTGAGCACATCCAGGAGCATCTTTCCCAATGCGTGCGTGCATAGCTCAAGTCACAGCTGAAGTAACAGAGCCCAACCTAAAAATCTTGTATGATCTCCTGCCTCCTCACTGAGAAGGAAAGAAATAATGTAGAATCCGGGTTTTAAGTTGCTGTCAGGGCTGGATATGCAGTGATTTCTTTCTCAACCTTGGACTAGGAATATGCATGAGCAAGTAATGAGACATTTAGGAGCTCAGATTAGTCTCTTCTCTTAGCAACTTCCTTCTTCCCACACCTCAAAACACTCTAACCAGTCCTTCCCTCTTTATAATCCACCTCCAGCATTTGAGCAACATAGAAGCTTCCAAAATGCAAGTGCTTTCAACAGGAATCCATGTAACATAAGCATCTGGCCAGAGGGGGAAGATGTGGGGAGAGCTGGGTGGCAGAAGCAAGCTTATGGCCCCCTAGCTCAGACACCAGGGCCAGGAAGCAGCTACCACCAAGAACATGTATGCATTGCGCACAGCCTCCAGCCTCCTGGCCAGGCCGCCTGATCTGTGTAACTAATAGCTGTAGTATAATTGCAATGCACAATGCAATCCTATTTTTTTTCTAGTTCTGTCTCTGTCAGTTCATGGCTTGCACACCGCTCATTAGAGGATCTCCGTGCTATGGGAGAACCATGCGAAACTTACTGCAAGTGTGCCCGTGCCTTTGTTCTCAGTCCTACTGAGCAGAGCCCTCTCTCCTGGGCTCCCTCTTTTTCCTCATTTCCATTTATCCACCAGTCATTTGCTTCCAGCTATCGTGCTCATTTCTGTTTTCCATCTCTTTCCCAGTCTGTCTCTTGATGGCCCCTGAACAACTTGTCACACCCCTCCTCCACTCTCCTGGTTTCTCTCTCTTCCCAGTTGTCAGTTGTAAGGCTCCACGTCCCAAACTGTCCCGTGTCCCCAGTATCAGCCCCTGCCCATCTGTTTTGTTACTGCTGACCTTGGGATCTCCCTGTTGTCCTCCTCTCCACTGTCCCAGCCCAGCAGAAATCTAAGCAGAAGAGCACAAGATGAAAACTCCCCTGCCAAACTCGTGCACGCCAGCTAAGTTGCAGTAGCCCATCTCTGGGACATGAGATGCTAAACTGCAAGTAGCTTTTCCTAAGAATAAACATGTTGATAGTGAGGGTAAGGGAAAAATGTACAAAAGCTTTTAAGATGGTTGATGTGGTACAGATTTTTGCAACGATGGCAATGAGTACATTTTAACACAAAAACTACCTCCTGCCATATTTCAGATCCCCTCATCAAAGCATGACATGGATAACTGGAATTTTTTCAATTCATCATTTACAATTTCTAATCTGGGCAAAGCTCTGTGGGTGCATGGTGTGTTATATTTATATTCTATACTCTACAGAGCTAATTAACTTGAGGCAGACAGTGGCATAGAACATGAAAGTTTGGCAAACCTATTAGCAGCTGAAAACACGTTCAAAATGCAAGTGTTGAGCAACCTTAATATTATGTAGAATTAACAGTCATGCCTGTAGTAAATAGTTTGTTAATAGAGTGGCTGGAAAGAGCATTCAAGAAGGTGTATGACTGTGGGTTGTGCAGAGTCAGAAAACATTTTGCTTGCTGAAAATTGCTACTTTGTACAGTTCTGTGTGTCCGCAAAGTTACCAAATATGGGAGGATTATGCTCTGTTGTTTGAATTACAGGTGCCTTGAAGGTGGATTTTCTTCATACAAAAAATGTTGCAGATTTCCCTTCCCCCCACCCAGTTTCTGGAAACGTAATGATTTTTAGCTGTCAATGAGGAGGAAATCAGTAACACAAAATATTTTTAGGTTACAGATATATTTGGACTAAAAAAATGTTGCCACAGTGTCTCATCATCTCCTGGTTGAGTGATACGTCTATGGAAAAAAACCCCTCTTCTGTGAAGGTAAGGAGAAGTTGTATCATTGAAATCTCTGTTTTGTGCATAAGGGGAAAAAAAATGTAGTCTAGCTTTTGACTAGCCACTGGGGGGATAAAGAAGCAAGTGAGTCCTGTGAGGAAATTGCGGAAATTAGTTTTTTCCCCATTCCTTTTCCTACACTTTTGCAAAGCTGTTGCACATGTGTGCTGCCCTTCCTGACTGTCTTCCTCTGGGGATGGGTACGTATGTTCTGCATATATCTACTCATGAGTTTGTGTGTTTCACATTGAGTTCTGCAACACAGAGAAGAGGTCAGTCTTTCTAACAAGAGGCTGTTTTTTTGATAGAAAAGTTTATAAAAGCTAAATGTTCCAGTATTTAAAGGGTGGCTACAAAGAAGATGGAGACTCCCTTTTTACAAGGAGTCACATGGAAAAGATGAGGGGTAATGGGTACAAGTTAATCCTGGGGAGAATCTGATTGGACACAAGAGGAAAATTTTTCACAATGACAATAATCGGCCATTGGAATAATGTCCCCAGGGAAGTGGTGGATTCCCCAACATTGGACACTTTTAAGATTTGGCTGGACAGGGTGCTGGGCCATCTTGTCTAGACTGTGCTTTTGCCAAGAAAGGTTGGACCAGATGATCCTTGCGGTCTCTTCCGACGTGGTATTCTATGATTCTAAGAAATTTATTTTCATTTTGCCTCTTGTCTGCCAGACAGAAAGCCTGACTGGTTCCCTGCAGCTGCCTGGCCAGTCCCTCGTGGCCTGGTTGGATCTAGGTCTTGGGGGAGTCCCTCACCAGACCCAAGACCTGGGGGCCCTGCGAGCTCACAGCTCTCACTTGGACCCTCCTTCAGGTTTTTATTGGTTTCCCAAAGCAATTTTCTCCCTGGGCTGCCCAGCTCCTGCTGCTGACTGAGCCAGGAGACGTAAGCTGCCAGCAGAGCGGCATCCTGAGCCAGGGGCAGTCCTGAACAGCCAGGGCACTGGGACAGACCTTCGGTTGCCAAAGCACTGCCCCTTCAAGCAAGCACGCTGGAAGTATTTGCATTTCTCAGGTTTTGTTTTACACAAGCCCAAAGGAGAACAAAGTAACTTTAAAAGCAAAGATAGTCCTTTTGAGGACAGATCTCCTTTAATGTTGCCTTTTGTTTTGCTTTTTACTTCACCTCTTGCAAGGTGAATCCTTTTTGCCTGTCTTGTAATAAAGTTGGCTGAACAGAGCGCAACTCAGAAAGCCACTGTGACCTGGCACAGGCTATTCAAGCCCTTAGGAAAAGGTACTCCTTTTTCACCTGCAAGAGCTTATCTTTGCGAGTCTGTGCTCTGGCTGCTGTTGTGGTGCTGGGGTTGAAATAATGAGCCCTTGTTCTTGTTTGTTTTGCTCTTGTGCTTGCCTTGTTCTCTCCCTGCTGTGTCTTTGAACCCCAGTAATTCTCCCTCTGCCAAACCTACCCTTTTCCATCACAGGTGCCAGAAGGTCACCTTTTGGGAAGGGTTTGTGAAGCAACCACATGTATAGCTTGTGTGCAGTCTTCCACCTCTTGTCTTAAATACGTGAGGAAATACCATATCTACCATTCTTGATTATAGTATCTTGCCCTTCAGGTGAAAAAACAAAAAGATATCCAGAAACTCCACAATCACCATGCATGTGTGTCTCACATACTGTGTTATAGGAAGATAAAATTGAAATGTATTGACATTGAAAAAATAAAATCAAGTTTCTGTATTGAGGAAAACTGGTGGTGATAGGGTGAAAGGGGTGGTTTTTAGTTTGAATTGGGTGTGAATTATAAACTGAATTATAGTGTGCTGAAAGTCCACCTCCAGCTGGAAGCATAGCATCAGTATATTCCAGTATGCATTCACAGTTGTCCCCGAGTTCAAAGAACAAAAAACTTGCTTTTGCAGCAAAACTATCATTTAACATAAAATATAGAACATTATGAGTTTTAAGGTAATACTGTGCTTGTTATCTTTCCTTTTTCTGCATTTATGGGATTAGTGATGCTTTGTGTGATTTCTCTTCCTTGCTGCCCCATTTCCCCACCTTCCATTAGAGCCATTATGGCAATATTCATACCTAACTGGATAAATGTACTCACAACTTTTGTTTCAATGTACATTCATCTGCTGATTTAAGTAGTTTTCTGGCAGCATTATGTCTGGTTAAATATGTATATTTCTAAATTTACTGCACTGAAATAGAATGCAATTAACAGCGCAAAATTACTTTTTGAACCATTATCATGGTATAAAAATACCAAAGTACAGTTTTGAACTGTCTGTAAAATCCTTAGGAGATGTAAAGATCTGTTGCTTTGGAGGACTTCTAAAATATTAGCCCAAATTCAACACCTGCACTGACATGCAACAATGATCTGGTGGCCTAAAAGCAAGGAGCCTGCTTTTCTCTGTTCCGAAAACTTGTGCAACAGGCAATTTATAAATCCCTTTCTTTTGTCAGATTGTTTTACTGTCTTAATGATGTTTGAATGTAGCATATACTTAGTGCATTTAAAAAAAAACGTAGACAAGCTCTTGAAGTGAAGTCCTTCCTAATTTGTCACATCTGAGCAATGAAACTGAATGCAATGACCCGACTCATTTTGTGGCAGTGACATCCCACCTTGAGCTGTTGGGAGAGGTCTGAAAGCATCACCTGATACTCCTCACCCCCAAGACCTGTTGAAACAATGCCCCTCCAACCTTTACCGTATCATGAAGGTTTTATACAACATGTCAGACATGTTCACCCCACTTAGTCTGGACAGTAAAGTCCTTCAACCTCCACTTCAGAAGCAAAGATTACCTGCTCAGTTATCCAAGTTCATATGCAATTAGTGGTTAAGAATTCCTAATTTAAATACCTCTAGGGAAAACATAAGCTCTTTAGAAGAGATACTTAGACAAGTTAAGCGTGATTCGTATTAACAGCAATTTGTAAAAGCTTGGTTTCACTGAAGATTACATCTGTTGTTAAGAAGTGTTAAGTTGAATAGGCAGAGACTGTGGTGATTACGCGTATTATCTACGCCCTGGGGGAGCTGCTCTGTGTTATTATTTGAGGCAAGTTCATGCTGCACTACTGACTTTGGATGGAAAAACTTCCAAAAATGCGGTGGTGTTTACACTGAGTGTCAGAGTTGCAACAACTTCCAAATCACGCTTGAAGTAGTTTGTATAAAATGCGATGGGACCATTTGCCCATCCTCTTCTAGGGGGAGGGTTTGTGGGCAATTTAAATAAAAATTGCAAAACATGGAACATACTCTAAATTAAACTTGGTAGCTTGTAGGATTTTTTTACGGTGAGGCATGGCAGGGCTTTTTAAAAACTTCTTTTGCACCTATGCTTGAAAGAGCACATCTTTCAAAACCTGGGAACTGGTGGTGATATAAACCCTTAGGATCCAAGCCTAAGCCAGCTGTCTGTGTAGGTGCCAGGAAGGCAATCCTGCTGCCATAACGCTTCACCTACCTCGGTGTTTCATCTGCTCCTGGAAACAGATACTGTGGCAGTTGCTGCTGAGCGGACGGGTAAACATTGGGAAACTGCTGATACGTAACAGACTGAATGGGGGACTGCTCTGCGGCAGGCTTTGAGTTTGTAAATTTGTGCAGCTTTTCCAGATACGGATCCTGTCTCCCCACCTGTGGTACAGGGCTCCACACCACCAAAGAAGCGGTAACAGGAAAAAAAAAAATGACCAGGGCTGACTCAGGCTCAGTAAGCCTGTTACGGTGAGAAAATGCTTCTTTTTGCCATTGATCTCTTTTATTTGGGGGGGGAGTAGAATTAAGCAAAACTTAAGCCTGAAAATCACTTATTTCAACCAAAAAGTTTTCCTTAGTGCCTTGCAGAGTTATAGTTCTGATGTGTGGTTCCTTATTTTCACTTGGGACAGCATGACTCTGACTGGAGCTCCTGCGGCCCAGGGAGCTGCCACAGACTCCCATGTGCGACGGAATATAGCGTTCAACTGGGAAGCTCACTGCAGGGGCGTAGATGGACAAGGAATAGGAGCTATCCAAAATACAACTTTTATGGGGTGTTGCAATAACTTAAATTTTAAAAATCCTTTTTGGTTTTGGCTTAATTATTTTTCATCTCCACACCTTTATATTTTTCAGTTTACAAAAAAATCAACTCTTCTGTGGCAAGCAAACACTTCTAAGATAAATGGTTAGCTTGAAAGTTAATTTCCTTGAAAAGTTTCATAAGAAACTTTTCAACCATCCACAGTATTAAAATTTCAAAATTAATTTTTCTTTTCCTCCCTCTTAAAAAATCTGCTTTACTATTCGTTAACAAATAAAAAGGATCAATGTGGGCAACAATGTAGTGACAAAATGAAACTAGTTAAAGAAAACCACTTTCCTATTTTTCCATTATTTCCCTTGTTATGTGTATATTATACTGTGCTATCTTTTATCAACGTGGGCCTGTACTGTGAAATTAAATCAATAACCACTGTGCCTAAATTGAACTTTGAGGGGTAAAAAAACCCCCAAAAAACCAACAGCTCACACTATTATTATTTTTCCTTTCATTTCTTATTTATTTTGCCTTGTTTTTGTGTTGTAATCTATGCTTGTTCCGAATGAGCACCATTGGATATAACACACTATCACATAAATTATGTGATGCTGTACAGCTACTTCGCACTCAGAAGGTACTGTTGGAAAAGTTGAAACAATTTTCAAGTGATTAAAAATGCGTATCTTTTTTCACGGAAAATGACCCACTCTGACTGCAACATGATTTGCTGCGAGGAAAAAAGGTGTGGTTGTGGTGAGGTTTAAGAAAAATACATCAGACTTCCCTTAATTGTGTCCTTACCTTGTTTTCCAGTACACGGCCAATTGTACAAATTTGAAAAGAAAAAGAAATACTGAGGCTGAAATACTGAGGCCTGAGGCGAGCAAGCCCTCCTGCGAATGTTCTGGTTTTGCCCGAGGATTGCTTAAGTACAGCTGGAGTCTGCAGAGGGGTTTCCTATGCCCTGGGTTTGAAGTCCCCGCTCCAGTGCCCAGCCTCAGCAGGCACGAATGCCCAGCAGGCTGGATGCGTCCTGGCTACGGTACAGCCTGCACATACCGACCACCCTGCTCTGCAGTCATGCTGTCCTCTCTGGCTACCGTGAGGATTTTTCTCTCATAAAAACTTGACGCTTGCTTTGACAAAAAGTCAGTTGGACAGGAACACATGTTAATAAAACAAAAGTACGAAAAACCTCATAAAATACTGTGTCTGCTGTATATCATGTTCTGAAACACTAAAGACTCCGCAGGAACAGGAGTTCACAGTACACATGGTGGTGTTCTAGGTTTTGTTTTTTCATGGTCTTTTATTTTTTCTGTTGGAAGTTACTCTGAAACTGAGTAAAGTGAATTATTAAGCAACCTTGAGTAACTGCTCTTTATGCACTGAATTTATAGACTATTTTGATCATTGTATTTATTTACATTGTTTATTAACACAGTTAAGCTAATAATAGTAAAAATAGTTATGACTATGAATTTACACTATGCAGAAGCTGACTTTTTTTTCTTCTTTTTCTCCTTCCTCTTTTACTTGTATTCCTGACCTGGACTTCATCCCCATGATATTTTGTTTGCAAACACTGAAGAATGAGCTGGATTGAAGGGATCGTGCTGTCCTTTACCTAGCTGCCCTAGCCCAGGATCATCCTGCGGGCGGGCCCCTGCTGCAGGCAGCCGGTGCTCACTGAGCAGGCTTCGACGTGCGAGTGCACGTTGCACGGGCCTCCTGTCCTGCTCGTGCACCAACACCCATCTCTGGATCCTGTTCCTTGTTCCAGGCATGGGCACCTGCATATCAGGGTACTTTCATATTGATGCGGTGCTCCCTCCGTGCAACTAATGCATGGGGGGGTATGGAGGGAGTTAAATAATTGCAGGTCAGCAGGTAAGGTTCCTGTCTTGCTTTGAGTGAGGTGAGCTCCTGCTGTGTCTATCCAAAATGGTACCTTTTGGGGTTTTTATTTATTGCTAGTTGGAAAGAACAATAACAAAATATAAACTGCAGCAATATCTGTCTCCCTGAATCTAGTTGTTCTTAGACCTGTGTTTCTGCCCTGGAGGTCAGGCATATGATACCCTCTTAGCCAGGGCATTAGAAATGTACTTTGTCCAACTTTGTGCTACTCTTTCGGCATACACTGAAACACAAAATAGGCTGAAACATGCAAAACATTTAAAGCAGGTAGCTGGATTGAGGAGTGGGTATGTTTGCAGTTACGCTGATGCATCCATGGCACCCTGAAGTGTGGTGAAAAACAGCAGGGAAGGGTAGGGGACAAATATGTCAGTGGCAGCAGAAACACGATACATGTCTACAGCCTTCCTCCATAAGTTGTCTTAACTTCAGTTTGAGTTTTTAGTTTGACTTATGAGCCCCACATTGGAGTAAAAGTTAAGCTTTTTGAAAACCTCCAAGGAGAGAGATCCCTCAGCCTCTCAGGGCACTTGCTCCAGTGGTGGACCGACTTCTCGGTGATGAATTTTTTTCTTTGCATCCACTTATAATTGCCCTTGCTGCAACGCAGTCATTACCTTTCATGCTTTCAGTGTGAGATACTGAGAAGTCTGGCTCTTATCTACAGCCCCCCAAAGGTAGCTGAAGACAGCAATTCGCTCCCCCCAGCCTTCGCTTCTCCAGGCTGAAAAACCCAGCTCCTCCTATGTCATGTTCACATTTGGTACACATGCTCTCAGATCTGGAATAATTATTTTCACATAATGTCTCATTTTAAATAATTGGTGAGCATTTAAAATGTTTGGGGTTTTTTTTACTGGATTTGGTCACTTCCTTAAGTCCTTTTGTTCCTGAGGCCAAAGAATGGCTTCACCCAGTCAAGTCTACCCTTGTGGCTCTCTGTGTAAGCAACCTGAAATGTAACCATTAGAAGAAATGAAAAGGCCATTTTCTGTGATTACCCATGTCCTCCTGCTGAGTCCAAGCTCAAAGAGGCTGAGGTTAATGGGTAGAAGTCAAAGGCTCCAAGAGCTTCCTTTTTCTCCCCTTCTTTTCCACCTTTCTACAGGCTTTCAAAGACGGTTGCTGCCAGCCCTGCTTCCTGCAGCCCTGCCCAGGAGGACTGCTGTCCAGCCGTGAAGAGCTAGGAGCTTTGCTAATGCATCTGCTGCTGCTTGAGGAGCCTGACCTCAGGCCTTGGAGGATGCTCTCCTGGTGAGTCAGCGGACTGATTTTAGCCATCCTCCCCTCCTCCTGCTCTGGGTGCATGTTGGCTACAGATATATATCATGCACTGCTCCCAGCTTCCTTTTCTCCTTGCTGTAACAACAAATAGGATTTCACCTTCTCCTTTAGATAATAAAGGTACTTAGAGATCTTTTTAAAGTTGATACCTTTATGCATTGTTTTTTATAACTGGCAGCCTTATACAGGGACTCAGCTCAAGTCACTTGCCCAGTCTTACAGTCTGAGTAAAGATGAGTATTTTATTTTCCATGTTATTGCTGTTCTGTGTGATATTGATGGACACTGTGAGTTGTGAACACGGCTGAACTTCGTGGGTGTGCTTTCTGTCGTTTCTTTAGGCTAAATGAAAAGAAAATGTAAGGCAGTGTAGACAGTGAGAGCTGAAAGAGAAGCTGTTGTACAAGAATAATTAGTAGTTAGCCTGGCAACCTTTAGCAAAAATTGAATCTTTATGGCCCAGTGGTCTTTTTAGTGACTTAGTACAAACACAAAAGCTAGGTCACAGACTTGATACTGGTGTGTGAGTTTCAGGGGCAGAAAGCAGTCAGGAAGTTGAGAGAGACAGCAGACTGAGACAAGGCTGGGAGAGCTCAGCTTTAAGAGGAAGCAGAAGCAGCATACCTCCAGGCGTTGGACTCAAGAGAAGCAGATCTGAAAGCTGTAGTCAGAAAACTTGCTTCTGTATTTGTCTCTCAGACAACACTATTTTGTGTACATTGTTTATAAACAAACATGGTTGTACCAAAGGAATGCTGAACTTTATGAATTTCTTGATAAAGTATTCTGGCAATGCATGTAATAGTTGCTATATTTTCCAGACTGAGCCCAACACATCTGTTTTTCTGCAATAATCTTTCAGTGCAACTTCCCTGCAAATGGAGCCAAAGCTTTACCCCAAGTCTCCTTACGACCTTGTAAGAGCCTGGACAAGAGAACTGATTACTTTGCTGCTTTATATGGAAAGGCTGTCGACAGCGGGGCCACAAAGGGCTGAATGCCGCAGCGTGGAGCCCCGGCTGGTCCCCAGGATGGATAAGCACACCTAGAGAGAAAACCCATGCCCTGGTGCTTCACGGCCATGCAGCATGCTGAGCAAAGTGGTCAAGTAAGGAGATTTCTAGGGCTTGATTTCTGCTCTTAATAAAGTTGTGAGGTGAATCTGGGCTTGAAGTCTGACCGTAGTGTGTATCCCGAATGTACTCAGGTTTTGTGCTCTATAGAGTAAAAAATTCCCAGCTTTAGGCATGAAATCAGGTATTTTCCTATTGATTTTTCCAATACAAATGTATTTATTTCACTTTTGTCCACTTTCTAAACCTGTCTCTTCATTTGGCTATTGTCTTTGATATGGAGTGTGCGTAGTGCCTCTTCTGTGCTTTTCCTGTTCTCTTTCTTTCAAGAGGCATTCTGGCTTTTATTGTGTTCACATCAAAGTCTTAGAAGTCTTTCCTCAGTGAGAATTACAGGTCATCAGGATAGCAGTAACTGGTCTAAGTATATTATTATTTATTGTTTATATCTTGTATAGGAGTACAGCAGGTACTCTGAGTCTGGTCTGCAGTACAGTGAAATCGATAGGAAATGATCCTTAATTAATTGGGCTTCTGTTCCTAAAGTAATTCAGCACTTCCACTGAGAATTAACTCATCAGCCTCTCTTGCTAAGTAAACATCACAATAAATAATATAAACTCTTGCTTTCAGACTGTTTTGTTTTCCTGCAACTCAAAAGGAGCTTTTGTTTAAAGTTTAAAATTTTTATGGAGCTATGCCCGTGGGCACTTTAGACATAAGATGAATAAAAAATGATCTAGGGTTTTATTTAGAAAACCATTCCTGTTCATATATGGACTTGTCATTTTGAAATGAAATTTTCATACAAACTTTCGGCCCAAGGCACCAAGTGGGATCTTCAGATTTAAGAATTTATAAGTATTCTGCCACTCAATGGATCCCTGAGCAGTACGTCCCCACCAAAATCTATCTTTGTCTACCATCCCTGAGACCTTTGAGTTTTTCATATTTACTGGGAGTAGTTAGCACAATGTGTCTTTACATGGTATTATCTGCAGTATGCAATGAATCCAACAAAACCAGGCAACTTCACACACTGCTAAAAGCTACTAATTAATTTTAACTTCATAAACAACCATAAAGACACATTCCATCGGATCATGATGAAGCTTACAGCTAGGGTCATTGTTTGTCAGAGGAAAAACAACTTCCAAATTGTCAGGTCTCTCCAACAACATGGTTCCTTCCTAAGTTGTCAGTACTGTGCTCTTTTCAGGCTGCCAGGTAGGAGTGAATGAGCTGGCTCGTATACAATGACACCAGCCCCAGCTTCATACTTGCATCCCAGCCTTCGAAAGCCAGCGCGGTTGTGTAAGGATCTGTGCTCGTACGGTATCTGAGATCCAGTTTCCTTTCACCTACCTCCTTCGTCCCCTTCCTCTCGGTCCTGCTTTTTCATTTGTGACAACTTGCTTAGATTGTGTGGGATGCCGGAGGCGAGGGAAGAGGCCCAGAGCAAAATCCCAGTGCTAACTTTGCACATTTTCTGCCACCCCATGAGCACCATCTAGCTGACTCCTAATACAACAGCATGGGAGGCTGAGCAGGTGCAGCCACTGAAATTCAATGAAACAAGTTTTCCATGATACAGCTTGGTGATGTAAGCTATAAAAATACTGTGAAGCACTTGGGAGCCTGATATCCGTATAAACCACAAGCCACAAACACACGTCTGGTTGTCTCATGGTGCAGTGACGTGGCAAAAGTATCTTCTGCTATGGGGTGTCTGCACGAAGCAAGTTTCACAGTCTGAGGATCAGCGTTTTTCACCTTTTGTACTCTATAAATATCAAGAGTATTGCATCCCATTTGTTTTCAGCTGATCAATTCTCTGTAAAGACAGCACTGTGCTGAGGGAGAAGCACTGAAGTGGAGCCTGAAAACCTCCTTTTGCCTGAATACACTGTTATGATTCCTCATCTGAGAAACAGGATTGAGAACTTATTTATATCATTTTTCTTCAAAAGCATTGTGTAAAGACGACTTAATTACTTCTTGCATAGAAATTAGAAAATGAAAAATTCTGTCATGTTCAGAATTAGAAAGGGTTTTTACTCACTTTTGAAGGAGAACTATAGTTCGCTGGGTTGGGGTTTTTTAGGGGGTTGGGTTTTTGTTGTTCTTACAGATCTTACATTTCCAATTCTGATGTAAAAAGTCTCACTGAAGAATTTGCCTGGAACGATGACAGCCTACCATTATAGAAGCTCTGCTTGTTGTTAGTGTTAGCATTGCACTGATACATAGGGGGGATGATTTGCATTGTAGAAATAGAGAGATCAGGGATCTACTGCACTGAGCGCAACTGTGAACTATGAAATTGTATCTTCCGTATGTCTTCCAGTTTAAGTAGGCATCTGTTTATACAGCTCGTGGATTCATCTTTTCTCAGGCAAAGGCAAAGTACTGATTTTCCTTATATGTGTTCCACTTGGCTGCATTCAGTGCGGAATGGTGTTGTGAGGAAGATGCTGGGTGGGCATTGGGGGAACAATGTGAGAAGGTGTGGAGGGTTTGTATTTGTTATTTAGTATACGAAGAGCAGCTTCCAGTCTGACTGCTATTCATCTATATTAGAAAAATTAAGATCACATTATGCATCTCCCTTTGAAACCTCATATTTCAAATGAACAAAAAATATTGGGCAGTGTAGCAGACACCTAGTCATATGGATGTTTGGTGCACAAAATTCAAGAGTTACTTATCTGATCTATGTTGATGGGCTCTGTGGACAGTGCAGCTTGAAAATGCTTTGGTTATGAAACCCAGGAGGAGCTCGAACCACCTGAAAAAGTACACAGTACCAGCTCACACATCCTTCAGGTGTACAAATGTCAATCTCCAAAGCTCGTTGGGAGCCGAGTGTGAGGAGATAGTGATTGACTACACCACCAGCAGCTACATTCAAGTCTGTGGTTTTTCTAGGCTGTCTCAATGTTTTTTGAAAGAAGGATGATAAAATATCTCGGAAAAATTGATAGCTTTTGGAATGATGGGACCAGCTTTCACCTGATAGGGGAGCATGGTTGTGCCTTCCACAGCACAATGAAAGGTACTTTTTGCACGAAGTTGGCTGTCCCCACGAGGTGCGCTCTAGGTACTGCTGTTTCAGTTGCTGATCTCTGCACGGTGCTGCTGGTGAATTTATGGCTTGCCCACTGCCTGCAGTATGCCTAAACTGTTACTGTATTCTCTGCCTTATCAAAATCAATTTGGCTAGTAGTGCTTCATTTGAGGTTTGCTCTATTTCATGTAGTAGTGGCTCACTACCGGCTGATTTGAAATGATTTTGGCAATTGTTTCCTTGCACTGGCTAGTGTCACTGAAGCTGTAAGAGTTGGGTGTGAGTCAGTAGGCTCGTCCACTATGCTAGACTTCAGCAGACTCTTTACACCGCTATTGTTTAATTTAATCCAAGCAGAGATTCTTCAGAGCTAAGTAGCACGAGGGTTGGCAACACCAGCAAATACATGTAATTTATGTTACCTTCACTATCCCAACAACAGCTCCTGCCATTAGCAAGAACATGGTTCTACAACCTGCAGGAGAATTACTGCAGGGTAGCCAAGGCAGGCTAGAAATCCTTTTTTTTTTTTTTTTTTAAGGTAATAAATGATAATTTATAGATATATTCATTGTGGAATTGATATCTTGTTTCTTTGAGAAAAATGAATTGTGTTTCTTCCTTCATCATTTTTTCCAAATGCCTACTTTAAAAATGAATTCCTTCATCTCCAGCCATCCCTTAAGGTTTCTTTTAAACAGGGTTGGTTTAAGCATAAAAATTGTGTGAAAGCCTGCAGGTGATCCTCATATTGAAAGACTGACGTGATTTTTATTTTCTGGAATGCACTCCCCAAACACCTCACCTGCAGTGTTGATTTTTTCCATGCAGGGGAAAGAAGCAGCGGTCCTTTATAAATTGTTCTGCCTGCAGTGACTTGAAACAAACTACAAGAAGCCACATACACTCAGGTACTGGTATACCTAAAGATGTAAATGAATGCCTACATGCTTGAGACAACAGTTACTCTTAGTTTTTGTGTGTGTTGACCTGGGAGTTAGCACAGACATCTTTTCCCAATCGCCCTATCCTTGCACGATGTTACATCTCCTAAGAAGGGCTCATGTGCTACTAAAGGGCTAGTGCAGGAGAACTGCATTTCTCTCCTTATCTTCATCACACACTCCCAGTCTGGCCTTTGGCCAATCTCATGATTTCTCCTGACTCCGTGCTTGATTAGTGATATAGTGGTAACGCTGTCTCTCTTCTTCCCTCAGCTGTTGTGAGGAGAAATTTATTGATATTTGTAAGGTAGTCAAATACTATGACTGGGGCATATATATTCTTTCCTCCTAGGGGAGCAGTCAGGTAAATGCGCACAGGGCACAAAGACTTGGTAAAATATGAAACCTCTGTGAATTTATTCCTTTTAATTGTATTCCATATTGTATTTTTGAGTACCTTCTTGTAAAATGGTGCATAATCTTTAATGACTACAAGACTATAAGGTCTCCTTTGGATTTAAATTCTAAGTATTTGCATAAATTTAGCTCCATAAAATTATTTTATTGGCAAATCAAAATGCACACACAGATGTACCTTTCAGAGCTTAATTTTGTAAACAAGGCATCATATTCTGCTCTCAGTGAAGCTGGCAGAACTCTACGGTAACATCAATAGATTTACTTGAGATTTATGTTTTGGTAACTGAGAGCAGCATTTGGCCTAAAGACTCCAGAGTGAGAAGCATGTAATTAGTCATCTGCCCAGCAAGTGCAGTCTACTCAGAAAATTTACAACTAGAGTAAAAATTTTGTGCCAATCAATTTTTAGTCTGCTTTAACATCTGCATTTTTCATCCCTATCTCTTTCTTTTGTTAGTTAAATAAGATTTTTTTTTTCTTGCTTGCACATCAGGGAGCTCATAGAGTCTTGCTTTTTCCAGATACAAAGTCTTAGTGCTATTTTTATGTGGACAAAGCATCATCAATTTAGTTTAGTAAGAGATTATGTACAGGCAGAGCAACAGTCTAATCAGGGTCTCAAGGGCTCTGAAATATTAAGCTTGATTTCTGTTGCAAGTTATTCTTGTTATCTACTTTTCTGATGAAAACATGCTCAGTAAAAGGAATACCTTATAAATGGCTTCACTTCTTTAAGATCACTACAAAAATTCCCAGCTGATAAATAGTGTATTGTGACTGTCACTCAACTGCAAGTGAGTATATACACATATCCTACATTACCCTAACCTTAATATATGATGAGTAGTTATTTTTCTTTGTGCATTGCAGAGAGATTTCTGTAGTTCAAGCAGCAGCATGCAGTCATGTGCCACAGTCTGGAGCTAAGTTACCTACCACTCTTTAATCATTTGGTAGCTCTAGCTGTCCAACGTTATCTGACCTTCAATTTTTCTTCCAACAGCATATGCTGGGACTTATATTTTTAACTTCTTTCAGTCACTGAAAAAAATATAGTGATGGGGCTCAAAATTTTAAATTTCAAATAACATATATAGGCTAAAGGTAAAATCATAAAACTACCTTGGAAACTCCAACATGAAATCCTTTGAGCATTTCATTAAAATATATAGGGGCTACTATAGGCTAATGAAAACATGCTTTAAATACCTGCTAAGAATCCTAGGTGGAATAAGTATAATGGCCTCATCTTCTGAAATATAATGTTGATATAGAACTATTATAAGTACAGTGCATTAGCACATCCAGAACTAATGGTGACCTTTGTTTTAAGCAACACTTGCTGAATTTGAAATAACATTTCTCTCTGTAAACAGATTGCCTTTTACCAGGGAGGAAGGACATTCAGCCAGAAGAAGGTAGGTGCCAACCTTCGCCATGCTGGGGCAGGTTGTAGAAAAGGCAACAGATGCTGAGAGTTAATCCAGGATCATACCTGGGACAGTTGTTCACTCATGATTTTGGTAGTATTTTTCATCAGTCAGGCATTATAAAAGAAGTTAAAAAAAAAAAAGGGAAGGACAAAAAGAGAAAAGCGCTATGCATGGTCAGGCACTCCCTGAATTTCGCGTTGATGTCTTTTTGACACATTTTGAATTCAGTGTTCTTCTTCACAATCTTTGAGACCAGGTGGAGGGGTTTGAACCTGTGTTCAGTTAGCCTCAAGCATTTCCCATCCTGAACACTGGGGATACACCCTGGAGAATGTTGGGACTAAAACCAGTTTCTTAATGGTTTTCTTTGTTGTGTTTTTTTTTTTTTTTTACTTTTGCTATAACACCACAGATCGGGCACCCCCAGGAAAATGCAGCACAGTGAGAGCTCTGGGGTCTGCTGGGATCTCACAGCAAGTCAGAGATCAGTGCTCGGACAAAGATCTCACGGCTCCCTCTCTCCTGCAATATAGTTTGTCCCTGCCTCTTCCTAGTTAAACCAAGGATAAATCACTGAAGATGAACATTTCAGCACATCAACTGTGTTGTCTCAAAGTAAGCTTCTCTTACCAGCGTTTCCAGCTGACTCGGTCTGCAGGCTCCTCACTTGTTTTAGTCCCACAGCTCTTACCTGGCATCAAAACTGAATGGCAGACACTGTCTCATTTCTCATTTGTGCAGGGTCTGACTCCTTCCCTGGGTTAATTAACCTGTGGCATCAGCAGAAGTCCATGGCAGGGGATGACTGCTGTGTTGGGGGCTGGCTGAAGCCTGAAAGGGCCTCACAGGCCATGGCCTGAGAGCAGGGCAGCAAAAGCTGTGCTGGGATTAGGCTAGGTTTCTTGAGGGATAATATACTTTGGTCACCATTAGCATCCTGCACACCTTTGTTTTTTTTTTAAAAAAAGGCGGGGGAAGAGAGAAAAAGAAGGAACGTTTCACTGCTACATTTAAGCTGTGGTATGATGGTTCAGCTTTCAATCTCTTCTGTGATAATAACCTTAGAAAGAGAGAAAAGCACTGTAAAAATGAATTGGACGAAGTGTGTGTAACGCTTGTTACACAAAGGGCTATTATTTCTCACTGCATGTGTACTTACCATTAGAAAAGTTTTAAGGATAATATAAAAAATGAGATGACAGCTGCCAAAGGCATTTTAAGATTAACTAGCATAATTGCACTTCCAGATGGAGGGAAGTTCAGAAACAACTTGCTATTTTCTGACCTTAGGGTGGTGAAGGTGATGTGTTTAGTCTCTGGAAGATGCATGTACTTCTTCGTTCAGTAACTGTACCTTTATTCATTCCCCACTTGCCAGTTTATTGCCGCAGCAGTGGCATTGGCATGGCATCTGGAGGGAGCTGTTTGTCTGTTTTGTGAAGATAAGGTTGCATTGTGGAGGATGCCGAGCAAGGGCAGGAGAATTGAGGCAAGGGAATGGGGCATCAGGCAGCAGGTACAAATAAAGTGAGATGAGCACAAGCACCTGCTTCTGAAATGAATCCTTATGTTTGCAAACTGATTAAAAGCTGAGCTGTTTTCTTTATTGAGGTGAGGAACAGAGCAAAGTGGGACTCCACTAGAGGCGATAAGGAGAAGTGCCTTTTTGGATAGCTAGGAGTTTAGATATGATTATTCTTTTGGGAGAAGCATTTTTGGTCATTGTGGGAAGGTGAAAGTGGATTCTCAAATATCCCTTCCGTGTTGTCTGTTTTTCCTTTCAGATAAAAAGCTCCTCTTCATTTCCAAAGAAAGCCCATGTGCCCCCTTGACATATAATTATACTGCTTGCTTGCAAGTAGCCTGCTTTTAGGGACACCATACACCAGACTCTTTGATCAGTACTGTGTGACCAACCCCAAAATTAAATTCATTCATTGCCACTTAGCATCAGATATTAAGTCATTTTACAGAAGCAGTTATGCAGACCTTCTCTCTGTTGTTCCGTGATCATATCAATATATGTGAGAGCAGAGCACAGATGAAGCAGTACCTCAGTGTCCTTCCTGCATTTATTTCACCCTGCCTTTTGCCTTCCAAGGAGCACGATACTAGCTGCTGTCTTGCAGTCGTTCACCAGCATCATGCATCCGGTATCACGGGTGAACAGATGCCGGCACAGGGAGCAGCGTGAGCCCAGGGCTACTCATACAGCAGCAAGGGTCGGGCTGTGCCGCCATTCACCCAAGGGACGTGCTTCCCTCAGGACGAGTTGCCAGTGCAGAGCGTGTGCTCGCCTAAGAGATGCCGCAGTCCCTCCTTTTAGGTAAGGGCTGCAGCAATACCTGGCTGTTGCATTTAAAGGTAAACCGGTGTTTACTTCCCAGTTACGGTGCACATAACTCCTACTGAGACCAATAGTTCTTCTGCAGTGATAGGTTTTGGAAGAAGTATAATTTGTGGAAATCCTATTGCATTTTTCAAAGTTATAATTGGCATATATCAGTGCCCTAGTTCTCTGCAAATATAATTAGTTAGGATTTAAAGGGTTCTGCGCTCACTAGGCCTGGACCTCTGGCAGTCAGAGAAATACTATGGAGAATATACATTCATGTATGTAGCTCCTAAACGGTATACATTTTTTCATCAGTAAGAATATTGTGGAAACTGCTCTGCTGACAAGACTTCTTGGTCTGTTCTCTGTATCTCATGGTCAAAAGGGTGTGTGTCTTCGGATGTTCTCGGATAACTAGGGAGCAGAAACATAAAGATCTAATTAGACTACAATAATTAATGATCAAAAATAGAAGATTCCTCAGTACAGCATTGGAAAAAATATACATTTCAAGAACGAAGCCAACCCCGCTATCCTTCCATTTTTTGAGTATTAGTTTTGTTTTTAAAGTATTATGACTGACTATATAGTGTTAAGCAATGCTAAAAGCAAAAGGCTTTGAAACAACGAAGGAACTCTTAGAGCTTCCTGCAGTTGTTGCAGGATATTAGGCCATGTTAGAAGCATAATGGCAGTCCTTTGAAGGGGTATACATTTATAAATATTACTTTTCTGAGTAATAGTCCAGATGATAAAATTTTAAAGTCTGTTGATCATTGTTTTAGACTTTGTATGAGCATCAATAAGATGCAAACATGTTTTGTTTTAATACTTAGACACCCTGAATATTAAAACAGGTAACAGAAACATACATTATGAAGGTACAATTTTGAGCTGATCTTCAGATCTTCCACTAAGGAAAATCCATTTTATTCTGAGTTGCACGGTCTTTTTGCAACCTTGCAATTGCAAGGGTTTTGATGAAAACAGCACAGACACCCTTGGACTGAAACTTAAACTACGAAATTTTCGTGCGAGGTAGATTCCAGAATCACCTCTGGCTGCTGTGAAGTGTGCCACTCCTAAGGACTCTTTGTGCGATTCTGTAAGAAACTTAACAGTATTAGGTGATCTGGTCATCTGAAGGATATTGCGTAAAGCATTAGTAACAATGGAAATTGTCAGTTTAAGAAAAAACTTTGCACTGATCTTCTTGTGCTATATTTTGATTTTTTGATGCAGATGCATATCTTTATAGTTATGCTGTGGAGACATTTAATCACAAACTACAGTGTTATTTTCGACGGTTAGAGAGGTTTCTAAATTCTTTATAAAGCACCTTTGAAAAAAGGCATCAATGAATTTTATGAATAGCAAATATGTGAATCTATAATGCATTTCTAAAAATTACAATACCGTTATAGTATTGGTATCTTTTAACAAAGCATAAGAGAAATCTGAAGACTATTTTAACGTAATTTTATTCTTCAATTAAAATATTCATGATCACCTTTCATTATTTCAACTCCCTGATCATTATGAAAAATGCAAATTATTTCAGTTCACTTATTCAAATTTCACACAGAAAGGAAAAAGTATCGAATCCTACTGTGTACTGAGTGACCACAGACAATTTTCATAGGAGTGTAGCCCCAGCCAGGATTCTAAATTTGGCTTCAGCATTTTAATTAAAATGTGCAGACTTTCCTTCACAACAAAATGACGAGGGCCAGAATCCTAGTGTATGGCTCATCATGAAAATGAGAATTGTTATGATGGTGTTCCACATTTTATAGGTGTGCGTTTATTCCACTATAATACAACCCTCACAAATCTACACCTCATCTTTATGTTGTTTTATGTACTGTATCATGTAGATGGCGGGGGGAAAAAAAGGAAAACCATATATTTCATTCCCTAGGTGTTCTCATTGCTTTTAGAGAAACGCTAGAAAATGACACTCAAGAATCTCATTAATAAGTAGGACTGGTAGGACTGTTAAAGCTTTTTTTGGACTGCTGATATTTACAGGGCTTGCTCACTGCAAATGGCTTCTGCTTTCTGCTGATGTGACCATTGCTCACTCACTTATTTTCAATTTCCATTCTTTCCAGCTCTCTTCTACCCAACATCCCTCTACCGCTAAGATTATTCTTTTCCTCTGCCTTTTGAGGACTTCTCCGTACTCGCACAGTCCTGGCCTTTCCACCCTCCAGACACTCCTGACTCCACTGATCCGCTTCTTCCCACTTGTTCCTCTTAATTTCACTCCTGTGCTTTCTCTTTCTTCTGCAGGAGAAGCAGAATGGTTCCCTGCCTACCCATAGCACATCCCTTAGACACCACCAGGAGCTGAGCACACCGTAACAGGGTTGATGCAGTAAGCACTTACTCATGTCCTCAACAGAGCAGTTTGCTGAGGTCCTCTGAGGAGGAGAAAGCTTTCAGAGGGGTATCTGCAGGTTTTCTCTTCTACCACTGTCTCTCACCTGGAAACGTTAAGCTACATGAAATATCAAGGAGGCAAAAGGTAGTTGTTTTGAGTATTTGTCCCACTTAAAATATTTGGGCATCTTTAAGTGTTTGCTACTCTTATTTTGTTGTTGGGTTGTTTTTACGTCTTTGTAGTCTATTATTTATTTATGGAATAAATAAGGGGGGGAAACAGTAACGGACTTCAGGTAACGTGCTCACCAGTAAGAAAAGATTCACAATCTGTTCTCTAATGACCTGCAGTCAGTATGAGTTTCACATTACAGCCCAGCATGGCATATCACTGTAGGACTGGCAGTGTCTGCTTCAGGCACTATTGGGCAACATGAATGAGTCAGAGGAGCACACCATATACCCTGCAAACTGTTGTGCAAAAATTCAGGGTTTACAATTTCCTTTCCTGAGAAGAGATAGTTTACCGGCTGAAGCTGTGCTAAATTATGGAAGAGAAAATCAAGTGCTATAATTGTGGGTGTTTATCACAGTTACAGTTTTTTTCTATTCATAGAAATTTGATCTGAACAGGGTAAATCTGTGCCCGCAATACAAACAAGATCATCTGCAAACAAAGTAAATGGAAGAGACTCTTTTTATGGCTTTGTTTTATAAATCTTCTGTTTGAGGAACTAGTCTTTAGTTTCCATTTTTCTCATATGCCTTCATGTTAAAGCAAACACAGTGTATAATAGCTCTTCAATTAAAGCGGTTTTTGTTTGAGTAGGAAAATAAGATAGTGAAACTTGACCGACCACTAGTCATGGTAGTAGATTTGTAGAGCAGGTAAGGAAAACACTAAAGGATTAATGTCTGTAATGGCATTCTGCCAACGATAGCGAAGGAGTCCCTGCAGTTTATTTAATGTTTTGTCATACTAGGGCAACAGAAGTTCTTCTCAGCAAGTCCGATACCTTTACATCACCTGAATAGCATCCCTTTCACAGAGCTGGACCTTTCCATCAGTATGTTCCCCAGTGAGGGAAGCTCTTAAGTGGGAGGGAGCTGATGTATTAACCCATGCTCAGCCAGCTGTGTAGTGATTGGTGAAGGAATAAGCCATATATCAAACCCATGAATATTTTGGAAAGGACTATGCTAGAGTGTGATGTACATAAGCTATATTCCACTGAAAGGTGAGGCAGGGGTCAGTCAGCTTCTTCTGGGAATGGGGAATCTGTAACGAGCTATTGAATACTATTAGAGCCCCTGCTCTCTTCCCCAGGTCCTGGTGGCACCTAGACAGCATCTTGGTAGGCAACGGCAACTGGAAAAAGCTGGTGGAAGGCATGTAGAGTCACTTCGTCACCTCTCCAAGCCCCTTACACTTTCTCCTCTTTTCCCCTACCCAGAATGTAAGTAACCTCATTTATAACCATTTATGCAAGCTGGGTCTTCTGGGACTGGGAAAACAGTTCCCAGCTGGGTAGAAACTTGCTAAGCCTTCAAGTGGAAACGCAGCATGTGCTTAGTTTCTTAACAAAGCTAGTTTCATCGCTTTAAGGTAAATGAACACAAGCAAGAGACTCAAAACTCCTTTTGTTGTGCAGTAGCTTGAACCCAAAAAGTTGTTGCTGGACTGCCTATGGTTTACTTGTCTGGCCCCGAACTGGGGCTCACTAGCCACATTTGACCTTCTATATTAAGGAGGAATAGGTGTTTCACCATGATGCCCAAAACAGTGAGGATGCGGGGGACCAGCAGGAAACTGGGAGAGCATCACAAGTCCTGTCAGTGCCTGCAGCAGGGCTCTGGGGAAGCCCTGTGTCCAGTCAGGGCCCTTGAATCCCTTCCCAGAGAATCAGCATTTACAAAAACTCTTTGAAACAAGCCAGCGGCACAATTCTCTTCTTAAGAAGATGACTACCCAGAAGAGCAGAAGGTGACAATAGCTGGGCCACAGATGAGAAAACAATAGAAGTTTCACGGGACCAGAGAAAGATGAAAACAGAGCATGAGTGATCCCTAGGCAGCATTGTGAACAGGAGATGGCAGCCCTTGGTTTTCTGAACCTTGCTCTCTCCCGTTTGTGCATTTATGTTGGTGAAGAAAGTAGGCTCCATTATCATTGGATATGTCACTATTTTGCTGCAGCCTGTAAAACTGACTACAGTGTACGTGAAGGCAGGTTCACCTACTGGGTTTCAGTGGCCTCTGAGATTTCCAAATGAGAAGGTTGCTGGTTTCCTCTCAGTCCATCACAAAAAATTATGCAGCAGTTTGTGCCTTAGGTTTAGGAGAGCAGTCATGGGAAGAGTGCACATCTGCCTCCTCTCTGCCCATTCCCACCCAAGGAGCTGCTGTCTGGTCTGCCTGGGCTGATTCTCATTGGCATGACTTTAACCTAAGACGACCTCTGCTGTCTATGGTAAACTCCGGTGTTGGGTGTTTTTGTTTGTTTGTTTCACAAATGGTAAGCATCTGAAGTGTTTCATTCTATAATTTTGAAATAAGTTGTATCCTTGGTTGTGGGTTAGTCAGTCATATTTTCTTTTTCTCACTTTTTTATTATCTGATACAATGCCTTGTTTAAGAATGTTAGAGGAGGAACTGATTAGCAGAAACTGTATTGTAAAATGAGGAAGACTTGCTGCTTAGTCTAGTAGGATGTGAGCCAAAAAAACGTTTCTCTTTAAGTTTAAAGAAAAATACCTTGCATACACATAAGGAAACTCTTACTCAATTTTCTTTGCTGCAGAATGTCTCTCACTGATTGACCCATGCTGCTACGCTTTTGTTATAAACCATAGTCAGAGTGGGAACATCAAACTGTGATATACAGCTCTAGTCAAATCACGCTCGCTTTTCTACTGCTGAGGAGCTTGCTTGTTATGGAGACTTGCAAGTTATAAATAGGACAACACATAACGAGCTTCATTGCAAAGATATGCCAGAAAATATTTTCTCTGTGGGGAGAGAATCTTTTTAGAGAGCCTTTCAATTTTCCTGCTTCGGTAAATACTTCCGCTGTTCCCTGGACTGAGTATCCAAAGAGTCAACCAGGGCGGTAGGACTCAACTCTTCAGAACTTGCTGCTTCTTTCCCCTGCTTTGCCACAGACCTTAATGCAATGTTTCAGTTTGTTCACCTGCAGAAGAAGGAATTTCTCTCAACCTAGATTATAATTTGAGGACCTGTGCAGAGCCAGCATGAGATAGCGTTACCACACAGGACAAGGGCTGTCTCTATCAGCGTAAAACATCTTTGAAGGTGTTTGAATCTTCATCACGTCAGAAGCAGAGGAGAAAACTAGTTGTGACTTGAAGTTAGATTCCTTAACCTATCTTCTCTTTCTTCAGATACCCTGTGTAATGATTATGGAAGGCAAAAGCTTCCCCCTGTTTTGCAGTCCCCCTTTTCCCTGCTGTGACTGGTACCACAGTCTGAGCCACAGAGAAGAAAGGAAGGAAGGGAAAGGTGGTCTTAGTGCCCAGTGAGGATGAAGGCTGGTTAGGGCTCAGCGATGGAGCATGGGTGCAGTAGTTATCTAGGACAGTTTAACAGTCACAGTGAACTCGGACACAAACCAGCTTCTCTGTATACGTAGCCCACCCTAAAGTATGTGGCAATGGTACTGCACAAGAACATTGTGATTAGCTTTCTGGACAGCTTTAATAGCTGATGGGCAGTGAGAGGCGCACCGGAGACCTGCATTCTGGTCCTGACATTGCCACTGGCTTGCTGAGTGACCCTGAACTTGTCACTTCATCTCTCTGGGGCGGTTTCGCCCCCACTCTCTGTTTTTTTATCATTGTGAGCCTTGACAGGAAGGATGGCCTCTTGCTGTGTATTGGCATCATGTCAGTCTTAACTCCTGTCTTCCTGTACCTACCTGTAGTCTCCCAGTGCTTCTATAATCTCATAATTCCTCATATTCATAGTGATCATACTACTGTTGAATGCAAATCTGTATCATTACGTTACTACTAATAGATCATTCACACCATTGTTTTTCCAAGTGCCTGAAATTTTTTGTGTGAAGCAGTAAATAGGAGCAAGGAAGTACTGAAAGTACCCTAGATCGTCTGGAGATGTGAAGTAAGTAAACATAAGTCATGGAACAATAAAATCTTAATTTTTAATGCTTTTCCTTTCCCTGCTTTTGTGATGGATTTTATTCCTTCCCCTTAAAGTTCTAGTGGCAGTTGGCTGTTACACACAGCCTCCATTAGGAGAACATACTCTGTTGCTATAGCAATTCTTTCTCACTCTGATATTTTATTGCACTTAGATGCCTCTGGCAAAAAAAAAAAAAAAAAAAGGGCAAAACCAAAACCCAACAAAAAAAGCATCACTGACCTCCTCACAAATGGTCAGCCTCCCTGATCTCTTATTTCTGAGCAACTTTTAACTATATCTCACAGCAATCTATATTCTGGTAAACACTTTGCACTAGGCACTATCTAGAAAGGTTTATCATTGCTCTATAAGTGGCATACTGCACACAGCAGGACATGCTGCAGCACAGTGTCTGACATAGCAGATATAGATTACTCTTAAGATAAATTCATCCTTTTTGATCTGAACATTTCACCAGCTCCAATTTGAAGTCTTGATCTCACCCTGTCAACCAAAGGGAATGTTTTTAAGCAAGGGAAGAGTTATCAAAGGTTTCCGCAAAGTTCCTTTTAGAAAGGTTTCTACAAGAGCAAAGATATATATTTATTGGGGGTGAATGTAGGGCTCATCAAAAGTGCTAGACTAAAATCCCTGTAGACATAAGGCCTCTGTTCAGCATCAGATACTGAACAGAAGCTTCAAGTTTTTTCTACTGTGTCAAAACCAGATGCCTAAACCTTCAACTAATTAGGCAAGAAAAGGTCATTAATTCTGTCTTCTGCTGACTGCAGGCGGCTGCGCTCTCCCACCCAGGACACCAGCAGCATCCCCCGGGAATAACCATTTGTATGGGGCCGGGGCCAGGGCCGCCTGCACTCCCCTGGCCGTGTAACCCAGCCTGGGAACCGGAGAGAGGGCAACTCCGTGGGAAGGAAATGGAGAGAAGCTAAGCAAAGCACAGCACTCTTCTTCCACCTCTCCCAGTCCCGAAGGTAGCATCATTCCCATGCGTAAGGCACTGCCTAGAAATAGTTGTGTCCATCATGTTGGGGCACATGGCCAGCACGTCCCCTCTCCCAAGGGAAGGGAAGAACACAAAGTGAGTGGCAGTGGGAGAGAGCCTTCCCTTGCCCTTAGCTGCACAGGTGGGCAAAGCAAATGGGATGCGAGGGAGCAGGAGAGCTGACCACACGTGGAGCACTGTCCTCAGCCTCGCCAGGTCCTGGGGACTCCTGCCTCCAGATAGCAGCATTCAGAGCAGCACAAAAGGGTGCCTGCACCCAGCAGCATCTGCATGCCTGTTCCTGGGCCTGGCATGTGGGAGCATGCAGCTTTCTCCTTCTTTTGTAGGTCCCTGTGTTACTCCAAGGTCCGAGTGGGGCTGGCCATGGCCTGCTCCTCTCCCCCTCTGCACTGCTGCTGGGAAATGTTTCCATCAGCAAGGCCAGGAGAGCAAGCGCATCTCTCACCAGCACTGGCACAGCCTCTCGCCTCCTTCTCTGCACCTGCATCACAGCTCGTCAAGGAGACACAAATGAAAAAAGAGCTATTTCACAGTCCAGTGACTGTGAGACTTTGTGTAGCCGGAGGGCGAGGTGTGAGGGCGTGATGGAGGCAGGCAGCATGCAAGGTCAACTGCTGCAAGACTGAAAGGCAAGGAGGAAAGCCCGGAGGGGCAGGCTTCGCTGCCTGCCTTGCACTGCGCTCTCGCTGCACGCAGTTTTGTCTCGCCGGGGACCTGCTGTGCATCCCAGAGCAGAGTCCGGGTGCAGACTAATGTGTTTGGGGGGAATCAGGGACAAAAGTAGTGGGTGTGCAAGACAGCAGTGTAGAGGGGATTCAGAGGAACTTGGCAGGCTTTGAAAAGGAGCCCTCGGTGCTGGAGCTGCCGCCTCCGTGGTGGGCATCATCGTGCTTTTGGAAATGGACTAGGACCGACTGATTCATTGCATGGGCAGCAACTTGTATCAGACAGCAAACCAAACGTAAACCCATAGCTTGCAGCTTGGGTAGATTTGAATCATGCATCTGCATATGACCAGTTGTCATTAGCCAGGTCTATTAAATCAAAGTGTTCAAATTCCACGTTCATTTTCAGCCTGAGGTTATAATTGTCTTCATTTTGTCAAAGTACATATATATCCAAGAGGAGAATTTATGAATAGTCCTAACTCAGTTTACTTACTGTTTATAGCACAGATAGGCGTGTGTTGCATCATTATCACAACAAAGCCCTTATTATTTAGGTGCTTACAATTTTGGCAAATACATGCAGGCTGAAATTTTGCATGCTTGGGCTCAGTCCATAGGCAGAGCTTTTGGAAGCTGGAAGTAAAACATATTCAACGATCTTTGAATTGTGTGTGCTTCAATGACATATATTCCCCCCAAAACACAGCATGTTGTTGTTTATCCTTGTAGTAACATAAAAATGGGTGAGCTGAGTCATTTAAACTGTCTTGTTTTGTAAATCTTACAAAGATTTACAAATAGAACTAAAAAACAGTGCAATTTTGAAATAAACTGCTTGTCATGCTAAAATGCATCTTTTTTCCAGATTTTTTTCCCCCACATATACACAGGAGACTGAGGTGTTTGCCTCAATGGCTTAAAATATCTGGGCTTTTGTGAGATCCTATAAATTGATTTGAAATTGCAAGAATTATTGTTGTTACCTCGCTAGCAGCCATACAGCTTCTAAGGAGACTCTTCCTCCAGAAAACAAGTGTCTTTGGCATTGGGTTCCCTGTTGTAGGATCTTTTCTTTCCCAGCAGGCTTGCCTGGCATTTACCATTCAACAGAGGCTGGTCGTTAAAGCCTTGAGGCAAGGGTTTTTAACTAAGCTGCAGCTTGCTCAATCTTTTCCAGCTGGTAAAAGATTTGAACTCCTGTTACTTTTTATTATTCATAAGGTGGATCATGGTCTCCCATCAAACAAGCCCTACTGAAGCTCAGAAACCAGCAGCCAAGGGTGTGCTTTCTGCTCACCAGCATGTGGTTGAAGGGAAGAGCAAGTGAACGGGGCCCTGGAGCAGAGGTCTGCTCCCACCTCCCACTCCAGTTGGCTTTCACAAACATTTCTGCTTGCATACCGTGGTGCCCCTTGAGTGTTACTCAGTTCCTCATGCAAAGTAAGTAAATATAATTACTCCTGCTTTACAGAGAGGGACTGCATCTTGCCCAATATTAAAGGGGAAGGGAGAGTGTGAAGGACCAGAACTGAGATTTCAGCCCTCATTCAGGGTATTTCCTGCTACACTCTGCAAAGAATTGCTGCAATTTTTTTTTATTATTATTATTTTTTGGTAGGTAAATGCTAACTGAAATCTGTAGGGAAAATTAGCCCACCCCCCCACCCTTTTATATGGCAGCCATATTAAATAAAAACACTGTCTACTAGGAAGGGCTGTCTACTATCATGTGCTATGTAAGGATCATGAGAGTTGCATTTCTTTGAGCAGCTGGGAAGCATAGACTTTTAAATTCAATTTTTTTAATTTATGAGTTTATTTACATACCTTCTTAGATTTGCCAGAAACTTTCCTGTCATTAATTTCCATGGGGGATTTCACTAAAAAAAAAAAAAAAAGTATTTGCAAAACCAAACCAAAAGCTCTGCTATTTTCATTTCCTACATTTCTTGTCCAGCAGGGCAAGTTTTTTTCCCTATATGTGCAATCTCATCAAAAACAGTGTAACAGTATTTATGAGGCTGATTACAGAATTTTTCACAATAATAAATGTGATCAATCAAAATCCAAAGAAGTAATAATAATTTCATAATTCAGGACATAATATCTGTATTTAGTAGCTGCCTCAGTGACCATATGTGTGGCTACCTGCTTAGTGGCTACACAACTTAGTGATGTAAACATCGTGGAGTCTATCAGAAAAACGTCATTTTGACAAGATTATGTTGCTTTCAGTAAATATGCCCAAAATTGAGAACGTGAACCTAAGTGGTTTGCACAAATCTCACTTTGGACAAATATAATGAGGCCAGCCCTTCCGCCTGAAACTGTGTGTCTAGCCAGCACTGTGGACGTGACTGCTGAACCCATGCAATGAGGGATTTCAGCGCGGTGCCTGTTGCAGTTGTGCACAAAACCAGAGTGCGAGGTGCTACGGCCATCCGTCTGGCAGAGTGACGCTGCTGTGTCCACAGCTGGGGGTCCTAGCAGCTCTGCCAAGGTCCCCTGCTTTGCCAAGAGCCTCCCAGGCTGACTTTAGACAAGCAGTGATATCTCTCTCTGCTTTAGTTCACCACTTGTACAATGAATAATAATGGTTACCCACCTCCAGATGTGTTAACATCTATGATTTTTAAGTTCTCTGGTGAGGACCACATGCATTGCTCATCTATGGTCAGTATCATGCCATCTAACTGGGTTTCTTCATTGCTGCGTTCAGAGCAGGGAACCCCTCTAAAGCACAGCCTTGTCTCAAGGTCTTTCCACTGTGATTCTGTGTTGAGTGCAAGGATTTGTTAACAGTCAGGGATGTTATCCCACATGCAAGTCCCCCAGCTTTGTTCACACCAAGATAAGTACCATCCTAGGAAACTTTCTGCTTCAGGTATGCTGTGGGAGGGGACGAAAAAAGATCCAGTGACCTTTGTATGAAAAAGACAACTAAGGTGAAGTTTGCCATTAGTTGGCTAAAAGGGACAAGTAAGTTTGGAGCAATGTAACTCAAGGAGGAGCAACTTCAAAGGAGCAATGTAACTCACAACAAGCGCTAAGAAAAGGCTCCTTAATAAATGCCATGCCACAGCTGCAAAACAGCAACAGCAAGTGCCCAGCTGCCAATGGGTTTCATGCTAGATAATGTAGAGGTGATAAACCGATCTTAATGCCTAAGTAATTAACAGTGAAGTATTTTTAATATGACAACTAACACTGAGCTATGACTACTGCTGTAGCACTAACAGCTGAGCAGCTATATCATTATCTGTGTCTTTTCCTGTGTAATCTTTTTAGTGTGAAATGTCTTTAATTTTAGTTTGCTGGAAGAGCTGTGAAGGGGCAAAGGAGTCAGCGGATATAAAATATCCACTAGCTTACAGAATGCGCACTTCCATTTATACGTCGTCATGCAGTATGAGCAATGGCCTGTTATCATTTACTTGAAGTAACTTATATGCTGCAGTTTGTCGTGCTCTATTCCAGAAACAATAACTATATATGTCCAAACCCTAGTGTATCCCTTTGTAGGAAAAGCAAGAGGAAATAACAGAAAGTGTTTCTTCTTATAGCATAGAGCAGCCTGGTATAACAGCTATGTTGAGAGTGCTTTGAAATTATGCTTACATAATATGAGGCTATGTTTACATCTTAGTACTGTCCCATCAAAAAATCTGTCTCTCTGTTTGGAAAAAACTATTTTAGCTGAATATTTAGAAGGTAGCTCCTTAAAACCAGATTTGCATTTTTAAGTCTTGTGAAGCAAAGGCAAGTGGAAGGTGGAGTTTCAAGTTTTGAAAGGATATATTAATTTAAACTGGATTTACTGCACTCAAATCATTACATATTAAACTTTCAGGTGCATCAACATGCAGAAATTCAGTAAACACCATGCGGTAACACACAGTGATGCAGTTACTCTGGGCTACTATGCATGCTGTTGAGGAGTTGTATCTATCACATGCTGACATTACAAACCATCAGTTTCCATCAGAACATAAATACCTGCTGCTGCAGCAACATAGGATCCAAATGGATTACTTCTCTCTGTTCCAACGTTTTTCTTGTTTTCTGGGGATTTAGAGCACAGTTTGTCTTGCTTTAATTTTTATGAGAGCTTAGGGGCTTTTGTCTCACTTGGCATAGTGAGGTATAGCAAGACTTCATTTATGATTATATACCCTATGTTTTTAGAGAAAATATTGCAGAAAAAACCATACTATTTTATGAAGGACTCCCTTTCTGCAGGTGCGGCACATAAACCGGGGTTCCCTGCACCCTGTCCTCAGGGGCTCAGCTCAATCCCTGTTTGTTCTCTGGCAGCTGCAAAAACTGATGGCCAGGAAATCTGTGAGCTGACTTCCTCAGCACCATGAATTACTTACCTGCATAGTCACGACTTTGCATGGCATAAATATAGGTGTGGGAAGTCTCAAATTTCCCATATTCACCAAATATAAGAGAGTAGGAGTTGGGTAGGATTCTGGGTAGCTGAAATAAGCTCCAACACATGAGACTTTTAGAGCCACTGATACAGGTGTCCTGGTTTCGGCTGGGATAGAGTTAATTTTCTTCCTAGTAGCTGCTACAGTGCTGTGTTTTGGATTTAGTATGAGAATAACATTGATAACACACTGATGTTTTAGTTGTTGCTAAGTAGTGCTTACACTAAATCAAGAACTTTTCAGTTTCTCATGCTTTACTGACTGAGAAGGCTGGAGATGCACAAGAAGCTGGGAGGGGGCACAGCCAGAACAGCTGACCCAAACTGGCCAAAGGGATATTCCATACCATATGATGTCATGCTCAGTATAGAAACTAGGGGAAAGCTGGCCAGGAGGCTGCTGCTCAGGTACTGGCTGGGAATTGGTTGGTGGGTGGTTAGCAATTGCGTTGTGCATCAATTGCTTTGTATATTCTATCATTATTATTATTACTATTATTACTATTTTATTTTATTTTACTTAAATTATTAAACTGTTCTTATCTCAACCCACAAGTTTTCTCACTTTTACTCTTCTGATTCTCTCCCCCATCCCATGACAGGGGGGCAGTGAGTGAGCAGCTGGGTGGTGCTCTGTCACTGGCTGTGGTTAAACCATGACAACAGGACAGCAGGACCTTTGCATCCCCATCCACTGCAGTTTATCTATGACAGATGCCTTACCCCTCAATATTTTTTAAAACAAAATTACCTCCTCCATTCTGGTCTCCTGGAAGATGTCCCTGCTCATTGCAGGGGCGTTGGACTAGATGACCTTTAAAGGTCCTTTCCAACCCAAACTATTCTGTGATTCCATTATTCTAAAACTCCTTTTCCAGTGATACGCAGGTGCCTGGTGTCGTGGTTTAGCCCCAGCCGGCAACTAAGCACCACGCAGCCGCTCGCTCACTCCCCCCTGGTGGGATGGGGGAGAGAATCGGAAGAGCAAAAGTAAGAAAACTCGAGGGTTGAGATAAAGACAGTTTAATAGGGAAAGCAAAAGCCACGCATGCAAGCAAAGCAAAGCAAGGAATTCATTCACTCCTTCCCATGGGCAGGCAGGTGTTCAGCCATCTCCAGGAAAGCAGGGCTCCATCACGCGTAATGGTTACTTGGGAAGACAAACGCCATCACGCCAAATGTCCCCCCTTCCTCCTTCTTCCCCAGCTTTATATACTGAACATGACGTCATGTGGTATGGAATAGCCCTTTGGTCAGTTTGGATCAACTGTCCTGGCTGTGTCCCCTCCCAGCTGCTTCTGCACCTGGCAGAGCATGGGAAGCTGAAAAGTCCTTGACTGGTGCAGCAACAACTAAAACATCTCTGTATTATCAACACTGTTTTCAGCACAAATCCAAAACATAGCCCCATACCAGCCACTCTAAAGAAAATCAACTCTATCTCAGCTGAAACCAGGACACTGGTCATTATAATCTTCCCTATCTCTTGGCCTAAAGAATATGTAAAAGGTGGAAGCAAAAGAGGCTCATCTTTTGCCAAGCAAAAGGGGCTCATCTTCCCTTTACGCCTTTTGATACCATGGGATTGAGGTGAACATAAAATATATTCTGAATTGACTCTCGTATCTGCTGTGATCTTTTCTCCTATAATAAACTTTTGAGAATTCCTTGTTCTAAACATGCTCCTTAGTTGTACAAAATACATCTTCAAATATAGATTATAAAATCCAGAAGCAATACTAGTGGTATTGAGATTCCTGAAGGCAAAAATAGGAGACAGTGAGAGAAGCGAGAAAGAAAATTGAGAGACGTTGGAGTGATGCCTGTGAACATTTAGCTGGTCTGTAGCTGGGCCATGTATTGGAAAATATGTGGTTTGAGCAATCAGTATTCTACTTCAGGGGATGAAATGAAACTTTTGCTCTGAAACTAATGTGTGAAATTGTTTCTTTATGTCAAATCCCACTTAGCATGTAAATTAAAAAAAAAAAATTAGATCTGCTTGCAGTGGTTTTCCTAGACTCTTTCCGTGATTGGCCTTCATTGTTACCACCAATGGAGAATTATTATTGTGTCTCTGCTGGCCCTTTCGTTGGAGATTACAGGTATACCTGCAGTAGTCGCCTGTTTTCTCATCCTGAAGACAAGAGGCAGAATATGGCCTTGCACTTGTACAAATATGCTCACCTCACCTTTCCCCGCCCCTGGACAAGGACTTTCCATACCTGTCTGGGGCCAGTCTCTCCCATAGACCAGGTGCGAGCTAGCTGACCCCAGCTGAAACTGCCAGGGATGGAGCTCAGAAACGACTGGGTGAAGCCAAGTCTCCAGGTGCAGCACTGCTGGCATGTGCCTCTTGCTAGCCAAGCACCAGTCCCGAGTGGGCTGCCATGTTCCAGCAAGCCATTTCAGTGCGCATCACCCAACAGAACCCAAAGGCTGCTCTTGGTTGTGCTACTGGCTGATTGCATCCATCTCAAGGAAGGTGGTAGAGGAGGAAGGTGGCTTTCTGCCACCTTTATCTGCCTAAATTCTTTGCTGATTGATTGCTAAAGAGACGAACTGCATTTTTTTTGTCAGAGAAGCTAAATTTCCAGATGAGTTAAATTTTTAACAGCAGCAACCCAATTTGGCTACCATAGTTTTCAGGCAGTGCCTTGAGATATCAAAGGCTCCATTTCAGTGGGCAGTTACTTATCATTGTGGTTGTACTGGAGGTGATCAGTGCTTACGAATATCAGGGCCACGCTGTCTCAGATGTGACACCAAAGAGCTGAGACAACAGAAATGAAAAGTAATACTTGAAATCTGAGTCTAATTAATTTTCATGAAAGCAAAGCTTATTGTAGAAGTATGATATACTCTGCATACTCTTGATAATATTTTTGAACATGACCTACATTTTCTGTAAAGTTTTTGTACCTGGTGCTTCCTTTTTGTTTTGTGTTATGAATGTGTGCCTGAGAAAATGTTCCTTATCTTTGTAATTCCTATAACAGCATGATATGTACAGAAATGGAAGCTGGTTTTAAAAAGGCTACCGTTGCTGTTAGTCAATACAAAACAAATCCTGTCTAGAGTTGCTGTCTCACATCCTTTGTGTCCCTTGTTTGCAATTCACATGTAATTTCTGTGAAAGCCAGTCCTGCAGCAGAGGAGAGCGCTGACAGGTAGGGCTCCTGTCCTGGTAAGTTGTTGTCTTGATGTCTTGCATGACCAACTGGAAACAATATCCAATATTCAGTACTAAGATGGGCTCTTGCTGAGCTGACTGCAAACTGCGGGAACTTGAGGGGAAGCTCACCAGGATCACTTAGCTGCTTGCTGGTTTGCAATTTGGGTGGTTTTTTGCTTAAAAGCAAAACATAAAACACAGGAATCCCAACGACAAATGTTTCCCTAGATTCAGCAGGTTTGCCAGTGCGATGAGCTTAATTAAAATTAACAGAGCATTTTAATTATGTTGTAGTCTTTCTCTCTAATGGGTTGCCCTTGCAACCTGCCTTAAATGAAGCCATGTGGTGCATTTTGGAGACCAATTTGTGCTGGCCTGCAGACGATGGTGCATGTCTATCAAATGGGTGTTTGACCCACTGCTGCGAGCCAGAGAAGGGGGAGAGAGCTATTGCCCACTGTTGTTGCCCTTGTAGAGGGTAAGCCATCTTCTAGGAGCAATACCATACCACCTCTATACAGGCTCAGCAGAAAGCTAGAGGTACTATTTTATCTGCCTGCCTTGACCAAGCTGGTGAAGAACCCCAAGTGTGAAGAGCCCCAAGCTTCCCTTCTCCATTACTGTGCTCTTCAGGGAGGAACTGCTTTGGTCTTCAGCGGGTGCAGGTTATTCCCCTCGCTTGCAAATGCCCTCTTTAATGCTGGCTCTGTGAAAGGGTTTTGTTTGCATCTCCAAACACTGCTCAGCAAACGACAGGGCTCTGGGTTTTTCCTGCTGGCAGTCAGGACTTGTCACCATGGCGGGGCTATTTTCTAAGCAGTGTGTGAGCACAACAGTGCCCAGATGCCTTTCGTCCAGAGCTGCCGTACAGACTTTGAACTGGATGTGCTCACTCTCGTCACCTCAGAGAGGTACGTGCATATGAATGAATTTAGCCCAATAACATGGCCATGATAGTGATGTATTTATTCCAGTTCACAAGCAAGCCAGTTGATACATAAAGTATCTATGGCTTCCACCCAGCTAGTGCTGAACCTGATATCCTGGTACGCACTCTGGCTTCTTCTTCTCATCTTCTTGAGCATCCCAGCAGGCTCAGCTTTCCGTCCTTTCTTTTTCTTGCCTATAGCTTGGCACATGCCTCTAAGTCAGGCTGATTCTGGTGACTGATGAAGAGTTGCAGATGCTTTTTGACATTAGGTGTCACGCTGTGACTGGAGCTGTGCAAAATAGGTCCTGCTACAGTCGTTTGACAGCCACAGTGAATCTTGCTGTCAGTTTGCTGGGTCGTGTGCTGTGTCCTAGCATAGGCCTGAGAAGTGTCCCCTTGCTCTTGATAATCCTGTCACCAGTTTTGCAGAGCGCGTGGGTAGATGCCATTGGTGCTGTTATTCAGCTCCCTGGTGAGCTAGAGGGTTACTCTGAGGTTTCTGAGGGTAATGCCTCCTGAGTGGAGGAAGAGAGAGATGGGGGATTTACCTCTGTGTCACCTAATCTTAACACTAAGTTGAAATACAAAGGTAAAAGGGCTTGGAGGATTATCCTGCTCCTCTGTTTTGCTTTCAGTGTAAGTTCCGAGTGTTATTCTGCTGACAAGATAAAAAGCAAATGATTTGAAATGGCTTCTCACATCTGCCTTTCACTCAGCCTCCTCCTGGCACACCGGGAGAGGTGAGCAGTGCCATCACCAAGGGCTGGAAGTCCTGCCTGGATAACTGCAGACCCACACACAGCCCCTGGCAGGGGAGGCTGTAGCTTTTCCACAGGGAGGGGGATATAAAACCAAAGAGAAGTGCAAGGCTGTAATCGACCTAATCCCATTAAACAAAGCACTAGTAGAACTGGAGATGCTGTTTGATTGCCACCACCTGCCTGATGGCCTTCCCAGAAGGCACCTCTGGGCTCTTTAAATTCCTTGGGGAAGGGCAGGAGGCTGGTCCCCAGGGCAAAAGCATCTCTTGTGCTTTTCTTGCTGTGCAAATGCTTCCTGGTGTCTGTGGGCTGTTGTACTTCTGAAGTAGGTGCAAAGTCATACCTAGCTCTCCTACTACCAAAGTGCAGATTACTTCTTTGGTGTCCCGGGACCTGCTATCTGGCAGTTTCCTTAGTAGACTGTGAGCCTGCTGTGTGCTACTGTAGGAATTACTGTGATTTGTAAGTAAGTTCACTTTTAATGTGTGGTTTCTTTTGTTGTGTTTGATCCCAAGGTGCTATTTTACAGTGAAAAGATTTAATTGTGTGTCTGGAGACTGTGTACTTGCTCTTAGCAAAAATGCATGGTTATAACTTTCTACTGCTCTATCCTTAAGGAGCTCAGATTTGTGAGATACTGCTGCACTTGTCCCAGCATTTCTTCATGCTTTACCTGCCCTATTACACTTGTTTTGTGCCTGTGATGGGTTATTGGATAGTAGAGACTATAAACTCTGTAGGGAAAGTATGGTCTCTTTAAAGACTATCTGTATAGAGCCTCAGCTGTGTACCCCAAATCTTCAGCTGAAGTACTTATGTTCTCCTAAAATGATAAAACATGAGGCCAAACATGGTTTTCTTTTTTTTGTGGATGGGTTATTGCATTGGGTCTAAATAACAGCTTGTTAGCAATCTGTGATGAGCATAGGGCAGAGGGGATTGCAGGCCAGCTGTGAAAAAAGGGATAGTGTTGTGTGATGGCCCCTGCTGGCAGGGGGTGGGGGGTCCTCCCTTCCTCCTTAGTCCCTGGCTTTGTGCTCCTGTGTGTGCACCCAGGTTAGTGGGGAGGGGGCCTGTCCTGGGAACTGTATCACTGTTCTGGATTAAAAAGTGATGTTGTTGGATTTGGGGGAGGTTTCTTTTTCTCGCCAAATCCACAGTGCCTTGCTGGCCTGATGGCAGGGCTCTCTCCTCTGAACCTCCTGCAGTGGCACAGCTGAAAAAATAATAAGAACCAGAGGGGAGGGAGGGGGAAAAGAGTAGGGCTGTCTTAAATTCCCTCTGCTGCTAGGGAAAAGGTAAAGTTGTGCTGTACCATGAGTGACTTATCAAGGTGGAAGTAATATATTGCATTGAGATTCTCTGCAATAGCAGAAGATGGGTTTTTTCAGTGCTTGGTGGGGTTTTTTGCCAGAAAATAGCCTGGATAGGCACTTTATTACAACTGCAGTGTAATGTATGTCCTACAATTTAAATATTGTGTTGTTTACAGTGCAGAAAGGTTGACTACAATAACATTATTGCCTGACATAAACCTACAGGAGAACTTCAGTAGTCCTGTTGAACACAAAGAGGTTGCAGAGTGGGTCACCAGCACTTAATTTTATTCTGCTAGCAAATTACTCTCCTTTCCTAATGAAATGAAGAAAGCTGGTATTATTTAGGATCTGCATAACTTAATATTAAGGTATATACCTTATGGAGTAGGAATGTCAAAGAAAAGTTAATGTCAGCTTCAGCTGGCCTGTCTGCACTACTATTTTGACTTCCTTTGTTCAAAATTAACTCTTAAAAGATTCACCAATTTGCAGATAGATCTGTGCTTAAGTAGCTCTAAGTACATGCTTTTTGAAAGAAATTACGCCTTCAGCCACAGGAATTTTTTTCTGCCCTTCCCCTGTTTCTTGTTTGTCATTTATTACAAAATTCACAAAATGTCTTCAGTAGGTTAGTGAAGCAAAATGGAACAGTTAATTTGGCCTTAAACTACATTGATAAGAGAATTGCCTTCAAAAAGATTATTGTGGGATTTCTTGCTGAAAGCAAAATAGAGGATGGAATTTCAGTCTGAAACCTAGATTTCTCCAAAGTCCTATATCCAAAACACAGCTCTGTAATTTGATTTGGATAGTGCATTTGCATGTGCATTATTCTGGCTGGCAAGTACCTGGTTTGAAGCCTAGTTTATGCCAGAAAGGCTTGTCAGTATAGTTTTTCTAGCAAGCCCTCCCACAGTAGACAAAGCTTATACTAATACAAGATTCTTTTTGTTGGGAAAACTTGAAAATGCTGTTGTAAAAATACATGCTGCCTTTGAGTACTATTTTTTCTGTTGCTTTTGCATATATGTGCGTGTCTGTCTTTGAATAGACCTGACCTCAGAGTTTCAAAGCTGATGCATGTATATACAGGTAATAGAGTACACTTTTCCACTGGGCAGGTATCTGTAAAAGAAAAAGATTTATGGTAGTGTTTGAGCATTGGATACTACATCCAAGCCTCCTCCCTGAGTGTTGGCTTGGAAGTTAGCAAGCAGCTGCTGGTGAGCCAGCAGGCGGATGCGAGTCACATCTGGAAGCATCTCTGTAGGGTACAGGGGCTTTGCTGCAAAATTCCCCCCCATACCTGTTTGGCAGAACCTGCTCCTGCTGCTACCCCAGGTGATACTGAAACGTGCCTGCAACAAGCAGAGATGAGGAAGAGAAGTCAGGCCCTGGTACCAGTGGTGGTTTGGGAGCAGTTATTTGGTCTCGTGCAATCTTCATAGCAGAGCCCAGGAGAGAGGCTTGGTTTGTTCCCCTTCTAGGGGTCCACTGGGTGTTTTATATCCTGAGCTAAGGGGCCTTGCCATACAAAAGTGAAGATCTTTAAAAAAAAAAAAAAAAAGTGGGTGGGGGTGCAAGCAAGATCCCCTGTTTGGGTTTACTCTACACAGTAAACCTAGTCTTTATTTCTCTTTCATCCAGTCTGATCCCTGCTAGCCAGCCAGGCAGCTACCTGCTGCTGCTTCTAGTCAGCTCACGCTGGGATGATTGTTGGCTTAGCAGGATACACATTAAGAGGCACTAAAAATAAATAGGAAATTGGGTTTTCTGGCTCTCTTTTTTTTTTGCTTTTCCTCCTTTAAATGAAAGAATTGTTAAGCTCTTAGAATTGTTAAAACCGAAACGAAACCAAGAAGCCCCTAAATTGCAAATACCTTCTGAAAGCAGTATTACTTTAAGAGGAGGAAATGCTGTCCTTGGTGGGTGATGCAGTACAGGCATCTCCCAGACGAGCCACTACACTCCCACAAGGAGCTCCACAAAGTGGTGCCGCTTCCTGATGCAGAACCCATGATGAAGTTGCTCTGAAACATTATTTATGAAAGAGCTTATGCAACATCTTTTGACTGAGGCTCCCCAAAGCCTAGGGTGGGGTTAACATAGAATTTAATTTTAAATGACCCGTTTGCAGGAAACAAATAAGACCATCCTGACTCCCTCTTCCCCCCCCCCCCCCCCCCCCAAAACGTTGTAGCTGTATAGCAGTTGTGCCAGACTGAAAGTTGACAGTCTTTAACATCATTTGTCTGTACTAAAAATAATAGTGTACTTTATGTACTATATTTATATCTATCTATCCCCTTTCATGTCAGATAAGTTCTAGTGTGTGGGATGCGTAACAAGATCAACTGAAAAATAATATTTAACCATGTGAGGTCTAGTGCTTCCTGAAGGTAGGGATTTAGGTTGTTTAGATACTAGCCTGTTATGATGTCCTTTACTCTTTTGCCTGGCTCTTTATTGGGTTGCCTTATTATAAAACTACAGTGTGCAAGCTGCAAAAAAGCTGCTACCGCAAGGCTTATAAGCAGTGCGGCACTGCAAAGCTTGTAATATTGTGAGGTCTGTCTAGAGCTTTGCTTAAGAAATGGCTCTGGAAACAAGCTCAGCTGTAATTATAAACCTTATAAGAAAAATAAAAATATAAAAGCAATTTTTTTGAGTTAGAACTATTCTTCTGTTATTAATTAATGGACTTAAACCTGTGGAAGAAAATGTTGAATCCATTTCATACCTTTCAGCAATTACTTGCTAATTGGTATATAGGGAAGGATAAAGATTTCAAAAAGACACAGGAGGATGGATCCAGATTAAACTCTTTAAGCACCCATAGTCAAAAGCACCTGTAGCATGTCTGCAGTCAAGAAGGACCCTTGGCTTCAGGGAGGGACAGGGGTTAACAGGATGGCTAACATCCCTCTTGTGCACCTGTGCCCATCACCCGGCTGTGAAGGAGGTTCACCCCGGTCTGTCACACTCGGCTTAGCTTTGGTGTCCCTGCTTGTCCTAAACCTTTCCTGAGGGGAGGGAAGAAGAGGCCTGGACTCCTGTTGTGGTTGCAGTCCAGGAGGCATTCCTGTCCATCCTTGGTAGGCAGGAGCTGGCTGAAGTTTCCCTTCTCAGGTGGGGTGAATTACAGTGTGGAAGTGCCTCTTCAGCACTCTCTTTCCTGACCGCACAGGGAAGCGGGTGAGATGATTCAGCGTTGTCCTAGCTGCTCCTACTAAAGGTGGTTGTCATTTTCCCTTTCCAGAGGGTGAGACAAATGGTAAACGCCTCTAAAAATATTTATATATATATGTATTCATGTTATTTTCAGAGTTGTTTCTTTAGGTTTGTGCTGTGCAAGGTAAAGGGCAGCAAGAGTGGTGAGCAGGAGAGGGTCAAGACTAAGTGTTTGATATCTAGGGATCTACTCTTTGAAAGTTCAAACAGACACAGGCCCAATTTGAGTGACTGTCTGGCTTTACTTTCTCAAGACCAAGTTCTGCTTGAAAGTCCTCCTAAACCTAAAGCAAAACCACACCTCATTTGTGTACCTTTGCAAGTGCTGAGCACAGCAGGAGAAATGCTCAGCTGCTGTAAATAATCTTGGCTCTGACGTCAAGGCAGCTACAACAATTGACATCAGCTGAGGACATGTCTATAGCTAAGTATAACCCATAGGTATTAAAGCATGATTTACAAAGGCTCTTAGCAGCATAAACCCCATATGTTTTATAGCTGCTGAAAAGGAGAGGAAACTGACAACAAGCGGAGGCATATTTAGGAGCATTTTTATATGGATGAAATTGCCCAGTTAGAGGTTTTAGGAAATAGATTTGCTGTGATACACAGAACCGCATAGTTCAAGCATGTAGTACCCCAAGCACTCAATTTATCACAATCTATCATGTTAAGTTGGCTAATTTGACGCTAACTGTTTCCTGCCAACATGCTTACAGACAATTCTGCATTGTCTGCTAATCTTTGCGACGTGCAAGCCTGTGGGAAGGACTCTAAAGAAAAGGAGCTCTCAGTGCTATGGATTTGGGGGAGGGAGGAGAACAGGCCTCAGTTACGTTAGTATTTCTTGTAATTCCTTTAATTTTGAAAGCAGCAGTAGTGAAATACTGTTGTTCCCATGGTGTGAGTAAATGACAGCGAACTTCAACTAAATATGCCTTGAAGGAAGGGTGATTCTCCAATGTCTTGCTGTGGAAATGCTGGATAATGAGCTGAAATGCAAGTGAGAGGCAGCAAGGACATGGAGGGTGTTTCTCCTGGAGAGGCAGGATTTTGCTTAAAGGTCCTGTAACTATCCAAAGCCTCTGTCCCGGCAGTTCCTTGCTGAGCAGAAACAGGCACCTGAAGAGATGCTGTTGAGTCTCTTGCAGCACCCAGCAGTGACTTCAGCATTTCCCAGTGTCAGTACTTGAGAGCCGATATGGAGACTATATTACTGCAAAAGCCGCTAGGAAGGTAGTAATGGTGATAGCCCAGGGAAAATGCTGCCTGCCCAAACTGCGAACTCTGCATGCTCACCAGGCTGACCTCATCTCGAGCTGCAATTCCTCATAGTTTGGGTAAGAGGTAGTGCTAACCAGGCCTGGACTGTGCAGAACATGGGTAGAGGGGAAAGGAGAAAACAAGAAAATAGAGAGAGGTGCCATGAGAGCTGGTGGCATTCCTGTGGGGCAGCAGCCACAAGGCAATGCATATATGCTGATTAAGAAGTAGCAAGTCACTCCTTCAGCACAGCAAGGGCTGCATGTCCTGGTCTCCCTCTGAACTGGAGATGCTTTTGCCATTAGGTAGACCCTGACAACATATCGTGACAGTACAGAAGTGAAGGGGAAGGTGTAGTTAGGTTGTACCTTTGTAGGTCTAAGTATTTGATCTATCTATGATCTAAATATTTAAGGACAGAAAGGTATGTGAGGAGAAGTCTTTTTAATTAGGCTTACCTAACTTGGATATTTTCATCATTAAACACTTGTAAAGACAGTTGAAGAGCCAAAGGCGATTATTTTGTCTATTATTAGGTAGTTGCTGAACATTTCCTAATTGATACTATATTATCTCTTCCTTTAATAAACATTTCCAGTGTTTATGCAAAATTAGCACTTGCAGATATTGCCTGTTTAAAAGTACCTTGGGAAGTCTTTAGTGTTCCCAGATTCCTAAGTACAGAGTAGTGCCAATTTGCTTTTGTAAGTTTAAGGAAAAATGCCAAAGTATTGAACTTGGAGTGTGTTGCAGACACTGATGCTGCCACCAGACTCTTGTTAGTATGGTCTGTCTGCAACAAAATCCAATCTTTGTGCAATATGTAGGGGTGTCCATTTGGTATAGTAAAACATAAATGGGTATCCTGAGAAAATGAAAAACTGCTGACAAAATCTAGGGTTGTAGCATCCAGATTTCTGCTTTGAAGGGTGTCTTTGAGGTGAAGTTTATGGTAGGTACCTTTTAGTCCTGAAGTTTTGATTGTAAATGTGCACAAAGCTCCACCAATAACTGAGTTAAAAAAAAAAATAAAATCCTCTTTTTAATTATGAAAGAGCCAGTGTTTCATGGCTGGGTGTGGGCTCTGAGCAGAGAAGTGAAAGGAGCCAGGGGAAGATTGTTAGCACTGAAGCAATGATTCTGGAGGCACATGTCCCTGTAAGAAATCCCTCTCTGCACTGGACGTATGTGAGGAAGCTGTGCGATGCCCTGGATTTATATTGCCTGCAATAATGGAGCAAACGAAATTCTTGTCATAAACAGCAGGTAACTCGTACTTGGTGTTTTCATATCTCCTTGCTCACAATTTACCTTGTCAAAGGCAGAGGTTCACTGATTCATCCCCTCTTTCTATCTTGAGGGTCAGACTAAAAGGTCCAAGGATGACAGCTTGTGTTTTGGGGCGGTTTCTGTCCCTGCTTCTGGCGGTGTCAGCAAGGAAAGCAGAACAGGTACTCGGAGCACAGCAGAATTGCTCCTCAGGTGACACTAGGGCAAGTTAGTTGGCTGGGGGTCCGTTTACAGACCCTCGAGTGAGGGGCAGTGCCAAGCAAATTGGAGTGTGCCTTCTGGGATGTATTTTCAGCCTGTAAAGTAGTGTTTTTGTTTATGTAGTTGAAATACAAGGTTCCCAAATAAACATCTTCTGGGTTATAGGTGTAAATTTCTAGTATGTATACATAGTAAAAAGGTTGCATGCCATTGTGTGTTTAAAAAAAACCAAACCAAACACCCAAAGCCAAAACCACCAAAACAGATCCCAGATGTATGTCATAATTTTAGGAATCTTCTTAAAACATGTCTAATGTTTTCTCCAGCATTTAAAGACATTGGTAGATATCATGATAAAAAAGAGACCAAATTAAGGTTGTACCGATGGAGTCAATTCTGACATTTCCTTGCTTCTGAGACCTCATCTATCTGTAGGTCTGGGGGGTGGGGGAGGCTTTTTTTGGCAAGGTTTCAGAGGCTTCTGAAAACACAAACACAATACATCTTGTGGAAACTGTTCTGCTTCCTGTAGGGTTCATTAGTGTGGAAGATTTACTGCACGAAACTGCTGTGTGAGTTACCAGAGTAGAAGGCACCCGTGGCAGAATGCTGTAGGTGTCAGCCGGCCACCGGATCAGGATGAAGCATTGACTTCACTATTCTCTGTTGCCAGAAAATAGCAGTCCCTGTTGTTAGCTCAGGCTCCCGTTGCACTCTGGAGTTGTAGGCTTTTCTGTTCTCACCTACCTGCTTACTCTTGTTCTTTGTGTCTGCAGTCAGCTCCTGATACCAGCTGCATTTCCTGCAGACATTTATCTCCTGTTTCTAACTTGCCCATGTCTGTATGGGCACCTCTGAGGAACATATGTAGAATATTCTCCCTGCTCTGAATCATGTTCCCTGTCACCTAGAACAGGCAGGAGCAGTGTTTGCAGTACAAGTTGTGCTTGTCCTGCAGTCTTGTCTCGGAGAAGGCCGTCCGTGCACAGCACGGTTGCCACAGGGAAGCGATGAGCGAGTGGAGCAGGGTCAGTACAGCCAGCAGATCCCTACCACCGCTGAACTCCTCCATCAGACTTCAAGCTTTCACCCAAAGCCTGCCAGTTTCTCAGTCGATGACTTAAATTCCCTTTGTTTTCCTTTGTGTGGGTAACACATGCTTTCTGTAAACTCACACTGAGGAACTGCTGTGTGAATTTTTTTTTCTGAAGTCTTCAAGAAAGAAATTCAGAGCAAGCCAGAATAGCTGACAATGTTCTTTCATACTGCTAGATGGTCTGGCCAGACTCAACTCGAATCCTGTGTCCCATCATCTCGCTACATACCCAGTCAGCCTTCTCTCACACTTGAAATATCTTCAAATTGGGAACTGGCATCTAAGTTCCCACTTCAGAGAGTGGGCAGTGTTTAGTTTTGAAGCAAAATGGGTGAGGGGTATTACACAGTCTGTTAGGATGAAACCAGTTGAGAAAGAAAGTAGGCAAAAGGAGCATTAAAAAGTGAGGAGAGGTGTGCAGGCTTCCTCAAGGGTCAGTAGCTAATTGGAATTATTATATTAATTGTATTATTTAAGATATCATCTGGCAATTGTAGTTTGGCCTTACAACAGCACATTCATGATAAAGGATTTTTTTTTTATACCATAAATAAAGGTAAAACCTATATGGAAACCTTGTGAATGTGTATTTGGAATACATATCTTTTGTCTTGGTGCCAAATGAAATCTTTTGCAGATTGAATTTTTTCTTTGCAGAATGTGTTTCTCCATGGTAATTCCAGTCTGTTAGCAGCAAATTTTGGCAGCTGTTATCTAATAAGTAAAATTATCTGGTGGTGTTCTATTTTGAGGCTTATTAATTTTAAAAAAAAATGTGGAAAAGAAAGGTGTGGGGGATGCTCTTTTCCTCCAAGACACAAACACACATGGCTAAATCGAAGACAAGGAGTTCATGTGAAATGCCTCTGTTAACCTAAAAAGTGTCATTTGGATATTATACAAATATTGCAGCAGCAGAACAGATGTAAGAAAGGTGATATAGGGAGAATGCTAAACAAGAGAAATGATGCCTGTACTCTGCAGTTGCTGTATATTGGGAAGAGGGATGTATGTGGCAGGGGAGTACCAAGGAGCCGGGGGGAGCTCAGAGGAAAGGCTGGCCCAAAGGACGCCAAACCTGCTGCTGCTTTGCACTGCTGGGGTGGGTAGTTCCCATGAGGACTTTGGAGACTCCTTAAATGTGTATTGCAGGTCTGGGTAAAATCTAGACTCCACACAGTTCAGCTGTGAAACTCATGTTAGCATCAGTGGCACCAAAAAGGAAAGGAAGTAGGTTCTTCCTCAACTTGAATGTCCCAGAGGTAACCTGGCAGGATTTTAAAATAGAAATAAAGGAATTAAAGGTGCACTTACAAGGATCAAGGGAACTCTCCGCTTTGCGAATAGTACCTGGTGGTAGAACAGGAGCAGGAATCAATAGAAGAAAAGAGCAGAGCAGCTTCATTAGCATCAGTGAGAAAATAACAGCTTCTGAATGTGAGCCCTAAGGACCGAAGATCAAAGTCCTGGGGTTCGTCCCCTTGGCAGACAATGTATTGAAATAAAATAATAGCTCTGACTGCAGATGCTACAAGTTAGCAACATTTCCATGCCAGCAGTCTATGTAAAGAGCAATCATTCAAATGTAGGAGAAGAGTGAAAAGAGAATTAAATAGCTGGAGATGGAGCATTCAGAGAGCACCAAGGATGCAGAAAAACTAAAGATAATTAAATTACATACAAATAAATTAGTTGCCATAATGGTCAGATTAGGAAATAAAACACAGAAGTATAATCCTGCCAAATATTTGAGTAGAGCAGCAGAACTGGAACTTAACTGAACTGACAAATGAGGGAAAGAGATTTATAGCTCTTGCCTAAATTTACAAACAGCTTATGAGTATTTAAATTTTGCTGTCACATCTGAAAACAAACACAACTCATCCTGCCTGAACCTTGTTGAAATCCTAAATTTAGTTCTCTTCTGTAAAGTTTTGAGACAATCTTAGTTGATGGCTTTGACTAAAATGGTTAGACCTGATGGTTTCTGAGTCCACTTTGCATCTGGGGCAAATTTACACTCAAAAAAAAGTTAGCGTTATGAATGTATGAGAAATAAAACCTTGCTTATCTAGTCACCCATTCTGGTTCACAGGTGTTACTTGCATGGCTCGAGTAATAACAAACTCCTACAATGCATGCCGTGGCTGTGGCCTAATTTGACTACTTTGTGCTTGAAAACAAACCGTGAATGAAGATAAACAGCAGAGAGATTATCTTCTTTTAGCACTTACTGAAATCACTAGGATGAATTAGCTGCTGCAATTTCATCTACTCACAGTTATTTGTCCATGCCCCTTGACTGGGGGTGTTTTTAACGTGTTCAGAGGGAATGGCTGTGTCTGCCAAAGGGCAGCCAGGCTGTGAGCAGGGCTGAAGCCCGTTAGTAGATGGCTAGACCTCTACTGTGAACGTTGTACAACGCTGCTACCAAGGCTTGGACGAGCAGCCAAAGGCAATGGCTGTACAGTAGCCTTGGTTCCTGCAGCCATGCATCTCATGGTGCTGGGGAGAGGCAGGGTGCTCCATTTGGGTGGAGTTGGAGGGATCCCTGTTTCCCAGGCACAGCCCTAGGCAGGGGCGAGAGGGCTGGAACCACCCTGCTCGCTTTGGGGTGAGGATAAGCTATGGTCATCCCAGGCTTTGCTTAGCCTGGAGCCCTGCCCCAGGCTGTCCCACAGGGAGTGGGTGGCTGCAGGAGAGCTCCCATGGTGTGGTCTGTAGTGGAGCTGTCGGCATCTCGAGCCTTTCGTAGGTAGCAGTACTGAATTGCTTGCAAGATAAACTTGTGGGCGGCTGAGCTACCAGGTTGCACAGAGGGAGGGGATAGAGTCCTGGCAACGTGCAGTACTGAGGTACCCTGCTCGCCTCCAGCATCAGCATCCCAGGCTGGAGCCATGCGGCCCAGGAGCTGCAGAGCGGCATGCCTATCGCAGGTGCATGGGTATCACTACTGTGCAGATAGCTCTGTCTTTCATGGTGACTTTGAGTTGACTGGGAAACAAATATTTTTCTTTTTTTTTTGAATGGTAAGCCTCCATGGGCTAAAATTTGCCCTTGTAGGGGAGAAAGTATGAAGTAGTGGTAGCAACTGATGTATGGGAAAAATCCAGATAATAAATACAGCGATCCCAATGAGGCTAGAGCAACGTAAAAGATTGATGTTTTTTCTTAGGTCACAGTTTTGCCCTTAGCAGTATTAGCATGGATGCCATTTAATCATCAGTGTGATTTGTTTACAAAGGCGGATGTATTCCTACCTTCTTTATTATATTTTGAGCTTTTTTTTTTTAGTTTAGAACTTGAGGGCTGATAATCATATACTGAGGCTGCTGGTACTTGTTTATTTTTCAGCAATGATCAAGAAATGAAGAACCGGGTGTAGCTTTGATTCATGCAGTAACTAAGTAGGATGGTCCAAAATGATGGAGATATAGAAATTATTAGCTTGGCCTTTCTGGCCATTCATGCTCTGTCTGCATCACAGAAATGCTGCACAACCATTCATGATTTTCTGTCTGCTTTGTATTTTCCTTGTCTCTTTTAATGAATCAAGCGAGAACGTATGTGCTGCCCTGCATTCACTATGAAAATAATTTTGATGGCTAGGGTAATAGAGATGCTTGATGTTATGGGGGAACAGTATTTTTAAGAATACTTTAAATAACATATTTAAGCAAACAGTTGGGCAGTCAGCACCTCCCACAGATATGAAATTATCTCCAGCTTCCAAGAGAGGAGAAAGTTTAATTTTTCACTTCTTTCATGGTTTGTATTTAGTCAAGTAGTTAACATTCCTCTCCTCATTAAAATTGCTAACTTGTTAAAGCCTCTGGCTTTAAAAAAAGAATTAAAAATTAAAAAAAAGAAACTCCAAAATATGTTCTGCTGCCAGAAAAATGGTGTGAAAGTAAATCTTTTAAATTACATTTCAATAAATGCAAAATAAAGGCCAATTTTACCATGATTTTACTATGCTAGGAAATAAATGGCAGCTTAAGCAAGTGGAGACATTGGCTGTAATGGCATCTACACTGCAGCTGGCTCGTCACCACAAATGGTTTTAGCGGGCTGTGTTTCCAGCCTCGGGGCTCTGAATTCATCTGAGCTGATGCTGCCTGCAAATATGTTGAGGAAACAGGGGTGGTGTTTCAGTATACACCCTCCAGAAAGGCTTGTTGTCATCCATCTTCGCCAGAGGCTGGTCCTTCCTAGGTGGCTTCCAGGTCCTCCTCGCCTTTCGTGTGTGCGCTACTTCTAGGTTAATTTTGCGGCCTCTGCCTCCATGGTGGCATTTTTCTCTCCCAGCCGTGCCATCCTTGGGGGACAAGGGGCAGGATGCACCGGCAGCCCCACTCCGTGCCGCATCGGTGCAGCTGCCAGCCGGGAGCAGGAGCAGGAGGCATCCCGGCAGATGGGTTGCAGCGAGTGAATCAGAGCTGTTGCATAACCTGCAAGGTGGTAAACTTTGCCTACCAGAAACATTCCCAAATCAGAAGTCTTCTCCTCCTCCCCTCTCCAAAAATCATGAGCAGCATGTGAAAAGTTCCTAAGAATTATATGCATCTTGGGTTGGTTTTGATATTTTAGGATGCACATCGTTTACAGTTCCAGGCCAATCCATAATCTCTAGGGCTAGAAACGTAATTAAAAGGAAAGATGTGTTTGTGTGGGTGGGCTTGTAATATTCTCAGGCTTATGGCCTTAAGAGGAAACAGTAAATAGCATATGAAACTCCGTAAAATGGTAAGCGTTGGCATTTTTGTTCCTCAAGGATTATGTACCAGCCTAAAGAAGTAAAACTGTGTTACTTAATAGGATAGACAGTATCTTGGCAAAAATGAGGCTGGCAGGTATTATGTATGGGCAGAGTCTGTCAACCTTGTGTTCAGTACAGTTGAAGTTTGTTGCTAGAGAATGTGTGATGAGAAATTTTCAGCAGTGAATTATGTTCATTATTTGCAGAAGTTATAAAAACAGAAGCTTTTTTCAAAAACAGAAGCTTTTTTCAAAACCATCATGGAGCAAATACTACTCTGCTTCAATTGCACAAGCTGTGCCCTCTTACCCCTCCCCCAGGGTAGTAGATAAATCTGAGTTGAATATATATGCAGTTGAACTACTCTATTTAAGAACCTGCTATACCAATAAATCAATATTTACTTGCTATGTTTCTAATATATAAATGGCACATTCACAGATGTTGAATAAGTTTCCTTAACTAAGGAAACTGTTCAATACACTTAAGATCTTAGTAGCAATGATTAAAGTACAACCCTAATGGCATCAGTTGAGTAGAAACAGTTTAACAGAACAGCGCAGGATTTATATAGGGTTTTCTCCTGCTGAACTAACAGACCCTTCCAAAATATCTGGTTTGTTTGAAATCTGCAGGCTTGACATTACCTTTTCACCTAGTCCTCTGCCCTATTGAAAACCTTGCCTGTTTCCTTCATCCAGCAAATACAGAAGGAAGATAAAGCGTACAGGATTTGGCCACACTCTCATAAATTCATGGAACATGGGATTTCTTGCTGTGAGAAAAACAGCTAAATGATTGCTGCTTTATCTAGTAAAACAAATGTGTCCTTCCCAACAGAGATGATAATTCTTAGTGAACTGAACGCTTATAGATTTTGCCGCTAAATATCTGATTTTCAAAAGAGCTCAGATCCTACTTCAGCATCTAAATGAAACGCTCATAATATTTGGCTTCCAGCTGCTCTTTCCAAGGACTAGACGCCCAAATAAGAACTGCCTGCCCACCCCCCGCTAAAAACTGGGATCTTTAGGTGCTGGGCTCATTCAAAGTTTGAAAGAATAATGATGAGTTGCCCTTGGAGAGTTGCTAAAAAGACTGGTGCTAATTACACAAAGTGAAATGGCAGCTTTTTAATGCTGCCATTTTAGAAAGTAAGTGTCCACAATTAGTCCCCTAAATCCTTATTTAGACACCCTTCTTTAAATCACATGCATATAGATGCAGATGGAGATACAGCACTCATACCGTACCCATTTTAGATTATCATTGTATAAAAGCTAACATGACTAATAGCAGCTATCACTAAGTAATAAGCTATTTCCACTAAATTGCTGCAGAACCGCTGCATTGAGAGGTGGATGTTAGGAGAAGCATTGGGAGCCTGTGCACTGATTCTCTAGCGCTATTAAGTAAATGATAAAGTAATAATTTGAAAAACTAAACACTGGTGCACTATCTTTTTGGTGTAAAGAATCTTCTTTTTACAGAAGTGAGAAGACCTTCCTGAGCAGTAAAGGCATAGGTGGTGGTCAAATCTGGGCTAGGAAAAGGGATCCGCGATGCAGCGTTGCAGCAGAAATTGAGGGTCTGCCAAGGCAGACAACAAGAATATTTAGTGTTATGGAAAGTCTCTCGTATGTATAATTGGGACTCTTTACTGAAGAGGAAAAGGTGAAAATGAGGGGACATTAAGATAGTACACAGCAGTTCTCATTGATGCTTTTGATGCTATTTTGTTTACCCTCTTCCATGGTACAGAAACAAGAGTGAAATCTGTAACGAAAGTAATGCAAGTAAAAAGGGGTGAGGGGGAAAGCACGCACAGCTTGTGGAGCTCATCCCAGCGGTGTTTCAAGAGGAAAAACCAAACACATGTGATTTAGGCAGCAAGGATTTCCAAACTGAAAAGTAGCAGACCGTAGAAATAAGCAGTGAGGACAGGGATATAAATCTTCTTGCATGGGACCCTGTAGCATAAACAGGGAGATTTTAAGAGACAGCATGTGCTCATGTAACCTCCTCATGAAGGGGCCTGTTTCGGTCAGTGTTGAGGATGAGATGGCTGACTGCATGGACTGCTGCTCCCAGCCAAGTTGGCAGCTTGTGTGTTCACTCTGTGGCCTTGACTCTCGATAGCTTTGCCCTTAGTTTTATTTAGCTATTCTTTCCAGGATAAATACAGCAAGGTATGCAGAGTTTCTTTTAGGACCCTCCCAATATACAGCAAGGTGTTGTGAAGCCTGCCGTGCTCTGATAAATTTCTCCCTGTGTGTGTTGTGACTTGAAATTACTGGGGGGAGGAGAGGTTATTGGCAGCATTGAGGATAAAAAAAATTTTTCATTGTTTGCAGTCTTTGACGTAATCTGTGACTTCATCTGGGCATCCTGGGCTGCACCCTGAATTAGGTTAGAGATGGGGAGAGCCATGTTTGAAGCCAGGCAGGTGTTGGCTGTGCTGCCCCAACTGCCCCGTGTTTAATTTGGAAGGGACCTCTAGGACCTGTAAGGTTTGTCCATCGTTGCAAGCATTTGCTTTAAAATATGTGAAAATACCTCGAGAGAGCCATCCTATTTAAGTCAAATAATCAAGTAGGTACTCAGAGTGACACCTCTTCAGCTCTTTTTTTGCTCCTCTGAAAGAGCTGAGCTCCAGGTCAGCGCTGCAAAAAATCTGAAGTAGATGAAATTTGGAGAGAAGGAGGGGGGGAAAAAAGAAAGAAAATGGCTATTTAAGTGCCTAATAACTTGGTTGATTTTGGGGGTATGCCTATGGTATTTTGACAGGACATGTGCTTGTCTTGGAGAAGGGTGCAATTACATCAGGAGAAAAACTCATCAGAGCATATATGTTTGATATGATCTGCATAATAAAATAAATCTAGTGTATGTGAAGATGACTTCAGCTGTCTCTCATACAGAAAGGCAGCTGGATTTTGGGACTAGGCCACCCACTGCCAGGAGAAAAATGCTTGAATCTTCAATACCTTTGATTCACGGGCTTTAGGAGGTGAGAATCATACTGTCACAGCATGTGCCTGGGAAGCATGTTAAATTTCCTACGCCTCGTCCTCTCCCCATCTCCCACAGTCTGCTTCTAAATTGAAGTCCCTGCAGATGAAACTTTGTTTCTGATACCTCTACGTAAATCGCCTGTTTTCCATTTTGACAGGAGTTTCACTGGGAAAAAAAGTTCTTTTTCCCCTTGTCTCTGCAGCACCGACGATTTTGTACTTGTCCTTTTCCTGAAATATCTAAGTTAATTTTGTAACTATTGAAGAACGCTGTGTAAATGCAGCTTTAACCTTTAACCACAACACAACACCCTCCTCTCTGTAATCTCCGCCTCCTGTACCTATTCTTGAAAACTGCCTGAAGCAATGTTTCTGCCTCATAAATCTGAGCCTTTAAGATAGGTAGTGTTGTATGCACTGTTATAGCTGAAGTAGTCTATCTGACTGATTTTTCTGATAATGCCTTTTTGATGTGTTGGTGGTAAACAGCTTTATTTGTAAGAGACTACAGTTATAGTAAAAATCTGAATAGTGACAAAATAACTATTATGGGTAATGCTGGAATTTCCACTCATTTGGAGTTTACCTTTAACCTCCAGTTAAGCTTGTTGCCAATTATTTTTTTGGTACCTTCTATGTACAGACCACAAAGAGGGTTTTGTTCTTCCTCTGTCTAAAGTCCCACACCATCAATTAGTACAGGAAGATGGGTTCCTTGGCAGTGTTTGAATCCAAGCAAACCTAAAATGAGCAATGTTTTGCTCATGTTCACATGTAAATTCTCTGCCTGCAGAGAAACCGAGTCTGCACCTGGGTGGAAAACAACCAGTAGCTTTTCATGTGTGAAACTCGTAAAAGTAGCAATTACATAAGCCAAATTGTGAGGGGGCGTGGTTTATTGGTGGCTGCATTTATTGTATCTTATCTGCAGAAAATGAATCATCTGATACAGAAATGGCTCTTCAGGGACCAACATGCAGCTGAGCCCAGATTTGCAGAAGAGAGAGCTGATCATCTGAAAGATAGGACAGAGTTCCCTTAGAATATAGCTGGAACAATAATGCTGCAGTTCTGTGGCTTTCCAGCAGGTAATTAAGACAAAAATAATTCATATTTAGATACTTAGAAGTTAGGTACCTAGAGACAGTCCTGATTTTTCTATACAGTAACTCTGAGAGCTGTATGTTTTTTAACACATCTAAAAATAAGACTGCTTATGTTGATGCTTATGTTTATTTCCAGAGTTTATGTGTAGTTGGCCGAATTGAATGATAATGGTGGAAGCCCCTTCTCTTTAGAGAAGGAAGCAGGGCCTGTGTAATGGCAATAGGAACAGGCAGGTCTGTACAGGCACATGGACTCACACTGTCAGACCAGTGTGGCAAAATACGCTGTCACAGCTTTTGAGAAGTCCTGATCCGGTTGAAGACTGAAGGTGTATCTGTGTGTGTGTTTTTAAAGCACACTTTCAGAGTTTTGATGGCACAGAGCAGCTTGCTTTTCGTAGCAGACACATTAATCATAGCCACGGAGAGAGAGCAGAAGTGGCCGCTCCAGGTTAATGAATGTATGACTGCAATGAAATCGTGCATGTGCGTTGGCGAAAACTCTCACTTGGAGGGGTGGTGTGGATGTAAACATCCTTCACTGTACATACTGCATAATTGTATGAACAGAGTATTTCCTAGGGTCCCTTTTATTTCTTACGGGGGAAAAAATGGATTATTATTTTTTTTTAAGCAGTACCTGTGGAATATTGGTATCGCTGTCAGTTTATTTGTCCCTTTCAAGCTTTATATTCTGGTACCAGTGGTTCATAACTCTTTCTGTTCTTTAGCTAATCATTGTTCTGAATAACTTGTTGCTCAGAATTATAACATTCGCTTCCCTGAATGCCAGATGCTCTGACTTGGGTCAGTACTTGCACAGTGCAGATGCTTTCAGTGCAAGTGCAACTGTGCTCATCAGTTAGCTCAGAATTTTCAGCAGTGGAGTCTAATGACAAACATGATGCTCACAGCAAAAGGGATGGTGTTTACCTTAGATATTTGCAGCCCCTTTTGAAGCAAGAACTGTGACTATCTGCCCACATAGAGCTGACCTAGTTGCAGGTGACACCCTTGAATTCCAGGGGTGAGAGGCTATTTTGTATTTTTTTGAACAACTAGAAGACACCATTTGGAGAACACTTTCCTGTGCTTGCCTCCACTTTTTCCTGAAATATCGTCACCTGGTTTGGGTGAGGTTCTCATTTAATAAGTTTTGCAACATTGATCTATAGCTGCTCTGTTGACTCCTATACAGCCTGCCTTCACCACAGTGAGTGTGGCTGTGAACTCACACTCCCCAATCAAGCCAAACAGAAAGAATAGGACTTAAAGTCTGGTGGCATGGGCATAAAGCATTTTTATTAAGAGTGTGAGGTTAGGATAAGATTCTGCTCCATTCTTGCTTAGCCACCTGCCTCCTTAAGATATCTCCAGACTTTGAGCTGAGCTGTATGTTTTCATTTCATTTCTCCTTACTCTATGTTGTGCTTTATCTCCATGATTAACGGCTCCATTTCTGCTGCATTCCACAATGCTTGCACAGGGGTGGCATCCAAACCTCTTACTCCTGTGTTTGCTAGAAGATGACAGAAGACTTCTGGTAAACTTGTGATGTGAGACGAGAAAGAAGCATAGTTGAGGGGGAAAAAGATCCCAAATGACACTCCTGTTCATAGTGTACTGGAGTGTGAGAAGAAAAGGCAGAGAAGTCAGTGCACTGATCTGCAAATCATTTTGTCACTTAGATTGAATTACTTAATGACAAAGTTCTTCCTGCCAAATTCTGATGGCTTTTTGCCTTCACAATGTCTGCACTAATCAGTAACTTCACTTGGAAGTCACTTACGCAAAGTATTGTTCTCGTGTCACTCATCAGACAGCAATACCTTGCTTAGATGAGAGAGAAAGAGCCTCTTATGTGGTTTGTTCAGCGATCTAGTTAAATGCATGTCTGGGGTACTCAGACATCTCTGGAACGCAGCTCAGGTGCATTAGTTGGGAGTGCATTAGCTGGTCACAGGATCATCGATGGTCATACACTAATAACACTAAGCAAGTGCAAAAAAGATAAATGTGACTGGAAGATGTGTCAAGAAAAAGATTTCCAGCTTGGAGAAACTTCAGTATCTGGAGTATCACGTGAAGCTTGTCATGAGTGTTCATTAGAAATGCATTCATGATCGAAAAGTTGAGAAAAAAGCCTTGTAGGAATGGAGAACCTGTATTAAGAGCGTGAAAGTGCTTTCCTTGTTTCGCCCAGCAAACAATACCTGGGGAGGGACATGAGTGGGAGAAAGATGAATTGTTTAAGGAAAATGCTGGTGTAAAAGCATGCTAGGCAGCCTGCAGCTGGAGTAGTAGAGGCAAAAAAGCTGAACTATCTGTAAGAAGATTGGTGAATCCATTCAAGTGTATATATGAGGTGGTGCCTCCAATGATATAAGCTTGATCTCAGTAACCCAGGAGATTCTTTCCAGTCCCATCTTCTGACTGCACACCAGGGAGTGGAGTGGTCACTGTTGTAGTGGTACTATCCAACATTTTTTCCAACCTATGTATAGATGAAGGAGAGGTATTACTTTTCCTTAACAGTGTTTTGTTTGGGGGTTGTTTTATCTTTCTTTTTTTTTCTCCTTCTGTGCTTCATAACTTTCCTGTTCACTGTTTGTCTTCACTTCACCTTTATGGGCTGGATGGAGTAGCTTTAACATCTTGCTGGGACTATTTTGTCTGATTGTTCTAAATTTTTAACAGCTGTTGTACCATATTATAGATTGTCTTAAACTGTCATTTGCTGCCTGATTTCATAATTCTTACGTGTGGGGTTTTTTCTCATCACTGCTTCAATACTTTCTTAAGATGTGGGTGGTTTTGGTGGTTTGTTTTTTGGTTTTTTTTTAAAAAAAACCACCCACACCCAAAAACCCTGCCACCAACCCACCAATTCCAAGAAGGTAACCGTTGTTTTGTTTGGGTTTTTTTGTTTGTTTTAACCTTCTTTTCATTATTTTATAGTTCTGTTTTAAAAAGCAGTTATTTTAAAGGAAACTATCCGAGAGGTCTGGTCCCTTTTAAATTTAATCATATCCGTTGGTTTCTTATGACAAAGCACAGTTTGTAGTAGCCTTCCACCTGTTAGCATTACAGCACTTGGACAACTATAGGAGGATTCCAGGGAAATTGGACACTGTCATGGAGCTGCTAAATACAAAAGATACCAGCATCCAGTGAAGGAAATCCCCTGAGTGGGAACCTGGGAGAGTATTACAGGGAAGCATCATATATTGATACACTGAAGCCTTGTGCTGATTCTTGGGCATCCATTTATGTCTGCAGCTGGACACAAGGTATTGAGCTAGACGGGACTTTTGTCTGACCCAGCGTGGTGGTTCTCCTGTAGGCTGGGGAGGAGGCTGTCTCTGTATTGAGCTGTGCCACAGGACACATTCTGCCAGCAGAAGCTGACCAGTAGAAAACTGGTATGGTTTTGTTACAAAGCAAAAACAAATAATCAGGAAGGACTTTACTATTGGTGATAGAATAGGCACTTGGGGGGGAGAAACAACCCACCCTGCCTTTTTAGTTTTAATTCCAGTATTTGGTTTCCAATCTACTTATATTCCAGTATTGATTGCAAGAACCCATGTTTTCACCTGTAAACTGAGCACTGTCCTTTGAAGTGAGTGAGATACAGTAATTCTGAAGTCTTCATTTTAGAGTCACATTTCCACAAAATAAATATAACTTCTGGTACCATTCTGCAAGTTATGTTTTGCTGTAAAATGTGTTCTTCAGTGGTAACTTACTATACTTCTAGTAGTCCTTTCCTTCCGCATCTTCAAACATCTTCCTGTTCCGGATGTAACTCATTCATGTCTCTTGTAGAGTTTCCACAACCTCCTCTCCTTTCTGTGGAAGTGAACAGAGATGATAAAATATCTTATGACAACTTGCCTACTCTTGTAACTTATCAAAGTTCAGAGTTTGTTGGAAAGTTATCAGAGGCTTGGGTTGGTTTGGGTTTTTTTTGGGGGGTGAGGGTGGGCAGGGAGAGGGAGGGGTGTATAGAGGAAAAAAAGAACATTTGTCCAAGGAAATTAATTGAATGGGCCTGGGCATCAGGGACGTTCCAGACTGGGTTTACTGTGTTGTCCCTCATGTATTTGGTCAGCCTAGGGAAGCTGAGAACTGATTTGGAGAGTACAGTGTGTCTAAGGTAAGGTTCAGCTGAAGGTTATCAATATATTATTGCAGACAGAGTTTGGGTTGAAGATGACAGATCTCTTTACCAGTTAGTGTGAAATCAAAGACTTAGTGTGCTGACTACCAGCTGAATGCTGTCTTTGTTAATAATGACAATGTCTTGACTGATGACTTTCTTAGGACACTCTTTTCTTATTTAATGTATTTGTAAATTCTAGAATATTTACTCAGGCCTGGACACTGTCTAAGATAACCAAGTGAGCTAAAACAGCTCATGTCGCTGATGGATCCAGGTACTCTGTGTGTAGGATTTTTTGTAGCAATTTGCTCAGACTCTATATTCTCATTTTCTCCTTTAACTTTATGCTCTCTGAACCTGTTTTTTTTTACTGTTTTGTCATCTGTGTCACTACTTTTAGCATATAATTCACAAATCCTTTTTTAATAAATGAATACTAATGATCAGCTAATACATCAAAGAATGCTGATGTAAAGATTTTTTTTCCGTAATTGCTACCATACCACTGGCAAGTGTGGTGAATCAACTATTTTATGGGTCTTCCTCTTTAATATTAAACATACTGAATTTTATGGACTAACAGAAATAAAAATAAATGACAAGGAAAAACCCTTTATGTTGCTGAAAATGTGTACTGAGTGGATTTCAGAAGTTTGTGTTAATTCATGACTTCTTGTGCAGAGCAGCAAAGTAATGACACAAGTGGTAAGAAAGGGATGATTCCAATGATATTCAAAAATCATAGTTGATCTAGGTTATATACGTATAACAGTAGTTCTTGTAGACTTTGCAATTAAGCCCTGAATCTGAAGTTTTGTGCTTGGTCTTTGTTTTTTGCATATATCAGGTTATCTCATGTAAAGTGAGCTGAGTAATTCACAGCACAATTTAAGGAGAAACTTGATTTTTTTGCATGAAGTATATACAATGTTGGCAACATATATACTACTGTATATGTTTGTATGTATGTGAAGACCCAATAGAGCAAAGAAACTGAATTTACTATATATCAGTAGTCTTATATACTCCATGAAATAAATTGCTTTTTCATGTTCTAATTTACAGTTTAACTAAATTTACCTACTGAAATATTTTACTTAGAGGGATTGCCAGATGAGGTGTTCATGCATCAATTGCCTAATACACAGGGTTTACAGTTTAGTAGCTTTGAAAACAATGACAGTGAAATTGCATTAATGTACCTTTTTTCTTTGTACTTGTTTAAAGATCAATTGGACCGCTTAAGCAGGGTATTTCTGGAGAAGGAAAAAAAAAAATTATGGACCCAGACTGTAACAAAAGAGTCATAGGGAAGAACTACAGTCAATATATTTTTAATGTGTTGATAAGCTATTGTATGCTCTGAAGTTTGAGCATCAGTTGATGAGCAAAGCTCAGTTATTCCAGCAAAAGCTGCCCAGACCGCTTTCATTCGCGCTTAATTTTTTTTTATTCTCTTATGCTTTAGTTATAAGTATCCCAGATGGACAAGAGAGAGGGAAACAAGTGCTCAAAAATGTCAGTTGAATGTACTTGCACTGAACGAAGAAAGGGAGTTAAAATATTTGGACTGGTTATTTTGGAGCACAACCAATACTCTGATTTTACTGTTACCTTTTGGCAAGCTGTGCCCGCTAATTTTCCACTCCTCAAAGGGAGGGCGAATATGACATTAAAATAATAGAGTTGTGATCTCAGTCTACTTTTTTCCTTCATGCTGCTTATGTTCCAGCCATTTCTATCCCCTTCCTGGTCTAAGTTTCCTTTCATAGTTTTTAAGCCTTTTTGTTAGATGGAGTCCTCCAGCTGATCAGAAGACCAGACTTCCTACTCCTCCTTCAAGATCAAAAACAAATATTGGTCAGGCTTCCCCTTTTCCTTTTGTAATACCAGCAGAATGATCCCCTTTTTCCTAGGGAAAGGTCAAGCAGACACCTTTCTGTGCATGTGTTGTGCATGTGGAGAAAACGCAGAGCTACACCCACCACCCAAAGAACATTTCCAGAACAACCATGGCCTTGAGTCCCTCTTGTCTTTCTGCTGTTCTTGGTGGTCTTGTGTAATGTTTCATGGAAACACAGTATGTCCACAGCAAAATTCAGTGGGTATACTTAGAGTCACTTAGGCTGCTTGTGCTGTGAGAAGATGCTGATATGAGTGAGGCAGACTGTCAGAAATATTTTTTTAAAAAATAATATGTGTTGCTAGGTCTTACGTTATTAAAGTGTCTTGCAAGTGGTACAGGTGAGAGAATCTGAGAATACTTGTGAGTACTGTGCAGCAGTGCTCATTTCTAAAGATACATATTAATACGTTGAACAACTTTTCGTTATTTTTAGGCATAGTTAGTAATCTCTGCGTAGCCCCTTGCTTGTCTCTGCATTTTAAAAAGACGGGAATAACACGGCTGTCACAATAGGATATTCCTCAGCAAGAAAACTAATCTCCTGTGTAGCCAAACTCCCTCAGCAACTTGAGAGCTATACAAGGCCACTTCTTAGTAACAAAAGGGACGTTTTTGTCCTTGGATGTGTACAGATGGTATTGAGAGAAGTGCACGGAAGCCAAGGCACATCTTAATAGCAGGAATAGTTGAGATTTGTGGAAGATTATGGTTAGAGAAGAAAAAGCAGTCTCTTTCTTTCATTCCTTTATAATTGGTATAACTGTTGGGCAGTGGGGAAGCACGAGTAAATATACAGCAATTTGTACTATGCAGAAGGATTACAATTGAAAAGAGATGAGGAAGCAGAGTGAGGGAGAGCTAGCTGTTGTTTATCTGCTTGGTTAAGGGAAAAACAAGCCCTTCCCTTCCCTTAAAAAGTAGTCCTACTTCAATCAGCACATCGGTTTCTAGGCTGTAGCATAGGGAGAAGAAGGGAGAAAAGAATTTTCCCTCTGCTATGTCAGACCATCCTGGGTTTTTTTCTGTCCTGCTGAAGCAGTCTATTTTTGTAAATGAAACCCAAAAAGGATGCAGTCTCTGAGAAAGAGATGGCTCTCTGAGTCCCCTCTGGAGCAAGCAGCACTAATCTAAACCCTGAATGGCTGGCACACCTGCCACCATTGACAGCAGTGCTCAGTTGTTAAGAAACCAAAGTGCACGGACCAAGAACATGGCAATTGCGGAGCTGACCACTTCCTATGAATTGGATAATTATCCACTGAAATACTTAATCTTTCCTCCCTAGGGAAAAATGGGATTTTTGTGAGTTTGCACCCTAAATAAGACATCTGTGTGTTTCTAGGTGCTTGTCATAAACTGACCTGTAGGACTACTAACTAAAGGAAAATCTTTTTCCTCAATTAAGTAAGAAATAAAATGGTTATAGTTGAAAATGTAAGTGCTTTTTGCAAGAATGCACTGCTTAGGATAATGGGTTTGTGCATGTGTACGTATGTCCTAAATAGCCAGAGCTGTACTTTTCTAAAGAGTCTTAAACACTAATATATTACAGCATGTCAGCGTGTCTTACTGGTTACCAAGGGTAACATGAAGTGAGGGTTTAAAGGCATTTCTGTTGGTATCGCATACACTTTATATTTTCTCTCGGTTGATACTAGATGACATAATGTTTGCACTATGTCAGGTTTTGAGACATTGTCTTTAAAGGCAGAACGAATGAGTTAATTGGGTATCTTGGAAAATCAGGAACAGTTCATAAGAAACTTACACAAGCACATTTCCCATGGTATCCCTCCAACGTTAACACAAGTTTAAAAAAAATACAGCAAGCCTATATTATAGCCAATAGTTTCTGATATGCTTGTACCTGCGCTAATATGATAACTGCAGAGCTTGAATTAGGATGTCTCTAAGGAAAAGCTAAAAGATTGCCTAATCTTAATATTGCTGAAAGCAAGTCAGTAATGTTTTTTCAGGTTTGTATTGAGAGCTGCCTTTACCCCAGTACAGGGCAATATCTTTATTCCAGTTTTAGCATGTTCAGGCTGAATTTTTGTATAGATGGTATATTATGGCTATTATGTATAAAGTACGGTGTACAAAACTGGTTAGACTTATTTCTGTAACATAGATACCACTGGTGCAAGCTGTTCTTTATGGGATATTACTACTTTGGATGAATTGAGGTTATCTTCTATGGAAAGTCAGTGATTTCGATGTCTTTCTCATGACAGGAGCTTAGACAGTATTATCAGTTGCTTTTAATGAGCTCACCATGGCAAGGTGTAAGGATAGCAGGGATTTAATTTGGCACATCGTCCTACACAGTTAACAGACTTTTAAATGTTTTCTCTGTAAACTAGAATTTGTCACATACAAAGCATACATAGGTTCAAATACATACAATAGTGGTAACAGCATTTACTGACCACCTCACTGACAACTGGTATGACATGGAGTTCCTGACCACTTGCAATGAATTTTTTTTGTAGCCCTCAGTCCTTATGGATGATGTCCTGACCAGTTCTCACCCAACTGACGTTTCCTGGCTTACCTAGATGTTTTTCTACAGTTTTGACTGGATACTGTGATTTTTCAGTTCATAAACTAAACCACTGCGTAGCACAACATGTTGCTGTTGGTTCCGCCTTGGGTAGCTGAGTGTTATTTATTTGTTAGATGACCCCTAGGTGAAGTCTGAGCACTTTCTTTGGAAAGGTCCTGATTCACAAAGCACATGTGCACTTGTTTAACTTCAGATGCTGGGTTTATGAGCCAGAGAAGGCTGCTCAGCCCTCCCTGGAGCAAGCTCTGGGGACAAAGGTTGTAATTTGGGGTGGGCTTGGAGGTACCTCATCTCCTATTCTTGACTTAGCAGTTCCTACTGGATGTTTCTGCATATTTTCCTGTGTAGTACAAAAGGGTTATTTGGATTTGCCACTTGCTGAGACAGCCACTTTATTTCCCAATATATGCAGTCATTCAATATCTGCCTCAGGGTTGCACTGTTAGAGCCAAGTATCATCATAAAACACCCAGGCCAAAGACACCTCCTTGGAACTGAAGGTGTCTATAAGAAATTAAAAGTCCTTCTCGATCTACTGGATAAAACTCTAACTTGAGCATTTGCCTCTATCTGCCAGTATGCAGTCTGGTGAAGGCTGTCACATGTCCGAAACTGAGATTTTTGCACAGAATAAAATGGAAGATACCGTGAACACATCTTGGGGCATCAAGAATGAGAACTCTGACACTCCCCATATGAATGCTGATGTCCCCAAAATGCAAGACAGTAGCGTGTATCAGAGGGTATTGGTAAGAAAACTGTCAACTGAGCAGCTAGATTAGATAAACTTGTATTATATTTGCCACAGTTTCAGCTGGGTCCTGTGACTGTTCATAAATGAGCTTTAATATTCCCCCTTTCTCAGCTGCAGATGGCAATCCTTGTTCTAGTTCTCAATAGGTCATAGAAAGCCATTTAGTCAAATTATATACGTTTTCAACAGATGCACAAGGTGAGCTTTGTGTGTGACCTCTCTCACTTCTTGACATGTGCTGCAAAACTGCATACCTGGATCTGCAGTGATGTGGGCTTCTGACACTGTCATCTGTGCTCATCGTCAGTGAAGCAGAAAGTAAGAGAAATGAATGTTCAGAGAGCAGAGTGTCAATGTAGGATCAAATGCAAGAAACAATGCGTGGGCAGGTTAGCAAAAGACAGGCTTGTTGTGCCTTCTGGTAGAAAACAATGTTCTTCTCCAGCCCTAATGAAGGTCCACAGGTCAGCAAGTAAAGGGCACGTCACCAGTGTTAATTTAATTGAATGTCCCAGCAGAAGAACCAATATGAAATACTAATCCCCATGAGAGAGAAATTACTGATGTGACCTTTGACCATGTCAGAAGTGTGTCCACATGTAGGATTCCTCTGGTGGTTTGTTGACAATTTGGAGTAAGGGCAGTACAGTCCCTACAACTGTGAAGTCAGTCTGCATCTTTTTCAGAGAAGCTCTTTTTTTCTCCCCCACAATGACATTACTGCTATGGGGTTTCTTTCAGCTTAGTGATGGTAGCTGGTCAGGCAGGTAGCACCGAGGAGAGCATGAGCTACATCTTGAACTAGGCAAGTTTAGAAGTTTGGTGCAAATGTGATTTGTATCAATGAATACTTGGAGGGAAAGGGTGAACAAAGAGAGGCTGCTGATGTGCAAGCAGGATGTAGTGTTCCTGACAGTCTGATGGGGGGTGGGGAAGTGACATAAAGCAACAAATTGCAATGATTAGGAACTATCATTCACCTGTTCAGGGTGCCATATGATTTATATGAGTAACCAAGACAGCAAGCGGTGAGTGTGTATAATTAATAGTTTGTCAATGATTTATGGATCAATGACTACTTGCTGTAAGCATAGCCTCATAATTCTAAATAATGAATAAACCAATAATTTATTTGTTTTGGGAGCAATTCGTCATCAGAAAAAGGGAAGAGAATTCTTCTCATTGGTGGCTTGATGCAAATTCTTCACTCAACTGTATTTAGTTGCTTATACACTCGCCTGGCAGGAGGAAGAAGAGACCTGGTGTATGCAACAGTGAAAATAACATTTTTGTTGATCAGCCTGAACACTTAAAGATTAATGAAGTCCTTCATCTGCATTAATGCAGCTATGGGTGTTCCTGTAACTACTGCTTCCCTGGCTAGTTTCCAAAACATGGAGTTTAATCTGAGTAAGAAGTAGAAGAAAAATCCTGTCTCATTTTACGCGGATTTCCTGGTCAAAGCAGGTGCAATCCGGTTGCTGACTATGCAACTAGCACCAGCTCACTTCAGCATGCCCCAGAAATCTGAGGCAAAGCCAAGGGAGGAGAAAAAACCCAAAACATAACAGATGCTACCATCGTTGTCCTTTTAATCACTGCCAAATTTGCTACCTGTGGGCTTCAGTTGCACTGTGGGCTCTATGAATTGGTAATAGAAGATAAAAGCTTTCATAAATTGTAGATAACCAGGAAAATGGCAGCTACTGCTTCTTTCATCACTATCACCTGATCCCCTCTGCAAGTCTGTACACTCTGGGAGGGCGGAGGCTATCATGTATTGTGCTTGCCTGTACAGTTTCTGGTACAATGGGACTTTGACCCCTGACTGGGATTTCCAAGTGTGACTAAATATTACATAAAAATTAATACCAAGACTTAAAATATGCAAATGCACGCATCTGCAGAGTGTGCCTTCATGTTACTCCAACAAATTAGGAGAAGGCGATGTGGCAGGAGCAGAGTGGTGCAGTTCATCCAGCTGTTGCCCAAACAAGGAAGGTGTAGGTTTTCTCTTTATTTTTTTTTAATACTTATGCTTCCCTGTCATTCTCTGGTAGCATTGCTGAATGCAGATGGTCCACCTGTATAGTCTGCTCTTTACCTGCACTTCTCCAGGTAGTACAGATGGTGGTCAAGCTGCATCTTCCTTCCCATCACCTGTGGGTATCATTGATAAATGGTGTTTTTACTGTGGTCCATCTGCAAGAGACACTAAAAATATTTCAGGAGTTAGATCGCTTTAGTGGTGACATCATGCCAGCACTGTCACCTAGGTAATGGAACTAATTGCCATAGCAACAAGGCTTTATCATTCAGCAGCCCGAACATTTTTTGACAGATGGGAGAGCCTAAAGATTTGAAGTAGGACACAAATGAAACATATCTGATTGGGCTAAGTCATATTAATAGTTCATGAATAGGAATCTTCTGTGCAGGGTAAATCAAATCAGAGTAAATGATATATCTTTTCGAGGCCCATTTACTTCAAATTAAATTGTTTAATGTTAAAAATTTTCTTCCTCTAGGGAAAAAATAGCAGCATTTAATTAAAACAAGCAGATAATAAACCTGATTGTTTAAATATTATTGTACAGCCCCTGGGTATTTCTCCTGTTCTAGGCATTGTATGATAATAACTAAATGACAAAGTACTTCTAAAAATTTTAGCTGAGCATTAGCTCACTTCAGGGTTAGTAATTTACCTTGCCAAAATGTGATTGTGGCGGGAGTGCTGGTGTCAAGGGTGCCCTGAGGCCTGTCCTGGGGAGCTCTGACAAGGTTGCCGATTTCCAGTGGTGCTGGCTCTGCCTCAACCTTTTTCAGAAAGGGCATAACCTGAAAGGGTTATGGCATAAGGGTTAAGGGCATAACCTAAAACCTGGGATTAGGCCCAAAATTACAAACAGCCAGGGCGAAGTTTTCCCTTGCTCCAGTCAATGCAACTTTTGCCATTCCATCAGTAGAACCATGTTTCACCCGGCTTGTACTGCTCTCAGCTTGCTTGGACACTAAAGGCTGAAAGTATCCCTTCATTTTCTGCTCTGGTCCTTGGGCTATTATCCTGTATTGCATATTCAACCATGGGCAGCCTTGATGCTGCTATTGGTGGTGTGGAATAAATCAAGAATGACTGCGGAGTTTTAGGGGCAAAAGTGAAGGACCTGGGTAGCCTTCCTTGATCCAACAGGTGAGGGGAAAAGTTTGGATAAGAGTGGACATCCTGCAACGTAACAACTGGCTGCATAGTCAGCTGAGAAGGTGGATAAAGACATCTTTGCCATCAGGCTTGGAAGCCTGGTAAGCAGGGCTTTATACTAAATACAGGAGGGTTGGTGATAACAGCTTGCCATTGAATGAGGAAACAGGCTGGGATGGCAAGTATACAGCACAGGATGAAGTCCTCATTGAACAGTCTGAGGAATTCTGCAGATCACAGACCCTGGTCCTTAAGGGAGACTTTAACCTCCCTGCCTGGAAGGGAGGGAGGCAAGCAATGTGAGGAGTGTCTGGAGTGCGTTGGGTAATTTCTTAATGCAGATGCTACATAAGACAGTTAGATGTAATGTTCTTCTGGATCTGCTGCTCACAAACAAGATCTGGTTGAGGATGTGACAATCAATGGCAGCCTTGACTGTGGTGATCATGAAATGGTAGAGATCAAGATGCTGACAAGAGTGAGGAAGGCAAGTAGCTGTGTAGACCCTGGAGCTGAGGGGAGCAGGCTTTGATGTATTTAGGAAACTGGTTGGTAAGATCCTGTGCAAGGCAGCTGTGTCTCACCAGTCTTTAAAAATGGCAAGAAGGATGATCAGGGAGACTAGAGGCTGATTGGACTTGCTTTGTTTCTAGGAACAAATCCTTTCAGAAGACATTTTTGGACACGTGAAGGAGAAAGTGGTTGGAAGTAACCACTCATTAGGCCCCATCTAGAGTACTGCATCCAAGTTGGGGACCCTCAGTACAAGAAAGACATCAGTGAACTGGAGGGAATTTAGGGGAGGCCACTGAGATGGTCAGGGCAGGATCACTTGCCCTGTAAAGGTGGACAAACACTGCAAGAGGCTGCACAGAGCAGTCATGGTGTCTCCATCCTTGGTGGCTTTCAAGCCCTGACTGGACAAAGGCTTGAGCAACCTGGTCTGAATTCAGTGTTGATCCTTCTTTGAGCAAGAGGTTGGGCTAGAGACCTTCCCAGGTCCCTTCCAACTGGAATTATTCTGTGATTTTGTGATTTTAGCAGAAGATACAAGTCCTCTTTATTCCTCCTAATCTTCCTACCTATATCTACTTTCTTAAAGCTGCATCCCTACGGTGTCTTGTGAAGCAACAACAACAAAGGTATTAGAGAGTTTCTTTTCTATAATAAAGGGGGATGTATCATATTTAGATGAAATGTAACTAATCACAGAATATAGGGTTTAAACTTAAAGTGCATGTTACTCTTCCCTGTAAAGAGGTATGCATTAACATTTTAATAAAAATGGCTTATATTGGTTCAGGCAGCAAGAGTGAACAAAGTCTCAGTTAAAGAACAGTGACTCACTGTTACTTTCTGCCTTCAACATAAATATTAGCTGCCCTCTAATAAATGCAACTCATCTGTGCTTAGAAATGCAGTACACAGCAGATAAAATGCCATTTCTTCCAATTATTTACCCATATTATACAGGCTCAGTATTAACCCAAGGTTTTCACTCTGGAATTAGATGTAATAATTATTTTTAACATATTATCCAATTGATTTCTTTATCAGGAGTTCAAGTTTGCATTCCTTACCTTTAATATCAGACCCTTTCTAATGGCAGGAGAGACTTTGGGCAATTAGGCTGGAGGTTCAAAATAATCCTGGCAATTACTTTTCTTTATAATTGAGATTGTGAAGACGTAACTCAGCACTAAGAATTTCTCTATGCATCTTGTAAGTTTTTCTCATCATCATCCTTCTAGGCAAACATAGAAATAGACACTTTGTGGTTTATGTTCTATAACCTCAATGGCTTTGAATCTTTAAAGCCAATTTTAAAGGCTCAGAAAAATCACAGCAAAACAGCTGCTTGGTTTTATGAAATATAAATGGTATAGTTGAAAATGCACAGATGGCTTCTTGGTGATACATTTCACAAACATGCTTAGATGTTGTTCAAAATATGAATTTGAATAAATCTGTGATTGATTAATAATTTTCTAGTTGGTGACAGCAGCTATTGGTGGGAGAGCAGGTAGTCAGATATCACGGTCTTATTTTTCAAAATTACATGTAGCTCCCTGTTTTTTTGCATTTGGTGAGATTAAAACAACTTTCTAGCTTTTATTTGAAATTCAGTTTCAGCCATGGTTTTGCTATGGCTTTGAACAGTGTGGTAACGTGGGATGGAGGATTACCACTGCTAGAAAAAAAGTCTAGATTCATTACAACTTGAAACACTGTTTTCTTTTTTCTGAAGAAAGTATGGGGTTTTTGTCTCTCTACACTGTACTGCACTCATGTGAAAGGGATAAAGAGGAAGGGATGCTAGCACCTTCACAACATGTGCAGAGTAATTTTGAATCATGGACGTATGAGTGAAAAATACCCAGTATTTCGTAATATGCTTGAACAATGATTGTTTTAAGAGGAAAAAAAAAGGCCCTTCATTTAGTGCTGGTAGGGATTTCTTCAGTGATTTAAGCAGTCACTGAAAGGAGGTTGTTTGTTTTGGTTGCACTACATGACAAGAATGGTTTGAAAGAAGCAATCGAATGCTTTTC